>NW_027491587.1:0-745570 GCF_021521415.1 Bidens hawaiensis
ATAGGCTGTTGGGTTTCTATGGAATTTACAAACTTAGTTAACCGTTTAACTAGTTATAATTAATGCGGAAACGTGATAGACAAACTAACCATATGAACAACCTAGTTTATTCATTGCAAGATTACCAATAATCTATTTACTAGAAACCCGAAGCTAGGATCACATGATACGGGAACAACTAAACAATCAAAGCTATATAAATACTTACAATCTTAACCCTTTAAGAGTTTAGTAGATGGTTGAAGAAGATGATGATGATGCTACTAGACTTTCAAAGGAAAACCCTCAAACGGAATATACCCCGAGCCTCCAACACACACCGAGCTATGCTAGGAAGCTTGAACACGGAAAAACGAGACCCGAGCCCTTCCTTTTTCCTTTTGGCCGTAAACAAGAAAGAAAGAAAGGAAGAGTTGTATGTTTTTTGTTTACTTGAAAGTTATTAAAAAGGGTCTTCATCATCATCACACCCAAGAATGCATGGTTAGGTAGATATAAACACTTATACACTCAACCTCCATCTTTTGCATGTTAATGATTTTGACCAAGTTAGTGGGGTGTGGGGCCCACCCAAAACCGGCCCCAATATATAATTTTTTTTTTTTTTTTTTTTTTTTATTTATTTTATACTTTATAAAATATATAAACACCCCATCTTTTATAAACCATTTTACAAAAGATCATATAGTTAAATAATCATTCCAATATAATTATTTGAATAAATAAATTAACCAATTAATTTATTTAACACTTTCAAGTAAGTATTCAGAAACCCGATTTTCTGAATGTATTGTGTTCTGTATTTGTCTTATAGATCTTATCTTAACAAATACATAATTGGTATGTGTCTAACTCGTTATTGGGTATGACCCGACTTGGATCAAACACGGCTAGCCACATTAACCTAATTATGTGTCTCGGGCATACGGTATTCCAACAATCTCCCACTTGCACGTGACTCATAAGAAGTTAATGCTAATGGTGAATACCGCCTAACAACAGGTCACCACCCCTAGTGTGTTTGACTAAGTGCCATTCAATAACATCATCCCTTCAAGTCCATACTTGATATGATATAGGTAAGTCTTATCATTACATCCCTTTGTTACTAGATGTCCTGTCAAATCGAAGAGACATAGATTGATCATTCTCTCATTGATTTAACTTAACAGGCCTTAGACATCTAAACTCTCAACACATAAGAGGAACAAATCCCATCTTGACTGCATACATCCTTGTTGACATCTCGTATGATATCTGAGCTCTTTCTTTTATGTCATCGTGTTACCGAAAAACAAAGAAGAGAGTCAAGTTATCAGACTTGATGAAAGGTCAGATCCAATATGCATCTCAGGTCAAAGGACACAATGATACTCGCCTTTACTCAAGGATTACTTATGATCAGTTGCACTAACTCCATGCAGTGATCCTCGAGAGCGGATCATGTCCAATATTTGTATCCCACAAATATCTATGAACCTTGGTGGCAAACCTATGCCTTATATTCATCACATGAATATCAACCAATCCAGGTTCATAATAGTCTTACCTTCATACTTGTTCCCACAAGCATGATCGACTACGGACGTTTAGAACAACATAAGTCATTCATGGATTAAACATGCAAAAATAGAACATAACTCATTTAATAATTAAAACTTAATTAATTTCATGAGATACCCATTACATTCGTTCTTAAACAAACACTAAACACGGATTAAATCCACTCACTAGAATACCGAAGTCCTAATGCACAAACATGACCCTCATGCTTTGGCCTATCGAGGAGCTTCGTGAGTGGGTCCGCAATATTTTGATCGGTATGAACTTTATGAATACATATTTTTCTCTTTTCAACTTCATCCCTTATGTAGTTGAATCTGCGCTCAATGTGCCTCGTTTTCTGATGAGCACGAGGCTCCTTGATCTGTGCAATAGCACCCTCATTGTCACAGAATATCTCTAGGGGCTCCTGAATGGAAGAGATAATCCCTAGATCCATGATGAACTTTTTCATCCATGCAGCCTCTTGGGCTGCCATTGAAGCGGCGATGTACTCAGATTCTGTAGTGGATAACGCGACAACATCCTGCTTCGAACTCTTCCAAGAGACAGCGCCTCCATTTAAGATGAAAACATATCCCGACTGTGACCGAGAATCATCTCGGTCAGTTTGGAAACTCGCATCCACGTAACCCTTTACGACGAGTTCCTCCTCACCAGACCCATATATTAAAAACATATCCTTAGTCCTTCTAAGGTATTTTAATATATTCTTGACAGCCATCCAATGACTGTCACCTGGGTTGTGCTGGTATCTACTTGTTATGCTTAAAGCATACGAGACATCCGGTCTAGTGCACATCATTGCATACATAATAGATCCTATTGCCGAAGCATAAGGAACATGCTTCATCCTATCCTGCTCTTCCTTAGAGCTAGGACTTTGGGATGAGCTTAATACAGTTCCTCTAGGAATAGGCACCAAACCTTTCTTAGAGTTTTCCATCCTAAACCTCTTTAGGATTTTATCAATGTACGCACTTTGATTGAGTCCGATCAATTTCCTTTGTCTATCCCTATAGACTTTTATTCCCAAGATATATGTCGCTTCTCCAAGATCCTTAATTGAGAAACGACTACTTAACCACGTTTTAACGTTTTCCATACTTGGTATATCATTTCCAAATAAAAGTATATCATCGACATACAAAATAAGGAAAATGATTATACTCCCACTAGCCCATTTATACACACATGCCTCATCACCGTTTTGGACGAAACCAAACGCTTTGATTTCTTCATTAAAACGATGATTCCACATCCGTGATGCTTGTTTCAATCCGTAGATTGATTTCCTTAACTTACAAACTTTATCAGGATTAGATGGATCGACAAAACCTTCAGGCTGAACCATATGGACATCTTCCTCAAGATATCCATTTAGAAAAGCGGTCTTGACATCCATTTGCCATATCTCATAATCAAAATGAGCTGCAATGGCAAACAATATCCTGATCGACTTAAGCATCGCGACTGGCGAGAAGGTTTCATCATAATCAATCCCTTGAGTTTGCGTGAAACCTTTTGCGACAAGTCGAGCTTTGTAAGTATCTAAATTTCCATGCATATCGGTCTTCTTTTTGAAGACCCACTTACATCCAACCAGTTTGGAGTTA
Source organism: Bidens hawaiensis (assembly GCF_021521415.1). Lineage (NCBI taxonomy): Eukaryota > Viridiplantae > Streptophyta > Magnoliopsida > Asterales > Asteraceae > Bidens > Bidens hawaiensis. The sequence continues at coordinate 3,180 of NW_027491587.1, forward strand.
AGTGGACGATCAACCAATTCCCAAACTTGGTTATCGTGCATGGATTGCATCTCGGCGCTCATGGCTTCAAGCCATTTGTCACAATCAGGTTGTGACATAGCATCTTTGTAGGAGATCGGTTCATCCGAATCAATCAAGTAGCAATCATCCACAAGAAATCCATATCTCTTGGGAGGTTGACTAACCCTACTAGATCTGCGAGCAACGTGCGTATGATCAACCATTTGATCATCTTCAACATCCTCGTGTTGAAAGCTAGTATCGACCAACTGTGTATCATCCAGTGATTCTTGAACCTCTTCAAGTTCCACTCTCTTTTCACTAGGTCCTTCCATAAGGAACCTAGTTTCTAAGAAGTATCCTTTGCGTGAAACAAACACTCTTTGTTCACTAGGATCATAGAATATATATCCTATATCATCCTTTGGGTATCCTATGAAGACACACCTGATGGATCGAGCCTCAAGCTTATTTGGGGTGTCACGTTTAACATAAACTATGCATCCCCATATCCTTAAATATGAAAAGGATGGAACCTTTCCATGCCACACTTCATAGGGTATTCGATCCACCTTTTTGGTCGGGGCCATATTCAAAATACGAGCCGCTGTGAGTAGCGCATATCCCCAAAATGATGGCGGTAGTGAGCTTCGTGCCATCATTGATCGAACCATGTCCAACAGTGTTCGATTCCTCCTCTCGGATACTCCGTTATGTGGAGGAGTTCCAGGAGGAGTGAGCTGTGAAATAATTCCACAATCTCTAAGATGACTTTGAAAGGTATCACTTAGGTATTCGCCTCCTCTATCGGAGCGGAGTACCTTGATTGTTCGGTTTGAGCTGATTTTGCACTTCATTTTGAAATTCTTTGAACATTTCAAAGGCTTCATGTTTGTGTTTCATTAGATAAACATACCCATATCGACTAAAATCGTCGGTAAAGGTAATGAAGTACCTTTCACTATTCCTACTAGTTGGCTTGAAAGGTCCGCATACATCCGTATGTATGATACCTAACAAATCCTTAGCCCTTTCATTTGTACCTTTGAAAGGCTCTTTGGTCATCTTGCCTTGAATACAAGATTCACACTCATCAAACGAACCTAACTCGTTTGTTTTCAAAAGACAATTCTTTTGGAGAGTGTTTATACGATTCTTGTTTATGTGTCCAAGGCGACAATGCCAAATGTAGGAATCACTCAAACCCTTTTTGAGTCTTTTAGTAGAGTTTGATATAATGAGCTATTTGAGGTATTATCATGAACCAATTCATAAATACCGTTGTTTGGTACAGCTTTAAAATAAAAGATACCATTAGATGACACATGCATTTCCGATCCTACAAATTTAAAGTCAAAGTTACATTGTCTAAGAAGGTGCACAGAAATAATGTTCCTAGTCAAACTAGGAGCATACAAAACATTTTTTAAAACAACTTCCAAACCACTTGGAAGTGATAAAGTGAAGTCTCCTCTAGCGACCACGTGTACTCTTGCACCGTTGCCCATGAAAAGATTCACTTCGCCCTTCTTCAAGTCTTCATTCCTTTTGAACCCCTGCAACCAATTGCAAATATGAGTTCCACATCCGGTATCCAATACCCATGTGTTAGAAGAAATAAGATTTAGCTCAACATTAATCATAAAGACATTACCCGAGGTATGCGCCGCATTCCTCTTGTCTTTTAGCTCTTTTAGGTAGACCGGGCAATTGCGTTTCCAGTGTCCGGTCTCCCCACAACCAAAACAAGGATCATCCTTATGACCCCTTGGTTCCACAACCTTTTGTTTCTTTGCCATAACCGGTGATTTGCCCTTACCCTTAAGATGCATAGGGGGACCCTTCCTTTTAGCTACCTTAGCCTTAAGATTGGGTTGAGATCGATTCTTGGATCTACCTTCATTGATTGCAAACACGGGTAAAACCCTTTTGCCCATGCTCGCCTCGGCTGTTTTAAGCATTGAGTGAAGTTCTCCAATGGTTTTGTCCCACCCGTTCATGTTATAATTTAACACGAAAGTGTCGAACCTTTTCGACAAAGAGTTAAGGATCAAATCCGTTGCTAACTCATTTGAGATGGGACAATTGAGCTTAGTGAGCCGATCAATATAACTTTTCATCTTAAGTACATAAGATGAAACTGGTTGACTATCATCCATTCTACATGCATGTAAGGCTCGAACCGTTTCGAACCTTTCCACTCTCGATTGCTTAAGGAACATTTCCTTAAGTTGAGTAATCATGTCGTACGCATTATGGTTTTCGAAATCCTTTTGGATTTCGGGAACCATAGTCGCCAACATGAGGCATGATACTTGAATGGAATCTTCCGTGAGTTTGACCCAATTCATGTATTCGACCTCAGTTCCCTCTTCCGGTTCTTCGGGGATAGGTGTTTCCAAAACATGATATAATTTTTCTTGTTTTAGAACAATCCTTAAATTTCGGAACCAATCCGAAAAGTTATTGTGGTTAAGACGGTCTTTAGCGAGAATAGATCGGAGAGATACGTTTTGGACGTTAGGGATAATGTTGTCGTCGACGTGTGTGGCCATCTGCAGAATTTTAAATAAGTTCATTTTAGTGTTTTAACCTTTTAATTATTAATACCCTTTTATATATACCAAATATAATTAATAATTAAAATCTAGAATCCAACGATAAACCCGACTCCGGTTAGGTGACCTTTTTCCCTTTGTCGGTTTATCAAGGTAGTTATTCATAACAATTGCAAACCCTTTTGCAACTTCTAGAATTTATGGGACCGGTTCGAAATCATATTTCGTGTTGGCATGTTTTATCCCATCAACACCCATTAGACCCCATGCTTGGGTGACCCTCTTCACATGGTTCTAATTTAAGTTGTCCTACTTGTATCAACTTGTAATATTAACATACAAATGGTTAGGTGACCTTTTTCCCATTTATATGCCAATATTACCTTAACATGTTAATTTACTCTATGCGGTTAGGTGACCTTTTTCCACTAAGAGCTTACTAATATGTTAAGTGTTATACAAAAGGATGGTGTTTAACTTATTATCCTTAATTTTAAAGGGATTTTTAGTTTTAATAATTCTAGATATAAAACTTTAAATCATGTTCTAACATGCATTTAGAAACATGATTTTGAAACCATTTTCAAAACTAATTTATAATAAAACCATTTTTATTATGGGCGTGAGACGGCTAGTTAATAATTCCATTTTATTAAACTACGTGTCACGTAATTACCGATAATTATTAGAACCCGTTTTATGCTTTGTTAATTAATTCTATGTGACGGAGTTGATATCCTAATATCTAACAACCACACAATCAAACAATCAATCAACAAGCATACACACAATATATACTAGACACGAGCCACTAAGTTAGACCACACTTGTTAGCCGAAACAAGTGTGTGTCTTAGGTCCAATCCTAAGGGACACATGACACATGGATGTTGTAGCTCCCACTCGATCCCGCATCCAAATGCTTCGAGCATCTTCTTCAACCTTGTTGTGATCCATTGGGCTTGAACTTGGGCCTTAGCTTCCATAAGCTTCCACTTGGGCTCAATTGGTGGGCTTAGGTCCTTTTGGGCTTGAATCCCTTAATGGGCTTGTGAAACCCATTATGACCATACCCGGCCCAATTAGGCCCAAACTTCCAACTTTGCAATCTTCTTAAATTTTACAAAATTAAATGTCCTAATACATTTTTTCTATAAAATAAAGATATTACAAATTACCTATTTATTACATACCCATATGAATAAATAATTACAAAATAGCCCCTAATAAATTATTACAAACCGATACTTTGAATAATAAATTACAATCACAACATCAACCACAAACAAAACATCCATTTGGTCTACGGCTCGGTCTAGTACTAACAAACATAACCCGATATGTCATAGGAACCCGTTCCAAAAACCCCTTTGCTTTATCGGGCCTAGCCCAACCCATTTGGGCTTGACCCAATAACAAGATTATGGGCCTCGGCCCAATTAAAAACTGCATGGGCTCGGCCCAAATAAAACTATATGGGCTCGGCCCAATAATAACCATGGGCTCGGTCCATTTAAAACTTTATGGGCTCGGCCCAATAAAATTTTATGGGCTCGGCCCAAATAACCAAAATGGGCTTCGGCCCAAATTCACCCGAATTGGGCTTCGGCCCATTTGCCCGGTTTTTTTTTTTTTTTTTTTTTTTGAACAAAGCCAAAAACAATAACAAGATTAAATACAAAAATATCATGCATGTTAATTTTTGTATAAAATCTTTCAAGGGGAAAATAAAAAAACCGAGAACCCGAAGCTTAGTTTCCCGTATCCCGGCTCTTGATGCCATTTGTTGGGTTTCTATGGAATTTACAAACTTAGTTAACCGTTTAACTAGTTATAATTAATGCGGAAACGTGATAGACAAACTAACCATATGAACAACCTAGTTTATTCATTGCAAGATTACCAATAATCTATTTACTAGAAACCCGAAGCTAGGATCACATGATACGGGAACAACTAAACAATCAAAGCTATATAAATACTTACAATCTTAACCCTTTAAGAGTTTAGTAGATGGTTGAAGAAGATGATGATGATGCTACTAGACTTTCAAAGGAAAACCCTCAAACGGAATATACCCCGAGCCTCCAACACACACCGAGCTATGCTAGGAAGCTTGAACACGGAAAAACGAGACCCGAGCCCTTCCTTTTTCCTTTTGGCCGTAAACAAGAAAGAAAGAAAGGAAGAGTTGTATGTTTTTTGTTTACTTGAAAGTTATTAAAAAGGGTCTTCATCATCATCACACCCAAGAATGCATGGTTAGGTAGATATAAACACTTATACACTCAACCTCCATCTTTTGCATGTTAATGATTTTGACCAAGTTAGTGGGGTGTGGGGCCCACCCAAAACCGGCCCCAATATATAATTTTTTTTTTTTTTTTTTTTTTTTTTTTATTTATTTTATACTTTATAAAATATATAAACACCCCATCTTTTATAAACCATTTTACAAAAGATCATATAGTTAAATAATCATTCCAATAATAATTATTTGAATAAATAAATTAACCAATTAATTTATTTAACACTTTCAAGTAAGTATTCAGAAACCCGATTTTCTGAATGTATTGTGTTCTGTATTTGTCTTATAGATCTTATCTTAACAAATACATAATTGGTATGTGTCTAACTCGTTATTGGGTATGACCCGACTTGGATCAAACACGGCTAGCCACATTAACCTAATTATGTGTCTCGGGCATACGGTATTCCAACAACCTTTGGGGTTTTGTTGAAAGGGGGAAGAACACAGCAGAAGTTGCTCTGGTTTGATGTTAATTTTTGTGAAAATATCTTAAGGGAAAGTGTGTTTAACAAGCTTTATACAAAGGAGGGTAAAAGTCCACTTTGGCGGCCGGACCAAAAAGGGGGGCCCATCAGGCCTCTTTTTGGCCCATTGATTCCTCGTTTTGTGTGACAAGGTTCGGTTTCGGTCCAAAATTTAGTTTGGGCTTGGTATTTTGCAAGAAAACTAGTTCGAGTGCGAAAAACAACACGAAAATGAGTGTTTTTCACCCCATTTTGGTAAAATAAGAAAAACGTACTGACTCGTTATTAAAATCCAAAATATTTTCATGGAATGCTTAAAACATCTTATATAAGTGTTCCATAAGTCTTTTTCGGCTTGACGGATGCTACAATGCTCGTTTTCATGTTAACGATTGCGTTTAAACTCATAGCGTATTGTTAAACGAAACCTTTTTCGTTTAAATGGTTTTAAACATACTGGGGCCTAATTATCAATATGTTAGTCACTATAATATATACACAACCCATATATAAACCCTCAATGTACATACGGGTCATAATCAGTATCGGTTGGTTACTTGTTTAATCGATACAAATTAAACTATTTATCGTGTACTCACTACGTAAGGAATAAGGTATACCTCGTTTTGTCACGAATGTCGCATCCACTGTAATTGTCCCAATACCAACTGGTAGAGCCTCTCAACAGAGAAAACAAATGCCACAAACTGATGTGGACCTGTGTTTGATCCCGGATTAACATTCGATAACAATAAACAGATCTCAGATCTGTGAATATCCGATTACCACTATTAAAGATCTAGCTCATAATTAACCATGATTTAATGTTATGTATGTGTATATATTATCAATAGATTAAACGAATAATGTTAAGGTGAAGCTTGAGAGAGATCTGGACAGCAAAACTTCCCAAAAACTTTTTCAAAACTTATCTCAAAACTTACATTAAAGTGAACAGTAGTTCACTATATATAGAAGGCGACCTGGTTCGCTAACATCCCCTAGCGAACCAACTTACCCTTCGTTACATAATTTAACATAGAGAACCACCCCCTGATTCGTTAACATCCCCTAACGAATCAGGAGGGAATACATTATAATGTGTTAGTTCGCTAACATCCCTAGCGAACTAGACTTAACTTTAATGAACTAGTCTTAGTTCGCTAACATCCCTAGCGAACTAGACTTAACCTTAACGAACTAGTTAATAATAAACATTAAATATTACATTAATTAATAAATAAAAAATTAACGATAAATACAAAGACTCTAGACGCAAAACCGTGCACTAAAAGACACCCCCTCGTCTTGAGCTCTTTGTGTTTAACTTATTTGAAGCGCTTGGACTGCCAGTCTCTGCAACTATGAATTCCATGTTCGTGACACACACGAATGACTCGCTGGAATTGCATAGCCAGGTCGTAATCTTCTTGGCGTTCAAACAAAATCTGCATCCTGTGTAGCACGTCGTTGTCTGTCTCTGATAAATTAACCAACCACATCGGGTCGATTATCTTGATGAGCTCGATTTGCAGTCCTCGACCACGAACAATAACGGCCTCGCCAGTACGTTTGTCATAGTACCAACGGTTGAAAGACAGATAAATATCTTGAGGCATTGTCTTCACAGGAACCTTTTTCATTGTCTTTGGCGGCTTCACTTTCAAGACAAGTTTCTTCCAGCCGGTCCTTGGATCAATCTCATCAATGCGATTACGTCTTGGGACCTTGGGCTTGAAGAATTTGAAGCTATGATTGACCTCGAACAGTAAGTGTTGATGAAACCACTCAGCCGTTCGGTGACCCCCACGATTGATAAATGGACGTCTCGCGAGGGTACGTACATCCCAACGCGGTACAGTTAAAACATCCATTATCCTCTCGTAATACTGGACACCCTTTTCCCACTTGACTATACATACTTTAAGGTCAGAGTCATAAGCCCATGAAACAATATCACCGTGTACCTTTGAAACAGTCTTGAAGGTAGTCACCTGGTTAGCCTCAATCCAAGCAGCAGCAGTATCTTTTCTTTCTTGATCTACATAACGATAAGCACTGATAATTTTACCCACTTTATGACGTTTGAGCCATCTTTCTACGTCATAATCAGTCACTTCTTTGAGTGAAGGAACTGTTCGCTGCACAACCTTTTCCAGTTCATCCTCAGTCTCTTTAATTACATCTTCATGAAATACCGGAGCATCTTGATCAACGTCTGCGTGTTGATATAAGTCCGGGTACTCTTCAGCTGTCACATCCTCCATCTCAATCTCTTCATCCTCATAAATAAAATTTGTGTTCATAAATAACGGATCAACTTCCAATTCTTCCTCAGTTATCACTTCGACATCGGGCTCAGTCTCTAAAGCAGTCAACTGATCGTCATTCAGCCCAAGCAGAATCGAAATCTGCTCCCGTGTCAAGGATCTAACCACAAACTCACCAGCTTCTATCTCATCTCTGTTTACCACACTACAAGCTACCCCTGATCCATCAACAAATACCACTGTGTTAGCTGCTATCATTTCAATTGGCTTGGCAGCTGTTGGATCTTGATAAATAATTATCTGCTTGCTCGAATCATCACCGCCACTAACATCTGCACCAGAGGATGAACCATGCGATTGTTTAGGCTCACATCCTGCATCAGACTCGTCAGGATCATCATCATTATTCTTAAGTTTCTTGAGGGCATCTTCTTTACAAGTTAATTGTAAAATCAACTCTTCTTGTTCTTTTAATTTCACCCCCTGAGACTCAACAATCGTACGTAACGACTTAGTCTCTTTTTGACAAAAAGAAATATAACTCATCATTCGTCGTTGATTCTCCATGAGTCGTTCTTGAGTTTGACGGTCAGCTGCCATTTGATTTTCATATAGATGTAACAGATTTAGCAGCATTTCAGTTTGACAATCTGGTGGCAAGTTGTATACAGATGGATGAACAGGTTGAACAGGTCCTTGAGGCTGAGTAATTCTCATGAAAGAGACATCACTAGGCGGAGGTGGAGGAAGAGTAGTTGTTGGCGGAGGAGGAGGTCTCATTGATGTGGTATACGATACTGTAGACAACACAGCAGGAGGCCTCGGTATTTCGGTTAAGGCCATTTGAGGAATAAAACCGAGCCTCTCATGTGACACCATCGTCGTCGTCAAGGTAAGCATCGGAGTACTAGTAGTTAGCGGCACCGCCGAGCTTTGAGGAGTTGATTGACATGATGGTGGAGTTCCAATAATTACCCCAGCCCCAGCAGACACGCGAGGCTTCTTTGATGGTTCACCAGTAGCTACAGCTTTACCCTTTCATTTTCTTTCCAGCTGAGCTTTCATGGTGGCAGCTAGAGCAGCATCGACTGCATCCTGTTGTTCTTTAAGAGCACGTTCTCCAGCTTCACCATCACCATCACCATCACCATCATCATCTCCACCATCATTGTTCCCACCTTCTCATCCTTCACGCTCGGAATCCGAATCATCGTGGATCCAGCGCTCATTAGGAGGACATACGTAATCCGGATTGATTATATGACCAATCATTCGTTTATCCTGTGGCTTTTCTTTTATATAGATTAACATACGATGCACCGTTTCAGCTTTCATATGTTCCATATCAAGAACATCGTTCACCAACGATCGATCAATCACCAAGTTCGGAATCAAATCCTGAATAATTAGCTGTAAAAAGCGAGGGTACATCAAGAACCTCTTTGACGGTAAAGTTTGCTGAACTTGCTCTTTCAGATGATCAAAGATGAGTTTTGAGTAGTTGAAGGACTTGTTCAGGATTAGAGCAACAAATGCCGATTGCAAACTTAGTCTACACTGGATTAGAGCAACAAATGCCGATTGCAAACTTAGTCTACACTCATCAAAACCACCGCGACGTCCACTCATACAATGAAGTAAAATATGCAACATATACTTATATGGTGGACACAACCCATTCTTGTTCAACATAGATTTACGAATATCACCTCCATAATTCAAGCGTGTGAATAAACCCCTAACCAATGTCCTGTCAAATTCACTCGGGTTATCATCATTATCGTCAAATTGAAGTACCCGACGAATGACCTCAACATCAATCGTAATTGGAATATGATTAATTGTAGCTCGAACCCAATTATTTTCCTCAACATATTCCGCCGTGTTCCAAAACTGCCTGATTATACTAAGATACACTTTAGGTTTAGCAATGATTGCATAGTGTATCTTTGAACGTCGTAAGAAAGTCAACATAGCTCCAAACGTTCTCAAATCAGTCACATCTTGATCAACATAAGCACAAATGTTGTGCTTCTTATCGAATGGCAATAAGATCACTTCAGCTTGTTGATCTTGTTGTTGTGGTTGTCCTTGTGGAGGTTGTTCCTGTGGCGGTTGATTTTGTTGTTCTTGATCAGCATGTTTTACTGTATAAATAAAACCGAATATGAGAATAGATATCACAATATATAATCAAAAGATATGTGTAATTAATCAAGTTACGCGTATTAGACGATTTAAATCCATTAATTAAATTAAATGAATATTAAAATTAATTTATTTAATAAATGTCATTCGTTGAGAATCACACTGATTCGTTACAATGAGATAACGAATCAGGCGATTCGCTATCAAGTAAATACCATAACGAACTGAACATAGCGAATCACTATTCAATTTTGACGAACTACACACTAGTTCATTATATTTTAAGCGAATCCAAATCTGATTCGTGTAACATCTTATTCGCTAAACTAGTTCGTGTAAAATCTTAACGAATTGGACACGAAACAGTTCCAATTTGCTAAGACTAACGAATGGTCACAATTAAGACATTGTTCTTTGACTTCACAAAGTCTAGGTCAAAATTAGGATGGACACAGATAGTCAACAATAAGAACCCGGGGACGATTAGGCCATAACTATCGTTGAATCATCACAATAATGAGCTCGTTGTACTCGGAATTACATACATAATCGAAGATGTATGAGATTAAGACTCAAAATCTCTAAGTACATAGGTTAGACGAACCCAAAGTAACCACTAATAACACTAAACAATAATTAACCCGGCAAACAGCAGTCAAAACATGATTGAAGCCCACCAAGGGTATCAGAATATGATTTCGATCACAATGACATCAAAAACATACAGTTATTAACATAAATTACACACAAATTGGTTTCAAAACTTCGGAAACCCTTAAACTCTTAAAAGTTTATAATTTAACTATCAACTCTTAGCCATTTTTGACGAAAATTATGTCGCCAGGATCGGCTATACCTTAGATACCCAAATATATCTTTGAAATATCCAAACAAGAAAGTCAAGATTTCAGAGAAAATTTGAACAAGGTTTCTTAAAGATGAAGAAAGAAGGCGAACAGTGAACGCCTGTTCATTTTCTTGTCTTATATAACATAGCACGCAACCCAAGGTACAACTTGGATGAATCAGACGATTCGTTTAAATTAAAGTTAACGAATTGGCCCATTCGCTAACTCAATTCGTTACCTTATGTTGGCGAATCGCTACTTGATTCGTTAAATTAAAGTAGCGAATCAAGTCTTGATTCGTGACGCGATTCGTTAAATATACATAACGAAGGGATGATTCGTTACAGAGTGCGGAAGCGAATTAGGTTAGCGAACCAGAAGCTAGTTCGCTAAAGAATCACCTAGTTCGTTATCCATAAATAACGAATTGGATTTTAACGAAATAAATTCTTTTATTTAATTTTAAATTAAATAATTAAATGAAATTATTAAAGAATTAAATAAATAAATAAATTAGGTTATCGAGAAACCCTTTTATCCCGACAACCAAATACGTTAAGAATGTTTCAGATTTTCGAAACATAACTTAAAATTATTTAAGTATTTTGTACAAAGAAGACGAAAATATTTTTGGTATTTTGCAAAAATTTAAAGAATGTATTGCCAAAAAAAAAATAGACAATCTTTTTGTGTTTTTCAATGATTTTATCAAAAACAGTACATATTTTTGTATTTTTGATGAGTTTGAGCAGATAATCATATTGACCAAATTGCCCTTCCATCACAGTTTTATATTTCAGCGATATTATAACTGGCGATAAGTCGGTCATTGGTATTGTTATCCACATAAATCTAATAACACACATTCAAGTATTTTAGTGATATGATTAAATAGTTCAATTAAAGCACAGAATATCAGAAACTATCAGCCTCTAATCTTGGTTCAAGCTTAATTTGATTTTTGCCAAATCACCCCAACTTGACTTAAACCATTATATTGTTGATCAAAATTTTGATACCTATTTTGAAATTTTGAGCAATGCATCAAGTTTCCTTTACTGTGAGTGAGTATGCACGAGTCCATCTGTCGGCTTACATACATTGTATCCCCTGAGGTCCGTTTCTTAATGGTATTAAGACGCACGCAAGGGAGGAACAATTGTATGACTAACGGCGGATTTTGATCAAGTCAGTAATTTAAATTGTACGACGTACAACGGTGATCAAGTTTAATGGCTTTGGGTTTGCTCTAGAAGGCGAGTGAAATATTCATGCTTATGAATACCCAGATGGTTAAGCCGCATATAGACTCACGGTGGCCAGAATCTTAACGCTTGTTATTTGCTTTATTTTATTTTTGGGTGATCAACAAATATAAGGCTTGAGTATGACTGGTTATTACATTTCTGCCATCATCACCAAGACTTTTGCTAGAGACTAACACCCCTTTCAATTTGGCGTTTCTTTATCTTTATATCACATACTTTACTCTATTGGGTTGTTTTAAGACCTACCAATGCACCAATGCAATTAAGCACACAGTCTTTTAAGCGTACTTTTTGCTGAATTTGGGGTCAAGGTAATCAATGTACTATCATGTTCTTTTTTTGCTTCAAAAACTCAAAATTTTGAGGAGCATAAAATAAAGAAAAGATAAATTTAATCGCCCCAGTTAATTTAAGTTTATAAATAAATGGCTAACCATCAATTCACAAGTGAATCATAGGTACAAGACATGCAAGCATGCTTCAGAAACTTAAATAATCGACGTAATTTTCAGTGAGAAAATAATCTAAAAATGTCTGCAAAAATCTTTTTGGTTTTTCTCTATACAAACTTTAAAAACACAATATTTTTTTCTTTTTCGATTTTCTTATAAACAAATAAACTTCACAATCTTTTTGAATTTTCGGATTTTTCTGTACAAAACATAAATCACATTCTTTTTGGTTTTTCGAAATTTTAAAATGTTTTTGGTTTTTCTAAATACTTAAAAGAAAAACATTAAAGAAAAGAAATGTCACACCCCGGTCGTAATGGCGGAAAACCGAGGCGTGGCGACTAGGTCGTGATTGATTGAGCACAATAGTATAAAAGTCTAAATGCATAAACATAACCAAACTGTCAAATATTACATCATCCAGGTAACATGAAACAAATTGTTTTAATACAAAATATCAAGTTTCCAAACAACTCCTAGCCTAGCCTTCATCTCTCTAAGGCCTCTATCAGCTATTAGCTACTTCCTGCTTCATTTCCTGAAAACATGTAATAAAACGTCAACTACAAAAAGTAGATGAGTGAATTCATAGGTTAACTAATACTGTAGTGATAAGCCCTACACAAGCATACTAGGCTAAGTTGTAGGGGTTTATATATAGGGTGTACCATCGGCTAACCCACCACTCCTACAACTTATCCTACTATGCTTGGTATGCTTATCATCTCAACTGAATCTGCAAGAGTTTCGTATAAAGATTCCAATTATTGTTTCCATGCATGCAGGAGGAACGGTATCAAGGATATATGTATAAGATACCCAAGAATCATATGTAACCATGCCATGATGAAAAATGATAATGATGCATAATGATCACACAAGACCTGACATCGACCCCACACAAGACCACACTATGCTACTTGATTTCCTTGATGGTAACCCAAATCGATCACTTTGGGTACCATGAGAGAATTCTAAAGCGTACTTTAGTATCTCTTGGATTCCTAATCGATCACTTAGGAGATCCTTCGGATCCTTAATCGAACACTTAAGAGATCCTTCGGATTCTTAATCGAACACTTAAGAACCCCATAGGTCACGTGTATTCTAAATCGATCACTTTAGAATCCCACATCTAGTGACGGCCTGTCTACCAATCGACCACTTGGAGATCAAACCTATGCACTATTGTGACCTATATTGCCACTGTTCACACGATCACAAGACTGACCAATGAATAATGTGTTTTCATGATAAAGTATAACGGGTACATGACTTTGATTTCCAAACGTCCAATGTTCCCTAAACGCTGAGTGATTCCCATATTTACTCCTGAATATTTGATTATGCATACACAACTTCCGAGAAAGTTAAGGTACGCGTAACCTGCCATGATTACTTGTTTTCCCAATGTTCATTGTTTGCAAAAGATTTGTCAAGTGTTTATGATAAGTAATGTTTGAATAAATGTGTTTTGTCAAAACGTGTACATTTACCATGTTTTCACCCCCAATGATTTGAAAGGCTTTAAAAGAAAAATGGGGGCTATGAACTCACCTTGTTGACTAGGTGTGGTTGCTAGGGCGGTCGGGTGCTGTCAAACGTCGATCCTCTAAGTCTAGACAAGGACATAATAAGTTAACAACGCAGTTTAAGTCTAAGAGTGTAAGCCTTACACGATCTCGAGCAAAAACTAGGTTTTAAAGACGAAACAGCTTGGTTCTGACCTGATTCGATCGAATAGGAACACATTCGATCGAATAGACACACATTCGATCGAATAGGAACACATTCGATCGAATAGACACACATTCGATCGAATAGAAACACATTCGATCGAATAGACAGACGTTCGATCGAATACGAAGCTCATTCGGTCGAATGAGTTGGAGACCATTCGGTTGCTTTCCTATTCGGTCGACTGGACTGGTTCGATCGACACATTCGATCGAATGAACTGATTCGATCGACTGGTTCGATCGAATGAACTGATTCGATCGACTGAAAGCTGGGCGACGGAGATACCCACGGGTTTTCCAGATTTTCCAGATTTTTGACCCAAAATCGAAGTTTTTGACATGGAAATGCTCGGGATTGAAAGGGGTATCGATTCCTAGTACTTTTAAACACAAAAGCTTGCATTTTGACACCAAAAATGACGGTTTTTGACCAAGAACACACTTGACACAAAAGTCGGAGTTTTTGCTCGATTCGGGGCGGGTTTTGGTTGTAAAAACGTATGATTTTCAAGAAGATCTTACCGACAACAACGATAAACAGATTGGTGGACTCGAATCTTAGATTGGATGACTTTCTCTCACTACTCTCTCTCTAGAAGTGGGAGTGTTTGGGTGGGAAGTGTTGGTGGAAATGAAAGAGATGGTGTAAGAATACTTGATTTTCCGCTTAAATACTCGGGTGACTCGGGTTCGGGTTTAGGCTACCGACGGGTCAAGACTAGTCGAGTTCATAAGTTTTTAAACAAACTAAAACTTTTTCAGCAAAACTTTTATAAACCATTTTCCGAATAATTATTTAAAATCTTTTTTTTTTTTTTTTTTTTTTTTTTTAAATAAGAACATTTTATTTTTCAAAAGCATAAAAATTAATATTTTCCAGGCGTAAATGTCGTTTTATAAAATAAACATTTCAAATGATAAAAGCAGATTTCTCCAATGATATGGGTTCCGAACTTATCGTCCAGAACCCCAAAGTGTATAGTTTCCGATGATTCCTTGATTTTTGTCTACCAGTCAAATTCCAGGGCGTTACATCCTCCCCAACTTAGGGGAATTTCGTCCCGAAATTTAGCTTTTTAGTATACTTGATGCATCGATGATTAAGATTACATGATCCCATGATGACCACTATGCGCCACCACTTCTAATATTCGTCTCAGGCACCACCCAAATCAAGCCGAAGGGGCTTATATATAGGGTGTACCAGCGGCTAACCCACCACTCCTTCAACCTTACTTGGGTGTTTCCTTCGACTCCTATTAGATCAATGACACACAGGACGACACACTATTTTCCACTACGAGGCATCATCCTCAAGCTTTACATCAGACATATTCATTTCGGATTGAAGGGGTTTATATATAGGGTGTACCAGCGGCTAACCCACCACTCCTTCAATCTTCCGCGAATATTACCCTCGGTAATTCTTGAATTCAATGTCTCACAGCTGCCACGCTAACTATAAGTCCCTAATTCCAGGTTTCGCTTCAGACATATTCAACTCGTGCCGAAGAGGTTTATATATAGGGTGTACCAGCGGCTAACCCACCACTTCTTCAACCTTTGTCGAATATTTCTCTACACGAACCTTGAGTTCACGACTTCTAGTTACACAATAGCATATTGCTTATACACGTATACACCTGTGACCTTGATGTAATTATATTCCGGACTATAATTACGAGCTCACCTTGTATCAATGTATAAGCTCTATTGTGTGCGGCTAGAAAATTTGACACGACACCACACACATACACACAACCATGCTCCATGAATGCAAGAATGAATGACAAATTTTTGGCTTAAATAATGTATAAATTTCCCCAAAATTCATATGATTGAGTAGATATGACTTGTGCTCCCAGCATGAGCCCTGAGTAGCCAAATTTGTGGATGCAAATAAAAGAATACTTATAAGCATAATAAGGCAACACGATATTCATTGAATAACACAATTATTTGATACATGCTGCAAATGTTATATTGACTTCTAGACAATAGATTACAAGAATAGAGACTAAGAGAACAGATGAGGGTATTTCTCCTTCATTTGATCTTCGCGTTCCCATGTAAACTCGGGTCCGCGTTTGTTATTCCATCGAACATTCACAAGCGGTATGCGGCTACGCTTGGTCTTCTTGACCTCGCGATCCAAGATTTCGACGGGTTCTTCAACAAAAAGCAGATTGTCGTTAATTCGAACCTCGTCGACGGGAATGAGAAGGGCCTCGTCAACAAGACACTTCTTTAACTGCGAAACATGAAAAACATTGTGAACTCTACCGAGTTCCGGCGGCAGCTCAAGACGATAGGCAACTGGTCCGATCCTTTCAAGGATTTTGAATGGTCCAACATACCTAGGAGCGAACTTTCCCTTCTTCCCGAAACGGACTACGCCCTTCCAGGGGGAAACTTTCAGCAGAACACGGTCACCAACTTGAAACTCGAGTGGCTTGCGTCGTTTGTCTGCGTAGTACTTATGCCGACAACGGGCGTCTTTGAGTCGCTGTTGAATGATAGCGATTTGATCGGTTGTTTCCTGTATTAGTTCCGGGCCGATGATCTGTGAATCCCCGGTCTCGGACCAACACAAGGGTGAGCGACACTTGCGACCGTAAAGAGCTTCAAACGGCGCGCATTTAATAGAAGAGTGGTAACTATTGTTGTAAGAAAATTCTGCCAGCGGCAGATGAGCTTCCCAACTATTACCGAATTCAAGGATACAAGCTCTCAACATGTCCTCTAGGGTTTGTATGGTCCTCTCGCTCTGCCCATCAGTTTCTGGATGATAGGAAGAGCTAAGCTTCACACTTGTCCCAAAGGCCTTTTGCAAAGATTTCCAGAACCTGGAAGAAAAACTGCTGTCGCGATCAGACGTAATGCCCTTAGGCACACCATGACGGGAAACGATCTCACGAATGTATATCCGCGCCAACTTTTCCGTAGTGTAGTCCTCACGAACCGGGATAAAGTGAGCGGATTTAGTTAGAATGTCCACAATAACCCAAATTGAGTCATGACCGCTAGGCGTCCGCGGTAGCTTGGTGATGAAATCCATAGCTAACTCTTCCCACTTCCACTGAGGAATAATAGGTTGCTGAAGCAGCCCAGACGGCCTTCGATGCTCTGTCTTGACTCGCGAACAAGTCAAACATCTCATCACGTATAAAGCGATGTCTTTCTTCATCCCGGGCCACCAATAATGAGGTTTAAGATCTTGATACATTTTGCTGCTGCCGGGATGAATCGAGTATCTGGACTTGTGGGCTTCACTTAGAATAAGCGTTCGAAGAGGCTCAGAGTTTGGGATCCATGCTCGATCAAGAAAATAGAGGATGCCGTCCAACTTGGTTTCGAATTTCTGTTCGGCTCCACACGACAAAACGCCCTTGAGATCTCCATTCACAAGCGCCTGATTCTGAGCTTCGCGAATTAAGGAGGGAAGATTGGATTGAATTCTAATAGAGTGCAGCTGGGTCCTTTCTTTACGACTCAATGCGTCAGCCACCACATTAGCCTTTCCCGGGTGGTAGCGGATTTCACAATCGTAATCGCTGAGAAGTTCGACCCAGCGTCGCTGCCTCATGTTCAACTCTTTCTGATGGAGGATGTGCTGCAAGCTCTTGTGGTCGGTATAGATGACACACTTCGTGCCGTACAGGTAGTGTCTCCAGATTTTTAAGGCAAACACCACAGCACCCAACTCGAGGTCATGCGTGGCGTAGTTCTTTTCGTGCACCTTGAGTTGTCGAGAAGCGTAAGCGATGACCTTCCCTCGTTGCATTAAAACGCAACCGAGGCCTTGATTTGAAGCATCGCAATAAACGGTAAAGTCATCGTCACCTTCCGGAAGCGATAGAATCGGTGCACGGCAAAGTTTATTCTTCAGAGTTTGGAAGGCTTCCTCTTGATCTCGTCCCCACACGAAGGGTTCTCCCTTCTGAGTCAGAGTGGTCAAAGGCAAGGCAATCCTGGAGAAGTTTGAGATAAATCGGCGGTAGTAACCAGCCAATCCAAGAAATGAACGGATTTCGGTAGGTGTTTTAGGCGCTACCCAATTTCTGATGGCTTCTACCTTGGCAAGGGTCGACGTGTATGCCGTCGACATTGATAACATGTCCCAAGAATTGAACTTCCTTTAGCCAAAATTCGCACTTGGAGAACTTGGCATATAGTTGTTCCTTCCTGAGAAGCTCCAAAATAAGCCTGAGATGAAGCTCATGATCGGTCCTCGAACGAGAATAAATGAGAATATCGTCTATGAAAACAATGACAAACTGGTCGAGATATGGACGGCAAACGCGATTCATCAGATCCATGAAAATGGCGGGGGCATTGGTCATTCCAAAAGGCATAACCATGAACTCGTAATGACCGTAACGAGTTCGGAACGCAGTTTTCGGGATATCCTCTTCCAGAACACGCAATTGATGGTAACCAGAACGCAGATCGATCTTAGAGAAAAACGTAGCACCCTGAAGCTGATCAAAGAGATCATCAATTCTCGGTAACGGGTACCGGTTTTTGATGGTCAGTTTATTAAGCTCCCGATAGTCAATGCACATACGGAAAGTCCCATCCTTCTTTTTGACGAAGAGTACTGGGGCTCCCCATGGAGACGAGCTAGGGCGAATGAATCCCTTGCCAAGAAGTTCTTGAAGCTGATTCGATAATTCTTGAAGTTCCAGCGGAGCTAGACGATAAGGAGACTTAGCAACAGGGAGAGCACCAGGAATAAGATCGATACGAAATTCCACCTGCCTGCTAGGAGGAAGTCCAGGCAGCTCATCGGGAAAAACATCAGAAAATTCACGCACGACAGGGAAGTCCTGCAGTCTCTTGACTTTGGATTCCTTGAGAGTAACACGGGCTAGAAATGCGGGATACTTCTTTTGAAGGTACCGACTGGCTTTTAAGCAAGAAACGATTCTTAGGCATCCACCCGACCTATCCCCTTGAATGGTTAGAATTTCACCAGAAGACAGAGGGATACGAATAAGTTTCTCGGCGCAGATTACTTCCGCGCGATTGCTAGACAGCCAGTCCATTCCCACAACTAGATCGAAGCTTCCAAGACGAAAAGGTATAAGGTCAATACTGAACGATGTGGTGACAAGAGTAAGGGTGCAATATCGAATGACAGACCTCACTTGTGTGGACTCTCCACTAGCAAGTTCAACAACCAAGGCAGGTTCCAACTCGGAAATTTTTAATTTCAGCAAAGGAACCAATTCGCAAGAGACAAAACTCCTATCAGCTCCTGTATCAAATAGGACAGACACCCAATTGTTGTTAAGAGTAAACGTACCAGTAATAACATCGGGGTTTTGGCGTGCTTCGGCAGCTCCAATGGTGAAGGCCCTCCCGCGAGCCGGAGGAACGTTGGTGACGCGAGGGCATCGATTTCTGTAATGGTCCATCGCGCCACACTCGAAGCAGCCTCGAGCAGGGTTAGGCTGAGGGTTAGCATTCCCCACAGCCAATTGGTTGCCAGGACTCCTGCAGCGCTCCACCAGGTGTCCGAATCGTCCACAATTTGTGCACTTGCGGCACAACTCACTTGTTGGGTGATGATAAGAACATAAGTTGCACTTGGGATGCGGCCCAGTATATTCCTTTCTCGGTCTTCCCTGGACTGTTGCGGCTGAAACGGGGGCCATGGAGTTGATAGGCGTAGCACCAGTGATCGCAGTTAAGTAGGTCGCTTTCCGCTTCCTATTGTTCCCCTTTTTCGCTTTCCCATCGGAAGATTTGCCCTTATCCTGATGCAAAACACCGGACCTGAGCTGTTCCCTGGTCAAACGGGCAGTGAGATCGATCACTGCCTTAAGTGTAGTGGGGTCAACTGCAACCGCAATGCCCCTCATAGAGTCCGGAAGACCGCTGATGTATTGCTCGACAGCGCGAGAAGCTGGGGTAACCATGTGGGGCACCAATAGGGAGAGTTCATGAAATCTCTCCGTGTACTTCATGTGATCGGCGCCCTTCATCGTGTGCGCCCTAAACTCAGCCTCCAATTTCTGGAGTTCGGTTCTCGGAACGAACTCCTGCGTGACTAGCTCAACAAACTCGGCCCAGGGCAAGGCTAAGACCGCGTCTCGCCCCCTGGTTCTAATCTCGATATTCCACCACGTGAGAGCCCGTTTGTGGAACATACTCGCCGCGAATTTGACCCTGAGTTCATCCGGGCAAGAGCACATGTTGAATGAAGCTTCGACTTTCTCGAACCACTGGAGAAGACCAGCAGCTCCCTCGGATCCATTAAAGCTCGTAGGCCCAGTGTTAGTAAAAGCCTTATAGAGCCTGTCGGCCTGAAGAGTAGGATTCGGTTCTGGGGCTTGTGGCGCGCCCGAGGTTCCTTCTTGCCTTAGGTTGTTAACCAGACCCGGAAGAACTGCTGCAATTTGCTGCGCTATGATGGCAGCGAGGTCAGCAGGGTCAGCATTAACGGACGAGCGACGAGGAGGCATTCTGAAAAAGAAAAAGAACGCGCAAGAATGATACCGGGAATAAGAATAACAGGATAAGGAATAGCCAAAGAATACATCGCTACGATAGACACAATTAAAGATGCAGCACATAAGCACATAGCAAGCACATAAGTGTGGGCGTGTGATAGTGATGCATGAATTATCTAGAGTTAAGGGTCCTAGGTTATAGTCTAGGTCGGTTTCCTAATTCCCTATAACCATTGGCTCTGATACCAATCTGTCACACCCCGGTCGTAATGGCGGAAAACCGAGGCGTGGCGACTAGGTCGTGATTGATTGAGCACAATAGTATAAAAGTCTAAATGCATAAACATAACCAAACTGTCAAATATTACATCATCCAGGTAACATGAAACAAATTGTTTTAATACAAAATATCAAGTTTCCAAACAACTCCTAGCCTAGCCTTCATCTCTCTAAGGCCTCTATCAGCTATTAGCTACTTCCTGCTTCATTTCCTGAAAACATGTAATAAAACGTCAACTACAAAAAGTAGATGAGTGAATTCATAGGTTAACTAATACTGTAGTGATAAGCCCTACACAAGCATACTAGGCTAAGTTGTAGGGGTTTATATATAGGGTGTACCATCGGCTAACCCACCACTCCTACAACTTATCCTACTATGCTTGGTATGCTTATCATCTCAACTGAATCTGCAAGAGTTTCGTATAAAGATTCCAATTATTGTTTCCATGCATGCAGGAGGAACGGTATCAAGGATATATGTATAAGATACCCAAGAATCATATGTAACCATGCCATGATGAAAAATGATAATGATGCATAATGATCACACAAGACCTGACATCGACCCCACACAAGACCACACTATGCTACTTGATTTCCTTGATGGTAACCCAAATCGATCACTTTGGGTACCATGAGAGAATTCTAAAGCGTACTTTAGTATCTCTTGGATTCCTAATCGATCACTTAGGAGATCCTTCGGATCCTTAATCGAACACTTAAGAGATCCTTCGGATTCTTAATCGAACACTTAAGAACCCCATAGGTCACGTGTATTCTAAATCGATCACTTTAGAATCCCACATCTAGTGACGGCCTGTCTACCAATCGACCACTTGGAGATCAAACCTATGCACTATTGTGACCTATATTGCCACTGTTCACACGATCACAAGACTGACCAATGAATAATGTGTTTTCATGATAAAGTATAACGGGTACATGACTTTGATTTCCAAACGTCCAATGTTCCCTAAACGCTGAGTGATTCCCATATTTACTCCTGAATATTTGATTATGCATACACAACTTCCGAGAAAGTTAAGGTACGCGTAACCTGCCATGATTACTTGTTTTCCCAATGTTCATTGTTTGCAAAAGATTTGTCAAGTGTTTATGATAAGTAATGTTTGAATAAATGTGTTTTGTCAAAACGTGTACATTTACCATGTTTTCACCCCCAATGATTTGAAAGGCTTTAAAAGAAAAATGGGGGCTATGAACTCACCTTGTTGACTAGGTGTGGTTGCTAGGGCGGTCGGGTGCTGTCAAACGTCGATCCTCTAAGTCTAGACAAGGACATAATAAGTTAACAACGCAGTTTAAGTCTAAGAGTGTAAGCCTTACACGATCTCGAGCAAAAACTAGGTTTTAAAGACGAAACAGCTTGGTTCTGACCTGATTCGATCGAATAGGAACACATTCGATCGAATAGACACACATTCGATCGAATAGGAACACATTCGATCGAATAGACACACATTCGATCGAATAGAAACACATTCGATCGAATAGACAGACGTTCGATCGAATACGAAGCTCATTCGGTCGAATGAGTTGGAGACCATTCGGTTGCTTTCCTATTCGGTCGACTGGACTGGTTCGATCGACACATTCGATCGAATGAACTGATTCGATCGACTGGTTCGATCGAATGAACTGATTCGATCGACTGAAAGCTGGGCGACGGAGATACCCACGGGTTTTCCAGATTTTCCAGATTTTTGACCCAAAATCGAAGTTTTTGACATGGAAATGCTCGGGATTGAAAGGGGTATCGATTCCTAGTACTTTTAAACACAAAAGCTTGCATTTTGACACCAAAAATGACGGTTTTTGACCAAGAACACACTTGACACAAAAGTCGGAGTTTTTGCTCGATTCGGGGCGGGTTTTGGTTGTAAAAACGTATGATTTTCAAGAAGATCTTACCGACAACAACGATAAACAGATTGGTGGACTCGAATCTTAGATTGGATGACTTTCTCTCACTACTCTCTCTCTAGAAGTGGGAGTGTTTGGGTGGGAAGTGTTGGTGGAAATGAAAGAGATGGTGTAAGAATACTTGATTTTCCGCTTAAATACTCGGGTGACTCGGGTTCGGGTTTAGGCTACCGACGGGTCAAGACTAGTCGAGTTCATAAGTTTTTAAACAAACTAAAACTTTTTCAGCAAAACTTTTATAAACCATTTTCCGAATAATTATTTAAAATCTTTTTTTTTTTTTTTTTTTTTTTAAATAAGAACATTTTATTTTTCAAAAGCATAAAAATTAATATTTTCCAGGCGTAAATGTCGTTTTATAAAATAAACATTTCAAATGATAAAAGCAGATTTCTCCAATGATATGGGTTCCGAACTTATCGTCCAGAACCCCAAAGTGTATAGTTTCCGATGATTCCTTGATTTTTGTCTACCAGTCAAATTCCAGGGCGTTACAAGAAATCACAATATTTTTGATTTTATCTATACAAACGAAAAACACACTCTTTTTGTATTTTCTAGATTTTCACCCCCTTAAACCAAAACAAATTTTAAAAGAAAGAGATGACAGAAAATAAAGATAGTCATCCTTGTTTAAGGATATCAGCGAGGGTCTTCAATCTGTTTAAATCAAGCAAAAATTTAAAACGCGTTTTGTCAAAAGCTTTAGTAAACAGATCGGCTTTCTGAAAATCAGTATGTACTTTCTCAAGATCGATTAATTTCTTTTCATAGCAATCCCGTATAAAATGATATCGAATTTCGATATGTTTCATTTTAGAATGTTGTACGGGATTCTTGGTGATACTAATAGCAGCAGAATTATCAATCAAAATAGGAGTAGTAAGAAACTTCAAACCGTAGTCGCGAAGATGTTGTTGTATCCACAAAACCTGGGAACAGCAACTCGAGGCTGCAACATACTCAGCTTCGGCGGTTGAAGTGGAGACCGTTGTTTGCTTCTTACACTGCCAGGAAACAAGCCGGTTTCCTAAAAATTGACATCCTGCAGTCATTGATTTGAAGTTGATCTTGCATCCTCCATAATCTGAGTATGAGTAGGCAGTAAGAAAGAAAGTTTCATCCTTGGGGTACCACAACCCGATGTCTGGATTTCCCCTCAAATACTGAAGGATTCTCTTGACTGCAGCTAGGTGAGTCACTCGTGGACTTTCTTGATACCTTGCACAAAGACAAACAACAAACATAATATCAGGGCGAGAAGCCGTTAAATACATTAAAGAACCAATCATGGCACGATAGAGGGTAGGATCAACGGAATCCTCCAATTCATCCGGTGATAAGTTGTGCCCAACTGGAAGAGGAGTTGAAGGGATTTTTCCGGTAGAAATCTTGAATCGGCTCAAGACGTCGTTCACATATTTAGTCTGGTGAATAAAAATTCCATGAGCAGACTGGTGAACCTGCAACCCTAAAAAGAAATTCATCTCTCCCATTGAGCTCATCTCGAACTTTGTTTGCATGGACTTCTCGAACTCCTTACACAATATGTCGTTTGTAGACCCAAAAATAATATCATCAACATAAATCTGGACTAGAAGAATATCGTCACCAACAGTTTTATGAAATAAAGTGCAATCAACAGTTCCTCGTTTGAAGCCATTATCAGTCAGATGGTCGGCGAGCGTGCCATACCAAGCTCTCGGGGCTTGATGTAGACCATACAGGGCCTTGTTTAATAGGTAAACACGGTCTGGATAATCAGAATCTTCAAAACCAGGTGGTTGTTGGACAAACACTTCCTCGTGTAATTCACCATTGAGAAAAGCACTTTTAACATCCATTTGATAGACCTTGATATTCTTATAAGCTGCATAAGCCTGGAAGATTCAAATCGACTCTAATCTTGCAACTGGAGCATATACCTCTGTGTAATCAATACCCTCTTGCTGATGAAAACCTTGCACCACTAGACGTGCTTTGTTTCTGACAATCACCCCTCGATCATCCTTCTTACACTTAAATACCCACTTAGTCGGAATGACTTTCTTGACTCTAGCAGGTTTGTCTATTAAATCCCAAACACCCAAACGTGCAAACTGCTGTAATTCTTCTTGCATAGCTTCTATCCAAGAAGGATCTTCAAGTGCCTTACGAGCTGTCGTTGGCTCAACTTGAGATAGAAAGCAATTAAATTTAGCAATATTCACAATTCCCGAAGAATGTAAGTTAATGTAAGCACACAATATGTTATTATCACTTGACGAAGCAACTTGATGACGCGTACGAACGTCCACATCAAGTTCTCCAATGATATTTTCCTGTGGATGATATCCATGAATCCGAAGAGTGGGATTCTCAGGAACAACAACATTATCAAATAAGTTAGTGGAATGTTCACCCAACTCGGTAGATGAAACATTATCACTGTTAAGATTAATAACTTGAATTTCAGCTTGATCATCTTCAGAAGTAGTAGAAATATTATCAATAGCAACTGGAGAAACAACTTGAGATTCTTCAGTTGGAGCATCTGGTTGAGCTTCAACTTCATTAGAACTTGAAGATCTTGGAATGGTCAAATTATCTTCAAAGTATGCTCGAACCAGATCTTCATCGATGTGTTCAGTCGAAGGAGTAAAAGAATTAAATAAACTATCGTAGTCAAACATCCAGTCTGGACCTTTCCCTTGAGGAGGAGTTGTGTACTTTTGACAGTCCACATGGTACCATTCTTCAACACAACCAGATGTGAAATTAAAAACCCTTTTCTTTGGAGATGCATATCCCAAGAAATACCCTTCGATAGCTTTTTCTTCAAATTTACCCGAATCCTTCTTCAACATTGTACACGGACACCCAAATGGTTCCAGGTACTTTAAATTAGGTTTTCTATTATTTAAGATCTCGTAGCTTGTCTTCTTGAGTTGTTTCACTGTTAGAACTCGATTAAGCGTATAACAAGCTGTATTCACTGCCTCATTACAAAATTGGACAGGAAGCTTTGAATCAGCCAACATTGTGCGTGCAGCTTCAATCAGAGTTCTATTTTTCTTTTCAGCAACACCATTTTGTTGAGGTACATAAGGTGCACTATATTCTCGGTGAATTCCCTTTTGAATACAAAAAAATCCAATATAGTGTTTTTAAATTCAGTACCATTATCACTACGGATTCTCCTCACCTTTTGTTTATACAGTGATTCGATCTTAGTAATAATATTTTGTACCAAAACCGGTGTTTGATCTTTTGAACTCATAAATAACACCCATGAATATCTTAAATAATCATCTGTCACTACAAGACAATACCAGTCTCCAGAAATACTCGCACGATTCACTGGACCAAACAAATCCTTATGAAGTCGTCAAGAGGAGTATCAATGGAATTCAATAACTTAGAGGGATGTGTCTTCTTCTTCTGCTTGCCCTTTTTGCATGCAACGCAGTGATCAGATAACTTAAAATTCCTTAACGAGACACCCTCAACTAAGTCATTTGCATTAAATAATTCATCTTTCTGACATGTATGTGACCCATTCTACGATGCCATAGAATCGATTCTTTCTCGGTTGCTTTTGAGACAAAACATGTTTCGATCAATGTGGATACCTTAGATCTCATATTTAAGACATAAATATCATTTGATCGTGGTGATCGCATGACAACCATGTCCTTGGGGATAACATAACCCGGTTTCAAGATAAGACATTCTTTGTCAGTAAATATCGTAGTGTATTTTTTTATCACAAATCTGCGATACACTCAATAAATTATGATCAACCTTGTCGCAATAATTCACTTTCTCAAACGTAATGTGACCATTTGAAACTTCACCCTCTTGTGTGATCATGCCCCCAGAATTTCCAGCAAACGCTACATAACCCCCCTTGAATATTTCTTACGTTGGTTAATAGGTCGAGATTCCCAGTGATATGACGAGAACATCCGCTATCCATGATCCAGTTTTCACTAGAAATGGTCTTGGATGAAACCTACACACAAACAAAAGTGATTAGTTCAAAAAGGCAGCCCAGGCCTCAGTCTTGGGCACCTTTTGGTTTTCTCTTTGATCATTAACTTTAACAGGTTTCAGTTGTTGTTCAGCCACTTGTGAATAAGTTACCGGCTTCCTAGACTTTCGTCTTAAGTAAGCTACCTGAACAATGTTTGAATTCTTGTTTTGACATATAGGTTCAGTTGGAATGAATTTTGGTTTCACTTGACCGTGTGTCTCATTGACATGAACAACCTTCCGAGGATTCACATCAGAGAAAAAAATATGAGTATCATCAGCATACGACACAGGTCGTTTCAGGATCTCCTTGACCAATGGAATTGGCTTAGATTTGTCCTTGATAAAAGGATGAAGATTCTGATAGTTCTGCTGACTACAATTCCTCACAACATGACCTTGTTGACCACATAAAAAACAAGTTCGCATGTCTACATGATGATGTTTAGAAGTAATTGGAATAAATGATGCAGATGGTTGATGATGACTCACATTTTTAGTCATGCTCTTAGAAAACTCATCAGATAATTCAGATTCTTCTTTAAATAAAAATCTAAATTAGAACAGTTCGAAAAGCATTTTAGTGTATCTGTCCCAGTTGACTTCACAAAGTTAATCTTCTTAGTTTGTTTTAAATATTGTTTTGCCTTAGTCAATGGATCAGATTGAACTGATGTTTTTGTTTGAGCATACACACGTTCAAGTTCTTGAATTTTTGAAGTTTCATTGACAAAAACACTCTCAATAAGTTCAGGTTTGATAATACTTATTGGAATATCTTTTTCAGTAAACATCGTATCCATTCCCTTTAACTTAAAAACTCTAGCCGAAGAAGACTTAGAACTCGGAGGATTAATGAAACGCATTAAGTCCTTGTCAGAAATCTTTGGTTTAACTGACTTCTTTGTCCTCACTGGTTTGGTTTTCACAGTTTCTTCCTTGTTCATTTGAGATTTGAATGAACCATACACAGTTTCCTCAAACTCTTGAGGTTCGCAGAGAATATGATTAGACCTAGGAATGTTCTTATTCTTGTGTATTATCTCAGGTTCAAACACATCTTCAATAATCACTTTATCAACATTTTCAACAAAGACCTTTTTACTTTCCACATGAGGTTTTTGAGGAGCAACTTGGGGTTTGACAATTTCAGGTTTAACCAATTTTGGTTTTTCAGAAATCACAGATTCTTTTTGAATCAAATCCTCTTCTTTTCTTGAAAAAGGATTAATTTTATAATCATTATGAAAAGGTGGTGGAATTTCAACAAAACCCATACCTTTCTTAGAATCTTTTTGTTTTCCAGATACTTCAATAATTTCATTCAACAGAAAAGATGAATTCCTAAATTTTCCCAATTTGTTCTTCAATTCAAGAACCTCATTCTCAAGCTCAGTTATCTTAGAACAATGTTTTAAAATTTTCCTGAAACTTTTGGTCATTAATGGTCATTTTCACAGATAACTTGGCTTTGAGATCGTGGTTACTTGTCGACAATGCTTCAATCTTTTCTCGAGATCTCCTTTGAGATTCAAGAGATTGTCGATAAGTATCCTGATGAGAAGCAATTTCTCTTATAAGATTATCATTTTGATTTTTCAATGCTTCTAACTTAGATTTGTTAGATTCACAGTCAACACATGATGCTTTAACAAATGAAGTAGTAGAAATAGAATTACTAACCTCATTGATCTTGGCCATGCAAGCAAACACTGATTCAGAAGCCTTGTCGCAAGAGTCGTCAGAATCAGATCCAGAATCATTATCGGAAGACATCTCACTACCTGTAGCATCTTGACAATCTTTATGTAACCCAAACATAGCCAAATTTGCTTGAACATCATTGCATAGTAACCGTTGTGTCCAATCAGTTCCATCTGCTAACATTGCTTGTGTTGTAGAAGAAGATGGTTTCTTTTTAGCATCACTTCCTCGTGGTGTAGAAGCATTTTGACTTTGACCACGAGGTCCAGTGTATTCTTTCCTTGGTTTGTCACATTCCTTCGCGAAATGCCCAAATTCTTGACAATTATAACACTTTACTTTTAATTTGTCAAAACCCAACTTCTTGTTTAAAGCTGGAAGATCTTTTCCAGTTCTCTGAATGAATCTTTTAACTTTACGAACGATCATAGCCATGTTCCATTTCAAATCCATGATTTCTAGATCATCTGGATCTATCTGATCATAGTCCTCATCTGTTAAATCACTTGTGGCAATTTTACTACTCACTAAGTTTTCATATGAAGACATAAAAGCCGTCAGAAAAGCAAAGTTTTGCTCAGCTTCCTTCATATTAACACTAGGTGGTGTAGCAAATGGATTGTTATTAGTTGAATTTTCAGAACCTCCCGAATTACCAGCAGAGTAAAAACAAACTTTTGGATCATTAAACCTAGTTGATTCTTTTTCACTTGCCGGATGAGTAAGAAAAGCAGTGATTGGAGAGATTGTTGAACTAAGAGGCATACTTCCACCATAGAAAGCTGGATCTTGATTTTCTTTGGAGGATTTTTGACACATAAGATCATATTCTCTAGCTTCGATCTATTGTAGAAATTCAAGTGCCGTCAAGTCTTCATTCAGAAAATAATCATTCTCTTTAAAAACCATTAGAAATGTTGAGTAGGAACTTGGAAGCACACTTTTAATAGTGTCAATTTTATCTCTTTCAGAAATTTCCGTTTTCATCTTGTTCATTCAGCAATTAAATGACTAAATCTTGTAGTCATCTCTTCAACTGTTTCTCCTTTCAATAAATTAAAATTTCGAAACTGAAACTTGAGCATCACTTTCTTACTGTCAGCTGTGTTTCCCATGCTTCTCATACGCAGATGTTGAAATAAAGACGCACATCTCTTGATACTACCAACTTGATGAAAGAAATTTTCTGGTAATGCCATAGTCAAAATAGAATATAATTTTATCTCGATTTCTAAAGCTTTCTTCTCTTCTTGTGAGTATTGAGAAACAACTTTAGGAGTATATCCAATAGTATCATCACCAATCATTGGTGCAACATAAACTTCATCAAGACAATATGAGCAGTCAGGATGAACAGATCCCAAATGTGCACGAAACCGAGGTTCCCACTTGGCAAAGTCACTTAACTTCATCAATCTTGGACATTTAGAATGCGAACCTATCTCGGTATCAAGTTGCAACATCTGTTGCATCAACATGTTTTGAGACGCTAATGCATACATACCAGCCATATTAGAAAATTAAACAAGTTTAAAGAACTAGGTTTAACGAACTGGGTAACGAATTGTGAACTATTTTAGTGAACTGAGAACAGTTATAGTGAACTGTGAACAGTTATAGCGAACTGTGAATAGTGTTTAACGAATCAAATCTTAACAAAGTTAAGATTGAGAGTTAACGAATCACAAATAAGGTTAACGAATCAACCAAATGGCGAAACAGATAACAAATGAGATGAAGGTTTAGCGAATCACAAGTCAACTTAACGAATTGACCAAACGAATTGACCAATTCAACTTAACGAATTGACCAAACGAATCACAAAGGATTAGTTTAGCGAATCACAAATCAACTTAACGAATCAACTTAATGAATTGACCAAGTCAACTTAACGAATTGACCAAATTAAACTTAGCGAATCACTAAGGAATGCTTAGCGAATCAGCTACAGTTGATTAGCGAATCACACTATAGCGAATCAGGTTGTTACAACCATTTGTAACAAACTCTGACACCTTATGCCACGTGGCAAAGGTTGTTATGACACAAATCCCAAGAAGAACACGTGTCACACGAATCGGTTAATCTAGATAGCGAACTAGATTACACGAATCAATAACTCACACGAATTGGTTAACGAACTAGATAGCGAAGTAGCAAAATTGATAACGAATCACAGATAAACATATAGCGAATCACCAGGAAGATGATAGCGAATTACGTTCATCTTCAAATCTTCAAATCTTCAAACAAGTTTTCCAGAAATTTTGAAGATCAAACCCAGAAACCCAACAATACCAAATCTGTAATACTACTTCGTTTCTCAACTAAAACGCACAAATAACCAATCAAAACACTCGTAAACCAAATCCGAATCCAATACACATAACTTCGTAACCGATTAACACCTTAAGCCAAATCAATTTACCCAAAAACAAACACCCTGTTTCGGACTTAAACCGAAACCAAAACCAAACCACACAAATCCAATCCAAACCTCAATTCCTCTTAACCGAACCTCTACAATACCTTAATCAACACGAATTCAATCTAATTCGTCCATAATTCAACCAAATCAAATACAAATTGATTCAAACCAAACAAAACCGAAAACTAACAAAAACGAAATAATTAAAACACCAAATCAAGTGTAAAACGAGCACCAACAGCTCTGATACCACTTGTTTGATCCCGGATTAACAGTCGATAACAATAAACAGATCTCAGATCTGTGAATATCCGATTACCACTATTAAAGATCTAGTTCATAATTAACCTTGATTTAATGTTATGTATATGCATATATTATCAATAGATTAAACGAATAATGTTAAGGTGAAGCTTGAGAGAGATCTGGACAGCAAAACTTCCCAAAAACTTTTTCAAAACTTATCTCAAAACTTACATTAAAGTGAACAGTAGTTCACTATATATAGAAGGCGACCTGGTTCGCTAACATCCCCTAGCGAACCAGCTTACCCTTCGTTACATAATTTAACATAGCGAACCACCCCCTGATTCGTTAACATCCCCTAACGAATCAGGAGGGAATACATTATAATGTGTTAGTTCGCTAACATCCCTAGCGAACTAGACTTAACTTTAACGAACTAGTCTTAGTTCGCTAACATCCCTAGCGAACTAGACTTAACCTTAACGAACTAGTTAATAATAAACATTAAATATTACATTAATTAATAAATAAAACATTAACGATAAATACAAAAACTCTAGACGCAAAACCGTGCACTAACAGCCTTCAAAAGAGGCTATACTTTGATGCAAGAACTGAGTCTTTGAGAGTAATAATGAATAGTGGTGAATTGAAACACATTGTTTTCAAAGATGATTTCTTGGACTTTAAAAGGGAACAATTGGCTGAGATGGTAACTTTTAGCTTATATGACTATCAAAACAGGCAGAGCTTTGCACGAAAGCAACAAAATTAATTATCCAAACATCTCTGAGATCAAGAAAGAAAAGGGTTTCCAAGGCTAAACAGGAAAACGAAGTGGGAACTATATGATTGTGAAAGAAAGAGAAGGATGAAAAGGATGAGGGAAATTAGGTACATTGAAGATACATACAAGCCAAAGAACAAATACCATGATCCTCTTGCCAATGTAAAGGAATGTCTGAACAAGAGATGGCAGATGACAAGGCTGAATCATGAAGTCCAAAAGAATTGAAGGATTACTCAGATTATCTTTAAAGCTAAAAATGAATCCTTCATTCTTCAAAATTCTGATGAACTGTTTCTGGGCATCATAAAGGAAGACACTAATCTTGAATTTCTACATGTGGAAGATCTGGAGGATATAACCAGATGGACTCTGCCCTCCCACCATCCTCACTACAGGTGTTTAGTCAAGAATTGACCTAAGAGAAGTATAAGGAAGATTAGAATCTTCTCAACCTCATCTGAATTCGCTAAGTATGGAATCCGAGCACACTTGGATTCCCGGGCAAGGTTTTCTTACCCTAGCAAGGTATTTTGTCCATCGGGCAATGTAATCTTCTAGAATTCTTCTTTTGTGTATACCCAAGTAGGTTTCACTATATCTAGCAGGATTTTCCTTCATAGCCGAGTAAGGTTTACCTCCGGGTAAGCTCTTGGCTAACCAAGCTCATGAAGTCAAGTGATTGGAAGATCGAGCAAGGTATTTATCAATAAAACAGTGGTCCGAGTAAGCTAGATGTGAGTAAAGAAACATCTCAAGTAACTTCAGGCAGGGTTCAACTCTAGCAGGCTACAGTGTTACCAAGCACACTTTGCTTTGCTAAATAAGCTATTCCTAGCAAGGAGTTGAAGGGACCATTGAAGAACAAGGTTGCTCGTAAGGTCATGTCGGGCAAAGTTTGATGTGATCAAAAAGATTGAAGTCTGCTTGGTAAGTATTTTCCTTTGGAAAATACTCTAAGTAAAGCCTACCCAGAGAACTGTCCAAGCACACTTCAAGGTTACCAGGTCTACCCGTAGAATACCAAAGGCACAAAGCCTACCCGGTGAAGACAACTTTTGCAAAGTCTATAATTTGAATATGTATTATTTATTTAGGGTTTCTAGAAGGAATGACAGCTGTCTGGAGGTGTCAGGCCAATAAAAGAAATATTTTAGGGCTCGCCTCCAGAGGACGGACGTGAACGCAAATAGCCAATTAATTCTCAGAGAATATTATTGAGAGTGACGGCTGTCATAGAATCGTACGGATATAACTTTTCCATCAAGAAACCTTGAATCGATTATCATTTGTATGACTTGTTTATATGAATGGAAATATTTTAAGTGAATCTTGTGTGTTAGTTACCTTTACTTAACATTTAGCAACTACACTGTTTGTTATTGATTCCGCCTTACAAACAGTTTTCTTTCCCAAAATAGCAACCATCATTAACTCTTGTCGACACATTTATTGTGTGAGTTATGACTTGATTGTGAGTGTAAGTGAGTATTTTTCGGGACCGACAAGTGGTATCAGAGCTTGTTTTTGCTGATTTGGGTAAAGATTCTGTTGCTGATTGAAGATCTATTGTAGAACAATGACGTAAGTAAAGCATTGTTCCATTGGAGAGTGTCTTCAGCTGCTCTGTTTTTCATTTCCATCCAGATCTGCATATTACCGGTGTTTTCTTTTACTTATTTTGTTTAAAGTTCTCACATTTATTACTTAATCTTGATCAAATCGAACCAGATACATCAGATCTGAAGATCCGGTTCTCAGATCTGATTATTTTCAAAAACTGTTTTTACAAATCAAATGATTATGCTTTTCAAAATGTATGGTTACGAGGAACAAGAGGTTTCTACTAACAAGATTCATAGACTTAATGGACAGGAAAACTTTACGAAATGGAAGGTCTTATTTGAAGCAGCTGTTTGCTATAACAATGTGGATATGTGGAATTCGATTAAGAATGGTCCACAAAATACTACTGAAGGTGGCAATGCAACTGTAGTGTACGTGAAAGGATGAGAAAAGTGGACGACAGGGCCTTACCTATGATCAAGCTAGGCATGTCATGGGAAATACTAACCAAAGTTGCTCATCATACTACTGCTAAGGCAATGTACGATGCAGTTCTTGAAATGTATGAAAGGAACACTGAATTGAAAAACATTAAGAAACAAAGATTGCAGCAGCAACTGGAAATGTTCAAATACAAAGATGGGGAGAGATTGAAGTCAATTCTAGAAAGATTTCTAGCAATTGTTAATGAGTTAAGAACAACTGATTATGTGATGACTGATTTTGATTTGAACACTAAGTTGCTCAACTCGATGCAAAAAGAATGGTACACTTCCTGCAAGTTCATTCTTCAAAAGCCCAACTTTAACGAATTGAAGGTGGATGATGTAGTCTGTTTCCTTCAAGCTGCTGAAATTGAGTTGATTGAGAAAGAAATGATCAAAGAAGAGAAGCCATGTTTCCAGGTGACCAATGCTCTCATTGCACCTATGGGAAACTTGTCAACCAAAAAACCAACAACAAATTCCCATCATAGAGGAACCAATTGAACACAATGTTGATACACCTAAATCTTTTGTTGGTGGTAGTTTAAGCAACCCACAAAACCAATCAAGGTTCAATGTCCAACTCTTAGAAGAAAGTGATTCAGCCTCAATGGCAAATGGACATGCACCTTTTGTTGGTGGAAATGGAAGTCATGGATCTGATTACCAAGCATTGTTCTCAATGTTCACTGAATCTTATAATGCTTTTGTAGCAAAGAATATGGTTCATACCAGCATTGTTCAAGATGATTTGGAGCAAATAGATGCAGATGATTTGGAGGACATGGATTTGAAATGGCAAACTGCCATGTTGGCTCTTAGAAGCAAGAGGTTATACAACAGGACTGGTAGATCATTTCTATCTGGGCTAAATGAAAGAATTGGTTTTGACAAGTCAAAATCCATCTGCTATAACCGCCAAAAACCAGGTCATTTTGCCAAAGAATGCAACATGCCAAGAAACTTTCAGATGAACTAGTTCCAGAACCAGTCAAGAAATCAGCAACAACAGTACCAACAAAACCAGCAGAGAAACAACAATTTCAACAACAATCCCAACAACTTCAACAACTACAATCCAAATTTCAACAAATTTCAACAACCTCAAATGAAAAATCAACAAGTTGTGCCTCAGAATCAAAGTTTTCAAAGAAACAACAACCAAAACCTTCAAACTACTCCTTCTAACCAAAACAGAAACAACCAAAATCAACCAATAAATCAAGGGAATGTAGCTTTGGCTGCACAGCATGAGGGTGATGTCTGGAGCAATCATGAAGAGGACATTGCAAATGAAATAAAGAGGGCAAATGTTGCACTTATGGCTTTGATTGAGAAAGAAGCTGGAACCTTATATTAGGCACACTCTACTCCTACAGTTTATTTAAATGAAATTATCAATGAATTAACTGTAAAGGTAGGCAAGCTGGAGAGTGTTTTAGGAAGCAAAGTATCATCAATGGGTATGAGGCAAGTGAGTTGATTAACGAAGAAAAAATTAAAAGTTTAGAAGATGATTGTATGAGCAGCTATAGAGCTCAAAATAGATTTACCACTGAAATTGATGGGTTGAAAAAGATGATTGTTGAAGAGAAGGTGCAGTACACAAAATTGCAAGTTGAAAATGAATTTCTCAAGAACTTGGTTTCCACAGGAAACATTTGTGGTATTCTGAATCAAGTGAAAGAGGAAGACAAATACAAAGCAGTTCCACCATCATTCAACAACAACTTAATGCCCAAAGTTAACAAAGAAAAGAGAGATGCACATCTACAATAATTCAGAGATGTCTTTCAAGACAAAGAAGAATTTGTTGATCTTTACAAGACTGTTAAGGTGAATGAATAAGGAGAATTTGTGGTAAAGGAAGATTTGAAAGAAGATAAGTCAATTGGAGTACAAGTCTCTGAAGATGATTTTGACTCTGATGATCTGAATGAAGATGACTTGAGTGATTTAAGTGATCAGATCATTAATGAAGAAATCAAGGCTGCTGAAAGGGGAAGAAGATTGAAGAAACCAGAATCAATTGACAAACTTCCATTGTATCCACATGTCACACCAAGAATGAAGGAACAAAATGAAAGAATGAAGAAAGAGCATGTGTCTTTTGACATATGTGAGAAGAAGAAGATAAGCTACAATGCAGTGAGACCACCAAGCAAGGCTGTATTGGAAAGGATAAAGAGCAACAACAAGAAAAAGGTGACTGAAACAGTTGATGTTGAAAACTTTATCCCTGTTTATCCAGTTTTCACCAGTCATGAGGTGTTTGATATTGGGGAAGTGCAAACTTTGGAAGAATATGAGAAGAGGCAGTCAAGACATAAGGAAAGCATAGATGAAGAACCATTGATTATGAAGAAAATGGTCTTTGTCAAAAGTAAGGTTGAAAGACAAGACATCAAGATAGAGGAATTTGTTCTTTTTTCAATTGATTTTGATGGTCTGAAGAATCAAAAGACACTTGTAGTCAAAGCACCTAGACCAAGTGAAAGGTTCAAGAAAGGATGCGATCATGAAAAATACAAGGTAAAAGTTTGGTGCAAGAAATGTGATGAATATGGCCACCACACTGATTCTTGTAATGAGAGATTCAAATTCAAGCCTTTTCATGCCCCAAATGAGACAAAGTATGGACAAGACTTTGTTATGTACAAGTAAAAGTATGATGCATACCTGAGAAAAGGAAAGGTGTGTGGAAAAGAGACATTGAGTGAAGATAATTTGAAAGAAGCAACAGAGACTTAGAAAGAAAAGAAAGCTGATGAGAAGACAAAGAAACATGTGAATGAATCAGTTAGAAGAAGCAAGACTCCTAAGAAGTCTGAGAAAGCTATTAAGAAGAATTTTCAACCGTTGAGAATTATCCCCAAACAAGACACACAATCAGTCAAGTCTGATGGTTCTCAAGGATCACCAAGCAGTGAGAACACAAGAATCAGAGGTATCTTTCCTAGAAAGAAACCAACTGAACTGACTGGTGATGAAAGTTTCTATTGAAACATGGTTATGAACCTCAAGGATTCCTTTGGAAACCTAAGGTTGAGGCTAATATGGATAAAATTACTGATGTAAGAGATTACTCAGAAAAGAAAGACTATCTTGTTCAAGAGTATGACAATGCACTAGAAGAATGCTAGAGCACAACCTCATTTGTTAAAACTCCAAGAGAGTGTGGATATGAAACAGACATTTCAGAACATTGAAGTTACTCATGAAGATCCTGAACCAATAACACTCACTTCCACTGCTGCTACTGAAATTGAATCTAATGATTTGCAAGTTGAGATAGCTTGCACTTCATCACTCAACTAATCAAATTCTTTCATTTGTGCAGGAACTGTCCACTCCACTGAATGAAGTATGGTACATGGATAGTGGATGTTCTAGGCACATGACTTGTGACAGGAGGTCACTTGTTAACTACGAAGAGAAGTTTGAAGGTCTTGTGGCATTTGAAAGTGATGAGAACGGTGGAAAGATAGTTGGAAAGGGAATTTTATCAAATGGAAAGGTCTCATTTGATAATGTGTTTAATGTTGAAGGACAGTATAATCTGCTAAGCATATCACAAATATGTGATAAAGGTTACAAAGTTGGTTTTGATGACTCACATTGTTTCATTCTAAAACCTGAATTTGTAATCCCACCTGAAATGATTAAGATGATGGACCCAAGGAATGGCAATTTATATGAGTTGAATATGAAAGAAGCTGTTTCAAGGGGTGGTACATGTTTTGTTTCTAAAGCCACTGAAAATGAATCAAAATTGTGGCATAGGAAATTGTGTCATGTGAATTTGAAGAACATGAACAAACTTGTGAAGGGAGAGCATGTAATTGGTTTTCCTACAAGAGAGTTCAAATTGGATGATCATTGTATTTCATGCTAGAAAGGCAAGCAGCACAAATCTTCTCATAAGACAAAGCTCATCAACTCAATTGATCAAGTGCTTGAATTACTTCACATGGATCTTTTTGGTCATGTTAGTGTACCAAGTATAGGGAAGAAACGATATTGTCTTATGATCATTGATGATTACTCAAGATATACTTGGGTTTATTTCCTGAGTACAAAGAATGAAGCTGCAGAGTTGATTAAGGGTTGTGTGATGAGGATTGAAAACCAACTAAACAAAAGGGTCAAAGTGATGAGAAGTGACAATGGTACTGAGTTCAAAAATGGAGTCATTGAAGAGTTTTGTGCAGAAAAGGGAATACTTCAGCAATTCTCAGCTCCTAGAACTCCTGAACAAAATGGTGTTGCAGAGAGAAGAAACAGGACACTCATTGAAGCTTCAAGAACCATGCTAGCAAATGCTAGGTTGCCAGTTACATTTTGGGCAGAAGCAATTAACACAGTCTGCTATGTTCAGAACACGGTACTAATCAACAAAAGACACAACAAGACCCCATATGAGATCTTCTTTAATAGAAAACCCTATATTAAGTTTCTCAAACCTTTTGGATGCAAATGTTCTCTTTTGAAACCCAGGGATTACTTGAACAAATTTCAAACAAAATCCTTGGATTGCTTCTTTGTTAGTTATTTTACACACTCAAAAGCCTACAGAGTATATGTGAAAGACCATTTGAGTGTAATTGAATCATCAGACATTATCTTTAATGAAAATCAGTTAAACACAGTTGATGGTGCAGCATGGCTGTTTGATCATGAGAAATTGATTAGGTCTTTCAAGATTTATCCTTAAGACTTTGATGACTCATTCTACAAGATCAGTGTGATTGAAGTGAAAAAGAAGAACACATTGGACATTAAAAAGTTGTGGAAGAAGGTTGTAAGTCAAGAAAGGGAATATACATTTATTAAGGATCCCTCAAGTGAAATTGTTGAACAAGTTCAAGACAATGATCATGAAAACATTCACAGTCTAGAATAAGATCATGCAGAAATCAATCAATACAATCTAAGTACAAAATGATCAAGTTCAGAATGAGGGAAACCCAAGCAACCAAACAAGTGAAGAGGAAGCTATATCAACAACAAGGTTTCAAGAACTGTTTGAAACATTGAATATGGAAAACAATGGTGCATCCACTTCAAGACAGAACAATGAAGAAGCACCAGAGTTTCATGATGCTGAAACTGAATTGATCATTGAAGAACCAGAACTCAATGAATCAAATCTTGACACTAATGTATCTGCTGATATGATAGTTAAAACCCTTTTATGTTGAAAAGAATCATCCTTCTGAAAACATCATTGGAAATGTATATAAAAGAGTTACAAGAACTCATTCTGAATCTGCAAACATCTGTTTATACTCCTACTTTCTATCCCAAATAGAACCAAAGAACATTGTTCTTGCTCTAAAAGACAATAGTTGGGTGGAGGCAATGCAAGAGGAGTTGGCACAGTTAAGAGATCTACATGTTTGGGATCTTGTGGATAGGCCAAGAAACAAATGTGAAATTGGAACAAAATGGGTTTTCAGAAATAAAAGGGATGAAAGGGGTATTGTGATTAAGAATAAAGCTACACTTGTAGCACTGGGATGCCTTCAAGAAGAAGGAATAGACTTTGAGGAAGTCTTTTCCCCTGTGGCAAGACTGGAGGCAATAAGAATTTTCTTAGCCTATGCTGCCTCAAAGAATATCAGGGTATTCCAGCTTGATGTCAAATCTGCCTTCCTAAATGGAAAGATTGAAGAAGAGGTGTATGTGACTCAACCACCAGGTTTTGAGGACCCAATGTATCCTAACAGGGTGTATAAGTTAAACAAAGCCTTGTATGGATTGCATCAAGCTCCAAGAGCTTGGTATGATGAGTTGTCTAATCATTTGCTTGAACATGGTTTTCAAAGGGGAGCCGTTGACAAGACCCTCTTTTACAAGAAGAAATGAAGAGAATTGTTGTTACTGTAAGTCTATGTGGATGACATTATTTTTGGGTCAACCAATGAACAGATGTGTATGAAGTTTGAAGAGGTAATGAAATCCAAGTACCACATGAGTTTAATGGGAGAAATGAACTTTTTTCTTGGATTGCAAGTTCAACAGAAAGCTGATGGGATTTTCATCTACCAGTCTAAGTATGTACAGGATATCTTAGACAAATTCAAATGTAATGATTTGAAGACTCCTTCTACTCCTATGGATACTAAAGAGAAGATGGTAGCTGATGAAAAGGGGGAGCCAGTAGTTGAACATGAATACAGAGCAAAGATTGGATCTCTGATGTACCTTACTGCTTCAAGACCAGATATCATGTTTGCCGTGTGTGTCTTTGCAAGATTCCAGTCAAGTCCAAAGGTGTCTCACATGAATGCAGTCAAGAGAATCTTTAGATCTTTAAAAGGAAGACCTGACTTGGGAATTCGGTATCCAAAGAACCAGTCATTTGATCTGATTGCCTACACAGATAGTGACTACGATGGGTGTAATATGAGCAGGAATTCAACTTCAGGAGGATGTCAATTCTTGGGTGAC
The DNA here is from genome assembly GCF_021521415.1 of Bidens hawaiensis. NCBI lineage: Eukaryota > Viridiplantae > Streptophyta > Magnoliopsida > Asterales > Asteraceae > Bidens > Bidens hawaiensis. Next base: position 43,604 of record NW_027491587.1, read on the forward strand.
ATATATGTGTCATGGCAATGCAAGAGGCAGACTACTGTGTCAATCTCAACTGCAGAAGCTGAATACATTGCTGCATCTGCCTGCTGTGCACAAGATCTCTGGATTCAGAATCAGACGCTGGACTATGGTTTGAATTTTCTACAGACCCCTATTTTCATTGATAACACTGCTGCATCTTTCATTGTTAAAAATCCTGTGCAACATTCCAAGACTAAGGGGCTGTTTGTTTACATCTGAATGGAACAATTCAGATGTAAACATCTGATTCATTCAGACTTCAGACTATTTGGTTTAAAACAGAAAAACATCTGAATGGTTATAATTAGATCTGAACATTCAGACTTATTGTTGTTGCTGAATGGGACAGAGGCTCATTCAGATCTGACTCATTCAGATCTGAATGAACCAAACAGGCCCTAAGCACATTGAAATAAGACATCACTTCATAAGAGATTGTAGTGAAAAAGGTTTAATTGAAGTGAAAAGAGTTGATACAAGTGACAATTTAGCTAACCTATTCAATAAATCACTTGATAGGACCAGGTTCAACTTTCTTCTGAAAGACATGGGCATGATCAACTCTAATGAAGTTTGATTGATGATGTGTGCTTGACTATGCAAACTAACTATCTTTTGATTAATGTCTTGAATGTTGTGTGAGTATGTTTGATTATGATATTGTTGATGTTAACTAATATGTGCTAAATTGATTATCTGTGCAAATTAGGTATCATTGATGCTTATGTTTGTTTATCAGTTGTCTGATAGGATGTTATGATAATAGTTTGATTTGTCTAAAGTGATTAAATGCTTATCTGATGTCATGATTGATTGTTTGAATACGTGTTTAATCTGATAAGATGATGTTGTTAATATCTGTTAGACTTTGAATTGTGTGAAGTCTGCTTATTTTGATAATGTCATTTATGATTAAGAGTTGAATATGCAAGGCTTGTAATTGTGTCAAAAATATGTTTTCATGTCAAAATGTTATGCTAAATTGAAAATGCAAAGAAAAACTTTTTGAAAAAACTATTTTGATTGCACAGAGCAAGTTGTTAATGGTGTTAAGATATGATAAGACTATTCAGTTCAAGCTTTAAAGAAGCTTAAAAGAAAGTTTTTAAAGAAAAGTCTCAAAAGAATTACTTTTGCTGAAAACTATGTCATTTGCCTAAGTCTAAGGAGCATATACTTGTATGTGTTTGGTCCTATCATCTACTTGTGGTTTTGAAAAGATAGCCATTAGTCCAAAGATTGAAAGTATTTGGGGAAATTGTAATTTATTCTTTCACTTAAAACTATGCCACTGAGTCTAAGCCTGAGGGACATATACTTATGTGTGTGTTTGGTCTTGCTGACTACTTGTAGACTGTCAGGATAGCCGTTAACCTAGAAGCCAAGAGTAATTGGGGTGATTGAATATGTTAATATGGGAAATGATAGTACATTGACTACTTAGCCAATCATATGGATTTAATAGGCCAAAAGGACTCTCAGTACAGTCATTGACATGTATGGTTTCTTTCTCATGATGTGTAAAATCTAAGGTGATATAAACATAAAGAAATTGCTATGTCTTATGTGGAGCTACATTGTTGTCTATGCATGTTCCTATATACATCTTTCCAAATGATAGGCAGAAAAGTGATTATCCAGTCATACACAAGCCTGTTGGTATTTGGTCAGCAAAATGAAATGTCTGAATTAAAAGAATGACAAAGACTAACTAAAAACTACATGAATTTTAAATATTTTATCAACCAAAAGTTGATCTATGTTCACAAACTTTTGTAAAGCAAATGCAAACATGAGGGTTAACTATAGAACTATAGGAGTGGAGACAATCATATAAGTTATGTAAACATTCTGAATGAAAGGCTTGCAAGTCCGACTTGCGTGGCCTGTAAGTCCAATGTTCAACCTCACTTATGCTTGTAAATTTGAAAAGAAAAATCTAAGAAATTTAAAAAAAAAATTGTTATGTCATTAAAATTTTGACCAAATCCAGGGGGTCAAAGTCAATTTGGGGTGATCTGGAGAAAGCCAAATAAGCCTTGAGAATAGATATGGAGCATCAAAAAACAACAAGTGTTATCCATTAAGAATTATGCACATTAAATGAAACTTAATCATATCACCAAAGAGATGAAATTCATGTTAAGTCTAGACCTACTGTTGACCTGTCTATGTTGTCATAAAATGCTAAGAATGAAGTATTGAGAAAGCTACTTAGTCAATATGATCCCATTCTTGAGATCTTTTCAGCAAAAGAAAAGAAATTGTTTTGAAAAGAAACATAACTGAAATTTGATCTCTAAATGCACCATTTGCTCTTAAACAATGAATTTTATTGATAAATATAACTGATATTGTGTTTAAAGAAAAAAGTGTTGCATTTTACCTACAAAAGATTGAATATGTATTTTCGGGTAAGGTTTAATGGTTGATAATCTTTCCGGGTTCACTTAGATGTTTTTAATCTAAGTTTATTAATTTCGGGCACGCTTTAAAGTACTTGATACTCTTCGGGTAGAGATTACTATTCTGATTACTTTCCGAGCAAGCCTGATATTTGTATATGTTTGAATATGATACTCTACCAAGCTTTAGTGATTTTGAACTTCCTAGCACACTTAGGTGTTTAATGCTTAATATCATTTCTAGCAAGCTATGTGTTTTTCTGATTATGATTCTTTGAAGTTACAAGTATTTTCGGGTAAACCTTGTTTTCCCGACACACTTATATTTTGGGCACACTTTGAATTTTCATATGTTCCCTTAATATACTTGGTAATTTCAAGAAATTAACTTTCTGAGTACACTTTGTGTTAAGAATCCACTCCTAGCACACTTTGTAACTTTAAGGTTTTTCAGGCACACTTTGCATCAAAGTATGCTTGATTGAATGTGAATAATTTTCGGGTAAGGTATGTGCTAAACTAAAGTATTCGGGTAAGGTTTGTGCTAAACTGAAGTATTCGGGTAAGGTATGTGCTAAACTAAAATATTCGGGTAAGGTTAGCAATTAGAAGTATGTTTGGTTGTCTACTTGATATTTTATACTAGATTATTCATCTTGTGATTCAGTTCTCAAGCAATCTTGTATTTCAAGTAAGCTTTCTTCATATAATTTAAAATATACTTTAATAATCTTTAATTGATTAAATCGAACAAGCTTTGTATGTGGAAGGGAACGGGCAAACCTTATATTCTATAATGGAACATTTTCGGGTAAGGTTTGATTCTTAACGTTTAACGGGTAAGGTTTTTAGGTGTTAAAACTTTTAATGGATAAGATCATTAAATGACAGCTATTAACTCACTAAAAGAAAAAATGCATTTAAAACCCACTTTCAAAAAGTATATGAGAGGGAGTAAGAGAAGTTTCTCAACATTATTTTCCCTCTCTCTCTCTCTCCTTCCACTGATTGCTCTCGAAAGAAACCTAACCAACTTATCGCATTCGTCAAAAATACTAACCCTAATTTATCAGCCCTCACAATCCGACTCGGTAAGCTTTAATTTAGCGTTTTCCGACCACGATTAAGTGACAATGGGCTCTGATTATTCATGTTTACTAAGATTTCTATTTTATGTGTAGGTTATAAACTTGTCGAAGAACAGGTTCTTAATGACATTTCTTTCTTTCTTCTTTAAAATTATAACTTGAAATTAGTTAAAGTTGTGAACTTTAGGACTAATTTCTTCTTTGAATGTGTTTGATTTTGTTTTTCAGATGGCGGATGATAACCCACCAAGATATGTTTTTGAGCACAAGCACAACATGTGTGCCTTGCTGTAAGTGATTCCGTCAAATGAGGATGTTGCAGTGATGAACAGATGGTTACAACGCTCCAACATTAATTTTGCTTTGACTGAATATCCTACGATCTACCGAAATCATTCACTTGATTTTTGGAGATCAACGAGATTGTTTGATGATGTTAACGGTATGAGGACCGAAGCCACAGTTGTGAATCAAGAAATTCGCATAGATGAGGGAGCGATTAGAAGATGCTTGAGGTTAAACGATGATAACCCAGAATCACTTCCTTTGACAACTGCTCAACTATTCAGAATATTTAGTCAAATGATGGGTTATCAGGGGACTGTTCATGAAGGACAATTCTAGAAAGGAATGTTTCCCTTGTTATATCGATTTGTAATTCAAGAAAATATTCTATGTAGAGCTTGCCCAGAGAACTATACCTAGCACACTTAATCATTACCACGCCTGCTCGCTAAAGACAAAAGTTGCAAAGCTTGCTCGAAGACCTGTTTACACATAGAATGTTTTGTAATAAGTTTGAGTATGTTTTGTATCAATCATTAGGGATTCTAGAAGGAATGTCAGGTGTCAGGAAGGCCTAAAAAAGGAATAACTAGGGCACGCCTATGACAGACCTTACACACGACACACACCCGATTGTGATTTGATGACTGAGTCCCACATATACAGAAAGCTTCCAAGAATCCATACATTCCACCTTCAAACCCAAATCGATTTTTATTGTATCCTTCATAATATAAATGGAAATCTTTGGAGTTAGTTTGTGTGTTAGTTACTTTTGTGTCTGTTGAGAAACATATAGAGTGTTATTCATTCAGCCTATAGTATTCTGTTGTTCTTCCCAAAATAGTAAGTCGTTAACCTTCTTTTCGATACTTATGTGTTGATTACGACAGTGAGTGATTGAGCTATAGAGTGAGCAATTCTAGACAAGCAAGTATAAGTTGTTAAAATTTTTCATTTTGATATGTAATTTCATATTTTGAAAATTTGATGTGTATTTTGAAAAGTGTATGTAACCTAATTGGTGTTTTGGTACAGCTAGGGATGTTCAAATCTTGGGTGAGATTGCTGGGATGAGGAAAAGACATAATGTCGGGTCTCTCGATTTCAGCTGGATCTTACTTAATCATGTCATAACTCACACAGATTAATGCGTTGACAAGAGAGTTAATGACGGGTTGCTATATTTAGAAAGATATCCGTTTGTTAAAGCCGGAATCAATAACAAACATACGGTTGCAAAGAATAATCAAGGTAGAAAGCACACACAGGATTCACTCAAAAGATTTCCATTTATATAACATTCATCATACAAAATGGATAATGGATTTAGGGTTTTCTAGGAATCCTAGGACAGCCGTCACTTTCAAGAAATATTCTTTCTTATCCGAAAAGTGTAAAGGCTTATCTCTCTCTCGCTCTCTGCCCTGTTTTTTTTTGGCGGCGTGCCCTAAACATTCTATTTACAGGCCTGCAAACCTAGGACAGCTGTCATTCCTTTTAGAAACCCTAAATACAATCATACATACTCAAATTACATATTCAAAATAAACTAAGTGTAAACAAGTCTTCCGGGTAGGCTTTGCACCAATCTTGTCTTTCCGAGTATGCTCGGCCATCCTTTATAACTTGGTAACATAGAAGTGTGCTCGGGATCACTTTCTGGGTAGACTTTAATTGAAGAGTATTTTACCAAGTAAAATACTCACCGAATAGACTTCAGTCTTCTTGACTTTGCCAGACTTTGCCCGACAACTCCTTACGAGCAACCTTGTTCTTCAATGATCCATTTCAGCTCTTTGATATAAAATAACTTATTAGCAAAGTGTACTCGGGAGTACTGTTCCTTGCTTGAGCTGAACCTTGCCCGATATTACTTAGAGGTATTCCTTTAGATCATGAAGCATACTTGGACCATACTTATTAATGAATACCTTGCCCGGTCTTCCAATTTCTTGGCTTCTTGGACTTGGTTAACCAAACCTTACTCGGAAGAGTAAAATACTTAGTTCTGAAGAACAAACTTGCTTGATAAAGTGAACCTTGCTCGGATTTACATAAATTAGTGTACCTTACCCGGCAATGCACTAATTTGCAAACCCTGCTCGGATATCCACTTAAGAAGACTACTTGAAGTAAACCTTGCCCGGTAGGCAAAATATCGTACTCGGCCAAATAAAAGCTTTCTCGGATGTCTAAGGTGTGCCCGGATCTATTACTTGGACAATTCAGAGGAGGTTGAGAAGATTCCAATCTTCCATGTACTTCATTTAGGTCAAATCTTTGACTCAACAATCTCCCCCTTAGGTCAATTTCTTGACCCAACAATCTCCCCCTAGATTGGAACACCTCAGCTGACCCAAAACATTTCTATGGTTACTTACACTCAGCAAAAATACACATCAAATCAACAATCAAAATTGCATATTCAAATAACATAAACAAAATTACATAATCAGAAAGTTGTCCGAAGACATTACAAAACAAAGCCTATTCTATTAGTCTTATCTTCTTCTTGCATTATGAACGGCTTGTCTTCTGTTGATTAGCTCTGAAGCAGCTTTCATCTTGAAGATATTAACGGCTTGGTAATGAATGTGACTTTCTGGTAAGGCCAAGTCCCTTATATCCATTAGATCTTCACTGTGCAGATATGTCAAATCTTCATCTTCCGTGATGATCCCCAATATCTTTCCATCTGAGTTTCTCAGTAAGAAGTGATAGGCATTCTCTTTGTATTCAATCTCAGCAATTATGCCATTCTTCTGTACTGTGTAGTTGTGGCGTCTCATCCTTCTTCTCATACTTATGCAAGCATTCATATTGGATAATGGATTCTGATCTCGGACGTTCATTTGATTGTCTCTCTCGGCTATGTCCATTTTTCTCAACTTCGAAATCCTTCTTGATTTGTGAGACTGAATCAATCTCCAGATCCTCTTTTCTTTTAAGAATTGGAATCCTTTATCAGCTTCTTCATGCAGGTACTTTGATAGATCATTCATTTGTCTACCTGCAGATCTGTTCCTGTTTCTGTAGTCATTCAAATGGAGTGTGGCCATCCTTCTCAACTGTTCTTCATTAAACTCACGGAAGTCACTTCTAACCACAATCTCTCTTAATAATCTGCTCTCCATAATCACCTTGAGGGTATCAGTGACAGAATCATAGTACAGTTCTCTTGGTAGATCCACATCAGATTGTGGTCTTGTTCTTTGTTGTGCTGAACTGTTTGATTCACCTCTTCCTCCTTGACCTCTTCCATCTCTTGGAAATCTTCTGTGAATTGGAGGTCTAATAGGAATGGACTTCTTGGGCTTTTGAGGTCCCAAGTTGAAGACTTTTACATAAACAACTTCTACCATCTCAGTAGGAAGGTTAGCTAATTCAACAACATCATGTCTTGCTGCTTTAAGTTCTCTTAACATTTTTTCCATTCCAGGAGTTCTTGCCAATCCAGCAGGTACAAACCTACCATCAGCGTAGTATCTTGGGTTCTTTCCTTCTCTTAAAGCTTTTTCCCACTCAGCCTTTTGAAGGTAGAAAAGAGTCTTTAAATCCTCTTTCTCCAAGACATTGAAGTCTGCTTCAGTTATTCCTCTCTTATTTATCATTATGTTTCTCAGGATGTTTATCATTTCTTCATTTTCCCAAGGCAGAAATGGTTCATCTTCAGGCTCATATTTCACATCTTCTTGAGGAATAGGGATTTCAACAGATTTGACTTGTTCTTTTTCTTTCTTCCTAATAGTCTGAATTATTCTTTTCTTAGCTGGGGGTTCATCAGTTTCTTCAGCCTGCTTAGAGCTCTCAGCTTGGACCCTTTTTGATTTTTCTTTTCTTTTCAGCCTGTTATATTGGTCCACCACTGATTCTGGATAAATTCTCTACAATTTCAGGCTTCATACCCCTTTCCAATAAATAACCACACATGCCTCCAAATTGTTTCTTCAATTCCTCCATATTTTCCAGTTCTTCATTTTCTCTTACAGCTTTCTTAATCACTTCTTCTCTTTCACTGTTATAGAGATCTTGGAGTTGATCAAAAGTAAAATGAGACAAATCTTTTTCAGAGTAGTTGTGCCATCTTAGATAATCTCTGTATTTCTTGGCATCTCTATTCTTTTGTTCCATAAGCATTTTGGCTTCCAACATACTCAGCTCAATGTTTGCCCTATGCACATCAGTCACTTCCACCTGTGGTGACACAACATTGGTAGCTGCACCAACTTTCCTTTCATCATTCTCAGGATCATCATTATTATCATCATTAGAATTTTCAGAGTCATCCTCACCTTCAGATAGATCATTTATTGCATCAATATGTGGTTCATCAGAAGGTGGGTTCTCAGGAATTGGTACATTTGGCACTCCTTGCACATGTTCATATGGCCTTAAAGTCTGCAAAGGAATTGCCCTTATAAGACTTGCTTCATCATCAGGTGTTTCAACAAAATAGTTATTCTTATCATTCCACTTCCCCCTCTTAGCATCTTTTTCATTTTCAGTCTGCTCATAAGTCCTTTTTCTCCTCATATAGGTTTTGGCAAACCTGTTGACTTTTTCAGTAAATTCTTCATGGAGTTTTGAAAGTCTTTCTCTCTTCTGGTTAAGTGTTTCATGAGGCTTAGGCATATTTACCCTTTCTGACCAACTGTTAGTGGGATTCTTCTTCAGATCTTCCTTTACTTGCTCTGCCCATTTCTTGGCAGCCATTGAAGCAATGGACTCACCAATCTCTTCTTCAATCATGACATCAGTATTCAAGTTGGCTGGTTCAGCAGTTTCATTTGTTTGACTTTGGGGTTGAAACATGCTAACCACCATAGCTAAGGAATTATCAACTTCCTCAGCTCTATTCATCTTAATCAACTCCTCTATCACCTCTTGATCAGCCACACCATCAAGTATTCTTTTGCTATGTTGGCTTCATTGATCAAGATCTCCTGCTCTGCCATTTCTTCATGAGTTAAGGATTGGGCTATTTTCTCCCTTTCCATTGACTCTTTGATAATTCTTTCTTGTTCTTTTAAGGCAGCAGCAGCAACATCTCTGAATAAAACATCCTTTTCAGGATATGCCCTAAGAGGCTCTTCTTCTGTAACTTTGGCCTTTCCCTTTTCCATCCTCTTCTTTAAGTCTTCTTCACTATCAGGAGGAAAGTCATCAATTTCCTTTTCAAGGGCTTCCAGTTCTGAATCATGCTCTACCCTCTTGGAACTTACTTCTTGGTCAGTTTCTGGTTCAGAGTATATAAGTTCCTCAGTAGCAGCATTTTCATCAATGAATTCTTCAGTTTGTGGATCAGTGACATCAGTAAGTACATCAGTAGCTAAGGAATTAGTATCTTCCTCAGTTCTCCTCTCCTCACTGCTCTCCTCTCCATCTCCATACACATTCATAATCATATTCAATGCATTCACATTCTCACCTTCTACACCTGAGACAGTTGGCATAGATTCATTCTCCCCCTGTTTTGGGGCAGCTGAGGTCTTCTCAACCTCCTGCTCCAGGGCTTGAATTTTCAAGTTTGCCTACACCAACTTCTCTAACAGGATCACATTCTCCTGTGTTACTTCCTCATTCCTTCTTCTCAACTCAGCATTTTCTTTCATTAGGGTCAGAAGGTCAGTTTCAGTGTGTGGTGATGTAGGTGGTGTTGTGAAGAATTGTTCATAATCAGGTTGTTCTGTGGTGTGAGTTTGGAAGGTGGATGGTTGTGGTGATTGTAGATGAGGTGGGCTAGAAATAATTGGTTCAATTTGAATTGGGCTATTTGTTGGTGGTGTTTGTGGGGTTGGTGATGTGTGGGTTGATGTTTCAGGTTGGCTAAAGGTTAAGGTTTAAGGTGGTGTGTGAGTAATTTGATGTGGTGGAGTTTGTGGTGGTGACAGTGGTGGTGTAGGAATATGTTGTTCAATTATAGCTATCCCAGCTCCTCCTTCATCTCCATCATCTCCTTACAGCCAAGTCATGGTCTAGAAGCCATGGCAGAATCTCAAATGGTACATCAGTATTGAATCGGTTGGCCACCCCGGATTCTTAATTCTTTTTTAAGTGTCAGGGTTTTGGAGTAGGTGGGTGATACCAATGGTTGGTAGATCTTGCAATTCTCTGTTGAATATTATCTGTAAGAACCTTCGATAATGCAAAAATATATCCTTCTCAGCCTTGTTCAAGTTTGATACCAGACCATTAAAGATCATTTTTGAAAAATTAAACGGCAGATCATACATAATCCCTATAGTGGCATTTGCTAGATCATGACTCATTAAAGTCCATGATCCTTTTATAGGAGCAAATCCCTATATCACATGATGAATGACGAATCTGTACATCATTGAAAACACCCCCTTTTGAAACTATCCATCATGAACAGTTCCCTGATAACCCATTGTTTCTTCAAATATTCTCATCAGGTGTGCAGTTTTGAAGTCTATATGGTTATGATCATCATCATTTAACCTCAAACATCTTCTAATCATTCCTTCTGTCACATGTATTTCCTGACCAGCAACGGATGCTTCAATTCTTTACTCATTGATGTCTTCTACAAGTTCTGCTGATCTCCAGAAATCAGGTGAGTGATTTCTGTAGATGACAGGATTTTCAGTAAAAGCAAAGTTGACATTTGATCGAGCCATCCATCTGATCATTGGTGCCACAGGCTCATTGTCAGGTGTGACTTGCAGAAGTGCACACATATTATGTTTCTTTTCAAAGAAATACTTTGGCTGTTCTTCTTCTGCCATATCTGAAACACATAAACAAAATATTTAAAGTGAAATTAGTCATAAAGTTCAGTACTTTAGATAATTTCAAGTTATAAAAATGAAGAAGAAAGAAAGAAATTTTCATGAGCCTGTTCTTCGACAACTTAATAACCTTAACACATAAACAGAGTATTAGTAATCAAGAAAATAATCAAAGCCCATTATAGTCTATTCGTGATCGGAAAACACATTATTAATGCTTACCGAGTCGGAATTAGAGGGCTGATAAAAGTTAGGGTTAGGAATAATAGAATGTGATAAGTCGGTTTGGGTTTCTTTGGGAGTAAGGATTTGCAATGGAAGGAGAGAAAGGGAAATAATGTTGAAAAATTTGCCTAACTCCCTCTTATATACTTTTTGAAAGTGGGTTTTAAATGCTCTTTGTCTTTTTATGAATTATTAGCTGTCAACCAGTAACATTATCCACTTGATATATTAAAAAAATTTAATTTTATTTAAGTTCATAAGACCTTACTCGAAAGATTAATATATCCAAAGTCTACTCGGTATACTTCCACTTACAAACCTTACCCGGTCAAATTTTGCTAGGAAAATTTTCATTTTTGAATATACAAAGTTTGCCCGAATTCGTCTATTTATAAACCTTGCTCGATCAAGCAAATTAATTTAAAGTTAAGACATAATCAAGAAAGCTTACCCGAAATACTAGATTTCTTGAGAGATTAATCACAAGGCAAATAATCAAGTATAATCATCAAATAAACATCCTTACTAGGAATCAATTAAGACACCCATATAGATTTCTCAATTTCAAATTAAAACTTATCTAGCATAAACCCTAATAAAAACCATAATCAATTTTATCATACTAAATACCATATTCAATCAAGCATACTTGAAAACATGGTGTGCCCGAGCAACCATTCAAGAGAATAGTGTCCCCGAACACCTTCTAATACAAAGTATGCCTGAATAACCTTCATATAGTACAAAGTGTGCCCGGAAAAGGATTTCTAGCAGACAGTGTACTCGGAAAGTTACGTTTTGAAATTACCAACTATATTGAAGGAACAAAAGTGTACCCGAAATATAAAGTGCGCCCGGAAAACAAAGTTTGCCTGAAAACACTTGTAATTTCAAAGAAATCATAAACACACATATCACAGAGCATGCTCGGAATGAAATTAAAACACATAAACATTTAAGTGTGCTATAGTCTAAAATTTCATAGAGCTTGCCCAAAAATCCTATGTTAGCACTAAGCTTGCTAGGATAAACACATTCAATCATCAGGTATGCCCTTACCCGAGGGATTTCAACATGCCAAACCATACCCGAAAAATGACAAACTTAAATAGTAATATATAAGCGTGCCCGGAAAGATTAACAAACCTTTCCTAACAACATATTCACACAAATTACAGAGCTTACTCGGTGTACTAACTTAAGTTCATAAAGTTTGCTTGGAATAACAATCAGCATATATCATTCATAGCTTGCCCGAAACAAGAATTTCTTGATAAAAGCTAGCTATAACAACACATAATCATCTCAAGACTTCAAGCTTGCTCGGGAAATGAGTACAACAGTGTACTCTACCCGGAAAGTGTAAACACTTCAAAGCATGCCCGAAAATCATAAAGTTAGTCAAAAATGACTAAGCTTACTCGGAAAGTTGAGAAATATCAAACCTTACCCGAAACAACATATTCACACATAATCAACTATTTTGTACCCGGAAAGGTTGTAAATCATTAAACCTTACCCGAAATACATATTCAAACAGTTTGTGCCTGGAAAGGTTATAAGGCATCAAACCTTACCCGAACTTACATATTCAACATTTTTTAGGCAAAATGCAACACTTTTTGACTTAAACCACTTTGTCAAAATATATTTTTCTTTTCAGATCATAGTTTAAGAGCAAATGGTGCATTTAGAGATCAAATGGTGCATTTAGCTTCATTCAACATGTGCTCCTGCCCGGATGAACTCAGGGTCAAATTCGCGGCGAGTATGTTCCACAAACGGGCTCTCACGTGGTGGAATAACGAGATAAGAACCAGGGGACGAGACGCGGCCCTAGCCCTGCCCTGGGCTGAGTTTGTTGAGCTAGTCACGCAGGAGTTCGTTCCGAGAACCGAGATCCAGAAACTGGAGGCTGAGTTTAGGGCGCACACGATGAAGGGCGCGGATCACATGAAGTACACGGAGAGATTTCATGAACTCTCCTTATTGGTGCCCCATATGGTTACCCCAGCTTCTCGCGCTATCGAGCAATACATCAGCGGTCTTCCGGACTCCATGAGGGGCATTGCGGTTGGAGTTGACCCCACTACACTTAAGGCAGCGATCGATCTCACTGCCCGTCTGACCAGGGAACAGCTCAAGTCTGGTGTTCTGCAACAGGATAAGGGCAGATCCTCCGAGGGGAAAGCGAAAAAGGAAGCAATAGGAAGCGGAAAGCGACCAACTTAGCTGCAATCACTGATGCTACGCCTATCAACTCCATAGCCCCCGCTCCAGCCACAACAGCTCAGGGAAGACCAAGAAAGGAATATACTGGGCTACATCCCAAGTGCAACTTATGTTCTTATCATCACCCAACTAGAGAGTCTTGCCGCAAGTGCATGAATTGTGGACGATTCGGGCACCTGGTGGAGCGATGTAGGAGTCCTGGCAACCAACTGGCTGTGGGGAATGCTAACCCTCAGCCTAACCCTGCTCGAGGCTGCTTCGAGTGTGGCGCTATGGACCATTACAGAAATCGATGCCCCCGCGTCACCAACATCCCTCCGGCTCGCGGGAGGGCTTTTACCATTGGAGCTGCCGAAGCACGCCAAAACCCCGATGTTATTACTGGTACGTTTATTCTTAACAACAACTGGGTGTCTGTCCTATTTGATACAGGAGCTGATAGGAGCTTTGTTTCTTGCGAATTGGTTCCTTTGCTGAAATTAAAAATTTCTGAGTTGGACCCTGCCTTTTATGTTGAACTTGCTAGTGGAGAGTCCAAACAAGTGAAGTCTGTCATCTGAAATTGCACCCTTACTCTTGTCACCACATCGTTCAGTATTGACCTTATACCTTTTCGTCTTGGAAGCTTCGATCTAGTTGTGGGAATGGACTGGCTGTCCAGCAATCACGCGGAAGTAATCTGCGCCGAGAAACTTATTCGTATCCCTTTACCTTCTGGCGAAATTCTAACTATTCAAGGCGAAAAACCGGGTGGATTCCTAAGGATCGTCTCTTGCTTAAAGGCCAGTCGGTACCTTCGAAAGAAGTATCCCGCATTTCTAGCTCATGTTACTCTCAAGGAATCCGAAGACAAGAGACTGCGGGACATTCCAGTTGTGCGTGAATTTTCTGATGTTTTTCCCGAAGATCTGCCTGGACTTCCTCCTAGCAGGCAGGTGGAATTTCGTATCGATCTTATTCCTGGTGCTCTCCCTATTGCTAAGGCACCGTATCGTCTAGCTCCGTCGGAACTTCAAGAATTATCAAATCAGCTTCAAGAACTTCTTAGCAAGGGATTCATTCGCCCTAGCTCGTCTCCATGGGGAGCCCCAGTACTCTTCGTCAAAAAGAAGGACGGGACTTTCCGTATGTGCATTGACTACCGGGAGCTTAATAAACTCACCATCAAAAATCGGTACCCGTTACCGAGAATTGATGATCTCTTTGATCAGCTCCAGGGTGCTACGTTTTTCTCTAAGATCGATCTGCGTTCTGGTTACCATCAGTTGCGTGTTCTGGAAGAGGATATCCCGAAAACTGCGTTCCGAACTCGTTATGGTCATTACGAGTTCATGGTTATGCCTTTTGGAATGACCAATGCTCCCGCCATCTTCATGGATCTGATGAATCGCGTCTGCCGTCCATATCTTGATCAGTTTGTCATTGTTTTCATAGACGATATTCTCATTTATTCTCGTTCGAGGACCGATCATGATCTTCATCTCAGGCTTATTTTGGAGCTTCTCAGGAAAGAGCAACTATATGCCAAGTTCTCCAAGTGTGAATTTTAGCTAAGGGAAGTTCAATTCTTGGGACATGTCATCAATGTCGACGGCATTCACGTCGACCCTTCCAAGATAGAAGCCATCAGAAATTGGGTAGCGCCTAAAACACCTACCCAAATCCGTTCATTTCTTGGTCTGGCCGGTTACTACCGCCGATTTATCTCAAACTTCTCCAGGATTGCCTTGCCTTTAACCACTTTGACCCAGAAAGGGGAACCTTTCGTGTGGGGACAAGATCAAGAGGAAGCTTTCCAAACTCTGAAGAATAAGCTTTGCCATGCACCGATTCTATCACTTCCGGAAGGTGACGATGACTTTACCGTTTATTGCGATGCTTCGAATCAGGGCCTCGGTTGCGTTTTAATGCAACGAGGGAAGGTCATCGCTTACGCTTCTCGACAACTCAAGGTGCACGAGAAGAACTACGCCACACATGACCTGGAGCTGGGTGCAGTGGTGTTTGCCCTAAAAATCTGGAGACATTACCTGTACGGTACAAAGTGTGTCATTTTTACCGATCACAAGAGCTTACAACACATCCTCAATCAGAAAGAGTTGAACATGAGGCAGCGACGCTGGGTCGAACTTCTCAGCGATTACGATTGTGAAATTCGCTACCACCCGGGAAAGGCTAATGTGGTGGCTGACGCATTGAGTCGTAAAGAAAGGACCCAGCTGTACTCTATTCGGATTCAATCCAACCTTCCTTCCTTAATTCGTGAAGCTCAGAATCAAGCGCTTGTGAATGGTGATCTCAAGGGCGTTTTGTCATGTGGAGCCGAGCAGAAGTTCGAAACCAAGTCAGACGGCATCCTCTATTTTCTTGACCGAGCGTGGATCCCGAACTCTGAGCCTCTTCGGACGCTTATTCTAAATGAAGCCCACAAGTCCAGATACTCGATTCATCCAGGCAGCAACAAGATGTATCAAGATCTTAAACCCCATTATTGGTGGCCCGGGATGAAGAAAGATATCGCTTCGTACGTGAGGAGATGTTTGACTTGTTCGCGAGTCAAGACAGAGCATCAAAGGCCGTCTGGGCTACTTCAACAACCTATTATTCCTCAGTGGAAGTGGGAAAAGTTAGCTATGGATTTCATCACCAAGCTACCACGGACGCCTAGCGGTCATGACTCAATTTGGGTTATTGTGGACATTCTAACAAAATCCGCCCACTTTATCCCGGTTCGTGAAGACTACACTACGGAAAAGTTGGCGCGGGTATACATTCGTGAGATCGTTTCCCGTCACGGTGTGCCTAAGGGCATCACGTCTGATCGTGACAGCAGTTTTTCTTCCAGGTTCTGGAAATCTTTGCAAAAGGCCTTTGGAACAAGTGTGAAGCTTAGCTCTTCCTATCATCCAGAAACTGATGGGCAGAGCGAGAAGACCATACAAACCCTAGAAGACATGTTGAGAGCTTGTATCCTCGATTTCGGTAGTAGTTGGGAAGCTCATCTGCCACTGGCAGAATTTTCTTACAACAATAGTTACCACGCTACCATTAAATGCGCGCAGTTTGAAGCTCTTTACGGCCGCATGTGTCGCTCTCCCTTGTGTTGGTCCGAGACCGGGGATTCACAGATCATCGGCCCCGAACTAATACAGGAGACAACCGATCAAATTGCTTTCATTCAACAGCGACTCAAAGACGCTCGTTGCCGGCATAAGTACTACGCCGACAAACGACGCAAGCCACTCGAGTTTCAAGTTGGTGACCGTGTCATGCTGAAAGTTTCCCCCTGGAAGGGCATAGTCCGTTTCGGGAAGAAGGGAAAGTTCGCTCCTAGGTATGTTGGACCATTTAAAATCCTTGAAAGGATCGGACCAGTTTCCTATCATCTTGAGCTGCCACCGGAACTCAGTAGAGTTCACAACGTTTTTCATGTTTCGCAATTAAAGAAGTGTCTTGTTGACGAGGCCCTTCACATTCCCGTCGACGAGGTTCGAATTAGCGACAATCTGCTTTTCGTTGAAGAACCCGTCGAGATCATGGATCGCGAGGTCAAGAAGACCAAGCGTAGCCGCATACCGCTTGTGAAAGTTCGATGGAATAACAAACGCGGACCCGAGTTTACATGGGAACGCGAAGATCAGATGAAGGAGAAATACCCTCATCTGTTCTCTTAGTCAATATTCTTGTAATCTAATTGTCTAGAAGTCAATATAAATTTGCAGCATGTATCAAATAACTGTGTTATTCAATGAATATCATGTTGCCTTGTTATGCTTATAAGTATTCTTTTATTTGCATCCACAAATTTTGGCTACTCAGGGCTCATGCTGGAAAGCACAAGTCATATCTACTCAATCATATAAACCTTGGGGAATTTATACATCATTTAAGCCAAAATTTGTCATCATTCTAGCATTCATGGAGCATGGTTGTGTGTATGTGTGTGGTGTCGTGTCAAATTTTCTAGCCGCACGCAATAGAGTTTATACATTGATACAAGGTGAGCTCGTAATTATAGTCCGGAATATAATTGCATCAAGGTCACAGGTGTATACGTGTATAAGCAATATGCTATTGTGCAACTAGGAGTCGTGAACTCAAGGTTCGTGTAGGGAATTATTCGACAAAGGTTGAAGGAGTGGTGGGTTAGTCGCTGGTACACCCTATATATAAACCCCTTCAGCACGAGTTGAATATGTCTGAAGCGAAACTTGGAATTAGGGACTTATAGTTAGCGTGGCAGCTGTGAGACATTAAATTCAAGAATTATTGAGGGAATTATTCACAGAAGATTGAAGGAGTGGTGGGTTAGCCGCTGGTACACCCTATATATAAACCCCTTCAATCCGAAATGAATATGTCTGAAGTAAAGCTTGAGGGTGATGCCTTGTAGTGGAAAATAGTGTGTCGTCCTGTGTGTCATTGACCTAATAGGAGTCGAAGGAAACACTCAAGTAAGGTTGAAGGAGTGGTGGGTTAGCCGCCGGTACACCCTATATATAAGCCCCTTCAGCTTGATTTGGGTGGTATCTGAGACGAATATTAGAAGTAGTGGCGCATAGTGGTCATCATGGGATCATGTAATCTTAATCATCGTTGCATCAAGTATACTAAAAATCTAAATTTCGGGACGAAATTCCTCTAAGTTGGGGAGGATGTAACGCCCTGGAATTTGACTGGTAAACTAAAATCAAGAAATCATCGGAAACTATACACTTTGGGTTCTGGACGATAAGTTCGGAATCCATATCATTGGAAAATCTGTTTATTTCAGCTAAAAATGTTTATTTCATAAAAAGAACTTTTATGTTTGAAAAATATTAATTTTGTGTTTTCGAAAATAAGAGATTTTTATTTAAAAAGATTTCAAGCGATTACTTGAAAAATGATTTTTATAAAATTTTTACTGAAAAGTTCTAGCTCGTTAAAACTTATGAACTCAGCTAGCCTTGACCCGTAGGTAACCGAAACCCGAACCCGATAGAACCGAGTATATAAGCGTAGTGCAAGAACAAACTCCACCATTTTCTTTCATCTCTTCCACACCCAAACACCCCAATTCTAGAGAGAGAGTAGTGAGAGAAAGTTGTTCAATCCAAAATTTGAGTTCACCAATCTGTTTATTGTTGTTTTTGGTAAGATCTTCTTGAAAATCATACGTTTTTATCATCAAATCCGGCCCCGAATCGAGCAAAAACCCCAACTTATGTTTCAAGTGTGTTCTTGGTCAAAAATCGTCATTTTTGGTGTCAAAAAGCATACTTTTGTTGTTATAAACGTTAGGAATCAATAGCCCTATGGATTCCGAGCATTTCCATGTATAAAACATTGATTTTGGGCGAAAAATCATGAAAATCGTCAAAATCCCGTAGGTTTCTCCGTCATCCGGCTTGAAGGAGTCGAATAGGTCCTATTCGGTCGAATAGACCAATCGAACCTGACCCCTATTCGGTCGAACCATCTCCTATTCGGTCGAACAAGAGACCATTCGGTCGAACCAGTGGGCAAACGAACAGACTAACCGAATCAGAATACACATTCGACCGAATACGATTGTATTCGACCGAATGTACATCCTACTCGACCGAACGAGTCCTCAATCGACTGAACGTGTTCTTCCCAGCCCCTTTGACCGAACCAGTACCATATTCGACCGAACAAGTAGCTGATTCGATCGAACCTGCCCTTATTCGATCGAATGTGCCAGAATCAGCTTGTTTTCAACTTTAAAACTTGGTTTTTGCTCGAGGTCGCGTAGGCTTATACTCTTAGACTTAAAGCGTGTTGTTAACCTGTTATGTCCTTTTCTAGACTTAGAGGATCGACGTTTGGCAGCACTCGACCACCCTAGCAACCATACTTAGCCAACAAGGTGAGTTCATAGCCCCCTTTTTCTTTTAAGCTTTTCAAATCATTGGGGTGGAAACATGGTAACTGTACACGTTTTGACAAAACTCATTTATTCAAACATTCTTTATCATAGACATTCTTGGCAAATCTTTTGCAAACAATGAACATTGGGGAAACAAGTAATCATGGCAGGTTACTAATACCTTAACTTTCTCGGAAGTTGTGTATGTCTAATCAGTTATTCAGGAGTAAACATGGGAATCATTGATCGCTTAGGGAACAATTGACGTTTGGAAATCAAAGTCATGTGCCCGTTATACATTATCATGAAAACACATCATTCATTGGACAGTCTAGTGGTCGTGTGAACATAGGCAGTATAGGTCACACTAGTGCATATGTTTGGTCTCCAAGTGGTCGATTGGTAGACAGGCCGTCACTAGATGTGGGATTCTAAAGTGTTCGATTTAGAATACACGTGACCTATGGGGTTCTTAAAGTGTTCGATTAAGAATCCGAAGTATTTCCTAAGTGATCGATTAGGAATCCAAGAGATACTAAAGTGGACGCTTTAGAATTCTCTCATGGTATCCAAAGTGATCGATTTGGGTTGCCATCATGGAAATCAAGTAGCATCGTGTGGTCTTGTGTGGGTTGATGTCAGGTCTCGTGTGATCATTATGCATTATCATCATTATCATCAAGACATGGTTACATATGATCCTTTGGTATCATTATACATATATCCTTGATATCATTACACCTGTATGCATGGGAACAATACATGGGGTCATTATACATAACTCTTGCAGTCTTGGTTGAGTTGATAAGCATACCCAAGCATAGTAGGATATGTTGTAGGAGTGGTGGGTTAGCCGATGGTACACCCTATACATAAACCCCTACAACTTAGCCTAGTATGCTTGTGTAGGGCTTATCACTACATTATTAGTTGACATATCTTTATACCTTGGATTTACAAATATAAACAAGCTTAGCAGAGTAGGTTGTAGGAGTGGAGGGTTAGCCGATGGTACACCCTATATATAAACCCCTACAACCTAGTCTGGTACGCTTGTCTTGTCTTACAAACCTTTTCAAAACCGGGCTTTATACCCAAGCATGGTAGGATAAGTTGTAGGAGTGGTGGGTTAGCCGATGGTACACCCTATATATAAACCCCTACAACTTAGTCTAGTATGCTTGTGTATAATCCCTTTTTCCTTAAACCTATGAATTCACTCACCTACTTTATGTAGTTGACGTTTTTGTTACATGTTTTCAGGAAATGAAGCAGGAAGTAGCAAATAGCTGATAGAGGCCTTAGATGGAAGACATTTAGGATTGATGTTAGCATTATCCGTTGTAATGGAACGAATTTGCTACCTGTTGAATTGTTGAAATGTTGACATGTTTTAAGTTTATGCATTTAGACTTTTAAATCTATTGTGCTCAATCAATCACGACCCCGTCGCCACGCCTCGGTTTTTCCGCCAATTACGACCGGGGTGTGACATATATCGAGCAAAGTTTGATATGGTAAAGAGGATTCAAGTCCACTAGATGAATATTTTCTAAGGAAAATATTATAAGAAAGCTTGCCTAGATAACTGTACCCTGGTACACTTAATGGTTACCAGGTCTGCTCGCTAAAGACAAAGGTCGCAAAGCTTGCTCGAAGACCTGTTTACACTTAGAATGTATTGTAATAAGTTTGAATATGCTTCGTATCAATCATCAGGGTTTCTAGAAGGAATGTTAGGTCTCAGGACTGGCTATAAAAGGAATAATTTAAAGCATGCCTATGACAGAACTTACACATGACACACACCTGATTGTGATTTGACGGCTGACTCCCTCCTGTACAGAAGCTGCCAAGAATCCCTACATTCCTCCTTGAATCCCTAATTGATTATCATTGTGTCCTTCAAAATATAATTGGTAATCTTTTGAGTTAGTTTGTGTGTTTCTTACTGTTGTGTTTGTTGAGAAACATATTGAGTGTTATCGATTCCACCTTTAGTATTATATTGTTCTTCTCAGAATAGCAAGTCGTTAACCTTCTTGTCAACACTTATGTGTGGGTTACGACTGTGAGTGATTGAGCTATAGAGTTAGCTATTCGGGACCGACAAGTATAAGTTGTAAACTTAATGGTTACCAGGTCTGCTCGATAAAGACAAATGTTGCAAAGCATGCTCGAAGACCTGTTTACACTTAGAATGCTTTGTAATAAGTTTGAATATGACTTGTATCAATCATTAGGGTTTCTATATAGAATGTCATGTGTCAGGACTGGCCTATAAAAAGAATAATTTAGGGCTTGCCTATGACAGATCTTACACATGACACACACCTGATTGTGATTTGACGGCTGACTCCCTGGTGACAGAAGCTGCCAAGAGTCTATACAATTCACCTTGAAACCCTAATAGATTTTCATTGTATCCTTCACAAAATAATTGGAAATCTTTTGAGTTAGTTTGTTTATTTGTTACTTTTGTGTATGTTGAGAAACATATAGAGTGTTATCGATTCCGCCTTTAATATTCTATTGTTCTTCCGAAAATATTAAGTCGTTAACGTTCTTTTCGACACTTATGTGTGGGTTACAACAGTGAGTGATTGAGCTATAGAGTGAGCTATCCGGGACCGACAAGTATAAGTTGTAAATTTGTTCATTTTCATATGTAATTTCATCTTTTGAAAATTTGATGTGTATTCTGACAAATGTATGTAACCTAATGGGTGTTTTGGTACAGCTGAGGATGTTCCAATCTAGGGGGAGATTGTTGGGATGACGAAAAGACATAAGGAGTATTGGAATCTTCTCAACCTCCCTAAAAATGGCTAGGTATGGAATCCGAGCACACTTAGGCCTCCCAACAAGCTTATACTAAGTCCAACAATGTATTTTGCTATCCCTGCAAAGTTATCTTCTAGAATTCCTCTTAAGTGATAGAACGAGCAAGGTTCACTTTGTCTTGCAAGGTTGTTCTTCAAGTCAAGCAAGGTTTAACTTAGAGCAAACCCTTGACTAATCCAAGCTAAAACCAAGTATTTTGGTGAATCTAGCAAGGGTTAGTGATAATAAACAATGGTCTGTCAGTCCCTAATTGATCGCTCACACTCACAATCAAGTCATAACCCACACAATAAATGTGTCGACAAGAGGATTAATGACGGTTGCTATTTTGGGTAAGAAAAATGTTTGTTAACGGTGGAATCAGAAACAAACAGGGTTGTTTCTTAAGGATTAATAAATGTAACAAACACAAACAATCACTCAAAAGATTTCCATTTATATAAACGATTCATACAAATGTAAAATCAAATAGGGTTTCTTGTTTGGAAAGTTTATCCGTACGATCCTAGGACATCCGTCACACTTAATCAGGAATATTCGATTAGGTCTAAAAAGTGTAAAGGCTAAAATTCGTGTCTCTTGTCCGTGGTAGGCATGCCCTAAATTATTCTATTTATAGGCCTGCTACCACCTGACAACTATCCCATCTTCTAGAAACCCTAACGATAGGTAAATAACAAATTACATATTCAAAATTATACTAAGTGTAAAAACAGGTCTTCTGGGTAGACTTTGTATCAGTTGTCTCCTCCGAGTAGGCATTGTGCCCTTTGTCTTTTACGAGTAGATCTGGTAACCTTGAAGTGTTCTGGAGAGTAGTTCTCCGAGTAGACTTTACTTAGAGTATTTTTCGAAGAAAATACTCACCTAGCAGACTTCAATATTCTTGACCATAGAAGACTTTGCCCGATATGATCCAACGAGCAAACTAGTTCTTCAGAGATCCTTTCAACTCTTTGTTAATGAATAACTTATTTAGCAAATACAAGTGTCCTTGTAGCACTATAGCTTGCTCGGAGTTGAACCTTGCCCGATGAAGTTCTTAAGATAGTTCTTTATTAACTTCCATCAAGTAAAACCTTCTTAAGTCATATCAAGTCAAATTCTTGGTTAGCCAAGAACTTACTCTGAAACAAACCTTGCTTGGCTACAAAGAACAACCTTGCTAGACATAGTGAACCCTGCTCGGATTGACACTAAAGAAGACTTCAAAAAGATAACCTTGCCCGAAGGACAAAATACCTTGCTAGGACAAGTAAAACCTTGCTCGGGAGTCCAAGTGTGCTCGGATTCCATACTTAGCCATTTCTGAGGAGTGTTGAGAAGATTCCAATCTCCCATAAACCTTCTTTAAGTCATTTCAAGTCAAATTCTTGACTCAACAATCTCCCCCTAGATACGAACACCTCAGCTGTCCCAAAACACCTCTAAGGTTACATACACTCAACAATCAAAATGTCAAAATATTACGTATTCAAATTCTGTCCGTATACATTACAAAGCAAATTCTATTCTAAGAATTATCTTCTTCTTGTGTTGTAGGCTGCTTGTCTTCGATCAACTAGTATTGTTCCTGCCCTTTGCTGAAAGATAGATAGAATTCGATAATGAGGGTGATTCTCAGGAATCGTTATTTCCATTATAGCCCTCAAATCTTCTCTCAGGAATCGTGATTCTCAGGCACAATTCTACCTCCAATAAAACTTCTCGGATTAACACCTTCTAACAACACTTTCTCCCATTCAGCCTTTTGCATATAAAATAATTCTTTTAGTTTAGCTTTACCCAACATGTCAAAGGCCTTTTCATTCATCCCTTTCTGCTTCATCAAAACCCTCAATCTTATCATATGCATTCAATATAGAGGTCAAACCATCTATATCTACATTCTCCTCATTCACCTCCTTATCAGCTTCAGTTGCCTCATCATGTGAAACATTCTACCCACAGTATTGAGGCAGCCGAGGTCTATTCAACCTGCTGCTCCAGGGTTTGAATTATTGAATGTGCATGGGCCAACTGAGCTTTTAACTCCTCATTTTCCTGTCTTACCTCAGCATTTTCTCTCCTCAACTTCACATCTTCTATTATTAAATCAAAATTTCGTCTGTAAAGGTTGGAAATATGGGGAGGGGTAGTAGGTGGTGTGGTAGGAAAAAAATTGAGTCGGGGGTGGAGGGACATGGTTAGTTGGAGGGCTTAAGTCTTCAGTGATATTTTCACTTGTGGAAGGTATAGGATTTCGGGTTGATGTTGTAAAGGTTTTGGATTGAATAATTCTGAATGAACGTTGAAAGGGTTGGTCTGAGGTGTGTGGGGATGATTGGTCTTTTAAGTGTGTGGGGATGGTTTCAAGAATGTATGGTTCATGGTCATGGGTTTGGGTTAGTGTTTGGTTGATGGTGTGGGATGGGCTTAGGGTTAGGTTATCATGTGGGGTTTGATGTAGTGTTTCATGTGAGTATTGGATTTGGGTTGGTGGTGGTGAGTGAGGTGGTGATTGGGTTAGGATAGGTGGTGGTGAGTGAGATGGAGAGGCTAAAGGTGTGGTAGGTGGTGTATGGATGGACTGGTTCTCCGCCTGAATAATTGCATCATCAATCAAACCTCCTCCATCTCTTCCTTCATCATTATCTCCTGCATCTCCACCATCATGATCATCATCACTATCATCATCCTCCAAATCAACATCCTTCTCTTCCTTCTCTGAGCTTAGCTCAGGTACTGGCATAATATATAAGACATGGTTCATTAACCATGGAAAAATCTCAAACGGTGTGTTTGGATTGAATCTGCTGGTACTTCCCAAATTAGCAATTCGTTTGTAGCTGTTGGGATTCTGCAGAACATGAGTTGTACCCATTGTGGGTAAATCTTGTAGCTCATGATTGAAAATGATCTGCAGAAATATTGTATAACCAAGAATCTATATTTTTCAGCCTTCTTCAAAATGCCTACCATCCCATCAAAGATCATATTGGAGAAATTGAATGGTAGATCATAGACAATAGCAATAGTGGCGTTTGCTAAGTCACGACTCATTTGAGTCTAAGATCCTTTTCTTGGGGCAAAGCCCTGTATCAAATGATGTATCAAAAATATGTATAAATTGGGGAACATGCCCTTTTGAAATTGACCTTCATGCACTGTCCCTTGATATTCCATTGTTTGCAAAAAAATTCTCAGCAGATGATCAGTATTGAAGTTGATTGGATTGTGGTCGTCATCATGTAGTTGCAAGCATCTTCTGATCAGACGTTCCGTTATATTAATTTCGTGTCTTGCCACGGTAGCCTCTATCCGCCTACTGTTCACATCATCATACAATCTAGCTGAGCGCCAGAAATCCAGCGAATGATTTCAATAAATGAATGGGCACTCTATCAAGGCAAAACAGATATTTGATCTTAGCAACCACGTGATCATCATAGCCACTTCCGCATTATCAGGAGTAATTTGCAACAAGGCACACATGTTATGCTTCTCTTCAAATGGATATCATGGGTTTCCTTGATCATCCAAATCTAAACACACAAAAAAACATATTCAAAGCAGAAATTAGTTCTAAAGTTCACAGTTTTAAATAATTTTCAAGTTATAATTTGAAGAAAATGAGAAGAAATTTCATTAAGAACCTGATCTTCGACAAATGTATAACTTACATACATAAACAGAGAGTTTAACAAAAATGAATAATCAACGCCCATTATTACTTAATCGTCATCGGAGAACATTTTTACTTAAAGCTTACCGAGTCGGAATAAGTGGGCAGGTAAATTAGGGTTTGTATTATTAGATGAAGGCGATAAGTTTGTTTTGTTTTCTGAAACGAGAGGGAAAGTGGGAGGAGAGAGAGAGAAGTGAAGTGTGAAAAATTTCTCTAACTCCCTCTCTTATACCTTTTGAAAGTAGGTTTTGAATGCATTTTGTCATGTAGTGAGTTAATAGCTGTCAAACAGTACTATTAACCATTTACAATATTCACATTTAGAACCTTGCTCGATAAAGTACATTTACCAATCCTTGCTTGGAAAAGTACATTTACCAATCCTTGCTCGGAAAATTTCATTTTATTATTAACAAAGGATTGCTCGGAACCTTCCACTTTCTCAAAGCTTACTCGTTTCAAAGAAAATATTACTTTAGAAATAAATCTAAGTTAAATGAAGGAAGCTTACTCGAAATACAAGATTGCCCGAGAACTGAATTACAAGACAAATAATCAAATATAAAATATCAAATAGGCAACCTTGCTAGGAATCAATTAAGATACCCCAATAAGTTTTTCAGAAATACTTCTAATTACAAACCTTACTCGAATAGCTCAACTTATCACAAACTCTACCCGTAAATGAAAAATAGTCCACAAATGTTCAATCAAGTATATTTTAATGTAAAGTATGCTTGAAAAAGTTCAAGAATACAAATTGTGCTAGATAAGGATTCTAAACACAAAGTGTACTCGGAAAGTCAAGTTTTGAAATTACCAAGTATATTAAGGGAACATTTAAAAATTTCAAAGTGTGCCCGAAATATAAAGTGTCCCGGGAAACTAGGTTTGCCCGAAACCACTTGTAATTTCAAAGATTCATAATTACAAGTAACACATAGCTTGCTAGAAGTGAGTTGAAATAGTAAAACAAACCCCTAAGTGTGCTATAAGGTCCAAAATCTTTAAAGCTTGCTAGATTATCACATCTAATCACAAAGCTTGTGTAACACCCCGTAACCGCAGCGGAAACGTAAACGGGATGCAACAGACACGTCTGATATCAACAGCATTGCTTATAAAGAAAACACCACTACATTAATTCACATCATATTACAATGTTCCAAGTTTAGTTATCGTCTAGGCGATAGCACATAAGTTTTACCAACAGTACATTAACATAATTAATACAAAAAAGATCACTAAGCTTCCACAAAAGGCACGCATCATCAAGCATGTAACAATTATTCCAGTTTGGGAGTATCTAGTAAGCATGTAAAGCAAAACGGGTCAACTACGAATAGTTGGTGAGTTTCACTAATTTAAATAACAGTGACAAATCATTATAATAATCATATATTAGTGATGTAATTATGCTGAGCCCACAAGTGAAACCTCTGACTATCCACATACAACCCCGTGGCATACTCCGCCCACGGACCTGCCCCAAACCGCTATGCCTAACATTACATAGCAAAAATATATAACAACAAAATAGATATGTGCAACTGGCTGGGAAATATCAGCAAATCCATGCTGGACCAGTTGGGTTTGTTAGACCAATAGTACTATTCACACTCTACCGGCTTTTAGCTAATCACTCGTGTTGCGGGGCCTTACAATGTTAGCAACTCAGACAATTACCATCTTAGTACATTTCCGTACGATTCCCGTACAATAAAATATATATAAATACACGCAAATCCATGCGTTCAGTATGTACTTAAACATTTCAATAGTAACATGCTTTCCGCCACGGGAAAATATTTAAAAACAATTCAGAAAAAGGGGCTCGTGAAACTCACCTTATCGTAAGCAGCAGGTAACACAGTACGTAAGCTACTAGTCCGGATCTGTAATACGATCCCTAAGTTCGTTACTATACAATCACTATTAATATAACTTTAACCGTGTTAACCGGTACATCTGGGGACACTGTTAACCCAGTACTGTACCCGTTCTGGGGGCAATGTTAACCCAGAAACACTTCTCCGGACTCAGATTGTGATATCGTTTAGAGTTCACTAGTCAAAATTACTATTAATCGTTTTTCCCGTTTTGTGTGACTAGCACGGTTATTCGTTTTTACGTTTCAAAATTGAGTTTGGTCACACACGACCCAAAAATAGTTGTTGACTAATAAATTAACTGTAGTTGTGAAGTTAGAGCTCGGTTTAGACGCCCCGTTTGGCCGCGGGACCCGTTTCCGTCTTTAGCGCACCGGAAACTGTTAAATCGGATAAAAATTACCCAATTCATCCGAATTATTTTTGGATGATTTATTTTTACTTGTTTAACTCAATTATATGAAAATAGTTCATTTTTAGGGTTTTTATACCCCAGTCAGTTCGTTTAGGCGAACTTTACCGGTTTACGCGTTTTAAGCTTTAAAAGTTTGTTTTTATTTTCTTTTTAGCACAAATAATTATCCGTTTAGTCTCTGATCTTGAAATTTTGCACAAATCACTTTTTGACAGTGGGGAATTTTATAAAAATATTTCCAGAATTAATTTTTATATTTAAAATTTATTTATCTATTTTTAAACACCATTTAAACACTAAATATGTCGTAAATACCAAACAAGTTATAAAAATATTTCCAAATGACCTAAAATTTTTTTTGTGACCTTTACATGTTATAAAAAGCTTATCTGGAATTTTCCAGAATTTTTCATGATATTTAACTATTTTTCACCATTTTTGACAAAAACCGAGCATTAAATTCATCAAATATTCATCCTTTGTCCAAAAATTACCAAAATTTCACAGATCTCATATTTGCATGTGTAGATCATCTCTGTAAAATTTCATGACCTAACTCTAAACGTATCACAATCTGTCCAAAACACAAACATCATACAAAAACCGAACTACCTTGTGTTTCTAGCTTCAAATCGCAAGGATCTCGCTTCCTAGCCTTTGCTAACAACTAGATACAACACCTACAAGCACAATAACACCACACCAAGCAAGTTACCCCCACAATAAAGCCATTTCTTTCATGGTTTCGGTTATGATTTAAAAACAAAGATTTAACCGTAAAAATTCGTTTTTGGTTCGTTTAACTCCTTTCTTGGACCAAGATCCCTTGTATAACCCGTATACATCACTTGATCATGCAAGAATCGGTTTCATCTCGGGTTTTCACCCTTTTTCACTTGAAACCTCATTTCCTTGCAAATAAACTCAAGAAACGAAGATGAACACGTAAATAACTCGATCTTTACCTCGGTTTTCTTGCCAAAATCTCGGGTTTTAGTTCATACTTTGGAGAGGAGATGAAGATTGTTGAATGTGTTTGTGTAAAAAAAGAATAACAAGATAAGGGGTGTTACCCCCTTATCCGATCGGCACAAAGAGAGGGGTGGGGTGGGACCCACTTCTCCATTTCTAGCCACACATTTGGATTGTGGCAATCTGGATAATGTTTTGGATAATTTGGTTCAGTTCGTTTTTCGGTTAAATGTTTAATTCGGCTTAAAACGAGGCTAAAATGGTCGTTATCGGCTTAAAAAAAGAAATTTATTTTAAACCGATTTAAGAACTTTAAAAACATAAACCATGACATTTGTTATCTTAAAACATCATATTATTAATAATTGCGCATCTTTTTCGGCTTGATCGATCGTCTCTTGCTTGGTTTGGTATTAAAGGTTTCGTTTAACGTACCGACGTACCGTTAAATCGAAATTCTTTTTCTGTGCTTTAATTCACTTATCCCGAAGCTTTAACACTTCGTAAACATCACTAAATATTATATATCTCGTCTATAATGTAATCCTCGATTCGTTCGGGCTTCAATAACCGTTAATCGGTTAATCGTATTTCCAATACGATTAACTGTGTAATCGAGTATAATCCGTAATGTGAATCATACATACTCATATAAACGCATTATAATTCATATATTCATTATTAAATAACACATAAATAGTATATACCGGCTAGGGTATACCTGAAATTGCCGGAATCGTTACA
The DNA here is from genome assembly GCF_021521415.1 of Bidens hawaiensis. Taxonomy (NCBI): domain Eukaryota; kingdom Viridiplantae; phylum Streptophyta; class Magnoliopsida; order Asterales; family Asteraceae; genus Bidens; species Bidens hawaiensis. Next base: position 73,015 of record NW_027491587.1, read on the forward strand.
TTCTCCCCCCGTAACAAAAATTTCGTCCTCGAAATTTTACGCGTCGACTACTTCCTTTTGGGGAAATAGGTAGGGGTATTTCTTCCGAAATTCGTCCTTTCGTTCCCATGTATATTCTGGCCCTCATTGAGAATTTCATGTAAGGTCTACTATTTCTATGGGTTCCTCTACGAAATTGAGCTTATCACTTATTTGGACACCCTCTAATGGTAACACCGATGTCTCATCCGCCAGACATCTTTTCAAGTTCGATACGTGAAACACGTTGTGAACTGCACTCAGTTCATCGGGTAGTTCTAATCGGTATGATATGGGACCGATTTTTGCAGTAATATTGAATGGCCCAATATATCTCGGGGGTAATTTCCCCGCCTTTCCAAATCTGACTACACCCTTCCAAGGTGATACTTTCAAATACACTTTATCACCTTTCTCAAACGACAACGGTTTTCTACGGGTATCGGCATAACTCTTCTGCCGATCCCGCGCGGCCTTCAGATTGTTCCTAATTTCAAGGATTTTGCTGGTCGTTTCCTGGACCAGGTCTAATCTAATAACCTGAGTGTCGCCCACTTCAGTCCAGCAGAGTGGTGATCGGCACTTCCCACCATACAATGCTTCGTAAGGCGCTGCCTTTATACTGCTATGGTAACTGTTATTATAGGAAAATTCAACGAGTGGGAGATGTTGATCCCAATTTCCCTTAAAATCCAGTACGCATGCACGAAGCAAATTCTCCAGGGTTTGGATGGTCCTCTCAGACTGACCATCGGTCTGAGGGTGATAAGCTGTGCTTAAATCAATACGTGTTCCCAGCGCTTCTTGCACAGCTTGCCAAAGATTGGAGGTGAAATGGCTATCCCGATCGGAGATGATTGAGATGGGAATCCCATGACGAGACACAATTTCATCTATATAAATCTGCGCAAGTCTCTCAGTGTTATAATTATTCCTAATCGGGATAAAATGTGCCGATTTGGTTAATCGATCCACGATTACCCAAATTGCATCATGTCCTCGGGACGTCTTAGGGAGATGTGTCACAAAGTCCATCGTGATTTGCTCCCACTTCCATTCGGGAATTTCCGGTTGTTGTAACATTCCCGAGGGTTTCTGGTGTTCCGCCTTAACTCTCGCACAAGTCGAACACTTACCGACATACGTTGCTATATCCTTTTTCATACCCGGCCACCAGTAGAACTCTTTCACATCCTTGTACATCTTATCCGATCCCGGATGTATGGAATATTTCGATCTATGCGCTTCGTCCATGATTAATTCACGAAGGTCATGGAGGGTCGGGATCCAAACCCGATTTTTGAAATAGAGAATTTCGTCCACGCGCTATTCGAAATCCTTCTCATTGCCGTAAAGTCCCTCCTTTTCCAATTGTTCCTCTTTCAACGCCTCACGTTGAGCGACTCGAATTAGGTCCGAAAGGTTCGACTGGACCATCATCCCCAGCACTCGCACTCGCAATGGCTTAACCCGATCTTTCCTACTCAAGGCATCGGCTACGACGTTAGCCTTGCCGGGGTGATAACGGATGTCACAGTCATAATCGCTTAACAACTCGACCCATCTTCGTTGCCTCATATTCAGTTCTTTCTGATCGAATATGTGCTGCAAACTTTTATGATCTGTGAAGATGGTGCACTTCGTACCGTAGAGATAATGTCTCCAGATTTTAAGTGCGAAGATAACCGCTCCCAGTTTTAAATCGTGAGCAGTGTAATTTTTCTCGTGTACTTTTAACTGTCGGAAGCATAGGCTATAACCTTATTATTCTGCATCAACACGCATCCTAACCCTCTACATGATGCGTCACAATACGCGACAAAACCATCGTCTCCATCGGGGAGACATAAAATTGGCGCTTGGCATAATTTTTGCTTTAACGTTTGAAACGCCGTTTCTTGCTCTTCTCCCCATTCATACTTTCGATCCGTTTGAGTCAGGAGAGTTAAAGGTTGGGCGATGCTGGAAAAGTTCTCTATAAATCGACGATAATATCCAGCTAAGCCTAAGAATTGGCGGATTTCCTTTGGCGATTTAGGCGCTTGCCAATTCTTAATTGCTTCAACCTTACTCGGATCAACGTGTATTCCTTGATGGTTTATAACGTGACCGAGGAATTGCACTTCTTGTAACCAGAAGTTACACTTGGAGAATTTTGCATACAACTTCTCCTGATTCAGAAGCTCTAAAATTATTCTTAAGTGTTGCTCGTGCTCTTCTCTACTCTTCGAGAAGATCAAAATATCGTCAATAAACACAATGACGAATTTGTCGAGGTAAGGTTTACAGACTCGATTCATGAGGTCCATGAACACTGTCGGCGCATTTGTTAGCCCGAAAAGCATAACTAAGAACTCGTAATGGCCGTAGCGAGTCCGGAATGCGGTTTTTGGGATATCTTCTTCCTGAATTCTAACCTGATGGTATCCCGATCTAACATCGATTTTTGAGAAATAGCTCGCACCTTGCAGCTGGTCAAACATGTCATCAATTAGGGGAAGAGGGTACCTATTTTTGATTGTTAACTTGTTCAACTCCCTGTAATCAATGCACATTCTAAGGCTCCCATCCTTCATTTTCACGAATAATACAGGTGCACCCCATGGGGAATGACTAGGACGTATAAATCCTTTATCCAACAATTCTTGCAACTGATTGGATAATTCTTGTATCTCGGACGGTGCAAGTCAGTAGGGTGCTTTTGCAACGGGGCCAGCCTGATGTATTAAATCGATTCTGAATTCGACCTGTCGGGTTGGCGGTAATCCAGGAAGTTCTTCTGGGAAAACTTGTGGAAATTCGCGTACCACCGGGATATCATCCACCCGTTTCTCCTCAGAATCTGTGGCCGTCAAGCTCGCTAGATACGCCACGCATCCCTGGCGTATATATTTTAACACCTTGGGTGGGATATAAATGGTGTCATTGTGCCCGACTTCTCTCCTTGCACTAACACCTCTTCGTCATCCGACACCCGGATCTTGACGATTTTATTTTCACAGTTTATTTACACTTTGTTATGTGCTAACCAATCCATTCCCACTATCACGTCAAAACTACCTAATTCTACCGGTAATAAGTTAATCAGGAAGGATTGATCGTTCAGAATAAAAGGGCAATTCCGAACTATCTGATTAAGTATCATTGTTTTACCGTTAGCGACTTCTACGGTATAAGTTTCTATGGTTTCACTAATCGGAAGGTTTGCTATCGATAGGAACTTAACTGAGACAAAACTTCTATCGGCGCCCGTATCAAATAATACAGAAGCGTAATGATCAGAGACGAGGAATGTACCTGTCACTACGCTGGGGTCCTGGCGTGATTCGTTCGCCCCCATCACGAATGCTCGGCCTCTCGCCGGATTGGACGACGATGCCTGACCCACGGTTTGCCTCCCATTTCCTCCCTGGTTCAGTTTCGGACAATTTCTCTTGAAGTGATCTGTGCTGCCGCATTCAAAGCAAGCACGGCTGGTGGTCATCATTTGGTTTCCTTGTGGGTTTTGTTGTCGGGTTGGTTGGGTCCTAAATGGCTGCGCACGGATAGGTTGCGGTTGTCGGTTCAGATTGTTCAGGTTTGTCCTACAACTCGGAGCGTAGTGCCCAATCCTGCCACACCGGTGGCACACTACCCCCTTGCACTCGCCACCATGCTGGTAACCGCATTTCCCACACTTAGGGAACGTCCTTTTCTGCGATTCCTGCCTTACGCCAGAACTAGTCATGGCGTAGTTCTGGGCAGCGGGCCGAGCACGTTTATTTTGCTGCTTCTCCTAGATCCTATTATCATACATACCTCGCTTTCTCCCAGCAGACTCTCCTGCCACCTTCAGTGACCCACTCCTCACGAAATCGTATGTGATGATACCAACTTGCGTCACCGCACCCTCAAACGTCTTGTGTCTCCCAGCGTTGACTATACTCCTTACTACTGGAGTTAGTCCCCATATATAACGCTCAACCCTCTTTGACTCCGGGGTGACCAACCATGGCACCAATCGCGACAACTCGTTAAATTGGTTCGTATAACCCAAGTGGTCTGCCCCCTGCATCTCCAGGTTCCACAATTCGTTTTCTAACTTTTGCAGTTCGTTTTTCGGGCAGAAATGTTCCAGTACCAGGGCCTTGAGCTCTGCCCAGGTCATGCGGTTTGTCGCTGCCTGACCGCGAGTTTGCACTATTGTGTTCCACCATGTCAAGGCATGGTCCGTGAACGTGAAGGTAGCATACTTAACAACGTAGTCCTCAGGGCAGTTGCTAATGTTCACAACGGACTCTATTTTCTCAATCCACTTAACCAACCCATTTGGTCCTTCAGACCCGCTAAATTCTAGGGGCTTGCATAACATGAAATCTTTGATTGAACATCCCTTTGTTGCAGGAGTCGGTTCAGTGCGGTTCGTTTCTACACTAGGTATAGGGCCATTACTGTCTGTAACGACCACCCTAGGCGGTGCGTCATTACTCGGAATCGGGGTACCGTTCGGTGGAGGATTAACATTTTGTTCCCCCTCATTATTGATGGTCGTTTGATTGCTCGCAGGGCCTGGATTGGTCGTATTGTTAATACTGGCGGCGATGCGCGATACTATATCCGGTATCGCCGCCTCTAACTGTCGAGCAATCAGACGGTCCACATCCACTTCTGACATTTGAGCTGACCGTTTTGGTGCCATTCTACACAACATTAAGAAAATACATATAATTAATACAAATTCCAATCTCGATACATAACACACATTCCATTCATTAATAAACATCAGTACATATTACATAACATCATCCCATAGATCAAGTTTTCATACATCGGTCCTACAGCGGCATCATTTCGACATAACCCGCTATGGGTCAGTGCTTGAATGATACACCAAAAGTATCTACAATGATATCCCCAAAAGAGACCCCCTATGGGCTAGTGGCTGTACTATAACTACCCAAGAATCACTCTATGTTAGCATCGCCACTAACTGCTTACACAGAGTATCAAAAAGCGGACCCTGACTACTACCACCCTTACATAACTAAGCATGATGGTATACCAACCACACCAACACTGCCACCATCCCCACTAACACCGCCAGCAAACCCTGGATCCGTGTCTCCATCCGGTCGATCATCCACTGGGAGTATGCGCCCTCCCTCCTCAGCTGGCCAATCGCGTACTGGCTGTCCAGTACGTAGTCCGCCAGGTGTCTCCTCCTCTGGATCCCCACCGTCAAGGAGATGGTGTGCTCAACCACCTGCTCGTGGAGCACTCGGAGCCATGCAGCCTCGGAGGAGGGACGCTCATCCCTCTCCAGCCTAGGGGTACCCCACACGGGTGGAGGTACAGGTTCGGGCTGGGGGCGGGAGGACTCGCCCCTGTGGTAAGTGGGTCTGGGTGGGGTAGAGGTAGGTGGGGCATAAGGGACACTGATCCGCGCCGTGAGGCGGGGACCGGGTCTGGGAGTGGTAGGGGTGACCTGTGGTGCGGGTGGGGTTGGGGATCTGGCAACCCTAGTAGGGGAGGACAGGCTAGCACTCCTACGGCTAGTCTCACTAGGCTCAGTGCTGGATGCTAGGCGTAAGCTACTAGAGTTCCCGGAACTGACCTCATCCGGGTCCTCCTCCACTGACAGACTTCGAGACCTCGACATCCTTACCTGTACACAAGTTAGCAAACATATAGTTCCTTCCATAATGTAAATCACAATTAATATTCACATACTTATACAACTTTGTCACATAAAAATATTATCATATACTTACACATATGTTGCCGGTTTTACCTATTAATGTTCCCCGTGACTTCCCCTGAATTCCCTCGTGCGGACAAGTCCGTTATTATGTTCCGGACCATAATAACTCACTTGTCCATCCAAGTTCATCCAGATCTCGTCACTATAAATTATTAGTTGATATTCAGATCCTAAAATACTTGAGCTACTGGTTATATTTTAGGTATCTTTTAAAGACATCCTAATTCTTTATAACCAATGGCTCTGATACCAAGTTCTGTAACACCTCGTAACCGCAGCGGAAACGTAAACGGGATGCAACAGACACGTCTGATATCAACAGCATTGCTTATAAAGAAAACACCACTACATTAATTCACATCATATTACAATGTTCCAAGTTTAGTTATCGTCTAGGCGATAGCACATAAGTTTTACCAACAGTACATTAACATAATTAATACAAAAAAGATCATTAAGCTTCCACAAAAGGCACGCATCATCAAGCATGTAGCAATTATTCCAGTTTGGGAGTACCTAGAAAGCATGTAAAGCAAAACGGGTCAACTACGAATAGTTGGTGAGTTTCACTAATTTAAATAACAGTGACAAATCATTATAATAATCATATATTAGCGATGTAATTATGCTGAGCCCACAAGTGAAACCTCTGACTATCCACATACAACCCCGTGGCATACTCCGCCCACGGACCTGCCCCAAACCGCTATGCCTAACATTACATAGCAAAAATATATAACAACAAAATAGACATGTGCAACTGGCTGGGAAACATCAGAAAATCCATGCCGGACCAGTTGGGTTTGTCAGACCAATAGTACTATTCACACTCTACCGGCTTTTAGCTAATCACTCGTGTTGCGGGGCCTTACAATGTTAGCAACTCAGACAATTACCATCTTAGTACAAATCCGTACGATTCCCGTACGATAAAATATATATAAAAACACGCAAATCCATGCGTTCAGTATGTACTTAAACATTTCAATAGTAACATGCTTTTGGCCCCGGGAAAATATTTAAAAACAATTCAGAAAAAGGGGCTCGTTAAACTCACCTTATCGTAAGCAGCAGGTAACACAGTACATAAGCTACTAGTCCGGATCTGTAATACGATCCCTAAGTTCGTTACTATACAATCACTATTAATATAACTTTAACCGTGTTAACCGGTACATCTGGGGACACTGTTAACCCAGTACTGTACCCGTTCTGGGGGCAATGTTAACCCAGAAACACTTCTCCAGACTCAGATTGTGATATCGTTTAGAGTTCACTAGTCAAAATTACTATTAGTCGTTTTTCCCGTTTTGTGTGCCTAGCACGGTTATTCGTTTTTACGTTTCAAAATTGAGTTTGGTCACACACGACCCGAAAATAGTTGTTGACTGATAAATTAATTGTAGTTGTGAAGTTAGAGCTCGGTTTAGACGCCCCGTTTGGCCGCGAGACCCGTTTTCGTCTTTAGCGCACCAGAAACTGTTAAATCGGATAAAAATTACCCAAATCATCCGAATTATTTTCGGATGATTTATTTTTACCTGTTTAACTCAATTATATGAAAATAGTTCATTTTTAGGGTTTTTATACCCCAGTCAGTTCGTTTAGGCGAACTTTACCGGTTTACGCGTTTTAAGCTTTATAAGTTTGTTTTTATTTTCTTTTTAGCACAAATCACTTTTTGACTGTGGGGAATTTTACAAAAATATTTACAGAATTAATTTTTATATTTAAAATTTATTTATCTATTTTTAAACACCATTTAAACACTAAATATGTCGTAAATACCAAACGATCTTAGAAAAATCCCAAATTTTTCCTGGATGACCCCTGCCATCGCCATAGTCCCCTGTAATTTTTCCAGAACCAAAATCTACTTTTACATGCCATTTTCACTAAAACCAAGCTATAAAACCCTAGAACTCGTTTAACCGAAAAGCCTACTTAGACTTCTCCAAATGACCTAAAATTTTTTGTGTAACTTTTACATGATATAGAAAGCTTATCTGGAATTTTCCAGAATTTTTCATGATATTTAACTATTTTTCACCATTTTTGGCCAAAACCGAGCATTAAATTCATCAAATATTCATCCTTTGTCCAAAAATTACCAAAATTTCACAGATCTCATATTTGCATGTGTAGATCATCTCTGTAAAATTTCATGACCTAACTCTAAACGTATCACAATCTGTCCAAAACACAAACATCATACAAAAACCGAACTACCTTGTGTTTCTAGCTTCAAATCGCAAGGATCTCGCTTCCTAGCCTTTGCTAACAACTAGATACAACACCTACAAGCACAATAACACCACACCAAGCAAGTTACCCCCACAATCAAGCCATTTCTTTCATGGTTTCGGTTATGATTTAAAAACAAAGATTTAACCGTAAAAATTCGTTTTTGGTTCGTTTAACTCCTTTCTTGGACCAAGATCCCTTGTATAAACCGTATACATCACTTGATCACGCAAGAATCGGTTTCATCTCGGGTTTTCACCCTTTTTCACCTGAAACCACATTTCCTTGCAAATAAACTCAAGAAACGAAGATGAACACGTAAATAACTCGATCTATACCTCGGTTTTCTTGCCAAAATCTCGGGTTTTAGTTCATACTTTGGAGAGGAGATGAAGATTGTTGAATGTGTTTGTGTAAAAAAAGAATAACAAGACAAGGGGTGTTACCCCCTTATCCGATCGGCACAAAGAGAGGGGTGGGGTGGGACCCACTTCTCCATTTCTAGCCACACATTTGGATTGTGGCAATCTGGATATTGTTTTCGATAATCTGGTTCAGTTCTTTTTTCGGTTAAATGTTTAATTCGGCTTAAAACGAGGCTAAAATGGTCGTTTTCAGCTTAAAAAAAGAAATTTATTTAAAACCGATTTAAGAACTTTAAAAACTTAAACCATGACATTTGTTATCTTAAAACATCATATTATTAATAATTGCGCATCTTTTTCGGCTTGATCGATCGTCTCTTGCTTGGTTTGGTATTAAAGGTTTCGTTTAACGTACCGACGTACCATTAAATCGAAATTCTGTATCTGTGCTTTAATTCACTTATCCCGAAGCTTTAACACTTCGTAAACATCACTAAATATTATATATCTCGTCTATAATGTAATCCTCGATTCGTTCGGGCTTTAATAACCGTTAATCGGTTAATCGTATTTCCAATACGATTAACTGTATAATCGAGTATAATCCGTCATGTTAATCATACATACTCGTATAAACGCATTATAATTCATATATTCATTATTAAATAACACATAAATAGTATATACCGGCTAGGGTATACCTGAAATTGCCGGAATCGTTACAGCTTGCTAGACTGACTTAAACAACCTATAAAAAAGTTAAGTTTTCTAGAAAGTTCAGAAATCAACAAAGATTGCCAGTGAACAATGCAATCAATCATATCAACTAGTTTTCTAGAAACAGATGGACTTTCAAACAAATCACAAAGTATAGTCAAAAGTCCTAACTATATAAAAGCTTGCTAGTAAACATCTATTCAAACATAAAAAAATATCAAGCTTGCTCGGATAGTTAAATTTCAAGTAAAATAGTGAAGTCTACCCGAAATATGTTAAATACTTCAAAGCATGCTCGAAAATTGTAAACTTAGACAAAAACATCTAAGTATGCTAGGAAAGGTTATAAACCATCAAACCTTACCCGAAAATACATATTCAACCTTATTGAACGTAAAATGCAACACTTTTTGACTTAAACACAATATCAGTTATTTTTATCAATAAAAATCATTGTTTAAGAGCAAATGGTGCATTTAGATATCAAATTTCAGTTATGTTTCTTTTCAAAAACAATTTCTTTCTTTTGCTAAAAAGATCTCAAGTGTGGGATCATGTTGACTAAGTAGCTTTTACAATACTTCATTCTCAGCATTATTATGACAAGATCTACAGGTGAACAGCAGGTCTAGACTTTGCATGAATTTCATCTCTTTGGTAATATGATTAAGGTTCATTTAGTGTGCATAATACAAAATGGCAACACATATTGTTTTCTAATGCTCCATATCTATTCTCAAGGCTTATTTGGCTTTCTCCAGATCACCCCGAATTGACTTTGACCCCCTGGATTGGGTTAAAAACTTTTAATGACAGAACAACTTTAAAATTTAAATATCTCTTTTCAAATTTAGGAAACATATGTGAGGTTGAACGTCGGACTTACAGGCCACTGATGTTCTAGAAACAGTCAATTAAATATTAACTAAACTAAAAAATTAATAAAAACTAGACTTAAGACTCAACTACACAAAACACCGGCAAGTGAACCGATCAATTATACTAAAGCTAAGTAAGTCCGGAATATCGAACCCACATGACTCTATAAATTACGTTAATTAACTAATTAGACTCGACTTACGACACGACTATTTATTATTAATGTTTTAAAGGGGGTTTTTAAACTAATATTAAACTAAGAAATTAATTAAACAAGTAAACTAGAAAACAAGCAATCAAAAACAAGATCGAAACCAATAAGAGAAGGAATCTACCTAGGTATGAATCCCATGCATCAACAATCATCAAGCTTTGGACACATAACATGATATGGAAATTGATTTCTAAATATATTCATCTAACAAACCCTAGGGGACCCTTGACAGAATCAAATGACATCCCGAAGAATAATTATTAGATTATTAAGCAATCAGTTATATTGATTTCCTTACAGTTATCAGTTAAGGTTTATTAATAGTATCTAAAGCAAGCAATCTCACGAAACACTAAACCCTAGATAACTTGATAAACTTATCATGACATCATGAACAAGGATCAACACAATAAGCAAGAATATTATCACTAATCTATCCTAGCCTTCGATTGACCAAGACACATGAATAACTCCTCACCTTACAACTATTGGAATTTAGCAAAACATTCAAAATCCTAACCAACTATCAACAAACTTCGATGATCTAATAGGCCTATTCAACCATAATAATCCAAACACCAAGTAATGATTAAACATAAACCCTAAATCTAAAGAATACAATCAAAATATTAAAGATATATGTGAAGCAATAGTTAATAATCAACCAAGATAATAAATACTCATATGCATCATGAAAGCAAAATCAAGTCTTTACTATTAAATAACGAAATCCATAATCAAAACATTAGTCCAAAGCAAGAATCAAGTATCAGAACATGTTCATCAAACCTAGGTAGACATGAAGTCTAGCTTAGCATAGTCATAATCAAAGATAAATAACTAGAACAAAAGAGAATCATGATAGATAGTGAACAAGAACAATGAAAAAGAACGAGAGAACCCATCTTAATCGACCCTTGAACTCTCATATGAAAGCTTGAGGATCCTCCTTGATTCGTAGCCTCAAAAACACCTTCAAAACCTTGGTTCTCCACCCAAAATCGGCAGCCAAAGTGAATAGATTCAGCTAGGTTTATAACATCTCTATATATAACGAGCTGGACCAAAATTTGGGCTGATCAGAGGGCCTAGGCGCCGCGCGGCCAGGTGTTGTCTCCCTGGTCGCGCGACTCGGCGTGTACCAGGTGGAATGTTCGAATTTTCGTTTATTTCATGCTATAACTCGTTAGATATCTTTCTTGAACTCCAAGTAACGATTAGAAACTTCTAGACCTTCTTTTCCTTGACCCTCAAGACACCATCTACATGAGAATAAATAAAAGCACTTAGTGAAGTAATCATGTAATCATTGACGAGCAAAACGAACTTAAACTTCACATGAAATGATAGAAAGAATTAAAGCTTTACATTCAAGACACCAAACAATTAAAAACATGATAAATAAAAACTTGACTCAAAACCTTAAATAATAAAATATAAACGAAACAAGATCTAAACCGAACTCAAAACATTAAATAAACACAACTTTACAAGGGATTCGAGATGTATAAATAGATGTATATCAGCCACGCAAGTCGGACTTACAGTCCTTTCATTCGGAATGTTTAAAGGACATATATGATTGCCTCCACCCCTGTAGTTCTAGAATTAACCCTCATGTTTGCATTTTTCTTTATAAAAATTTGTGAACACAAATCAACTTTTGGATGAGAAAATATTTGATATAATGTAGTTCACATTTGTTCTTTGTCATTATTTAATAAGATATTTCATTTTGATGACCAAATACCACGGGATCATGTATGACTGGATAATCACTTTTCGGCCTATCATTTGGAAAGATTTATCTTGGAACATGCATAGAAAACAATGTAACTCCACATTAAGTTTAGCAAGTTCTTTATGTTTATATCACCTTGGATTTTACATATCATGGAAAACCAACCATACATGTCAATGACTGTACTAAGTGCCTTTTTAGCCTATTAAATCCATATGATTGGCTAAGTTGTCAATGTACTTTCATTCCCAATTAAATAAAGTTTAAAACTGTTAGGTCCCCGATTGTAGGAAAATCGTTAACAAATTAAGTGATAACTCACGCAATAATGTGTTGACAAGAGAGTTAATGATGGGTTGCTATATTTAGAAAGAAAACCGTTTGATAAAGGTAGAATCAATAACAAACGATTTGATTGCTGAGCAATCAAACAAAGTTAACTAAGACACAAGATTCACTCGAAATATTTCCATTTATATAAAGTTAATCATACAAATGATAATCAATTTAGTGTTTCTTGATGAGAAAGTTTGTCCGTACAATCCTAAGAATGGCCGTCACTTGACAAATATACTTTCTAAGTTCGCATTCAGCCGCTCTCCTTGAGGTATGCCCTAAATATTCCTTTTATAGGCCTGACACCCAAGGACAGCTGTCAACGCTTCTAGAAACCTAAATATAACGTACATATTCAAATTACATATTCAAAATTATCCTAAGTGTAAAACAAGTGTTTCCGGTAGGGTTTGTATAAGTAAACTCCTCCGAGTAGACTTTGTGCTCTGCCTGCCTTGTTAGACTTGGTAACCTTGAAGTGTGCCCGGGAACAGTTTTCCGGGTATGCTTTAGTTAATACTCACCAAGCAGACTTCAATCTTCTTGTTTATATCAGAATTTGCCCGACCTGAACTTACTAGCAACCTTGTTTTTCAATGGTTCCATCAACTCCTTGTTTGGAATTAGTTTATTAGCAAAGTGTGCTTAGAAGCACTATACACTGCTTGAGTTGAACCCTGCCCGATGTTACTTAAGATATTTCATTAAACATCAAGCTTACCTGGACCACTGTATTATTAAAGAATACCTTGCCCGATCTTCTAATCACTTGGCTTCATGAGCTTGGTTAGCCAAGAGCTTACTCTAAAGTAAACCTTACCCGACTATGAAGAACAAACTTGCTTGATATAGAGAACCTTGCCCGGATATACACTAACTAGGGAACCCTACCTGGTTAACACTGAAGAGTGAACGCTACCCGGATATCCTCTAAAGAAGACTTCAAGAAGATAACCTTTGCCCGATAGGAAAAATATCACGCCCAGCTAAGTAAAACCTTGCTCGGATGTCTTAGGTGTGCCCGACTCCATACTTATCAATATCCGAGGAGGATGAGAAGATTCCAATCTTCCTTGTAATCAGTTTTGGGTCAAATCTTGACTCAACAATCTCCCCCTAGATTGGAACACCTAAGCTGTTCCAAAACACATCTATGGTTACTTACACAGGATTAAAATAAACATAAAATTAAAGTCAAATTACATATTCAAATAACATAAACAAATGATTACATACTCAAAAGCTGTCCGAAGACATTACAAAATAAAGCCTATTCTAAAGATCTTGTCTTTTCCTTGCGTTGTAGGCGGCTTGTCTTCTGTTGACTATCACTGATGCAGCTCTTTGCTGAAAGACAGAAAGAATCTGGTGATGAGGGTTACTCTCAGGTATGTGTAAATCCCATATGTCTGTCAGATCTTCATTGTGCAGGTAGGTCAGGTCATCATCTCTTTTAATTATCCCCAAGATAAGCCCATCAGAATTTCTTAGTACATAATAACCATTATTTTCTTTGTATTCAATTATTGAAATGATGCCATTCTTTTGCACTGTATAATTGGGATATCTCATTCTCCTTTTAGAGCTGATGCATTATTCATATTTGACACATGATTCTTATCTTTGACCCTCATCTGCTAATACAATTCAGCATTGGCCATCTTTTTCATCTTTGCAATTCTTCTTGATTTGTCAAGTTGAATCATTTTCCAGCTCTTCTTTTCTTTTATAAATAGGAATCCCTTGTCAGCTTCATCTCTCAGGAATTTAGATAGATCATTTTGCTGTCTTCCTGCCAGCTTACTTCTGTCTCTATAATCATACAAATCAAGTGTAGCCATTCTTTCTAACTGCTCTTCAGTGAATTCAGCAAAATCACTTCTAATGATTATGTGTCTCATCAATCTACTTTCCATAATCACTTTTAACGACTCAGAGACAGAATCGTAGTATAGATCTCTGGGAAGATCCATATTGGATTGTGGTGATGATGTTCTTTGTGATCCAGTTCTACTAGATTCTCCTCTACCTGCTTGTTGATGTCTTCTTGAGATTGGGGGTCTGAAAGGAATAGACTTCTTAGGTTCGCTGGGTCCCAACTTGAAAGTTTTGATAAAAATTGATTCTACCATTTCAGGTGGAAGGTTGGCAAGATCAGTAAGGTTTTGTCCTGCTTCTTTATGAAGAATAATCATCATTTTCTCTATCTTAGGATTGTTTGACAATCCTGCAGGTACAAACCTTCCATCAACAAAGCTTCTAGGGTTCTCACATTCCCTCAAAACTTTTTCCCACTTTGCCTTTTGTATGTAGAAAAAAACTTTCAAGTCTTCCTTTTCTAAGGCATAAAAAGTAGCTTCATCCATTCCCCTCTGGTTAATCATTATACCCCTCAAAATTTTAATCATTTCTTCATTTTCCCAAGGAATTTTAGGTTCATCTTCTTGTTCAGGCTTTACTTCCTGGGATTGGGGTTTCATCAGCAGTTGCCTCTATTGATTTTTCTTTTTCAGCTTCTTGTTTCTTTCTCAAAGTTGTTAATTTTCTCTTCTTTTAGTGAGGCTCAGGCTGCTTTTCTTTTTCTTCCTTCTGAATTTTTCTTTTCAAATATTGGTACTCTTTTTCAACTAATTCTAGGGTCATTGATTTCACAACATTCAGTGTACTGCCATGTTCTGTCAGAACTTTGTACTTACCACCATATTTGCTATATATCTTTTCAAGTCTTTCCTTTTCAGTAGTAGTTTTCAGCTTGGCCTTTTCAAATTCCAACTCCTTTTCAGCATCTTTGGTTTTACTATAGAGATGATTGAGTTGCTCAAAGTTATAATTGTTCAAATATGTTTCAGAGTGGTTGTGCATTCTCAGATACTCTTTGAATCTTTCAATTTCCTTTTCTTGCTTTGACCCCTTTTGTTTATCACTGGATGGTTTAGATTGCAGCAACTCCTTCAGTTTTTCTTTTCTTTTCATTTTGTTAGAGAGTGCTTCAACTACATCCTTTTCTAAGCAATCAATCATCCTGGGTGTCATCCCTCTCTCCAACAGATAACCACATTTTCCTCCAAATTTTTCTTTTAAGGCTTCAAGCTTTTCAGCCTCTTCATATTCTTTAACAAATTTTTCTTTTATCTCTTCCCTCTTGTCTTCATAGGCTTCTCTCAACTTGTCAATCTTGAAAGGAGATAGATCTTTGTCAGAATACCCAAGAGTTCTCAAATAGTCTCTGTATTTATGGGCGTCCCTGTTCTTTTGTTGTATCAACTTCTCAATTGTATCTCTCTCTTTGTTAAACCTTTTCTCCAGTTCATCATCATTCATGTTAGCTAAGCTCTCAAAGCTTATGCCATAGCTTCTCAGCTTCACAATCAAAGGATTTTTCCTTTTAGCATCCAAAAGACTTTGCTCAATGTTTGTCCTCTGTTCATCAGTCACTGTAACTTGTGGGGACATAACAATAGCAGCTTCAGTATCCTTTCCCTAATCATCATCATTGTCATTATCAGTTTCATCAGAGTCATCCTTGTCCTCAGTTGTTTCATTCACAACATCTATTTTGGGTTCATCTGGAGTTGGCACTTCACGGATTGGTACATTTGGCACTCTTTGCATATGTTCATCAGGCCTTAAGGTTTCCAAAGGTATTGCCCTTATGGCACTTGCCTCATCATCAGGAGTGTCTACAAAGTATTTATTATGATCATCCCATCACCCTTTCTTTGAAGAATCAGCTCTTTCAGCTGGTTTGAATGATTCTGGTTTGTCCCTTTTTCTTGAGTATTTCTTTCCATACTTGGGATCATCCACATACTCCCATTCATCTGGGTTCTGTCTTATGTCATCTTCAATCTGTTGAGCCCATTTCTTTGCAGCCATTGAGGCAATGGATTCTCCAATTTCTTCTTCAACATTCAAGTTCATATTCATACTTGTTGGTTTAGCAGTTTCAGTTGATTCCTTTGGTGGTTGACTTTGAGGTTGAAACATGCTAACCGCCATGGCCAAAGATTTGTCAACTTCCTCAACTCTTTTTAACTTAATCAAGGCTTCAATTACATCTTGATCAACAGCCTCTTCTTCATTAATCATTTTTGCAACATTGGCATGACTAATCAATTACTCCTGTACTGCTATCTCTTCAGGAGTCAGGGTTTGGGCTAGTATTTCCCTATCCCTTATTTCTCTTACAACATTTTCCAACTTTCTCCTTTCTTCAGAAGCAGCTTCTTCATCTTCTTTGAATAAAATTTCTTTCTCAGGATTTGTCTTAACATAATCTTCTTCAAACACCTTTGCTTTACCTTTCTCCAATCTCCTCCTCACCTCTTCTTCATCCTCAAATTGTTTATAATCATCTATTTCTTTTTGAAGTGTTTCCAGTTCTTGGTCATGCTCTACCCTCTTAGAACTTGCTTGTTGATCAGTTTCTGGTTCAGTGTGTGTAAGTTCCTCAGTAGAAGCATTTTCATCAGCAATTGCATTAGTCAATTCTTTTTCAACAACATCAGTCAATTCTTCAGTGGCCACATCCTCTTCAGCATTCAACTTCTCAATTTCATCATTAGTGGCTTCTTCATTTCTCATCTCATCATCCTCATCTCTCCACACAATATTCAACATTTCATCATTTACATCATAATGTTCTTCACCTATATCAGATTTATCACCTTCATACTCTTCATCCTCCACTCTCCGCTCTTCACTTTTCTCCTCATCATCATAGGCATTTACAGTGCTTGTCAGTCCATCAACATTTACTCTTGCATCCTCCATCACTACATCTTCAACAATAACAGTAGCTGGCCCAATTATATCCTCCCCCTGTTTTGGGGCAGCTGAGGTCTTCTCAACCTCCTGCTCCAAGGATTGGATTTTCATCATATCCCGGGCCAACTTTTCCAATAGTATCACATTCTCCTTAGTCACCTCCTCATTTCTCTCCCTTATCTTAGCATTTTCCAACATCAGATCAAGGTTTCTTTGAAATAACAAGTTTGTTACAGGAGGGGTTATTGGTGGTGAGGTAGAGAAAAGATTAGGTTCAGATTGCTGTTGTGTAGAGGTTTGAGTTATTATTGGGTTGATGGTCAATGTGGGTGGGGTAGATAATTTAGGTGGGGTTTGGGTATAGATAGGTGTAGGTTGGATAGTAGGGATTGTTTATAGTGGTGATTGGGTATGGGGTGGGCTTGGAATTAATGTATAAGTTTGGATTGGGCTTTTGGTTGATGGTGTTTGAGGTGGTGGGGATATTTGAGTTAATGTTTCGATTTTGTTTTGGGTTAAAGTTTGGGTAGGGGATTGTGGTAATTGTGGTTGTGGTGACATATGTGGTGATTGGTTAAGGATGGGTAATGGTGAATGTGATGGTGATGGTATGGGTTGGTTCTCCCCCTGATCTTGTGCATCAACAATCATTGCTCCTCCAGCCCCTCCTTCATCTCTATCATCATCATCATCATAATCATCATCTTCATCTTCATCTTCATCCTCCAACTCATCTACCTCCTCTTCCTCCTATGAGCTCAGCTCAGGAACTGGCATAATATCCAAGTCATGGTTCAATAACCATGTCAAAATCTCAAACGGAATGTTTGGATTAAATTTGTTGGCAATTCCCGGATTTTTAATTCGTTTGAATGTGTTAGGATTTTGCAACACATGAGTAGTGCCTATATTGGGTAAATCACGCAACTCCCTATTGAAAATTATATTTAGAAACCTGGGATATTGCAGAAATCTGTCCTTCTCATCCTTTTTCAGATTTACTACCATTCCTTCAAAAATCATCTTTGAAAAGTTGAATGGTAGATCATAGATGATTGCAACAGTTGCATTTGCTAAGTCACGACTCATCAGAGTCTATGATCCCTTCCTCGGAGCAAATCCTTGAACCACGTGGTGAATCCAAAATCTGTATATCAAAGGGAACATTCCCTTATAAAATTGTCCATCATGTATTGTCCCTGGTATCCCATAGTCTGTTCAAAAATCCTCAGCAGGTGATCTGTATTGAAGTTTATATGATTGTGGTCGTCATCATGTAATTGCAAGTATCGTCTGATCATTTGTTTCGTGATTTGAATTTCTTGTCTTGCCACTGTTGCTTCAATCCTTCGACCATTAACATCATCGTACAGTGTTGCTGAGCGCCAGAAATCCAGTGAATGATTTCTATAAATGACTGGGCACTTAGTGAAGGCAAAACAAACATTTGATCTCAACAACCACGTTATCATCATCGCTACCTCCTCATTGTCAGGAGTAATCTGCAACATGGCACACATATTGTGTTTCTGTTCAAAGGTATACTTAGGTTGATCATTGTCCGCCATATCTAAAAAACATAATCAAACATATTCAAAATGAAATTAGTCATAAGTTCACAACTTTATGTAATTTCAAGTTATAAAAATGAAGAAGAAAGAGAGAAAAATCATCAAGAATCTGTTCTTAGACAAGTTTATAACCTAAACACAAAAACAGAGTGTTAGCAGATAGATACATAATCAAAGACCATTATAGTCTAATCGTGATCGGAAAACACATTATTATTGCTTACCGTGTCAGAATTAGAGGGTTGGTTAAAGTTAGGGTTTGGATTAAAACGAATGCCATAAGTCAGTTTAGGTTTATTTGAGAGTAAGCAGTTGCAGTGGAAGGAGAGAGAGAGAGAGAGGGAAAAATAATATTAAAAAATATCTCTAATTCCCTCTTATATACCTTTTTGAAAGTTGGTTTTAAATGCATTTTGTCTTGTAGTGAGTTATTAGCTGTCAAACATAATAATTTTGTCCATTTAAAAACTGTAACAGCTAAGCCTTACCCGATACAATCAAAGTGTCAAACCTTGCCCGAAATTTTCATTATTAAATTGACAAAGGTTTCCTGGTACCTTCCACTTACAAACCTTGCTTGGTCAACTTAAGTAATTTAAAATTAAGTGATAATGAAGAAAGCTTACCTGAAATACCAGATTTCTTGAGAACTTAATCACAAGATAAATAATCAAGTATGAAATATCAAATAAATGTCCTTGATAGGAGTCAATTAAGTTACCCATATGCATTTCTCAATTTTAAATTAAAAAGTTTAATCTAGCATAAACCCTATCAGAATAAGAAACATATTGTGACAATCGTCAATTTCAGGTTAAATCCGTTAACTCCGTTAACTCAACTCCGTCAATTGAAACTTAAAGATCACTAAATCTATAACGCACACTTCATTACGTTTAAACTAGGGTTTAAATGACGCTTGAACAATTACTACACGTGTAGTCTTTCGGAAATTGCACCGAAACGCAAACGATTTGACGCAAACAATTAGTGAATAAACGAAAAACGTAAAAACAATAATTATGTGATAATTATGTGTTAGACTTATGTGTTACTTGATTATATTATGTGTGATGCTAAACAAGAAAAAAGAACTAAATTAATTAAGCTAGAAAGGTAACATTTGAAAGTTGAGGGACTTGAGTGTAATATATTGTTATTAAATAATATTATTATAAACCCTAATCCTCTCTTTCTCTCCCTCATAATCGACGGCCAGCCCCCCCCCCCCTTGCTTTCTCTTGCGATCGGCTCACACACACACACACATATACACAAGATCTTTCAAGTTTAATCGAAGATTAAGGTGCTAGGAAGGTATAAACAACTATCCTATGTATTTTACATGCTTAATTTTGAGTTTGAATGGGTTAATTATAAACCCTAGAATCTGAAAATTTTATATATGATGTTCATATGACTTGTTTTGATTAGATGATGGTTAATCATGTATTGATTGTTGAATTGATAGCTAGTATTGGTGTTATTGCATGTTAATCGTTTGTTTCTTGATTTTGAGTTCAAGTAAAACCCTAATCATGGATGTAATGTGTATTTGATGTGCATGGATAATGGTTATGGTGTCTAGAATGTCATATGAATGGATTATGGTTCATAAATAGTTAATATGTTGAGTTTGGATGCAAACAGTTTCTGGACAGATTGTGTTATTGATGTTCAATTGGCTGTAACGGGGTGTGAATGTAAAAATTGGTAGAGATAATTGATACTACAGTAAACTATGTTGAGTCTAGTTTCTATAGAATATAAATTTGCAATTTCTGGACGTGTAAAAGTTAACCTTTATGATTTTACAAAAACGTTGTGCAAAGCTGAGTTGTTAGACCTACTGTTAGGTTGTTTTGTAAATGTTATATCTCATGAACCACGAGACCAATTGGGTTGGTTCCACTTCTGGAAGTTGACTTGTTGAGTTAGCAACCTAACTCAAGTGGTCTTGCATTTGTTGGATTTTTCATTTAACCGGAATTTCAAATAGCATTCTGTTGCGCATGAATTTGACTGTTATAAGTTTGCTGTAATATTTTGATCATTGTGAGAAACACATGTGGAATTAAAATAAAATAAAATATGTTCTGGAAACCTAATACATGTATACTTTTATGATGATTTTTGATGAATTAATTGAGAAGCTATGATCGGTGGTATAGTATAATCTTTCAAGTAGAATTTCTGTCTCGGTGAAACTAGCTGCTGAATTCTGTGAAAATGCATGAAACATGATAATTGCTAGTTAATTGTTATGTTTTGACCAAATTGCCCCTACGGGGAATACTTGCTAAGTAATTGTGGAGTTTTGACCAAATTGCCCCTATGGGGAATAGTTGCTAGTGATGTACATTATTAATACATGACACGTAAATAATTGTTCACAAATGTACTTGTTAAGTCACACACGATTCACAAACGAAACACGAAACGTGATATTTGCATAGGTACTATGTGCCGGGTCTAGAGACTCGTTAATAGTTCCGACACTTAGAAAATCTCTTTGTTGTTTTAGAACGCTAGAGAGAGTTTTCTGTGACGCGCATCACTTGGTGATTTATTTTTGGGAATTCTTCGTAAACAGTGAGTTCACTTACCCCTCTAAACTATTTTCAAACGCTTTTCACTTGGAGAGATAACATTCTCCGAAAACGCATTTAAGATTTTGTTAATATAGATTATATATCACTTGTAAAGACTAAGTGGCAAACGCGTTAACTAAAGTCCTTCATTCACATCGAACCGTTTAATATTGGATAATAGCGAGTCATTGTTGAGTAGTACTACTGGGTTTGACAAACCCCACCCAACGCTAAACTCGACTGGAGGTCGAGTGGGTGTAATCTTGGCTAAACACATACCATGGTCGGGATAGACCTGGTGGCAAGGCAAATGATAAACAGTCAGCTTCGGTGTCGAACACTTAGTAATACTTGTTTTATAGGCTAGCTACCTATAGATATATGATTGACATAACACTATCTGGTAACGCAAAACGCTGAACGCAAAACGCTGAACGCAAAACGCTAAACGCAAAACGCTGAACGCAAACGCTAAACGCTTTATTTTATATAAACTTGTGAACTCACCAACCTCGTGTTGACACTTTTAGTATGTTATTCTCAGGTAGCCGAGGCGGGCGCGCGGTATAGGATCATGCATGGTTTTTGAACATTCTGATATGCAAACATGTTTTTAACTATTATTACTTGAGTTTTAAGTCGTCCTGCGTGACGCAAGTTTTGCCTTTTGGTTTTTACGCTTCCGCACTTATTTTCATTTAAACGTTTTTATGGTTTGATTATAACTAATGATTCCGATCCTGTTAGTTCACACCCTCTGACGGTAAAACTCCGTTAGTGGATTTTAAGGGTGTGACAGATTGGTATCAGAGCCATTGGTTATAGCGAACTAGAAATTGCATGCATACTAGACTATAACCGCGACGACCCATTAGTTATAATGATACGCACTGCATAAGTTTGTGTAGTCTTTGTTATCTTATCTCTTTACCTCTTTCACTCATACGCGCGCGCATACACGGCTTACCTGTAGGGATGTCGACGCCACCATCATCATCATCATCCGATCAAATGACTCATGCTCATGGGAAGGAGCCGCAGTTACCCACCTCATCGCCACCTCGTGTAGTCCCGGAACTCGAAGCTCCTGCACCGAAGAGGTATCGCTTATCCGGAGGCATGTACGAAAACGAAGTTAGCTGGGATTGGTACCCTAATATGATTAGGCGTATGGTCTATCGCGAACAAGTTCCCCCGCTACCACATCCGAGCCATCCTGCTTACCCCAACACCCTACCACCTATAACCGAACCTGTAGAGCTTGTGCTCGCAGCTGTTGTTTCTTGTTTGGAGCGTGATGTTGGTTACATGCGCTATACGAGAGCGAACGTTTCTGGACTGTTAAAAGATGGAACCTAAACTAAGGAGGAAATTTCCCACATGACAGCGGCCATGAAGGAGATGCAAGAGGCTAGCGACCAACAGATGAAAATTATGAGAAGGATGTAAGACGAGATGATAGACTTGCAAGAGCAACTCCAAGTAGCAAGGACCCGAACAGAAATAGCACTAGCAACATTTTCTTATCATCCAGCCGCTTCATGATCCATACCAACCGGCGGTCACCATCATCCACCCGGTCAAGCAGTCATTGTTTCAAGATATAGGAGATATCTAGGATTATGTGCCCTTTCTACTAGGTGGATGCTACTGTTTTACATGGTGTACGACTCCAAAGGCTAGTGAAGATGCTACCGATGGACTAGACTACTTTCATAAAATCTTATACACATGCAAGGTTGCAAAGATCGGTAAGCGAATCCAAGGCGACCGACAGAGGAGTTGAGTGTACTTGGAGCAGCCGGAAAGTACTCGGACAAAGAAATGGCAGGAAGAAACACTGGACACGGACGTGGTGACATCAACTTGACTGCAGCAGAACTCGAAACTCTGCTGAACGACCATGCGGCGGCCGCTCTAGCCGCACATGTACAGAACCAAGCTGGAGGTCCAATTGGAACGCGTACCTTCAAGAATTACCTTGACTGCAAGCCCAATACGTTTAAAGGCACTGTGGGAGCTATAGGCTTCCAGCGTTGGGCTGAGAAGGCCGAATCGGCGTTTGAGATGTGTAATTGTCCCCCTGCAAGTAGGGTCAAATTTGCTGCTGTAACACTTGAAGATTCTGCCCTCACTTGGTGGAATTCAAACGTGCAGATCCTTGGATTGGAACTGGCTAACGCTATGAACTGGGAGGAGTTCAAAAACATGATGCGAGAAGAGTACGGTCCGAGAGAGGAGATTGCAAAGTTGGAATCCGAGTTTTGGTCATTGAAGATGGTGGGTTCAGAAATTGAAGCCTACACCACCCGTTCTCACGAGTTAGCTGTGATGTGTCCACGGATGGTAGACCCGCCGAGTAAGAGAATTGAGATGTTTATTGATGGGTTAGCACCTCAAATTCAGGGCATGGTGACGTCTTCCAGACCAGCCACGATTCAACAAGCGATACGGTTAGCTCATAAACTGACGGATCAAGCAGTGACCCAAGGTGCGCTACCACCTAGGGGTTCAACCACTAAAGCCCGTGACAACCCGAGTACAGACAACAACAACAACAACAACCCGAGCAATGGAAAGAGAAAGTTTGACAACACCAGATCCTCATCCTCGAACCCCCCCACAGCAACAACACTACCGTAAGCCCGAACTCACTCAGGGCTTCAACAATCAGGGTCACAATAACAATAACAACGGTGGCGGGTAGGGTTCGAGCGGATATGCTGGGAAATATCCGAAGTGCAACAGGTGCAACTATCATCATGCTGGCCCGTGTGACCGTGTCAAGTGTCTGAGATGCGAAAAGATGGGTCACCAGGCAAAGGAATGTAGAGGAGACCTTGCGGCAAACGGTGCTCCTAAACCACCTATGACGACTAAGGGATGTTTCGAATGTGGTCAGGAGGGTCATTTCAGGAAAGATTGCCCAAGCTGAAACAGAACGAGAACAATGGAAGTTATGGAAGTGGCAGTGGTGGTGGAAACAATGGTAAAGGAAGAGCTTTTGTTATTGGGTCGGGTCAAGCCCGCAATGATCCGTACGTGGTGACTGGTAAGTTCCCTGTGAACGATTGTTTTACTTCTGTATTGTTTGACACTGGAGCTGATAGGAGTTTTTTGTCGAAAACCTTTAGTCAACTCTTAGACTTAACTCCAACCTCGTTAGATGCTAAGTTTCCAGTAGAATTAGCCGACGGAAAGTCTGTAGAAACGACTCATGTACTTGCGGGATGTAAGTTAAATTGTCAGGTCATATTTTTGATATCGACCTCATACCTTTTAGGCTTGGTAGTTTCTATGTCGTGGTCGGCATGAACTGGTTATCCGAGAATCGAGCGGAGATTATATGTCACGACAAGATAGTCCACATTACTAACCCTTCCGGCGAGATCATTTCGATCCGAGGTGAGAGAAGCGGCATGACCACCAGCGCCATTACCCTCATGAAGGCGCCGAAGTATCTACGAAAGGGTCATCCGGCAATTTTGGCGCAGATTGTTGAGAAACCCGTTGAAGAGAAGCGAATTGAAGAGATACCGATTGTGCGAGATATTCCGGAAGTTTTCCCGGAGGATTTGCCTGGACTCCCTCCTATACGACAAGTCGAATTCCAAATCGAGTTGACACCCGGTGCAGCACCCATAGCACGAGCCCCGTATCGGCTCGCACCGGCCGAGCTTCAAGAACTGTCTACACAGTTGCAAGATTTATTGGATAAAGGTTTTATCCGACCTAGCTCACCGCCATGGGGAGCCCCTGTCTTATTTGTCAGAAAGAAGGACGGGAATTTCCGCATGTGCATCGACTACCGGGAGTTGAACAAGGTGACGTCAAGAACCGTTATCCTTTACCCCGAATTGATGATCTGTTTGACCAGCTTCAAGGATTGAGTTTTTACTCGAAGATCGATCTGCGGTCTTGTTACCATCAATTAAGAGTGCGCGAGGAAGATATTCAAAGACTGCTTTCAGAACACGGTATGGTCACTACGAGTTTTCGGTTATGCCTTTTGGCCTAACCAACGCACCAGCCGTATTTATGGATCTCATGAATCGAGTATGCAAGGCGTACCTCGACAAGTTTGTGATTGTTTTCATTGATGATATTCTCGTCTACTCCAA
Source organism: Bidens hawaiensis (assembly GCF_021521415.1). Lineage (NCBI taxonomy): Eukaryota > Viridiplantae > Streptophyta > Magnoliopsida > Asterales > Asteraceae > Bidens > Bidens hawaiensis. Next base: position 98,319 of record NW_027491587.1, read on the forward strand.
GGACGAAGCTGACCATGAAGAACACTTGAGGATAATTCTGGAATTATTGAAGAAGGAACAACTGTACGCTAAACTCTCGAAATGCGAATTTTGGCTTCGCGAGGTTCACTTTTTAGGACATGTGATCAACGAGAACGGTATCCATGTCGATCCCAGTAAGGTAGAGGCCATCAAAAACTGGGAAGCACCTAAGACTCCAACTGAGGTGCGGCAATTCCTAGGACTGGCCGGCTACTACCGGCGTCTCATTGAGGGATTTTTAAAGATTGCTCAACCCCTCACCGCTTTGACTCACAAAGGCATTAAGTACAATTGGGGTGACGCACAAGAATCTGCTTTTCAACTATTGAAAACCAAACTCTGTAGCGCCTCTATTCTAGCCCTACCCGAGGGAACAGAAAATTTCAAGGTACATTGTGACGCATCGATACAAGGTCTCGGTTGTGTGCTGATGCAACTCGAGAAGGTTATAGCCTATGCCTCCCGACAACTACGGGTTCATGAGAAGAACTACACGACCCATGATTTGGAACTCGGAGCTGTGGTGTTTGCCCTTAAGATATGGAGGCATTACTTGTACGGTACCAAGTTTACCATTTACACCGACCACAAGAGTCTCCAACATATCTACGATCAGAAGGAGCTGAACATGCGACAGCGTCGTTGGGTCAAGTTGCTTAAGGATTATGATTGTGCCATCAAGTACCACCCTGGCAAGGCCAATGTGGTGGCCGATGCCCTCAGCAGAAAAGAAACCGATAAAGCCAGGCGAGTGCGAGCACTGCAACTCACGATTCATGCCAACTTACCCGATCAGATTCGCGAGGCGCAACTCGAAGCTTTGAAATATGATAATCTTCCATCAGAACTCATGCGGGGCATGAACAAGCAACTTGAAACCAAATTGGACGGGGTCCGATATTTTGAGAACCGTAGTTAGGTTCCACGATACGGAGAGTTGAGAACTCTAGTGATGGACGAAGCACACAAGTCCCGATATTTTATCCACCCTGGCTCAGATAAAATGTACCATGACTTAAAGGAACTTTACTGGTGGCCGAACATGAAAGCCGAAATTGCCACCTACGTGAGCAAATGCTTGACTTGTGCCAGAGTCAAAATAGAATACCAGAAACCGTCTGGCCTGCTACAGCAACCGGAACTTCCAATGTGGAAATGGGAACATATTTCAATGGATTTTATCACAGGATTACCTAAAACACCGACAGGATGTGATACCATCTGGGTGATCGTTGACCGGTTGACTAAGTCGGCACACTTCTTAGCCATTAAGGAATCGGACAAAATGGAAAGATTGACTCGCGTCTACATGAAAGAAGTGGTGTCTAGACACGGAGTGCCTGTCTCAATCATTTCTGATCGAGATTCCCGTTTCACTTCGCACTTTTGGAAGTCACTACAAAGCGCACTAGGCACCCGTCCTGATATGAGCACAGCATACCATCCCCAGACGGATGGGCAAAGTGAACGAACTATTCAGACCTTAGAGGACATGTTGCGTGCATGCGTGTTGGATTTCGGAAAAATTTGGGAACCTCACCTACCTTTGGTAGAGTTTCGTATAATAACAGCTACCACGCAAGTATTAAAGCATCGCCGTTTGAAGCATTGTGTGGACGGAAGTGTCGATCACCTCTCTGCTGGGCAGAGGTGGGTGACAGCCAAATCACTGGTCCAGAACTGGTACTCGAAACTTCGGGAAAGATTGTTCAAATCCGAAATCGCATGGCAGCAGCACGAGATCGCCAAAAGAGTTACGCCGACAAGCGCCGAAAACCTCTCAAATTTCAAGTGAACGACCAAGTATTACTCAAAGTCTCACCTTGGAAAGGTGTGGTTCGCCTTGCGAAGCGAAACAAACTCAACCCACGATACGTCGGTCCTTATCGAATAACTGAGCGCATTGGTCCGGTGGCGTACCGACTGGACCTACCAACGGAACTCAGCAGCGTACACAATGTATTCCACGTATCCAATTTGAAGAAATGCCTATCTGATGAAACCCAAGTAGTCCCTTTGGATGAACTGCAAGTTGATGAACAATTACGCTTCATTGAAGAACCAGTCGAAGTTTTGGATTGGGAAACCAAAACGCTCAAGGACAGCAAAATTCCAATCGTTAAGGTTCGTTGGAACTCGAGACGTGGACCGGATTTCACGTGGGAACGCGAGGATCAAATGATGAAAAAGTATCCTCACCTTTTTGAAGGGCTGACCAAACACAGAAAACCGCGAAACCCGACAAACCGTCAGAAATCACCGAAGGTATGAATTAAAGTTCGGGACGAAATTTCTTTCTACTAGGGGATGATATGACAAACTGAAAATTTTTCTTACTTTTTCAGACACTCATCACGACTTGACTCAAATTTTCGGGACGAAAATTCGCTAACATGGGAATGATGTGACAATCGTCAATTTCAGGTTAAATCCGTTAACTCCGTTAACTCAAATCCGTCAATTCAAACTTAAAGATCACTGAATCTATAACGCACACCTCATTATGTTTAAACTAGGGTTTAAATGACGCTTGAACATTTACTACTTGTGTAGTCTTTCAGGAATTGCACCGAAACGCAAACGAGTTGACGCAAACGATTAGTGAATAAACGAAAAACGTCAAAACAATAATTATGTGATAATTATGTGCTAGACTTATGTGTTACTTGATTATATTATGTGTGATGCTAAACAAGAAACAAGAACTAAATTAATTAAGCTAGAAAGGTAACATTTGAAAGTTGAGGGACTTGAGTGTAATTTATTGTTATTAAATAATATTATTATAAACCCTAATCCTCTCTTTCTCTCCCTCATAATCGACGGCCAGCCCCCCCCCCCCTTGCTCTCTCTTGCGATCGGCTCACACACACACACATATACACAAGATCTTTCAAGTTTAATCGAAGATTAAGGTGCCAGGAAGGTATAAACAACTATCCTATGTATTCTACATGCTTAATTTTGAATTTGAATTAATTATAAACCCTAGAATCTGAAAATTTTGTATATGATGTTCATATGACTTGTTTTGATTAGATGATGGTTAATCATGTATTGATTGTTGAATTGATAGCTAGTATTGGTGTTATTGCATGTTAATCGTTTGTTTCTTGATTTTGAGTTCAAGTAAAACCCTAATCATGGATGTAATGTGTATTTGATGTGCATGGATAATGTTTATGGTGTCTAGAATGTCATATGAACGGATTATGGTTCATAAATAGTTAATATGTTGAGTTTGGATGCAAACAGTTTCTGGACAGATTGCGTTATTGATGTTCATTTGGCTGTAACGGGGTGTGAATGTAAAAATTGGTCGAGATAATTGATACTACAGTAAACTATGTTGAGTCTAGTTTCTAAAGAATATAAATTTGCAATATCTGGACGTGTAAAAGTTAACCTTTATGATTTTACAAAAACGTTGTGCAAAGCTGAGTTGTTAGACCTGCTGTTAGGTTGTTTTGTAAATGTTATATCTCATGAACCACGAGACCAATTGGGTTGGTTCCACTACTGGAAGTTGACTTGTTGAGTTATGAACCTAACCCAAGTGGTCTTGCATTTGTTGGATTTTTCATTTAACGGGAATTTCAAATAGCATTCTGTTGCGCATGAATTTGACTGTTATGAGTTTGCTGTAATATTTTGATCATTGTGAGAAACACATGTGGAATTAAAATAAAATAAATATGTTCTGGAAACATAATACATGTATGCTTTTGTGATGATTTTTGATGAATTAATTGAGATGCTATGATTGGTGGTATAGTATAATCTTTCAAGTAGAATTTCTGTCTCGGTGAAACTAGCTGCTGAATTTTGTGAAAATGCATGAAACATGATAATTGCTAGTTAATTGTTATGTTTTGACCAAATTGCCCCTACGGGGAATACTTGCTAAATAATTGTTGTGTTTTGACCAAATTGCCCCTGTGGGGAATAGTTGCTAGTGATGTACATTATTAATACATGACACGTAAATAATTGTTCACAAATGTACTTGTTAAGTCACACACGATTCACAAACGAAACACGAAACGTGATATTTGCATAAGTACTACGTGCCGGGTCTAGAGACTCGTTAATAGTTCCGACACTTAGAAAATCTCTTTGTTGTTTTAGAACGCTAGAGAGAGTTTTCTGTGACGTGCATCACTTGGTGATTTATTTTTGGGAATTCTTCGCAAACAGTGAGTTCACTTACCCCTCTAAACTATTTTCAAACGCTTTTCACTTGGGGAGATAACATACTCCGAAAACGCATTTAAGATTTTGTTAATATAGATTATATATCACTTGTAAAGACTAAGTGGCAAACGCGTTAACTAAAGTCCTTCATTCACATCGAACCGTTTAATATTGGATAATAGCGAGTCATTGTTGAGTAGTATTACTGGGTTTGACAAACCCCACCCAACGCTAAACTCGACTGGAGGTCGAGTGGGTGTAATCTTGGCTAAACACATACCATGGTCGGGATAGACCTGGTGGCAAGGCAAATGATAAACAGTCAGCTTCGGTGTCGAACACTTAGTAATACTTGTTTTATAGGCTAGCTACCTATAGATATATAATTGACATAACACTATCTGGTAACGCAAAACGCTGAACGCAAAACGCTAAACGCAAAACGTTGAACGCAAACGCTAAACGCTTTATTTTATATAAACTTGTGAACTCACCAACCTCGTGTTGACACTTTTAGTATGTTATTCTCAGGTAGCCAAGGCGGGCGCGCGGTATAGGATCATGCATGGTTTTTGAACATTCTGATATGCAAACATGTTTTTAACTATTATTACTTGAGTTTTAAGTCGTCCTGCGTGACGCAACTTTTGCCTTTTTGTTTTTACGCTTCCGCACTTATTTTCATTTAAACGTTTTTATGGTTTGATTATAACTAATGATTCCGATCCTGTTAGTTCACACCCTCTGACGGTAAAACTCCGTTTGTGGATTTTGAGGGTGTGACACATATTCAATCAAGCATACTTTGATGTACTTGTGCTCGAGCAACCTTTATAAGAGTATAAAGTGTGCCCGAACAACCTTCCTATGCGAAGTATACCTGAATAACCTTCCTAGAGTACAAAGTGTTCCCGAAAGATATCTAGCAGACAGTGTACCCATAAAGTCAAATTTTGAAGTTACCAAGTATATTGAGGGAACAAAAATGTGCCCGGAATATAAAGTGTGCCTGGAATACAAAGTTTGCCCGGAAACACTTGTAATTTCAAAGAAATCATAATTACAAATAACACATAGCATGCCCGGAACAAAATGAAACATAAAAACACTTAAGTGTGTTATGGTCTAAGATTTCCAAAGCTTTCTAGGTACATTATGCAACATATAGTATTCAAAGCTTGCCCGGAACAAGAAATATCTTGTTGAAGGATTACTTGATCACATATTCAAAAGATTTCAAGCTTGCTCGGGAATTTAGTACTTTAAGTGTACTCTACCCGGAAAGTGTGAACATTTTAAAGCATGCTCGAGAATCATGAACTTAGTCCAAAGTGACTAAGCTTGCCCGGAAAGGACATAAAACATCAAATCTTACCCGAAAATACATATTCAACTATTTTATGCCCGGGAAGGTTTAAAAACATCAAACCTTACCCGAAAATACATATTCAACCTTTTTGAGGCAAAATGCAACACTTTTTGACTTAAACCAAAATTTTTAACTGTATTTTCTTTTAAGATCATTGTTTAAGAGCAAATGGTGCATTTAGAGATCACATTTTAGTCTTTGTTCCTTTCAAAACAATTTCTTTCTTTTGCTGAAAAGGTTTCATTAATGGGATCATATTGACTAAATAGCTTTCTCAATACTTCATTCTCAGTATTATTATGACAACATAGACAGGTCAACAGCAGGTCTAGACTTAACATGAATTTCATCTTTTTGGTGATATGATTAAGTTTCAATTAATATGGATGATTCTTAATGGATAACACATGATGTTTTCTGATGCTCCTTATCTATTCTCAAGGCTTATTTGGCTTTCTCCAGATCACCCTAATTTGACTTTGACCCCCTGGATTTGGTCAAAACTTTTAATGACAGAACATATATATATATATATATATATATATATATATATATATATATATATATATATATATATATATTGAAAATTCCTAAGGTTTTTCTTTTCAAATTTACAAACATATGTGAGGTTGAACATTGGACTTACATGCCACGCAATTCAGACTTACAGGCCTTTCATTCAGGATGTTTAAAGGACTTATATGATTGCCTCCACCCCTGTAGTTTTAGAATCAACCCTCATGTTTGCATTTTCTTTCAAAATGTTTTGTGAACATCAATCAACTTTTGGTTGATAAAGTATAAAAAAAATATGTTGTTCACTGTTGTTCTGTGTCATTCTTATAAATCAGACATTTCATTTTGGTGACCAAATACCAACAGGCTTGTGTATGACTGGATAATTACTTTTCTGCCCATCATTTGGAAAGATATATATAGGAACATGCATAGACATCAATGTAACTTCACATAAGATATAACATTTTCATTATGTTTATATCACCTTAGATTTTACACATCATGAGAAAGCAACCATACATGTTAATGACTGTACTAAGTGCCCTTTTGGACTATTAAATCCATATGATTGGCTAAGTAGTCAATGTACTATCATTTCCCATCATTAAACAGTTTTATGTTCAAGCACCCCAATATTACTTATTAGACTGGTAAATGGCTATCCTGTTTGAACACAGGAGGTCAATAGGACCAAACATATATGTGAGTATATGTCCCTTCAAATTAGAATTATTGACATGATTTTAAGTGAATGAAAAGAAAACAAATTACAGTTTACCCCAAATGTCTTCAGTTTTCGAGGTTAATGGCTATCCTATCAATTCTGATAACAGATGACTGAACCAACATATACAAGTATATGCCTATCCAACTTGAGCAAATGACATAATTTTCAGCAAATGTAACTTTTTGAGACTTCTCATTGAAAATTCCTACTTTTGAGCTTCTATAAAGCTTAAACTGAATATTATAATCATATATCTACACCATTAACAACTTTCTCATGTTGTGATCAAAACTTCTGTGATTATGCAAAATTCAATGGAAAATTCATTTAATCATTTAATTTTTACATAAAAACACACTTTGACATAAACAGTTGTAACATATTCAAATCTTGATCATGAATAACATCATCAAAACAGGTAGACAAGACTAATATTCAAGGTGTAGCCTATCTTAATGACATAAAATGATCAGATAAAACACATAAACAAGTATATCAGCATGACATCAGACAAGCAAATAGCAAACTTTGATACTATAAGACATTAATTATCATAACATCAAAAACAGTTAACTTACAATCAAACATAAGCATTAATGATACCTAAGTTGCACAGATAATAACATAACACACATCAGTTAACACAAAGCAATTAACATATTCAAACATATTCAATCAACATTCAATGTGTGTGACCTCAATAAAAAATGATCGATAAGCATTTAGAGACACACACTTAGCACATATCCTCAATCAGTCCTCATCTGAGTTGATCATCCTCAGGGCTTTCAAAAGAAAGTTGAATCTGGTTCTGTCAAGTGGCTTGGGAATAGGTCAGCCAAGTTGTCACTTGTCTCAACTCTTGTCATCTCAATCAAGCCTTTTTCATTGCAATCTCTGATGAAGTGATGCCTGATTTCAATAGGCTTAGTCTTTGAATGTTGAACTGGATATTTAACATTAAAATATGCAGCAGCATTATCAATAAAAATAGGAGTGTTCAGAAAATTCAAACCATAATCCAGCATTTGGTTCTGAATCCAGAGAACTTGTGCACAACAAGCAGATGCAGCAATGTATTCAGCTTCTGCAATTGATATGGACACAGTGGTCCGCTTCTTGCATTGCCATGACACCAGCCTGTCTCCCAAAAATTGACATCCACCTGAAGTTGACTTCCTGCTCATGTTGCAGCCATCATAATCACTGACTGTGTAGGAAATAAGGTCAAAATATTGGTTCTTTGGATACCAAATCCCTAAGTCTGGTCTTCCCCTCAAATATCTAAAAATTCTTTTGACAGCATTCATGTGGGAGACTTTTGGACTTGATTTGAATCTTGCACTGACACACACAGCCTACATAATGTCAGGTCTTGTAGCAGTTAGGTACATCAGGGATCCAATTTTGGCTCTATATTCATGCTCATCCACAGGCTCCCCCTTTTCATCAGCTATCATCATCTTTTCTTTTGTGTCCATTGGAGTTGAAGCTGTTTTGTAGTCATGACATTTGAACTTATCCAAAATGTCCTGCACATATTTAGTTTGGTAAATGAAAATCCCTTCAGCCTTTTGTTGAACTTGCAGTCCCAGAAAGAAGTTCATTTCTCCCATAGAGCTCATGCTGTATTTGGATTTCATTACCTCTTCAAACTCCATACACATTTGTTCATTGGTTTAACCAAAGATGATATCATCTACATAGATTTGTAACATCAGTAAGTCTAATCCCTTTCTTTTGTAGAAGAGAGTCTTGTCAATGGCCCCCCTTGTGAAACTATTTTCAAGAAGATGATTTGACAGCTCATCATACCATGCTCTAGGAGCCTGATGTAATCCATATAGGGATTTATTTAGCTTATACACCCTGTTTGGATACATTGGATCCTCAAAACCTGGAGGTTGAGCAACATACACCTCTTCATCAATCTTTCCATTTAGGAATGCAGACTTGACATCAAGCTGGAACACCATAATGTTCTAAGAGGAAGCATATGCAAGAAAGATCCTGATTGACTCAAGTCTTGCAACTGGTGCAAAGACTTCCTCAAAGTCTATTCCTTCTTCTTGAAGGCCTCCCAGTGCCAAAAGTCTAGCTTTGTTCTTAATCACCAAACCCCTCTCATCCCTTTTGTTTCTAATAACCCATTTTGTTCCAATTGCAATCTTGTTTCTTGGCCTGTCAACCAGATCCCAAACATGTAGATCTCTGAATTGAGCCAATTCCTCCTGCATTGCCTCCACCCAACTGTTGTCTTTTAGAGCTTGAACAATGTTCTTTGGTTCAATTTAGGATAGAAAGAAGGAGTACAAAAAAATGTTTGCAATTTCAGAGTGGCTTCTTGTAACTCTTTCATGCAGATCAACGATGATATTTTCAGAAGGATGATTCTTTTAAACATAAGGGGTTTGAACTATCATATCTACAGACATATGTATGTCAAGATTTGATACATTGAGTACAGGTTCCTCAATGATCAATTCTGTTTCGGTATCATGAAACTCTGGTGCTTCTTCATTGTATTGTCTTGAGGTAGATGTACCATTGTTTCTAATATTCATTCTTTCAAACAAATGTTGAAATCTTGCTGTTGATACAGCTTCTTCTTCATTGGTTTCATTGCTTGGGTTCTCCTCATTCTGAACTTGATCATTTTGCACTTCCTAGTTGTCTTGTTGAACCTCTGCATGATCTTGTTCTGGATAATGATTGCTTCATTGATCATTATCTTGAACTTGTTCAATAGTATCATTTGAGGGACCCTTTACATATGTATATTCCTTTTCATTATTAGCGACCTTCTTCCATAACTTCTCCAAGTCCAATGTTTTTCCACTTTTCTTTTCAATCACACTGGTCTTGTAAAACGAATCATCAAAGTCTTCAGGATAAATCTTGAAAGACCTTATCAATTTCTCATAATCAAACAGCCATGTTGCACCATCAACTATGTTAAACTGATTTTCATTAAAGACAATGTCAGATGATTCAATTACACAAATATGTTCTTTCACATATACTCTGTATGCTTTTGAGTGTGTAGAATAACCAACAAAGAGGCAATACAAGGATTTTTTTTGAAACTTGTTCAAATAATCCCTGGTGTTTAGAAGAAAACATTTACATCCAAAGGGCTTGAAAAACTTTATATAAGGATTTCTATAATAGAAAATTTCATATGGTGTCTTGTTATGCCTTTTGTTGACAAGTACCCTGTTCTGAACATAGCAGGAAGTATTAATGGCTTCAGCCCAAAATGTAACTGGTAGATTTGCATATGCTATCATGGTTCTTGCAGCTTCAATAAGTGTCCTGTTTCTTCTTTCTTTAACACCATTTTGTTCAGGAGTTCTAGGAGCTGAGAATTGCTGAAATGTCCCCTTTACTTGGCAAAATTCTTCCATGACTCCATTTTTGAACTCAGATCCATTATCACTTCTCATTGTCTTAACTTTCTTATTCAGTTTGTTCTCAATCATTGTCACACATCCCTTGATCAATTCGGCAGTCTCATCCTTTGTACTTAGGAAATAAATCCAAGTATATCTTGAGTAATCATCAATGATCACAAGACAATATCTTTTCTTTACTATACTTGGCACACTCACAGGACCAAAGAGATCCATGTGAAGTAATTCAAGTATTTGATCAATTGAATTGATGAGCTTTGTCTTATGAGAAGATTTATGCTGCTTACCTTTCTTACATGAACTGCAATGATCTTCCAATTTGAACTCTCTTGTGGGTAAGCCAATGACATGCTAACCCATTACAAGTCTGTTCATGTTCTTCAGATTCACATGACACAATTTCCTATGCCACACTTTTGACTCATTTTCAGTGGCTTTAGAAACAAAACATGTACCTCCTCTTGAAACGGCTTCTTTCGTATTTAACTCATATAGGTTGCCATTTCTTGGGGCCATCATCATAATCATTTCAGGTGGGATTACAAATTCACGTTTTAAGATGAAACAGTGTGAGTCATCAAAACCAACTTTGTAACCCTTATCACACATTTGTGATATACTAAGCAGATTATATTGGAGTCCTTCAACATGAAACACATTGTCAAATGAAACCTTTCCATTTGTTAAAATTCCCTTTCCAACAATCTTTCCTCCATTCTCATTACTTCCAAAAGCCAAAGGACCTTCAAACTTTTCTTCATAATTAACAAGTGACCTCTTGTCACAAGTCATATGCCTTGAACATCCACTATCCATGTACCATATGTCATTAAGTGAAGTGGATTGTTCCTGAGATGTTGATACAGCTTCTTTCTCTATCAATGCTATAAATGCCACATTTGCCCTCTTGATATCATCAGCAATGTCTTCTTCATGATTGCTCCAGTCAAAACTACCCTCATGCTGTGTGGTGATAGCCACATTCCCTTGATTTCTGGGTTGATTTTGATTAGTTTAGACTAAGTTGTTTGGAATAGTTTGAAGGTGTTGATTGTTGTTTCTTTGAAAGTTTTGATTCTGAGGCATAACATGATGATTATTATTCATTTGAGGCTGTTGAAAGTTGTTGAAGTTTGAATTGTGTTGTTGGGATTGTTGATTCTTTGCTGATTCTGCTGATATTGATGCTGCTGATTTCTTGACTGGTTTTGGTATTGATTCATCTGGAAATTTCTTGGCATGTTGCATTCTCTGGCAACATGACCAGGCTGTTGACAGTTATAGCAAATGGCATTTGACTTGTCAAATCCAATTCTTTCATTTGGCCCTAATAGGAGTGATCTACCAGTCCTGTTGTATAGCCTTTTGCTTCTAAGAACCAACATGGCTGCTTGCCATTTCAAATCCATGTCTTCCAAATCATCAGCATCTATCTGTTCAAGGTCATCCTGGATGACACTTGTATGAATAAGATATTTTGCTACAAAAGCATTGTATGACTCAGTAAACATAGAGAGCAAAGCCTGTGTTTCACTTCCTTGGCCACTTCTTCCACCAGTGTAAGATACATGTCCACTTGCCATTGAGGCAGAATTAGTTTCATCCATAAGTTGGACATTGAACCTTTGCTGGTTTCCATGATGACTTGAACTACCACCAACAAAAGATTTATGTGTATTTACACCATGCTCAACTAGTTCTTTAATGATAGGAATCTGTTGTTGATTTTTTGTTGTCAAGTTGCCCATTGGTGCGATGAGGGCATTAGTGACCTGGAAACATGGTTTCTGTTATTTAATCTTTCATTTTCAATCATTTCAATTTTCGTAGCCTGAAGGAAGCACACTACATCATCCACTTTCAAATTATTGAAATTGAGGTTTTGGAGGATGAATTTGCAGGACGTGTACCATTCCTTAGGCATTGAGTTAAGCAGCTTGGTGTTCAGATCAAAATCAGTCATGACATAGTCTGTGGTTCTCAGCTTATTCACAATTGCTAAGAATCTTTCCTGAATTGACTTCAATCTCTTTTCATCCTTATATTTGAACCTCTCTAACTGTTGTTTGAGCCTTTGCTTTTTGATGTTCTTCAATTCAGTGTTCTCCTCAAACATTTCAAGGATTGCATCATACATAGCTTTAGCTGTTGTGTGATGTGCAACCTTGGTCAATATTTTCCATGACAGACCTAGCTTTTGTTGGGTTTTAGCAAGATTATTAAGGTCCAAAATAACCATTTATTAAGGAAAACGCAGCGGAAATAAAGTTTTAAATCTTGTTAACGATTACACATAAACCCGTTTATGTTAAACCCAATCCCGGATCCATATACGAATATGCATGCTATCAAAACACAACCATAGGGTGTAAACATAAATATACCTTCAAGTCTAGAAAACCGAAGGTGATGAATGCGGTTGAATGACGAGCTTCCAATGGAGGAAACCTCAAGCTTGTATACCCAACGAGCTCCAACAAACACCAAGGTTGCTAGGGTCCTTAACACTTGCAAGAACAAACCCTTTTGTTCTTCCTTTTCTCCTTCTTGTTGTTCACGGCTCCATTGGAGAAAAAGAGAGAAGATGTGTGTGAGAGAGAAAGTGTGGAATGCTTGGTTCAAGGATTATAATCCTCCAATCACTTCTCTTGCATGTCTTGAAAGAAATAAAAGGAGGAGAGAGAAAAGGGAAGATATTTTTCCCACCCAAAATTCAAAATCCACTTTTATTACTTACATTTATTTTACTTATATTGTTTATGTTATAAAACATAACATAAGTAACATGCAATATGTTATTTTACCAATTTAAATAACATCTCTCAAAATATAAATTATCCATATAATTTATATAACACACTATTGCAAATATTTAGAAAACCACTTTCCAAATATTATAAGTGTTGATATTTATTAACTAGACCATATCTAATAATAAATATCGTGGCGTTTGTCTAGCTTTTTATTGGGTATGACCCGACTTGGATCAATACGTACTAGCCACGTCAACTCTAATATGTGTCTTGGGTAGATCGATTCCAACAGATTTTTCGTGTCTAATACCCTGTCATCCACCTTCCTCATTCTATCTCTAACAGCAGCAGTTGCATTAGCACCTTCAGTAGTGTCTTGTGGACCATTCTTGATTGAATTCCACATATCCACATCATTATAACAAACGACTGCTTCAAATAAGACCTTCCATTTTGTGAAGTTTTCCTGTCCATATAGTCTAGGAATCTTATTAGTAATCACCTCTTGTTCTTCGTAACCAGACATTTTAAAAATCAAAATCAGTTGATTTTTAAAAGACAAGTTTTAAAAACAATCAGATCTGAAAATCGGTTGTTCAGATCTGATGAATCTGGTGTGAATAGAACAAGAATCAGAGGTAAATATTTAAACTTTAAAAGGACGAGAAAACACCGGAAAATTGTAGATCTGGACTGAAATTAAAAACAGAGCAGCTGACGTCAACCTTTAATGGAACAGTGTTCTTCTTACGTCATTGTTCTTCAATCTTCAATCAACAACAATTTCTTACTAAAATAGCAGTGACCAGCTCCGATACCATTTGTCAAGTCCCCGATTGTAGGTAGACCGTTAACAAATTAAGTCATAACTTATTTGAACTCGTTAATCTAACACAGATCACAGATATGGGATATAATAAATCTAACACGGATCTAGTTCATGATTACTCTTGATTGTATATAATACGTTATACGTATGTGTGTTAATTGTATGTATGTGTATATATAATATTAAGATGAAGATCGAGATAGATTCTGACAGGGTTTCGTTAATTAACTCTCAAAAAGCTTAAATAACTTGTGAACAGAGTTCACTATAAATAGAAGATAGGTCTAGTTCGCTAACATTCCCTAACGAACTAGACACTACTTTGTTAAATACATAATTAGATAAATAACTTAACGAATCATCTCCTGATTCGTTAAACATCCTTAACGAATCAGGATGAAACTAACTTAGATCTAGTTCGCTAAACATCCTTAGCGAACTAGACTATTACATTAACGAACTACAATATAAATTAATTGTTTATTACATTAAACAAAACGACAAATACGTTAATGATAAATACAAAGACTCGAGACGCAAAACCGTGCACTAACAGACACCCCCTCGTCTTGAGCTCTTTGTCTTTAAATTACTTGAAGCGCTTGGACTACCAGTCTCTGCATCTATGAATCCCGTTTCCATAACAAACACGCACAACGCATTGGAATTGCATAGCCAGATCATAGTCCTCATTGCGTTCAATCAAAATCTTGTTCTTATGCAGCACGTCATTATCGGTCTCGGTTAAATTAACCAACCACATCGGGTCGATAATTTTTATAAGTTCAGTCTTCAAACCATTGCCCAACACAATGACGGCCTCGCTAGTACGATTGTCGTAGTACCAGAGGTCAAACGATAGATGCATATATTGGTGCATCGTCTTCACTGGAACATGTTTCATCGTCCTTGGCGGCTTTACCTTAAGAACAAGCTTCTTCCAGGCCGTCCTTGGATCAATTTCATCAATACGTTTACTTGTGGGGACCTGGGCTTGAAAAATTTAAAACCATGATTGACCTCGAACAGCAAGTGTTGATGAAACCACTCAGCTGTCTGGTCGCCACCATGATTGATAAACGGACGACACGCGAGGGTACAAACATCCCAACGCTGTAGGGTAAGAACGTCCATTATCTTCTCGTAGTATTGGATCCCCTTCTCCCATTTCACGATACATACCTTAAGATCAGAGTCATATAGCCAAGAGACAATATCACCATGAACCTTGGATACGGTCTTGAAAGAGGTCACTTGGTTTGCTTTGACCCAAGCTGCAGCTTCATATTTCCGTTCTTGGTCGACATACCGATACGCCTTGATAATCTTACCAACTTTCTTATGACTGAACCATCTTGCAATATTTTCATCAGTTGGATTTTCAAGCGAGTCAAATCTAGTATCAACGACTTTCTTCCCTTTGGACGTCTTCTCAAGATGATCTTCTGCTTCATTTAGACCAAGCAAGATCGCAATCTACTCTCGTGTCAGCGACTTATCAACAAACTGCCCCACATTTATCTCATCTCTATTCCCCATACTACTAACCATCCCCTCACCATCAATAAAAATAATCGTATTGGCCTCGATCATTTCAATTGGCTTGGCAGCCGTATAATCATGATAAACAATAACCTGCTTATTCGAATCTTCAACAGAACTCGTACCCGCATCAGAAGTTGGGTCTTGAGTTTGTTTAGGCTCACCGCCAGCACCAGATTCATCAGGATCTTCCTCATCATTCTTGATCTTCTATAAAGCATCATTTTTGCAAGTTAATTGCAAGATCCGTTCCTCTTGTTCTTTAAGCTTCACCCCCTAAGACTCAACAATCTCAAGTAGGGCTTTTGTTTCTTTTTGACTGAAAGAAACATAACTGATTAGATTCTTATGGTTCTCCATCAAGCGTTCTTGATTCATATGGTCAGCAGACATTTGGTTTTCATACAAATGAAGAAGATTCAAAAGCATGTCCGTCTGACGGTTTTGTGGCATAGCATACAACAATGGATGAACTAGTTGAATTGGTCCCTGAGGCCTTGTAATTCTCATAAATGAGACATCACTAGGTGGAGGAGGCCTCATAGAAGGTGTAAGAGAAACAGTAAAAAGTGTAGCAGAAGGCATCGATATCTCAGCTAAAGCTGATTGTGGAATCATACCAAGCCTGTCATGAGGAACCATCATCGTCGTCAAAGTCATCTCCGGAGTGCAAGTAGTAAGCGGCACTACCGGGAGTTGAGGAGTTGCAGGACGTGACGGTGGAACACCAATAATTACACCAGCTCCACCTGATACTCATCTCTTTTCTGGAACCTCAGAAGCTGGTGCTTTACCCTTTCGTTTCCGTTCATGTTAAGCTGCAATGGTAGCAGCCAACGTAGCTTCGACAGTAGCTTGTTGTTCTCGAATAGCTGCATCACCATTACCACAATCGTCACCATCATCATCATTTCCATCGTTCCCACCTTCTTCTCCCTCCTGCTCGGAATCCAGTCATCATGGATCCAGCGATCCTCGGGAGGACATACATAATCAGGGTTAATTATATGACCAATCATCCGTTTGTCTCGTGGTCTCTCCTTATGATAAATCGTCATTCTACGCACCATGTCAGCCTTCATATGTTCTAGATCAAGGACATCGTCCATTAACGTTCGATCAATCACCAAGTTTGGGATAAGGTCTTGAATTATCAACTGTAGAAATCGGGGATACATCAAGAACTTCTTCTTCTGAGCCGTATGTTGAACTTGTTCTTTCAGATGATCGAAAATCATTTCTGAGATGTTGAAAGGTTTATTGAGAATAAGAGCCACAAATGCCGATTGCAAACTTATACGGCACTCATCAAATCCACCTTTACGACCACCCATGCAATGAATCAGTACGTGTAAAAGATACTTGTAAGTTGGGCACATCCCGTTCTTGTTAAACATAGAATCTTCAATATCTCTAAAATAAAATACCCGTGAGAATAAACCCTTGATTAAGCTTTTATCAAACTCACTTGGGTTATCATCATTGTCCCTAAACCGAAGCACCCTTCTAACCACATCAACATCCACAGTTATAGGAGTTTGATTGATTGTTGCTCGAATGTGATTCTCGGTGTCAACGAACTCAGCATTATTCCAGAATTGCCTAATAATACTCAGATAAACCTTAGGTCTGACAGTTATAGCATAATGTATCACCGAACAACTTAGAAATTCTAACATAGCCCCAAATAGAGCTTCATCAGCAACGTCTGAATCAACATAAGCACAAATGTTGTGCTTCTTGTCAAAGGATAGCAATGTGACTTCTTCTTGTTCCTGAGGTTTTTCTTGAGCTTGGGGTTGTTCTTGTTCTTGAGGAGCAACGGGTGGATCTTGATCCATTTGATCGGCCATTTCGCTAAATAAATATAAACGGTTATAAGTAATGAGAAGATATAATATACATTTAGCATTTTTAAGTGAAGTCTATATTTAATGTATCGATTTCGTATTGGAGTATCATATTAGCGACTAGATCTTGGGAGGTTTCTATTTTACAAATCTTGAGTTAAAATAATTTACAAAATTAAATTACATTAATTATTTAATTAATTTTAAAATGTCATTCGTTAAAAACACAGTCTAATTCGTTACAGAAGTATAACGAATCAACTGATTCGCTATCAAGTAAATGATTTAACGAAATAGACTTAGCGAATTACTTTTAAGATGAACGAACTAACCTCTAGTTCGTTATAATGAACGAATTAAATTTTGATTCGTTAAATAAGTCATTCGCTAATCTAGTTCGTGTAAATCCTTAGTGAATTGGACACGGAGGAGTTCCAATTCGCTAAGGTTAACGAATGGTCAATAATGACTTGATCTTTGACAATCCTGGTCAAAGTCAAAATTACACAAGAACACGGAGAGTCAACATGCTGAATCCAGGTTCGAGTATTCCATAATTATCGTTGAATCACCAAAACGACATTCGTAACGATCTCGGAATCATGAAACAAAGCAAATGGTGTTAATTTAGAGTACCAACATTATGATATAAGTTAGATTATTAAGGGTTTTAACCAAACATAAACACCTAAAACCACAAAACAATCAATTTACACGGCAAACAAGAATCAAACACTGATTAGAGTCCACCAAGAGTCTCGGAATCACATTCCGACCATAATGAATCAAAAATAAACTGTAATAACACAGTATGATGTCGATTAAGCAGAGTTCTAAAAACTCGTAAAACCTTTTCAACAAAACTGCATAATTAGCTTATCAACGCAGTGTCATTTTTGACGAAAATCACAAAGAAGTGATAATCTATACCTTACGAACACAGCGATATACTCAAAGGTTCAAATTTCTAAGGTCGAGAAAATCAGAAAAAATTTGAATAGGGTGTCTTTAGGTATAAGGAAGGTGAAAGAAAATTGAAGGACAAATCGTTTCACACATGTCCTTTATACACAGTCCTTACACGCTTCCCTATGTATGAATCAAATAGATTCGTTAGTGATTTAAATAACGAATCAGCTGATTCGTTAACCTTATTTTAATACGTGGCATAACGAATTAAATTCAAATCGTGTCTTGATTCGATAAATATGCATAACAAATTGGATGCATTTCGTTACAGAGTGCGGAAGCGAATTAGAGGAACGAACTAGAAAGTAGTTCGTTAAAACAAAATCCTAATTCATTATTCATAATTAACGAATTGAACATTATTTAATTCTAAATGAATAAATAAGAATTAAATGAATTAAATAAAGAAGTTATTAAATATTATCCAATTAATAAACAAATGAATTAACTTAAAAGAATTACCGAGGACCTTTATCCCAATAATCGAATACTTTAAAATTGTTTCTCATTTTCGAAACATTAAATTTTTTTTAAATAATATGTAAAATCAAAAGATAAAATATTTATGGAATTTTGTAAAAATTAACGAATGTATTTAATTGAAAAGAATCCAAAACAAGATATAAAATCTTTTTGTGTTTTCTATATTGTTTTTTAAAAACAGTACATAATTTTGTAATTTTGTTGAGTTTGAGCAGAGAATCATATTGACTAAATTCCTACAAGACTTTCATGAGAAGGGAGTGAAAACTTCATTGATTTGATTATGATGCCAGTGGAGTTAGTGATCTCCATTTATGAAAGGAGATTTGGAGATGTGAGGGCCACTAAACCCATAAAGCCAATTCCTACAAGGCCCTCACTCTCAAGAGCACAAATTACTTCTACACATGAAAAACAACATAGGCCACCATCTGATGGGGACCTACCCAAGAAGCTTTTCTATGATTTCGTCTCAATCTTTGAAAGTGATTATGAAGAGTAGTGAACTAAGGAGATAATATCTAAAAATGAATTTCTTGAGTTTAAAAGAGAACAATTGGTGAAGATGGCTACCATGGAACCCTTTGATTATCATTATAACCACAGATTTGCAGGAAGACAACAAAAGAACTCTCCAAGCACTTGAAGAATGAACCTAAGAAGGGTTTCCGAGGTTAAGTAAGAAGAGGAAGTTGGAGTTGTCTAATTTTGAAAAGAATAAGAGAACAAAGAGGTAGAGTGATATCAAACACGCGGAGATTGATTATATTTCGAAAATGAAGACCAATGATCCTCTGGCCAATATGATGGTTTGTATCAGCATGAGAAGACAAATTACAAGGCCTGATCTTGAAGTCCAGAGAAATGGTATGATTGCTCAGATTGAATACAATGAAAAAGATGATTCCTACATTCTCAGAAATTCAGAAGGACTTTCCTTGGTTATGATCAGATTAGATGAAAACCTGACTTTCCTTCATGATGATGACTTACAAGACATTATGAGGTGGATTGTGCATTACAACCACCCTCATCGTCAGCAATTGTTCATGTTTAAGGAATGAGCAGGAAGTGTAAAGCTGGCCAGAAGCCTAGCAACCTCAAGCTCTAGAAGATAATGAAGACAGTTTAGCTTAGTGTTTTCTTTGTAATGTCCACGAACAGAATTCTGAATTCATAATATTCTATTTTGATATGTAATTTTCTATTTTTGAGATTTGATGTATATTTCTAACTAAGTGTAAGTAACCATTAGAGGTTTTTTGGGACAACTTAGGTGTTCCAATCTAGGGGGAGATTGTTGGGTCGAAGATTTGATGTGAAAAGACTTAAGGATATTGGAATCTTCTCAACACTCTTTAAATATGGCTAAGTATGGATAACCGAGCACACTTGGACCTCCCAACAAGGTTTTACATATCCTAGCAAGGTATTTTTCTCTCCGAGCAAGGTTATCTTCTAGAAATCCTCTTAACTGTTACTCCGAGTAGGGTTCACTTTGTCTATCAAGGTTGTTCTTCATGTCAAGCAAGGTTTGTTTCCTAGCAAACTCTTGGCCAACCAAAGCTGATACCATGTAATTTGGATACTCTTGCAAGGTTTAAAATTAATAAACAATGGTCCCAACAAACTTGAAGAAAGTTGGTCAAGAAATATTCTAAGGACTTTCCCTAGCAAGGTTCAAATCCGAGCAAGCTATAGTGCTCCTAGCACAGTCTACAATGCTCACAGCATACTTGAAGTTTGTTCAATAAGTATTCTTTGGTAAAGAGTTGAAGGGATTTTGAAGAACAAGTGTGCTCGTAGGATCATATCGATCAAAGTTTTCTATGGTCAAGAGGATTGAAGTCTGCTAGGAGAATATTTTCTAAGGAAAATATTCCAAGTAAAGTCTACCTAGAGAACTGTTCACTAGCACAATTCAAGGTTACCAGGTCTGCTCGAAGACTTGTTTCACACTTAGCATCTTTTTATAATATGTTTCTGATTATGTATTAATGATTAGAGTTTCTAGAAAGAATGTAAGATGTCATGGCACGCCTATATAAGAATAATTTAGGGCACGCCTTTGGCAAAGAGACGACACATGCACTGTTCATTGAAAAAGGATTTGACGGCTGGCATATTCTTGTACGGATATTTTGCCTAGAATCAATTCATTCCTTTCTTGGAACCCTAAATGATTTTTTTTTATAATCCATCTTTCTATTGATGGAAATATTTTGAGTTTAAGAGTGTGTCTTTCTTTATTGTGTCATTTACGCAACATCTAGTGTAATATTGATTTCGCCTTTAGTACATTATTATTCTTTCCCAATCTAGCCCGTTGTTAACCTTCTTGTCAACACTCTTATTTTGTGTTGTGACATCTATTTATTGAGTGAGTATACGGGACCGGTGGGACTCAAGCCAAATAATTCCAATGTTTGATATTCGAAGAACAACGTTTACGTCAACAATTACAACCCTTGTTGGAAAAATCATTCTAGCTTCAACTCTAGGGGTGGAGACAACAATCAAACTCCATCTGGCTTGGATAATCGACATTTTATATCAAAACCAACCCTCACAATCTAAACCTCAATACTAGAAACAAGGTGCAAGTGCCAGTCAAAAGCAGACCGGTGGATCTCGAATGGAGACTCTTTGAACGCAACACATAGCATGTACTGTAGCTTCAAACAAATTGCCGAAGAGCTATTCCTGAAGAACGAAAATGAGCTAAGCAACCCGAAGGCTTTGTTGCAAAATGTAAGAAACCTAGTAGGTCAGTTACGCCAACTATATTATAATAGGCAGCCTGGAAGACTCCCTAGTAACATAGTTACTAATACTAACACTCAAGCCAAATAATGCTAATGTTTGATATTCGAAAAATGTGATTTCATAGGACGAAATAACAACATGTACGTCAACTGGAGGTATGGAGACAACAATCAAGCTCCACCTGACTTGGTTAATCGACCTTTTAAATCAAAACCTACCCTCATAATCTTAACCTCAACACAAGAAGCAAGGTGAAAGTATCAGTCAACAACAGACTGGTGGATCTACAATTTAGACCATTTGAATGCAACTCATAGCATGAACTAAAGCTTCAAACAAATTGACCGAAGAGTGATTCCTAAATAACGAAACTCAGCAAAGCAACACGAATTCTTCGTTGCAAAATGTCAGAAACCTAGTAGGTCAGTATGCCAACTACTTTATAAGAGACAGCCTGGACTACTCCTTAGTAACACACTTACTACCCCTAACGCTTAAGCCAATGCCATAACCCTAAGAAGTGACAGAACTGCTACAAATAACTCACAAGTCACATCTATCTCATCTGAAGGTGGGATTGAGGTTCTTGACACACATAGCAGGTCAGTATGACAACTACGATATGTTCCACCAATTTCTTATCCAGCCCGACTGAATCAAGGAAAGATGGGGGCACAGTATGGCACATTTCTCAAACTCTTTAAGCAATTGAATATCAACCTTCCATTCATAGAAGACCTTTCCTAAATGCCAGAATAAACAAGCAAACGATTAGATCGCTGGTCTAGATATAAGACTCAAATTTCTTAGTTAGGCATTCGAGATCTAAATTAACGATTGCAATAAAAGCTTTAACTATAATTCACCTGGACCAACCCCATCACACAATGGCACACACTATGTCAACAATAGTGCATTTATTTTACGCAATTCGAGGCCCTTTCGAAGAAATGAGAACAACTTTAGTCTGAGCTTATCAAAAGTAAAGGTAAAGTGTGAAAGGTTTGGGGAGAGCACAAGGTCAAATATTGCCAAACTCTGACCCTTGAAGAATGCAATTTCAAAGGCCGACATAATAACATGTATGACAACACTTACAACACTGGTTGGAAAAATCATTCGAACTTCAACTGAAGGGGTGGAGACATCAATCAAGCTCCACCTGGCATAGATAACCAACATTTTAAATCAAAACCTACCCTCACAAGCTAAACCTCCATACCAGAAGCAAGGTGCAAGTGCCAGTCATAAGAACCCTAGTGGATCTAGAATGGAGACTCTTTGAAGGCAACTCATAGCATGTACTGAGGCTTAAAAAAATTGACCGATGAGAGATTCCTATAGAACGAAATGGAGCTAAGCAACTTGAAGGCTTCGTTGAAAAATGTCAGAAACCAAGTAGGTCACTCACGCCAACTACTTTATAAGAGACAGCCTGGAGGACTCCCTAGTAACACAGTTACTAACCCTAATGCGCAAGCCAATGCCATAACCCTAAGAAGTGACACAACTGCAAAAAAAAACTCACAATCAAACCTATCCCATCCGATGGTGAATTGAGGTTCTTGACTCAACCAACAATCAACCAACTTCAATATTCTAAACCTGTCAAGAACCTGGGAAACCATATGTTCCACCAATTTCTTATCCAGCCCAAGTGAAGCAGTATGGCACATTCCTAGAACTCTTTAAGCAATTGATATGAACCTTCCATTCATTTAATACCTTTCCTAAATTCCAGATTAAACAATAAACTGATTAGATCGCTGGTCTAGACATAAGTATCAAATCTCTAAATGAGATATTCTAGATCTAAAAAAATGCTGCCAAGAAAAGCTTTGCCTATAACCCACCTCGGCCAACCACATCACACAAAGACACACACTAGGTCAACAATAGTGCATTAATTTCTACGCAATTCGAGGCCCTTTCAAAGAAATGTTAACAACTTTATTTCGAGCTTATCTAACCAAAGGTAAAGTGTGACAGGTGTTGGATAGAGCATATGGTCAAATAATGCCAATGTTTGTGACAAGATCCGAGCCCCGGTGCGGAAGCGTGTAAATAGGCGTTGATATCGGTGGTGCTCGGACCTGGGTTAGGTTCGAATCGCACTCGTATTAACTCTTGAACGATATTTTGACGGATGAGTTATATTGGGAAAGAGCCTGATTTGATTAACAAAAATCAATAAATTAGGATGAACACATATAACGCTTTAAGAAATAAAATATCAACCTTCCGTTCATAGAAGACCTTTCCTAAATGCCAGAATAAATAAGCAACCGATTAGATCGCTTGTCTAGATACAAAAATCAAATCTCTGAATGATACATTCGAGATCTAAATAAACAACGCCATGAAAAGATTTTCCTATAACCCTCCTCGACCAACCCCATCACACAAAGGTACAAACTATGTCAACAATAGTGCATTAATTTCTACGCAATTCAAGGCCCTTTTGAAGAAATTGGAACCCTTTTGTCTGAGCTTATTAAATCAAAGGCAAAGTGTGACAGGTGTGAGAAGAGTACAAGGTCAAATGTTGCCAAAGTTGACCCTTGATGATTGTGATTTCAAATGCCGACATAAAAATATGTACGAAAACACTTACAACACTGGTTGGAAAAATCATTCGAACTTCAACTGCAGGTGTGGGGCCAACAATCAAGCTCCACCTGGCTTGGATACGCTCACAATCTAAACCTCCATACCAGAAGCAAGGTGCAAGTGCCCGTCAAATGCAGACTGGTAGATCTAGAATGCAGACTTTTTGAACGATACTCATAGCATGTACTAAAGCTTAAAATAATTGACCATAAAGCGATTCCTGATGAACGGAATGCAGCTAAGAACCCCGAAGACTTTGTTGCAAAATGTCAGAAACCTAGTAGGTCAGTTACGCCAGCTACTTTATAGGAGACAGCCTGGAGGACTCCCTAATAACACCGTTACTAACCATAACGCTCAAGCCAATGCCATAACCCTAAGATGTGACAAAACTGCTACAAATAACTCACAAGTCACATCTATCCCATTTGAAGGTGAGATTAAGGATCTTGATTTTACAAAGGGACGCACAATGTCAACAATAGTGCATTAATTTTACGCAATTCGAGGCCCTTTTGAAAAAATAAGAAAACTTTTTTTCCGACCTTATCAAAGCAAAAGTGTGACAGCTGTGAGGAGAGCACAAGGTCAAATATTGCCAAAGTGTGACCCATAAAGAATGTTATTTCAAAGGCCGATATAACAACATGTACCACAACACTTACAACACTTGTTAGAAAATTCATTCGAAATTCAACTGCAGGGGTGGCGACAACA
The DNA here is from genome assembly GCF_021521415.1 of Bidens hawaiensis. Taxonomy (NCBI): domain Eukaryota; kingdom Viridiplantae; phylum Streptophyta; class Magnoliopsida; order Asterales; family Asteraceae; genus Bidens; species Bidens hawaiensis. The sequence continues at coordinate 123,081 of NW_027491587.1, forward strand.
ATCAAGTTCCACCTGGCTTGGATAATCAAAATTTTAAATCAAATCCAACCCTCACAATCTAAACCTCCATACCAGAAGCAAGGTGCAAGTGCCAGTCAAAAACGACTGGTGAATCTTGGATGGAGACTCTTTGAACGCAACTCAAAGCATGCAATGAAGTTTTAAAACAATTGACCATAGAGTGATTCCTGAAGAACGAAATGGAGCTATGCAATTCGAAGTCTTCGTTGCAAAATGTCAGAAATCTAGTTGGTCAGTTACGCCAACTACTTTATAGGAGACAGCCCGGAGGACACCCTAGTAACACAGTTACTAACCCTAACGCTCAAGCTAATGTCATAACTCTATGAGGTGACAGAACTGCTACAAATAACTGACAAGTCACATCTCTTCCACCTGAAAGTAAGATTTAGGTTCTTGACATAACCAACAATCAACCAAATTCAACTAATTCTAAACCTGTCTGTGAACTTAGGAAAGGATATGTTCCACCAATTTCTTATCAAGCCCGACTAAAGTAGGAAAAGATGGAGGCACAATATGGCACAGATTGTCGATTATCCAGGCCAGGTGGAGCTTCATTATTGTCCCCACCCCTGCAGTTGAAGTTCGAATGATTTTTCCAACCAGTGTTGTAACTGTTGTCGTACATGTTGTTATGTCGGCCTTTAAAATCACAATCTTCAAGGGCCACACTTTGGAAATATTCGACCTTGTACTCTCCCATACACCTGTCACACTTTACCTTAGCTTTGATTAGCTCAGAGTAAATTTGTTCTCATTTCTTAGAAAGGGCCTCGAATTACGTAGAAATAAATGCACTATTGTTGACATAGTGTGTGCCTTTGTGTGATGGGGTTGGCCAAGGTGGGTTATAGGCAAAGCTTTTCTTGGCAGCGTTTTTTTAGATCTCGAATGTCTCATTTTGAGAATTGATTCTTATATCCAAACCAATGATCTAATCAGTTTCTTGTTTATTCTGTCATTAGGAAAGGTCTTCTAAGAATGGAAGGTTGATATTAAATTGCTTAAAGAGTTCTAGGAATGTGTAATTATTTTCCTCCATCTTTTCCTGCTTCAGTCGGGCTGGATAAGAAATTGCTGGAACATGTCGTTTCGTAAGTTCGCTGACAGATGGAGAAAAGGAACCCGATGGTTTCTTTGCAAAACGTCAAAAACCTAGTAAGTCAGTTAGCCCAACTACATTTTGAGAGACAACCTTGTGGACTCCCTAGTAACACAATTACTAACCCTAATGCTCAAGCCAATGCCAAAACCCTAAGAAGTGACAGAACTGCAACAAATATATCATATGTCACACCTATCACATATGAAGGTGAGCTGAAGGTTCCTGACACAGCCAACAATCAACCAAATTTAACTAATTTTAAAGCTGTCTGAAAAGCTGGGAAACCATATGTTCCAACAATGTCTTATCCAGCCTGACTGAAGCAGGAAAAAATGGTGGCACAGTATGGCACATTCCTAGAACTCTTTAAGTAATTGCATTTCCAAAATGCCATAATAAACAAGTAAACGATCAGATCGCTGGTCTAGATATAAGTACCAAATCTCTGAATGAGACATTCAGGATATAAGAAAAAGATGCAAAGAAAAGCTTTGCCAATAACCCACCTCGATCAACACCGCCACAAAAAGGCACACCTTATGTGGACAATAGTGCACTTCTTTCTATACAATTCGGGGCCCTCTCGGAGAAATGAGAAAAACTTTAGTGTGAGTTGATCAAAGTAATGGTAAAGTGTGACACATGTGGGGGAGAGCACAAGGTTTACCAAAGTGTGACACTAAAAGAATGTGATTTCATAAGCCAACATAACAACATGTATGGCAACACTTACAACCCTGGTAGGAAAAATCATCTGAACTTCAACTAGAGGGATGGAGACAACATCAAGCTCCACCTGGCTTGGACAAACGTCCTTTTGAATTAAAACCAACCATCTCATTATAAACCTCCATAACAGAAGCAAGGTACAAGTTTCAGTCAATAATAGACTAGTGGATCTACAATGGAAACTCTTTAAAAGAAACTCATAGCATGTACCGATGCATAAAAGAAATGGACCAAAGAACGATTCCAGAAGAACGAAATGGAGCAAAGGAACCCTAACGCTTCTTTGAAAAATGTCTAAAACCTAGCTGGTCAGTTACCCCAACTACTTTGTGAGAGACAACATTGAGGACTCCCTAGTAACACAATTACAAACCCTAATGCTCAAGCCAATGCCAAAACCCTAAGAAGTGAAAGAATTGCTAAAAATAACTCATAAATCACACCTATCCCATACTAAGGTAAGCTTGAGGTTCTTGACACAACCAACAATCAACCAAATTCAAGTAATTCTAAACCTAACTAGAACCAGGGAAAACATATGTTCCAACAATTTCATATCCAACTTACTGAAGCAACAAAAAATAGAGGCACAGTATGGCCAATTCCTAGAACTCTTTAAGCAATTGCATTTCCCAAATTCTAGAATAAACAAGCAATCGATCAGATCGCCGGTCTAGATAAAAGTACCAAATCTCTGAATGAGACATTGAGGATCTAAGAAAACGATGCAAAGAAAAGCTTTGCCGATAACCCACCTCTATCAACGCCGTCGCACAAAGGCACACATTATGTCAACAATAGTGCATTTCTTTCAAAAAAATTTGAGGCCCTCGCGAAGAAATGAGAACAACTTTAGCGTGAGCAGATCAATGTAATGGTAAAGTGTGACATGTGTGGGGGAGAGCACAAGGTCAAATATTACCAAAATGTGACACTCAAAGAATGTGATTTCATAGGCCGACATAACAAACATGTACGACAACACTTACAACCCTGGAAGGAAAAATCATCTGAACTTCAACTGGAGGGATGGAGACAACATCAAGCTCCACCTGCTTTGGACAAACGTCCTTTTAAATAAAAACAAACCATCCCATTCTAAACCTCCATAACAGAAGCAAGGTACAAGTTCCAATCAATAATAGACTTGTGGATCTACAATGGAGACTCTTTGAACGATACTCATAGCATGTACTGAATCTTCAAACAAATTAACCAAAGAACAATTCCAGAAGAACGAAATGGAGCAAAGGAACCCCGTAGGCTTCTTTGAAAAACGTTAAAAACCTAGTAGGTCAATTACCCCAACTACTTTGTGAGAGACGTCATGGAAGACTCCCTAGTAACATAACTACAAACCCTAATGCTCAAGCCAATGAAAAAATCCTAAGAAGTGACAGAACTGCTAAAAATAACTCATAAGTCACACCTATCCCATACGAAGGTGAGCTTAAGGTTCTTGACAGAACTAACAATCCACAAAATTCAACTAATTCTAAACCTGTCTGAGAACATAGGAAACCATATGCTCCAACAATTTCTTATCCAGCCTGACTGAACCAGGAAAAAATAGAGGCACAGTATGGCACATTCATAGAATCTTTAAGCAATTGCATTTCCCAAATGCCAGAATAAACAAGAAATCGATCAGATTGCTGGTCTAGATAAAAGTACCAAATCTCTGAATGAGACATTCAGGATCTAAAAAACGATGCATAGAAAAGCTTTGCCGATAACCCACCTTGATCAACCCCGTCACACAAAGGCACACATTATGTCAAAAATAGTGCATTTCTTTCAAGGAAATTCGAGGCCCTCGCGAAGAATTGAGAAAAACATTAGTGTTAGCTGATCAAAGTAAAGGTAAAGTGTGACATGTGTGGGGGAGAGCACAAGGTCAAATATTACCAAAATGTGACACTCAAAGAATGTGATTTCATAGGCCGACATAACAAACATGTACGACAACACTTACAACCCTGGAAGGAAAAATCATCTGAACTTCAACTGGAGGGATGGAGACAACATCAAGCTCCAATTGCTTTGGACAAACATCCTTTAAAATAAAAACAAACCATCCCATTCTAAACCTCCATAACAGAAGCAAGGTACAAGTTCCAATCAATAATAGACTGGTGGATCTACAATGGAGACTCTTTGAACGAAACTCATAGCATGTACTGAATCTTCAAACAAATTAACCAAAGAACAATTCCAGAAGAACGAAATGGAGCAAAGGAACCCCGTAGTCTTCTTTGAAAAACCTTAAAAACCTAGTAGGTCAATTAACCCAACTACTTTGTGAGAGACGTCATGGAAGACTCCCTAGTAACATAACTACAAACCCTAATGCTCAAGCCAATGAAAAAATCCTAAAAAGTGACAGAACTGCTAAAAATAACTCATAAGTCACACCTATCCCATACGAAGGTGAGCTTAAGGTTCTTGACAGAACTAACAATCCACAAAATTCAACTAATTCTAAACCTGTCTGAGAACATAGGAAACCATATGTTCCAACAATTTCTTATCCAGCCTGACTGAACCAGGAAAAAATAGAGGCACAGTATGGCACATTCATAGAATTTTTAAGCAATTGCATTTCCCAAATGCCAGAATAAACAAGAAATCGATCAGATTGCTGGTCTAGATTAAAGTACCAAATCTCTGAATGAGACATTCAGGATCTAAAAAACGATGCATAGAAAAGCTTTGCCGATAACCCACCTTGATCAACCCCGTCACACAAAGGCACACATTATGTCAAAAATAGTGCATTTCTTTCAAGGAAATTCGAGGCCCTCGCGAAGAATTGAGAAAAACATTAGTGTTAGCTGATCAAAGTAAAGGTAAAGTGTGACAGGTGTGGGGGAGATCACAAGGTCAAATATTACCAAGGTGTGACACTCAAAGAATGTGATTTCATAGGCCGACATAACCACATGTAAGTCAACATTTACAACCCCGGTAGGAAAAAACGTCTGAACTTCAACTGCAGGGATGGAGACAACATCAAGCTCCACATGGCTTGGACAAACGTCCTTTTGAATTAAAACAAACCATCGCATTATAAACCTCCATAACAGAAGCAAGGTACAAGCTCAAGTCAAAATTAAACTTGGGGATCTACAGTGGAGACTCTTTGAAAGAAACTCATATAATGTACTAAAGCTTTAAAGAAATGGACCAAAGAACGATTCCAGAAGAACTAAATGGAGCAAAGGAACCCGAAGGCTTCTTTGAAAAATGTCTAAAACCTAGCAAGTCAGTTACCCCAACTACTTTGTGAGAGACATCATGGAGGACTCCCTAGTAACACAATTACAAACCCTAATGCTCAAGCCAATGCCAAAACCCTAAGAAGTGACAGAATTGCTAAAAATAAATCATAAGTCACACCTATCTCATACTAAGGTGAGCTTGAGGTTCTTGACACAACCAACAATCAACCAAATTCAAGTAATTATAAACCTGACTAAGAACCGGGGAAAACATATGTTCCAACAATTTCTTATCCAACTTACTGAAGCAGGAAAAAATAGAGGCACAGTATGGCACATTCCTAGAACTCTTTAAGAAATCGCATTTCCCAAATTCTAGAATAAAGAAGCAATCGATCAGATCTTCGGTCTAGATATAAGTACCAAATCTCTGAATGAGACATTCAGGATCTAAGAAAACGATGCAAAGAAAAGCTTTGCCGATAACCCACATCTATCAACCCCGTCACACAAAGGCACACATTATGTCAACAATAGTGCATTTCTTTCAAGGAAATTTGAGGCCCTCGCGAAGAAATGAGAACAACTTTAGCGTGAGCAGAACAAAGTAAAGGTAAAGTGTGACATGTGTGGGGGAGAGCACAAGGTCAAATATTACAAAAATGTGACACTCAAAGAATGTGATTTCATAGGCCGACATAACAAACATGTACGACAACACTTACAACCCTGGAAGGAAAAATCATCTGAACTTCAACTGGAGGGATGGAGACAACATCAAGCTCCACCTGCTTTGGACAAACGTCCTTTTAAATAAAAACAAACCATCCCATTCTAAACCTCCATAACAGAAGCAAGGTACAAGTTCCAATCAATAATAGACTTGTGGATCTACAATGGAGACTCTTTGAACGAAACTCATAGCATGTACTGAATCTTCAAACAAATTAACCAAAGAACAATTCCAGAAGAACGAAATGGAGCAAAGGAACCCCGTAGGCTTCTTTGAAAAACTTTAAAAACCTAGTAGGTCAATTACCCCAACTACTTTGTGAGAGACGTCATGGAAGACTCCCTAGTAACATAACTACAAACCCTAATGCTCAAGCCAATGAAAAAATCCTAAGAAGTGACAGAACTACTAAAAACAACTCATAAGTCACACCTATCCCATACGAAGGTGAGCTTAAGGTTCTTGACAGAACTAACAATCCACAAAATTCAACTAATTCTAAACCTGTCTGAGAACATAGGAAACCATATGTTCCAACAATTTCTTATCCAGCCTGACTGAACCAGGAAAAAATAGAGGCACAGTATGGCACATTCATAGAATCTTTAAGCAATTGCATTTCCCAAATGCCAGAATAAACAAGAAATCGATCAGATTGCTGGTCTAGATAAAAGTACCAAATCTCTGAATGAGACATTCAGGATCTAAAAAACGATGCATAGAAAAGCTTTGCCGATAACCCACCTTGATCAACCCCGTCACACAAAGGCACACATTATGTCAAAAATAGTGCATTTCTTTCAAGGAAATTCGAGGCCCTCGCGAAGAATTGAGAAAAACATTAGTGTTAGCTGATCAAAGTAAAGGTAAAGTGTGACAGGTGTGGGGGAGATCACAAGGTCAAATATTACCAAGGTGTGACACTCAAAGAATGTGATTTCATAGGCCGACATAACCACATGTAAGTCAACATTTACAACCCCGGTAGGAAAAAACGTCTGAACTTCAACCGCAGGGATGGAGACAACATCAAGCTCCACATGGCTTGGACAAACGTCCTTTTGAATTAAAACAAACCATCACATTATAAACCTCCATAACAGAAGCAAGGTACAAGCTCAAGTCAAAATTAAACTTGGGGATCTACAATGGAGACTCTTTGAAAGAAACTCATATAATGTACTAAAGCTTGAAAGAAATGGACCAAAGAACGATTCCAGAAGAACTAAATGGAGCAAAGGAACCCGAAGGCTTCTTTGAAAAATGTCTAAAACCTAGCAAGTCAGTTACCCCAACTACTTTGTGAGAGACATCATGGAGGACTCCCTAGTAACACAATTACAAACCCTAATGCTCAAGCCAATGCCAAAACCCTAAGAAGTGACAGAATTGCTAAAAATAAATCATAAGTCACACCTATCTCATACTAAGGTGAGCTTGAGGTTCTTGACACAACCAACAATCAACCAAATTCAAGTAATTATAAACCTGACTAAGAACCGGGGAAAACATATGTTCCAACAATTTCTTATCCAACTTACTGAAGCAGGAAAAAATAGAGGCACAGTATGGCACATTCCTAGAACTCTTTAAGAAATCGCATTTCCCAAATTCTAGAATAAAGAAGCAATCGATCAGATCTCCGGTCTAGATATAAGTACCAAATCTCTGAATGAAACATTCAGGATCTAAGAAAACGATGCAAAGAAAAGCTTTGCCGATAACCCACATCTATCAACCCCGTCACACAAAGGCACACATTATGTCAACAATAGTGCATTTCTTTCAAGGAAATTTGAGGCCCTCGCGAAGAAATGAGAACAACTTTAGCGTGAGCAGAACAAAGTAAAGGTAAAGTGTGACATGTGTGGGGGAGAGCACAAGGTCAAATATTACAAAAATGTGACACTCAAAGAATGTGATTTCATAGGCCGACATAACAAACATGTACGACAACACTTACAACCCTGGAAGGAAAAATCATCTGAACTTCAACTGGAGGGATGGAGACAACATCAAGCTCCACCTGCTTTGGACAAACGTCCTTTTAAATAAAAACAAACCATCCCATTCTAAACCTCCATAACATAAGCAAGGTACAAGTTCCAATCAATAATAGACTGGTGGATCTACAATGGAGACTCTTTGAACGAAACTCATAGCATGTACTGAATCTTCAAACAAATTAACCAAAGAACAATTCCAGAAGAACGAAATGGAGCAAAGGAACCCCGTAGGCTTCTTTGAAAAACGTTAAAAACCTAGTAGGTCAATTACCCCAACAACTTTGTGAGAGACGTCATGGAAGACTCCCTAGTAACATAACTACAAACCCTAATGCTCAAGCCAATGAAAAAATCCTAAGAAGTGACAGAACTGCTAAAAATAACTCATAAGTCACACCTATCCCATACGAAGGTGAGCTTAAGGTTCTTGACATAACTAACAATCCACAAAATTCAACTAACTCTAAACCTGTCTGAGAACATAGGAAACCATATGTTCCAACAATTTCTTATCCAGCCTGACTGAACCAGGAAAAAATAGAGGCACAGTATGGCACATTCATAGAATCTTTAAGCAATTGCATTTCCCAAATGCCAGAATAAACAAGAAATCGATCAGATTGCTGGTCTAGATAAAAGTACCAAATCTCTGAATGAGACATTCAGGATCTAAAAAACGATGCATAGAAAAGCTTTGCCGATAACCCACCTTGATCAACCCCGTCACACAAAGGCACACATTATGTCAAAAATAGTGCATTTCTTTCATGGAAATTCGAGGCCCTCGCGAAGAATTGAGAAAAACATTAGTGTTAGCTGATCAAAGTAAAGGTAAAGTGTGACAGGTGTGGGGGAGATCACAAGGTCAAATATTACCAAGGTGTGACACTCAAAGAATGTGATTTCATAGGCCGACATAACCACATGTAAGTCAACATTTACAACCCCGGTAGGAAAAAACGTCTGAACTTCAACTGCAGGGATGGAGACAACATCAAGCTCCACATGGCTTGGACAAACGTCCTTTTGAATTAAAACAAACCATCGCATTATAAACCTCCATAACAGAAGCAAGGTACAAGCTCAAGTCAAAATTAAACTTGGGGATCTACAGTGGAGACTCTTTGAAAGAAACTCATATAATGTACTAAAGCTTTAAAGAAATGGACCAAAGAACGATTCCAGAAGAACTAAATGGAGTAAAGGAACCCGAAGGCTTCTTTGAAAAATGTCTAAAACCTAGCAAGTCAGTTACCCCAACTACTTTGTGAGAGACATCATGGAGGACTCCCTAGTAACACAATTACAAACCCTAATGCTCAAGCCAATGCCAAAACCCTAAGAAGTGACAGAATTGCTAAAAATAAATCATAAGTCACACCTATCTCATACTAAGGTGAGCTTGAGGTTCTTGACACAACCAACAATCAACCAAATTCAAGTAATTATAAACCTGACTAAGAACCGGGGAAAACATATGTTCCAACAATTTCTTATCCAACTTACTGAAGCAGGAAAAAATAGAGGCACAGTATGGCACATTCCTAGAACTCTTTAAGAAATCGCATTTCCCAAATTCTAGAATAAAGAAGCAATCGATCAGATCTCCGGTCTAGATATAAGTACCAAATCTCTGAATGAAACATTCAGGATCTAAGAAAACGATGCAAAGAAAAGCTTTGCCGATAACCCACATCTATCAACCCCGTCACACAAAGGCACACATTATGTCAACAATAGTGCATTTCTTTCAAGGAAATTTGAGGCCCTCGCGAAGAAATGAGAACAACTTTAGCGTGAGCAGAACAAAGTAAAGGTAAAGTGTGACATGTGTGGGGGAGAGCACAAGGTCAAATATTACAAAAATGTGACACTCAAAGAATGTGATTTCATAGGCCGACATAACAAACATGTACGACAACACTTACAACCCTGGAAGGAAAAATCATCTGAACTTCAACTGGAGGGATGGAGACAACATCAAGCTCCACCTGCTTTGGACAAACGTCCTTTTAAATAAAAACAAACCATCCCATTCTAAACCTCCATAACATAAGCAAGGTACAAGTTCCAATCAATAATAGACTGGTGGATCTACAATGGAGACTCTTTGAACGAAACTCATAGCATGTACTGAATCTTCAAACAAATTAACCAAAGAACAATTCCAGAAGAACGAAATGGAGCAAAGGAACCCCGTAGGCTTCTTTGAAAAACGTTAAAAACCTAGTAGGTCAATTACCCCAACAACTTTGTGAGAGACGTCATGGAAGACTCCCTAGTAACATAACTACAAACCCTAATGCTCAAGCCAATGAAAAAATCCTAAGAAGTGACGGAACTGCTAAAAATAACTCATAAGTCACACCTATCCCATACGAAGGTGAGCTTAAGGTTCTTGACATAACTAACAATCCACAAAATTCAACTAACTCTAAACCTGTCTGAGAACATAGGAAACCATATGTTCCAACAATTTCTTATCCAGCCTGACTGAACCAGGAAAAAATAGAGGCACAGTATGGCACATTCATAGAATCTTTAAGCAATTGCATTTCCCAAATGCCAGAATAAACAAGAAATCGATCAGATTGCTGGTCTAGATAAAAGTACCAAATCTCTGAATGAGACATTCAGGATCTAAAAAACGATGCATAGAAAAGCTTTGCCGATAACCCACCTTGATCAACCCCGTCACACAAAGGCACACATTATGTCAAAAATAGTGCATTTCTTTCAAGGAAATTCGAGGCCCTCGCGAAGAATTGAGAAAAACATTAGTGTTAGCTGATCAAAGTAAAGGTAAAGTGTGACAGGTGTGGGGGAGATCACAAGGTCAAATATTACCAAGGTGTGACACTCAAAGAATGTGATTTCATAGGCCGACATAACCACATGTAAGTCAACATTTACAACCCCGGTAGGAAAAAACGTCTGAACTTCAACTGCAGGGATGGAGACAACATCAAGCTCCACATGGCTTGGACAAACGTCCTTTTGAATTAAAACAAACCATCGCATTATAAACCTCCATAACAGAAGCAAGGTACAAGCTCAAGTCAAAATTAAACTTGGGGATCTACAGTGGAGACTCTTTGAAAGAAACTCATATAATGTACTAAAGCTTTAAAGAAATGGACCAAAGAACGATTCCAGAAGAACTAAATGGAGCAAAGGAACCCGAAGGCTTCTTTGAAAAATGTCTAAAACCTAGCAAGTCAGTTACCCCAACTACTTTGTGAGAGACATCATGGAGGACTCCCTAGTAACACAATTACAAACCCTAATGCTCAAGCCAATGCCAAAACCCTAAGAAGTGACAGAATTGCTAAAAATAAATCATAAGTCACACCTATCTCATACTAAGGTGAGCTTGAGGTTCTTGACACAACCAACAATCAACCAAATTCAAGTAATTATAAACCTGACTAAGAACCGGGGAAAACATATGTTCCAACAATTTCTTATCCAACTTACTGAAGCAGGAAAAAATAGAGGCACAGTATGGCACATTCCTAGAACTCTTTAAGAAATCGCATTTCCCAAATTCTAGAATAAAGAAGCAATCGATCAGATCTTCGGTCTAGATATAAGTACCAAATCTCTGAATGAGACATTCAGGATCTAAGAAAACGATGCAAAGAAAAGCTTTGCCGATAACCCACATCTATCAACCCCGTCACACAAAGGCACACATTATGTCAACAATAGTGCATTTCTTTCAAGGAAATTTGAGGCCCTCGCGAAGAAATGAGAACAACTTTAGCGTGAGCAGAACAAAGTAAAGGTAAAGTGTGACATGTGTGGGGGAGAGCACAAGGTCAAATATTACAAAAATGTGACACTCAAAGAATGTGATTTCATAGGCCGACATAACAAACATGTACGACAACACTTACAACCCTGGAAGGAAAAATCATCTGAACTTCAACTGGAGGGATGGAGACAACATCAAGCTCCACCTGCTTTGGACAAACGTCCTTTTAAATAAAAACAAACCATCCCATTCTAAACCTCCATAACAGAAGCAAGGTACAAGTTCCAATCAATAATAGACTTGTGGATCTACAATGGAGACTCTTTGAACGAAACTCATAGCATGTACTGAATCTTCAAACAAATTAACCAAAGAACAATTCCAGAAGAACGAAATGGAGCAAAGGAACCCCGTAGGCTTCTTTGAAAAACGTTAAAAACCTAGTAGGTCAATTACCCCAACTACTTTGTGAGAGACGTCATGGAAGACTCCCTAGTAACATAACTACAAACCCTAATGCTCAAGCCAATGAAAAAATCCTAAGAAGTGACAGAACTACTAAAAACAACTCATAAGTCACACCTATCCCATACGAAGGTGAGCTTAAGGTTCTTGACAGAACTAACAATCCACAAAATTCAACTAATTCTAAACCTGTCTGAGAACATAGGAAACCATATGTTCCAACAATTTCTTATCCAGCCTGACTGAACCAGGAAAAAATAGAGGCACAGTATGGCACATTCATAGAATCTTTAAGCAATTGCATTTCCCAAATGCCAGAATAAACAAGAAATCGATCAGATTGCTGGTCTAGATAAAAGTACCAAATCTCTGAATGAGACATTCAGGATCTAAAAAACGATGCATAGAAAAGCTTTGCCGATAACCCACCTTGATCAACCCCGTCACACAAAGGCACACATTATGTCAAAAATAGTGCATTTCTTTCAAGGAAATTCGAGGCCCTCGCGAAGAATTGAGAAAAACATTAGTGTTAGCTGATCAAAGTAAAGGTAAAGTGTGACAGGTGTGGGGGAGATCACAAGGTCAAATATTACCAAGGTGTGACACTCAAAGAATGTGATTTCATAGGCCGACATAACCACATGTAAGTCAACATTTACAACCCCGGTAGGAAAAAACGTCTGAACTTCAACTGCAGGGATGGAGACAACATCAAGCTCCACATGGCTTGGACAAACGTCCTTTTGAATTAAAACAAACCATCACATTATAAACCTCCATAACAGAAGCAAGGTACAAGCTCAAGTCAAAATTAAACTTGGGGATCTACAATGGAGACTCTTTGAAAGAAACTCATATAATGTACTAAAGCTTTAAAGAAATGGACCAAAGAACGATTCCAGAAGAACTAAATGGAGCAAAGGAACCCGAAGGCTTCTTTGAAAAATGTCTAAAACCTAGCAAGTCAGTTACCCCAACTACTTTGTGAGAGACATCATGGAGGACTCCCTAGTAACACAATTACAAACCCTAATGCTCAAGCCAATGCCAAAACCCTAAGAAGTGACAGAATTGCTAAAAATAAATCATAAGTCACACCTATCTCATACTAAGGTGAGCTTGAGGTTCTTGACACAACCAACAATCAACCAAATTCAAGTAATTATAAACCTGACTAAGAACCGGGGAAAACATATGTTCCAACAATTTCTTATCCAACTTACTGAAGCAGGAAAAAATAGAGGCACAGTATGGCACATTCCTAGAACTCTTTAAGAAATCGCATTTCCCAAATTCTAGAATAAAGAAGCAATCGATCAGATCTCCGGTCTAGATATAAGTACCAAATCTCTGAATGAGACATTCAGGATCTAAGAAAACGATGCAAAGAAAAGCTTTGCCGATAACCCACATCTATCAACCCCGTCACACAAAGGCACACATTATGTCAACAATAGTGCATTTCTTTCAAGGAAATTTGAGTCCCTCGCGAAGAAATGAGAACAACTTTAGCGTGAGCAGAACAAAGTAAAGGTAAAGTGTGACATGTGTGGGGGAGAGCACAAAGTCAAATATTACCAAAATGTGACACTCAAAGAATGTGATTTCATAGGCCGACATAACAAACATGTACGACAACACTTACAACCCCGGAAGGAAAAATCATCTGAACTTCAACTGAAGGGATGGAGACAACATCAAGCTCCACCTGCTTTGGACAAACGTCCTTTTAAATAAAAACAAACCATCCCATTCTAAACCTCCATAACAGAAGCAATGTACAAGTTCCAATCAATAATAGACTAGTGGATCTACAATGGAGACTCTTTGAATGAAACTCATAGCATGTACTAAATCTTCAAACAAATTCACCAAAGAACGATTCCTGAAGAACGAAATGGAGCAAAGGAACCCCGTAGGCTTCTTTGAAAAACGTCAAAAACCTAGTAGGTCAGTTACCCCAACTACTTTGTGAGAGACAGCATGGAGGACTCCCTAGTAACATAACTACAAACCCTAATGCTCAAGCCAATGAAAAAATTCTAAGAAATGACAGAACTATTAAAAATAATTCATAAGTCACACCTATCCCATATGAAGGTGAGCCAACAAAATTCAACTAATTCTAAACCTGTCTGAGAACATGGGAAACCATATGTTCCAACAATTTCTTATCCAGCCTGACTGAAGCAGGAAAAAATAGAGGCACAATATGGCTCATTCATAGAATCTTTAAGAAATTGCATTTCCCAAATGCCAGAATAAACAAGAAATCGATCAGATCGCTGGTCTAGATAAAAGTACCAAAATCTCTGAATGAGACATTTAGGATCCAAAAAAGGATGCATAGAAAAGCTTTACCGATAACCCACCTTGATCAACCCCGTCACACAAAGGCACACTTTATGTCGAAAATAGTGCATTTCTTTCAAGGAAATTCGAGACCCTCGCGAAGAATTGAGAACAACATTAGTGTGAGCTGATCAAAGTAAAGGTAAAGTGTGACAGGTGTGGGGGAGAACAAAGTCAAATATTACCAAGGTGTGACACTCAAAGAATGTGATTTCATAGGCCGACATAACCACATGTACGTCAACATTTACAACCCCGGTAGGAAAAATCGTCTGAACTTCAACTGGAGGGATGGAGACAACATCAAGCTCCACCTGGCTTGGATAAATGTCCTTTTGAATTAAAACAAACCATCTCATTATAAACCTCCATAACAGAAGCAAGGTACAAGCTCAAGTCAAAAATAAACTTGGGGATCTACAATGGAGACTCTTTGAATGAAACTCATAGAATGTACTAAAGCTTTAAAGAAATGGACCAAAGAACGATTCCAGAAGAACTAAATGGAGCAAAGGAACCCGAAGGCTTCTTTGAAAAATGTCTAAAACCTAGCAGGTCAGTTACCCCAACTACTTTGTGAGAGACATCATGGAGGACTCCCTAGTAACACAATTACAAACCCTAACGCTCAAGCCAATGCCAAAACCCTAAGAAGTGACAGAATTGCTAAAAATAAATCATAAGTCACACCTATCTCATACTAAGGTGAGCTTGAGGTTCTTGACACAACCAACAATCAACCAAATTCAAGTAATTATAAACCTGACTAAGAACCGGGGAAAACATATGTTCCAACAATTTCTTATCCAACTTACTGAAGCAACAAAAAATAGAGGCACAGTATGGCACATTCCTAGAACTCTTTAAGTAATTGAATTTCCCAAATTCTAGAATAAACAAGCAATCGATAAGATCGCCGGTCTAGATATAAGTACCATATCTCTGAATGAGACATTCAGGATCTAAGAAAAGGATGCAAAGAAAAGCTTTGTCGATAACCCACCTCTATCAACCCCGTCACACAAAGGCGCACATTATGTCAACAATAGTGAATTTCTTTCAAGGAAATTTGAGTCCCTTGCCAAGAAATGAGAACAACATTAGCGTGAGCAGATCAAAGTAAAGGTAAAGTGTGACAGGTGTGGGGGAGAGCACAAGGTCAAATATTACCAAAATGTGACACTCAAAGAATGTGATTTCATTGGCCGACATAACAAACATGTACGAAAACACTTTCAACCCTGGAAGGAAAAATCATCTGAACTTCAACTAGAGGGATGGAGACAACATCAAGCTCCACCTGCTTTGGACAAACATACTTTTAAATAAAAACAAACCATCCCATTCTAAACTTCCATAATGAAGCAAGGTACAAGTTCCAATCAATAATAGACTGGTGGATCTACAATGGAGACTCTTTGAACGAAACTCATAGCATGTTCTAAATATTGAAACAAATTCACCAAAGAACGATTCCTGAAGAACGAAATGGAGCAAAGGAACCCCGTAGGCTTCTTTGAAAAATGTCAAAAACCTAGTAGGTCAGTTACCCCAACTACTTTGTGAGAGACAGCATGGAGGACTCCCTAATAACATAACAACAAACCCTAATGCTCAAGCCAATGAAAAAATCCTAAGAAATGACAGAACTACTGAAAATAACTCATAAGTCACACCTATCCCATACGAAGGTGAGCTTAAGGTTCTTGACAGAACTAACAATCAACAAAATTCAACTAATTCTAAACCTGTCTGAGAACATGGGAAACAATATGTTCCAAAAATTTCTTATCCAGCCTGAAGCAGGAAAAAATAGAGGCAGGGTATGGCACATTCATAGAATCTTTAAGCAATTGCATTTCCCAAATGCTAGAATAAACAAGAAATCGATCAGATCGCTAGTCTAGATAAAAGTACCGAATCTCTGAATGAGACATTCAGGATCTAAAAAAACGACGCAAAGTAAAAAGATTTTTCGATAACCCACGTCGATCAACCCCGTCACACAAAGGCACACATTATGTCAACAATAGTGCATTTCTTTCAATGAATTGGGGCCCTTGCGAAGAAATGAGAACAACTTTAGTGTGAGCTGATCAAAGTAAAGGTAAAGTGTGACAGGTGTGGGGCAGAGCACAAGGCCAAATATTACCAAAGTGTGACACTGAAAGAATGTAATTTCATAGGCCGAAATAACATGTACGGCTACACTTACAACCCTGGTAGTAAAATCATCTGAACTTCAACTGGATGGATGGAGAAAACAACAAGCTCCACATGGCTTGGACAAACGTCTTTTTAAATAAAATCCAACCATCTCATTCTAAACCTCCATAATAGAAGCAAGATACAAGTTCCAGTCAATAATAGACCGGTGAATCTACAATGGAGAATTTTAAACGCAACTCTTAGCATGTAGTGAAGCTTCAAACAGGTGTAGCATTGAACGATTCCTGAAGAACGAAATGTTGCAAAGGAACCCAAAGGTTTCTTTGAAAACCGTCCTATTGAATAAAAACAAACCATCTCATTCTAGACCTCCATAACAGAAGCAAGGTACAAGTTCTAGTCAATAATAGACTGATAGATCTACAATGGAGACTCTTTGAACGCAACACATAGCATGTAGTGAAGCTTCAAACAAATTGACCAAAGTATGATTCCAAAAGAACGAGGTGGAGCAAAGGAACCCGAAGGCTTCTTTGTAAAACGTCAAAAACCTAGTAGGTCAGTTACCCAACTACTTTGTGAGAGACCGCATGGAGAACTCCCTGGTAACACAATTACAAACCCTAATGCTCAAGCCAATGCCAAAACCCTAAGAAGTGACATAACTGCTAAAAATAACTCATAGGTCACACCTATCGCATATGAAGGTGAGCTTGAGGTTCTTGACACAACAAACAATCAACAAAATTCAACTATTTTAAACCTGTATGAGAACATGGGAAACCATATGTTCCAACAATTTCTTATCCAGCCTGACTAAAGCAGGAAAAACTAGAGGCACTGTATGGCACATTCCAAGAACTCTTTAAGCAACTGCATTTCCCAAATGCCAGAATAAACAAGCAATCGATCAGATCGCTGGTCTAGATATAAGTACCAAATCTCTGAATGAGACATTCAAGATCTAAGAAAACGATGCAAAGAAAAGCTTTTCCGATAACCCACGTCGATCAACCCCCATCACACAAAGGCACACATTATTTCAACAATAGTGCATTTCTTTCAAGGAAATTTGGGGCCTCACGAAGAAATGAGAACAGCTTTAGTGTGAGCTGATCATAGTAAGGGTGAGCACAAGGCTAAATATTACCAAAGTGTGACACTGAAAGAATGTGATTTCATAGGCCGAAATAACAACATGTACGACAACACTTACAACCCTGGTAGGAAAAATCGTCTGAACTTCAACTGGAGGGATGGAGAAAACATCAAGCTCCACCTGGCTTGGACAAACGTCCTTTTAAATAAAAACCAACCATCTCATTCTCAACCTCCATAATAGAAGCAAGGTACAAGTTTCAGTCAATAATAGACCGTTGAATCTACAATGGAGACTCTTTAAACGCAACTTATAGCATGTACTGAAGCTTCAAACAGATGTAGCAATGAACGATTCCTGAGGAACGAATTGTTTCAAAGGAACCCGAAGGCTTCTTTGAAATGTCAAAAACCTAGTAGGTCAGTTACCCCAACTACTTTGTGAGAGAGAGCGTGGAGGACTCCCTAGTAACACAATGACCAACCCTAAAGCACAAGCCAATTCCAAAACCCTAAGAAGTGACATAACTGCTAAAAATAATTCATAAGTCACACCTAAACCATACAAAGGTGAGCTTGAGGTTCTTGACGCAACCAACAATCAACCAAATTCAACTAATTCTAAACCTGTCTGATAACCTAAGTAACCATATGTCTTAATTATTTCTAATCCAGCCTGACTGAAGTGGGAAAAAATAGAGGCACAATATGGCGCATTCCAATAATATTTAAGCAATTACATTTACCAAATGCATGAATAAACAATCAATCGATTAGATCGCTGGACTAGATATAAGTACCAAATCTATGAATGAGACATTCAGGACCTAATAAAACGATGCAAAGAAAAGCTTTACCGATAACCCAACTCGATCAAACCCGTCAAACAAAAGCACACATTATGTCGACAACAGTGCATTTCTTTCAAGGAAATACGGGGCCCTTGCAAAAAAATGAGAACAACTTTAGTGTGAGATGATTAATGTAAAGGTAAAATGTGACATGTGTGAGGGAGAGCACAAGGTCAAAAATTACCAAAGTGTGACACTCAAAGAATTTGATTTCATAGGCCGACATAACAAACATGTACGGAAACACATACAACCCTGGTAGGAAAAATCATCTAAACTTCAACTGGAGGGATGGAGACAACATCAAGCTCCAACTGGCTTGGACAAATGTAGCAAAGAACGAATCCTGAAGAACAAAATGGAGCAAAGGAACCCGAAGGCTTCTTTGAAAAACATCAAAAACCTAGTATGTCAGTTACCCCAACTACTTTGTGAGAGACAGCGTGGAGGACTCCCAAGTAACACAATTACAAACCCTAAAGCTCAAGCCAATGCCAAAACCCTAATAAGTGACAGAACTGCAAAAAATAACTCATAAGTCACACCTATCCCATACGAAGGTGAGCTTGAGGTTCTTGACACAACCAACAATCAAGCAAAATCAAGTAATTCTAAACCTGTCTGAGAACCTGGGAAACCATATGTTCCAACAATTTCTTATCCAACAAGACTGAAGCAGGAAAAAATAGAGGCACAGTAAGGCACATTCCTAGAACTCTTTAAGCAATTGCATTTCCTAAATGCCAGAATAAACAAGCAATCGTTTAGATCGTTGGTCTAGATATAAGTACAAAATCTCTGAATGAGACATACAGGATCTAAGAAAACGATGTAAAGAAAAGCTTTTTCGATAATCCACCTCGATCAACCCCGTCACACAAAGGAACACATTATGTCAACAATAGTGCATTTCTTTCTAGAAAATTCGGGGCCCTCGTGAAGTATTGAGAACAACATTAGTGTGAGCTGACCAATATAAAAGTAAAGTGTGACATGTGTGGGGGAGAGCACAAGGTCAAATATTACCAAAGTGTGACTATCAAAGAATGTGATTTCATAGGCCGACATAACAAACATGTACGGCAACACTAGCAAACCTGGAAGGAAAAATCATCTAAACATCAACTGGAGGGATGGAGACAACATCAAGCTCCACCTGGCTTGGACAAATGACCTTTTAAATAAAAACAAACCATCTCATTCTAAACCTCCATAATAACAGCAAGGTACAAGTTCCAGTCAATAATAGACTGGTGGATCTACAATGGAGACTATTAGAATGTAACTCATAGCATGTACTAAAGCTTCAAACAAATGTGGCAAAGAACTATTCCAAAAGAACGAAATGGAGCAAAGGAACACGAAGGCTTCTTTGAAAAATGTTAAAAACCTAGTAGGTCAGTTACCCCAACTACTTTGTGAGAGACAGCGTGGAGGACTCTCTAGTAACATAATTACACACCCTAAAGCTCAAGCCAATGCCAAAACCCTAAGAAGTGATAGAACTGCAAAAAAATAACTCATAAGTCACACCTATCCCATACGAAGGTGAGCTTGAGGTTCTTGACACAACCAACAATCAACCAAATTCAAGTAATTTTAAACCTGTCTAAGAACCTGGGAAACCATATGTTCTAACAATTTCTTATCCAGTCTGACTAAAGCAGGAAAAAATAGAGGCACAGTATGGCACATTCCTAGAATTCTTTAAGCAATAGCATTTCCTAAATGCCAGAATAAACAAGCAATCGATCAGATCGTTGGTCTATATATAAGTACCAAAGCTCTTAATAAGACATACAGGACCTAAAAAAACGATGCAAAGAATATCTTTACCGATAACCCACCTCGATCAAACCCGTCAAACAAAAGCACACATTATGTCGACAACAGTGCATTTCTTTCTAGGAAACTCGGGGCCCTCGCAAAGAAATGAGAACAACTTTAGTGTGAGATGATTAATGTAAAGGTAAAATGGGACATGTGTGGGGGAGAGCACAAGGTCAAAAATTACCAAAGTGTGACACTCAAAGAATGTGATTTCATAGGCCGACATAACAAACATGCACGGAAACACTTACAACCCTGGTAGGAAAAATCATCTAAACTTCAACTGGAGGGATGGAGACAACATCAAGCTCCACCTTGCTTGGACAAATGTAGCAAAGAACGATTCCTGAAGAACAAAATGGAGCAAAGGAACCCGAAGGCTTCTTTGAAAAACATCAAAAACCTAGTAGGTCAGTTACCCCAACTACTTTGTGAGAGACAGCGTGGAGGACTCCCAAGTAACACAATTACAAACCCTAAAGCTCAAGCCAATGCCAAAACCCTAAGAAGTGACAGAACTGCAAAAAATAACTCATAAGTCACACCTATCCCATTCGAAGGTGAGCTTGAGGTTCTTGACACAACCAACAATCAAGCAAATTCAAGTAATTCTAAACCTGTCTGAGAACCTGGGAAACCATATGTTCCAACAATTTCTTATCCACCCAGACTGAAGCTGGAAAAAATAGAGGCACAGTATGGCACATTCCTAGAACTCTTTAAGCAATTGCATTTCCTAAATGCCAGAATAAACAAGCAATCGTTTTGATCGCTGGTCTAGATATAAGTACAAAATATCTGAATGAGACATACAGGATCTAAGAAAACGATGTAAAGAAAAGCTTTTTCGATAATCCACCTCGATCAACCCCGTCACACAAAGGAACACATTATGTCAACAATAGTGCATTTCTTTCTAGAAAATTCGGGGCCCTCGTGAAGCATTGAGAACAACTTTAGTGTGAGCTGACCAATATAAAGGTAAAGTGTGACATGTGTGGGGGAGAGCACAAGGTCAAATATTACCAACGTGTGACTATCAAAGAATGTGATTTCATAGGCCAACATAACAAACATGTATGGCAACACTAGCAAACCTGGAAGGAAAAATCATCTAAACTTCAACTGGAGGGATGGAGACAACATCAAGCTCCACCTGGCTTGGACAAATGACCTTTTAAATAAAAACCAACCATCTCATTCTAAACCTCCATAATAACAGCAAGGTACAAGTTCCAGTCAATAATAGACTGGTGGATCTACAATGGAGACAATTAGAATGTAACTCATAGCATGTACTAAAGCTTCAAACAAATGTGGCAAAAAACAATTCCAAAAGAACGAAATGGAGCAAAGGAACCCGAAGGCTTCTTTGAAAAATGTTAAAAACCTAGTAGGTCAGTTACCCCAACTACTTTGTGAGAGATAGCGTGGAGGACTCTCTAGTAACATAATTACACACCCTAAAGCTCAAGCCAATGCCAAAACCCTAAGAAGTGATAGAACTGCAAAAAATAACTCATAAGTCACACCTATCCCATACGAAGGTGAGCTTGAGGTTCTTGACACAACCAACAATCAACCAAATTCAAGTAATTCTAAACCTGTCTAAGAACCTGGGAAACCATATGTTCTAACAATTTATTATCCAGTCTGACTAAAGCAGGAAAAAATAGAGGCACAGTATGGCACATTCCTAGAACTCTTTAAGCAATAGCATTTCCTAAATGCCAGAATAAACAAGCAATCGATCAGATCGTTGGTCTAGATATAAGTACCAAATTTCTGAATAAGACATTGAGGATCTAACAATACGATGCAAAGAAAAGCTTTTTCGATAATCCACCTCGATCAACCCCGTCACACAAAGGCACACATTATTTCAACAATAGTGCATTTCTTTCAAGGAAATTTGGGGCCCTCGCGAAGAAATGAGAACAACTTTAGTGTGAGCTGATCATAGTAAAGGTAAAGTATGGGCCGAAGGCCAAATATTACCAAAGTGTGACACTGAAAGAATGTGATTTCATAGGCCGAAATAACAACATGTACGGCAACACTTACAACCCTAGCATGAAAAATCATCTGAACTTCAACTGGAGGGATGTAAACAACATTAAGCTCCACCTGGCTTGGACAAAACGTCCTTTTAAATAAAAACCACCCATCTGATTCTAAACCTCCATAACATAAGCAAGGTACAAGTTCTAAACAATAATAGACAGATGGATCAACAATTGAGACTCTTTGAACCCAACTCTTAGCATGTACTAAAGCTTCCAACAAATTGACCAAAGAACGATTCCTTAAGAACGAAATGGAGCAAATGAACCTGAAGGCTTCTTTAAAAAACGTCAAAAACCTAGTAGGTCAGTTACCCCCAACTACTTTGTGAGAGACAGCATGGAGGACTCACTAGTAACACAATTACAAACCCTAATTCTCAAGCCAATGCCAAAACTCTAGGAAGTGACAAAATTGCTAAAAATAACTCATAAGTCACACCAATCCCATAAGAAGGTGAGCTTGAGGTTCTTGACACAACCAACTATCAACCAAATTCAAGTAATTCTAAACCTGTCTGAGAACCTGGGAAACCATATGTTCCAACAATTTCTTATCCAGCCTGACTGAAGCAGGAAAAATAGAGGCACATTATGGCACATTCCTAGGATCTTTAAGCAATTGTATTTCACAAATGCCTGAATAAACAAGCAATCGATCATATCGCTGGTCTAGATATAAATACCAAATCTCTGAATGAGACATTCATGATCTATGAAAACGATGCAAAGAAAAGATTTTCCGATAACCCACGTCGATCAACCCCGTCACACAAAGGCACACATTATGTAAACAATAGCGCATTTCTTTCAAGGAAATTTGGGACCCTTGCGAAGAAATGAGAACAACTTTAGTCTGAGCTTATCAAAGTAAAGGTAAAGTGTGACAGGTGTGGGGCAGAGCACAAGGCCAAATATTACCAAAGTTTGACACTGAAAGAATGTGATTTCATAGGCCGAAATAAAAACATGTACGGTAACACTTACAACCCTGGTAGGAAAAATCATCTGAACTTCAACTGGAGGGATGGAGACAACATCAAGCTCCAACTGACTTGGACAACGTCCTTTTAAATAAAAACCAACCATCTCATTCTAACCTCCATAATAGAAGCAAGATACATGTTCCCGTCAATAATAGACCGGTGAATCTACAATGGAGACTCTTTAAACGCAACTCATAGCATGTACTGAAGCTTCAAACAGATGTAGCAATGAACGATTCCAGAGAACGAAATGGAGTAAAGGAACCTGAAGGCTTCTTTGAAAAACTTCCTATTTAATAAAAAAAACCATCTCATTCTAGACCTCCATAACAGAAGCAAGGTACAGGTTCCGGTCAATAGACTAATGGATCTACAATGGAGACTCCTTGAACGCAACACATAGAATGTACTGAAGCTTCAACCAAATTGACCAAAGAACGATTCCAGAAGAATGAGATGGAGCAAAGGAACCCGAAGGCTTATTTGAAAAACGTCAAAAACCTAGTAGGTTAGTTACCCCACCTACTTTATGAGAGACAGCATGGAGAACTCCCTAGTAACACAATTACAAACCCTAAAGCTAAAGCCAATGCCAAAACCCTAAGAAGTGATAGAACTGCAAAAATAACTCATAAGTCACACCTATCCATATGAAGGTGAGCTTGACTTTCTTGACACAACCAACAATCAACCAAATTCAAGTAATTTTTAACCTGTCTAAGAACCTGGGAAACCATATGTTCTAACAATTTCTTATCCAGTCTGACTGAAGCAGGAAAAAATAGAGGCACGGTATGGCACATTTCTAAAACTCTTTAAGCAATTGCATTTCCCAAATTCCAGAATAAACAAGCAATCGATCAGATCGCTGGTCTAGATATAAGTACCAAATCTTTGAATAAGACATTCAGGATCTAAGAATACGATGCAAAGAAAAGCTTTTCCGATAACCCACCTCGATCAACCCCGTCACACAAAGGCACACATTATGTCGACAATAGTGCATTTCTTTCAAGGAAATTTGGGGCACTGGTGAAGAAATGAGAACCACTTTAGTGTCTGCAGATCAAAGTAAAGGTAAAGTGTGACAGGTATGGGGAGAGCACCAGGTCAAATATTACCAAAGTGTGACACTGACAGAATGTGATTTCATAGGCCGACATTACAACATGTACGACAGCACTTACAACCCTGGAAGGAAAAATCATCTGAACTTCAATTGGAGGGATGGAGACAACATCAAGCTCCATCTGGCTTTGAACAACGTCCTTTTAAATAAAAACCAACCATCTAATTCTAAACCTCCATAATAGAAGCAAGGTACAAGTTTCAGTCAATAATAGACTGGTGATTCTACAATGGAGACTCTTTGAAAGCAACTCATAGCATGTATTGAAGCATCAAACAAATGTAGCAACGAACGATTCCTGAAGAACGAAATGAAGCACGGGAACCCGAAGGCTTCTTTGAAAAACGTCAAAAACCTAGTAGGTCATTTACCCCAACTACTTTATGAGGGACAACATGGAGGACTCCCTAGTAACACAATTACAAACCCTAATGCTCAAGCCAATGCCAAAACCCTAAGAGGTGACAGAACTGCTAAAAATAACTCATAAGTCACACCTATCACATATGAAGGTGAGCTTGATGTTCTTGACACAACCAACAATCAACCAAATTCAAGTAATTCTAAACCTGTCTGAGAACCTGGGAAACCATATGTTCACACAATTTCTTTTCAAGCCTGACTGAAGCAGGAAAAAATAGAGGCACAGTATGGCACATAACTATAACTCTTTAAGAAGTTGCATTTCCCAAATGCCAGAATAAACAAGCAATCGTTCAGATCGCTGGTCCAGATATAAGTACCAAATCTCTGAATGAGACATACAGGATCTAAGAAAACGATGCAAAGAAAAGCTTACCTCGATCAACCTTGTCACACAAAGGCACACATTATGTCGACAATAGTGCATTTTTTACTAGAAAATTCGGGGCCCTCGCGAAGAAATGAGAACAACTTTAGTGTGAGCTGACCAATATAAAGGTAAAGTGTGACATGTGTGGGGGAAGAGCACAAGGTCAAATATTACCAAAGTGTGACTCTCAAAGAATGTAATTTCATAGGCCGACATAAAAAACATGTACGACAACACTTACAACCCTGGTAGAAAAAATCATCTAAACTTCAACGGGAGGGATGGAGACAACATCAAGCTCCACCTGGCTTGGACTAACGTCCTTTTAAATAAAGACCAACCCATAACAGCAAGGTACAAGTTCCAGTCAATAATAGACTAGTGGATCTACAATGGAGACTCTTAGAACGTACCTCATAGCATGTACTGAAGCTTCAAACAAAGGTAGCAAAGAACGATTCCTGAAGAACGAAATGGAGCAAAGGAACACGAAGGCTTCTTTGAAAAACGTCGAAAACCTAGTAGGTCAGTTACCCCAACTACTTTGTGAGAGACAGCGTGGAGGACTCCCTAGTAACACAATTACAAACCCTAAAGCTCAAGCCAATGCCAAAGCCCTAAGAAGTGACAGAACTGTAAAAAATAACTCATAAGTCACACCTTTCCCATACGAAGGTGAGCCTGAGGTTCTTGACACAACCAACAATCAACCAAATTCAAGTAATTCTAAACCTGTCTGAGAACCTAAGAAACCATATGTTCCAACAATTTCTTATCCAGCCTGACTGAAGCAGGAAAAAATAGAGGCAAAGTATAGCACATTCCTGTAACATTTTAAGCAATTACAATTCCCAAATGCCAGAATAAACAAGCAATCGTACAGATCGCTGGTCTAGATATAAGTACCAAAGCTCTTAATGAGACATACAGGATCTATGAAAAAGATGCAAAGAAAAGCTTACCTCGATTAACCCCGTCACACAAAGGCACACATTATGTCGACAATAGTGAATTTCTTTCTAGAAAATTCGGGGCCCTCGCGAAGAAATGGGAACAACTTTAGTGTGAGCTAACCAATTTAAAGATAAAGTGTGACATGTGTGAGGGAGAGCACAAGGTCAAATATTACCAAAGTGTGACTCTTAAAGAATGTGATTTCATAGACCGACATATCAAACATGTACGGCAACACTTACAACCCTGGTAGGAAAAATCATCTAAACTTCAACTGGAAGGATGGAGGCAACATCAAGCTCCACCTGGCATGGACAAACGTCCTTTTAAATAAAAACCAACCACCTCATTCTAAACCTCCATAACAGAAGCAAGGTACAAGTTCCTGTCAATAATAGACTGATGGATCTACAATGGAGACTCTTTGAATGCAACTCATAGCATGTACTGAAGCTTCAAACAAATTGACCAAAGAACGATTCCTGAAGAACAAAATGGAGCAAAGGAACACGAAGGCTTCTTTGAAAAACATCAAAAACATAGTAGGTCAGTTACCCCGACTACTTTGTGAGAGACAGCATGGAGGACACCTTAGTAACACAATTCCAAACCCTAATGCTCAAGACAATGCTAAAACCCTAAGAAGTGACAGAACTGCTAAAAATAACTCATAAGTCACACCTATCCCATACGAAGGTTGTCACACCCCGATCGTGATGGCGGAAAAATCGAGGTGCGGCGACTAAGTCGTGATTGTTGAGCACAATAGTATAAAAGTCTAAATGCATAAACATAACCAAAATGTCAAATATTACATCAACCAGGTAACATGAAACAAATTGTTTTAATACAAAATATCAAGTTTTCAACAACTCCTAGTCTAGCCTTCATCTTTCTAAGGCCTCTAAACTTGCTAGGGATTTCTTGCTGCATTATTTCCTGAAAACATGTAACAAACTGTCAACTACATAAAGTAGATGAGTGAATTCATAGGTTTAAAGAAAAGAGTTTTATACACAAACATACTAGTATAGGTTGTAGGGGTTTATATATAGGGTGTACCTGCGGCTAACCCACCACTCCTACAACTTATACTACTATGTTTGGGTATAATTCCCAGTTTTTAAAATGGTTTGTAAGAAAAGATCTCTTGGTTTTCCCACAGAGGTTTTTGTAGTATGTCAAACATGAAATGTTCTCCTGGGCTCTCAACGGGCTTATCAATCTCCCATTAGAGTCGTATGTGATAAGATTACTCAAAGATTTGCGGTCTCCCAACGGTACATGTAGCACATAACAGTTAAGCATAAACAAGGACATATAGATTTGAGCATGCTAAGTTTACTAGATAAACCAACACCAAAATCCCATTGTTTACTAGTATCCAAGATGATGGTGAACAAATGATGATGATGATGAATGATGATGAAACCCAATGATCACACAAGACTTGATTGAACTCACGCAAGACTTAAACCAAGACTACCTCGTTCTTGCCATCCAGGACTCAGCTAGGTTCTACCGAGAGTAGGATAGACACCCCAAAGAATCCTGGGTTCCCTTGGTCCCTACCGAGAATAGTATAGGTCCTCAAGAGTTATGGATTTCACCGAGACTAGTATGAAATCCCATGAGTTACGAGTGCCACCGAGAATAGAATGCCACTCATGGTCGTGAGTTCTACCGAGAGTAGAATAGACTCTCGCGTCCAATTCAACTCATGATGTTTTGATCTCTAGATTTCCATGCTGACACAATGACTATGATGATATGAATTTGATTCCCGTTCCCATGATGTCAATGTTCACAGAATTTCCCATACTCATTGATTTCCAATGTTCTTAGATCTCCATGAGTTAATGGGTTTTCCCCATGTTCATAGATTTCCAAAGTTTATAGATTACCAAGAAGCTCGTGGATTTCCGCACGTGTGTAGAAATCCAAATGTTTATAGTTTAAAGAATGTTTGCATAAATGATTTTATCCAAACGTGTAAAGTTACCATGTTTAATCCAAATGTTTATAGTTTAAAGAATGTTTGCATAAATGATTTTATCCAAACGTGTAAAGTTACCATGTTTCCACCCCATAGTTTTGAAAAGCTTAAATAGGGGCTATGAACTCACCTTGATCTTGGGTTAGGATGGTGCTACAATAGATCTCCTTAGCCTAGAGTTGGACATATATATAAGGTTAACAACGTGCTATAAGTCTAAGAAAACGAGCTTACGTGACCTCGAGCAAAAACTGGGTTTTAAAGACGAAAACAGCTTGGTTCTGGCTTGATTCGATCGAATAGGAACACGTTCGATCGAATAGGAACACGTTCGATCGAATAGGAACTTGTTCGATCGAATAGACACACATTCGATCGAATAGACACACATTCGATCGAATAGACACACATTCGATCGAATACGAAACTCATTCGGTCGAATGAGTTGGAGACCATTCGGTTGCTTTCCTATTCGGTCGACCGGACTGGTTCGATCGACTGGTTCGATCGAATGGGCTGATTCGATCGACTGATTCGATCGAATGAGTCTGATTCGACTCCTTCAAGCTGGGCGACGGAGAAACCTACGGGTTTTTCAGATTTTCCAGATTTTTGACCCAAAATCGAAGTTTTTGACATGGAAATGCTCGGGATTGAAGGGACTATCGATTCCCAGTGATTTTAAACACAAAAGCCTGCATTTTGACACCAAAACAAGACGGTTTTTGACCCGAAAACTCAAGAAACGAAAATGGGTGTTTTTGCTCGATTTGAGGCCGAAAATGGTTATGAAAATGGATGATTTTCAAGAAGATCTTACCAAGAACAACAACAAACAGATTTGTGGACTCGGATTTGAAGTTTGAAGACTTTCTCTCTCTAGTTTCTCTCTCTAGAATGAGAGTGTTTGGGTGGGAAGTGTTGGTGGAAATGAAAGAGATGGTGTAAGAATACTTGATTTTCCGCTTAAATACTCGGGTGACTCGGGTTCGGGTTTAGGCTACCGACGGGTCAAGACTAGTCGAGTTCATAAGTTTTTAAACAAACTAAAACCTTTTCAGCAAAACTTTTATAAAACCATTTTCCGAATAATTATTTGAAATCTTTTTAAATAAGAATATTAAATTTTTCGAAAGCATAAAAATTAATATTTTTCAGGCGTAAATGTCGTTTTATAAAATAAACATTTTAAATGATAAAAGCAGATTTTTTTTTTTTTTTTTTTTTTCAATGATATGGGTTCCGAACTTATCGTCCAGAATCCCAAAGTCTATAGTTTCCGATGATTTCACGATCCTAGTTTACCAATCGAATTTCAGGGCGTTACATCCTCCCCAATTTAGAGGAATTTCGTCCCGAAATTTAGAATTTAGTATAGTTGATGCAATGATGTTTTAGATTAAATGATCCCATGATGACCACTATGCGCCACTACCCCTAATATTCGTCTTGGATACCACCCAAATCAAGTTGAAGGGGTTTATATATAGGGTGTACCAGCGGCTAACCCACCACTCCCTCAACTCCACTTGGGTGTTTCTTTCGACTCCTATTAGTTCAATGACACACAGGACGACACACTATTTTCCACTACAAGGCATCACCTTCAAGCTTTACATCAGACATATTCATTTCGGATTGAAGGGGTTTATATATAGGGTGTACCAGCGGCTAACCCACCACTCCTTCAATCTCCAATGAATAATTCCCTCAATAACTCTTGAATTTAACGCCTCACAGCTGCCACGCTAACTATGAGTCCCTAATTCCAAGTCTCGCTTCAGACATAATCAACTTGTGCCGAAGGGGTTTATATATAGGGTGTACCAGCGGCTAACCCACCACTCCTTCAACATTCATTGATTAATTCCCTACACGAAGCTTGAGTTCACGACTCATAGTTACACAATAGCATATTGTTTATACACGTATACACCTGTGAACTTGATGTTATTATATTCCGGACTATAATTACGAGTTCACCTTGTATCAATGTATAAACTCCATTGTGTGCGGCTAGAAAAATCGACACGACACCACACACACACACACAACCATGCTTCATGAATGTTAGAATGATGACAAATTTTGGCTCAATGATACATAGTTTACCCCAATGTTTACATGATTAAGTATGCACAACTTGTGTTTTCCAGCACGAGTCATGGGTAGCCAAACTTGGTGTTATGCAAATAAGAGAATATTTATAAGCAAATAGGAACAACATGATACTTCATTGATTGATATTGGTCCCTGATTACATGATTACGATTACATAGACTCCAAGATTTCTAGAATTACAAAGATGATGACTATGCGAACAGATGAGGGTATTTCTCCTTCATCTTATCCTCTCGTTCCCATGTGAGCTCGGGTCCACGATGGTTGTTCCAACGTACCTTGACTATAGGTATCCGGCTTCGCTTAGTCTTTTTGACTTCTCGATCTAGGATCTCGACAGGTTCCTCAACAAAGTATAGTTTGTCGTCGATGTGAACCGTGTCGATCGGGATTTGAGCGGTCTCGTCAACGAGGCACTTTTTGAGTTGCGACACATGAAAAACGTTGTGAACGCGGCTGAGTTCTGGAGGCAATTCCAAGCGATAGGCTACAGGTCCGACCTTTTCGATGATCTTGAAAGGTCCTACGTACCTTGGAGCAAACTTTCCCTTTTTCCCGAAGCGAACAATGCCCTTCCAGGGGGAAACTTTGAGCATTACGTGATCGCCTATTTGGAACTCCAGAGGTTTGCGGCGTTTGTCAGCGTAATACTTGTGTCGACAGCGGGCGTCCTTAAGTCTTTGCTGAATGATGGCGATACTGTCAGTGGTTTCCTGTATCAGTTCCGGGCCGAGTATTTGAGAATCTCCGGTCTCGGACCAACACAGTGGAGAACGACATTTCCTGCCATAGAGTGCTTCGAATGGCGCGCATTTGATGGTAGCATGATAGCTGTTATTGTATGAGAACTCTGCAAGAGGAAGGTGAGTCTCCCAGCTACTACCAAATTCAAGGATACAGGCTCTGAGCATATCCTCCAGGGTTTGTATGATCCTTTCGCTCTGTCCGTCCGTTTCAGGATGATAGGCAGAGCTAAGTTTCACACTTGTCCCAAAGGCTTTCTGAAATGACTTCCAGAACCTTGACGCAAAAGAGGGGTCACGGTCAGACGTGATGCCCTTAGGCACACCGTGACGGGTTACGATCTCACGAATGTAAATCCGCGCCAGCTTCTCCGTAGTGTAGTCCTCGCGGACAGGGAGAAAGTGGGCAGACTTGGTCAAGTAATCCACGATAACCCAAATCGTGTCATAACCGCTGGGTGTCCGCGGGAGTTTGGTAATGAAGTCCATAGCGACTTCGTCCCACTTCCACTGCGGTATGATCGGTTTTTGTAACAGGCCAGATGGTCTCTGATGTTCAGTC
Source organism: Bidens hawaiensis (assembly GCF_021521415.1). Lineage (NCBI taxonomy): Eukaryota > Viridiplantae > Streptophyta > Magnoliopsida > Asterales > Asteraceae > Bidens > Bidens hawaiensis. The sequence continues at coordinate 154,771 of NW_027491587.1, forward strand.
TTGATCCGCGAGCATGTTAGACACTTACCGACGTATAAAGCTATGTCTTTCTTCATACCCGGCCACCAGAAATGAGACTTGAGATTCTGATACATTTTATCACTGCCCGGGTGAATAGAGTATCTGGATTTGTGCGCTTCGTTCAGGATAAGTTCTCGAAGTGGTTCAGAGTTTGGAATCCACATGCGATTTAAGTAGTAAAGTATACCATCAGACTTGGTTTCAAACTTCCGTTCGGCACCGCAAGATAGCATATTTTTGAGATCACCACCAGCAATCGCTTGCTTTTGAGCTTCAAGAACCAAGGAGGGAAGATTGGACTGAATACGGATCGCATGCAACTGGGTCCTTTCCTTGCGACTTAACGCGTCAGCCACTACGTTAGCCTTTCCAGGGTGGTAGCGGATTTCGCAGTCATAGTCACTTAGGAGTTCAACCCATCGACGTTGTCGCATATTTAGCTCCCTTTGGTTGAGGATGTGTTGTAGGCTCTTGTGGTCGGTGAAGATGACACATTTCGTACCGTATAGGTAGTGTCTCCATATTTTTAAGGCAAAGACCACAGCACCCAATTCCAAGTCGTGAGTGACATAATTCCTCTCATGACTCTTGAGTTGACGCGAGGCGTAAGCGACGACCTTACCGCGTTGCATTAAGACGCAGCCTAGACCTTGGCTCGAGGCGTCGCAATAAACAACAAAATCATCGTTACCCTCAGGAAGCGACAGGATTGGTGCATGGCAGAGTTTATGTTTCAATGTTTGGAAAGCCTCTTCTTGCTCTTGGTTCCAAATGAATGGTTCCCCTTTTTGAGTTAACATTGTGAGGGGCAACGCGATCTTTGAAAAGTTCGAGATGAATCGACGGTAGTACCCAGCCAAACCAAGAAATGAACGAATTTCGGTTGGCGTTGTAGGCGCTCCCCATTTTTTTATGGCTTCAATCTTGGCAGGGTCGACATGAATGCCTTCCTTGTTAATGATGTGACCTAAGAATTGAACTTCCCTTAGCCAGAATTCGCATTTGGAGAATTTGGCGTAGAGTTGCTCTTTCCTCAGCAGATCCAAGGTAAGCCTGAGATGAAGCTCATGGTCGGCTTTAGAGCGGGAATAAACGAGAATATCGTCAATGAAGACGATAACAAACTGGTCCAGGTATGGACGACAAATGCGATTCATGAGATCCATGAACACTGCAGGGGCATTCGTCAAACCAAAAGGCATGACTAGGAACTCGTAGTGTCCATATCGAGTTCTGAAAGCGGTTTTCGCGATGTCGTCCTCCATGACACGCACTTGGTGATAACCTGAGCGTAGGTCGATCTTGGAAAAGTAGGTGGCTCCTTGCAGCTGGTCGAAAAGATCGTCAATCCTCGGTAATGGATACCGATTCTTGACTGTGAGTTTGTTAAGCTCACGATAGTCTATGCACATCCGGAAAGATCCGTCCTTCTTCTTGACGAAGAGGACTGGAGCTCCCCATGGAGACGAACTAGGGCGAATAAAACCCTTGTCCAGTAGTTCCTGCAGCTGGCTCGATAATTCCTGCATTTCAGACGGAGCCAAACGATACGGAGATTTTGCCACGGGGGTTGCACCGGGAACTAACTCGATGTGGAATTTGACTTGTCGGCTAGGAGGAAGTCCGGGTAAGTCTTTAGGAAAAACGTCTGGAAATTCACGCACGACGGGGACATCGGAGAGCTTCTTCCCCAAAGATTTCTTGATGGAGACATGAGCTAGGAAGGCGAGACACTTCTTTCGAAGGCATCGCCGAGCTTTAAAGCAGGAGATTAATTTCAGACATCTGCCTGATCTTTCTCCTTGAATAATTATGGACTCGCCAGAAGAACAAGGAACGCGAATGAGCTTCTCAGCACACACCACTTCCGCGTGGTTGATGGACAACCAATCCATCCCAACAATTACATCGAAACTTCCTAAATGCATAGGGATGAGGTCAATGTTAAGAGACGTCCGATCAAACGTAAGCGTGCAATTGCGAACGATTTTGTTCACTAGGGTAGACTCTCCGTTTGCCATTTCGACAGAGAAAGCGGGGTCTAAGACAGAGGTTCCTAGATTAAGCAATGGGACCAACTCGCTAGAAATAAAACTCCTATCTGCACCCGTGTCAAATAGAATAGAAACCCAGAGATTGTTAAGGATGAACGTACCAGTAATGACGTCAGGATTTTGGCGAGCTTCAGCAGCGCCAATAGTAAAGGCTCGGCCTCGGGCCGGAGGAAGATTTGCAAGACGAGGACACCTGCTCCTGAAATGGTCCATGGCTCCACACTCGAAACAGCTTCGAGAGTTGCTGGGTTGGGAACTGCTGCTCTGTATCGCCAGTTGATTACCTTGAAATCTGCAGCGTTCCGCTAGGTGCCCCAAACGTCCACAGTTCGTGCATTTCCAGCACGGGGTTCCGGCAGGATGATGAAATTGGCAAGTGCCGCACTTGGGGTGAACCCCAGTGTACTCCCTCTTTGGCCTTCCTGAAGGGGTGGGAGCAGGAGCGACAGAGCTGATTGGGGTTGCGGGAGTAACCATCGCGTAACTGCTAGCCTTACGCTTTTTGATGCGGTTGATCTTTTTGGATGAGCCTTCAGCGGCCTTGCCCGTACCTTTGGCTAGGACCCCAGTCTTAACCTGGTCCTGGGTCAGTCGGGCAGCTAGTTCAATGGCCGCTTGTAGGGTTGATGGGTCAGCCCCGATAACGATTCCACGGACAGTGTCAGGTAGGCCATTGATGTAAAGCTCAATAGCCCGGGAGGGAGGGGTGACCAAGTGTGGTACGAGAAGGGAGAGCTCGTGAAAACGCTCCGTGTACCCTTGGTGATCGGCGCCCTTCATTTTGTGTACCCAAAACTCAGCTTCAAGTTTCTGCACCTCACTGCGAGGTACGAACTCGCGGGTAGCCAATGCTACAAATTCCGACCAGGTCATGGCCAAGGCAGCCTCACGCCCACGGGTTCTTATCTCGTTGTTCCACCAGGTCAGCGCGCGTTTAGACAACATGCTTGCCGCGTGCGTGACTTTCAGTGTCTCAGGGCACGAGCTAATAACAAAGGCTGCCTCCATCTTTTCGATCCACTGGAGGAGACCAACGGCGCCTTCTGTGCCGCTGAAGCTGGTGGGTTTGGTAACCATGAAATCCTTGTATGGCTTATTAGCTGGTTCATTTGCGTTCTGAGCTGGAATTTGGTTGGCCCCAGAGGTTCCTTCTTGCCTCAGCCCTTGGCTGATGGTTGTTACCATGCCTGGTAACACAGCCGCGATCTGCTGGGCTATAAGGTTGGCTAATTCAGCGGAGTCCATGGAAGCGGGTGCACGTCTGGGAGGCATTCTTCGCAAAACGAAAAACGAGCGTTAAATAGAATCAATGACACGCCAAAGATTATGAATAGAGGACATAGATTATACCAAGAACACATAATGACATGACTCAAGAGATTAACAGTTAATATGCAACACATAAGCACGTAGCACGTATATAAGTGTAGACATGTGATTGTGATGCATGAGCTATCTAGAGTCAAGGATCCTAGGTTATAGTCTAGGTCGGTTTCCTAATTCCCTATAACCATTGGCTCTGATACCAATCTGTCACACCCCGATCGTGATGGCGGAAAAATCGAGGTGCGGCGACTAAGTCGTGATTGTTGAGCACAATAGTATAAAAGTCTAAATGCATAAACATAACCAAAATGTCAAATATTACATCAACCAGGTAACATGAAACAAATTGTTTTAATACAAAATATCAAGTTTTCAACAACTCCTAGTCTAGCCTTCATCTTTCTAAGGCCTCTAAACTTGCTAGGGATTTCTTGCTGCATTATTTCCTGAAAACATGTAACAAACTGTCAACTACATAAAGTAGATGAGTGAATTCATAGGTTTAAAGAAAAGAGTTTTATACACAAACATACTAGTATAGGTTGTAGGGGTTTATATATAGGGTGTACCTGCGGCTAACCCACCACTCCTACAACTTATACTACTATGTTTGGGTATAATTCCCAGTTTTTAAAATGGTTTGTAAGAAAAGATCTCTTGGTTTTCCCACAGAGGTTTTTGTAGTATGTCAAACATGAAATGTTCTCCTGGGCTCTCAACGGGCTTATCAATCTCCCATTAGAGTCGTATGTGATAAGATTACTCAAAGATTTGCGGTCTCCCAACGGTACATGTAGCACATAACAGTTAAGCATAAACAAGGACATATAGATTTGAGCATGCTAAGTTTACTAGATAAACCAACACCAAAATCCCATTGTTTACTAGTATCCAAGATGATGGTGAACAAATGATGATGATGATGAATGATGATGAAACCCAATGATCACACAAGACTTGATTGAACTCACGCAAGACTTAAACCAAGACTACCTCGTTCTTGCCATCCAGGACTCAGCTAGGTTCTACCGAGAGTAGGATAGACACCCCAAAGAATCCTGGGTTCCCTTGGTCCCTACCGAGAATAGTATAGGTCCTCAAGAGTTATGGATTTCACCGAGACTAGTATGAAATCCCATGAGTTACGAGTGCCACCGAGAATAGAATGCCACTCATGGTCGTGAGTTCTACCGAGAGTAGAATAGACTCTCGCGTCCAATTCAACTCATGATGTTTTGATCTCTAGATTTCCATGCTGACACAATGACTATGATGATATGAATTTGATTCCCGTTCCCATGATGTCAATGTTCACAGAATTTCCCATACTCATTGATTTCCAATGTTCTTAGATCTCCATGAGTTAATGGGTTTTCCCCATGTTCATAGATTTCCAAAGTTTATAGATTACCAAGAAGCTCGTGGATTTCCGCACGTGTGTAGAAATCCAAATGTTTATAGTTTAAAGAATGTTTGCATAAATGATTTTATCCAAACGTGTAAAGTTACCATGTTTAATCCAAATGTTTATAGTTTAAAGAATGTTTGCATAAATGATTTTATCCAAACGTGTAAAGTTACCATGTTTCCACCCCATAGTTTTGAAAAGCTTAAATAGGGGCTATGAACTCACCTTGATCTTGGGTTAGGATGGTGCTACAATAGATCTCCTTAGCCTAGAGTTGGACATATATATAAGGTTAACAACGTGCTATAAGTCTAAGAAAACGAGCTTACGTGACCTCGAGCAAAAACTGGGTTTTAAAGACGAAAACAGCTTGGTTCTGGCTTGATTCGATCGAATAGGAACACGTTCGATCGAATAGGAACACGTTCGATCGAATAGGAACTTGTTCGATCGAATAGACACACATTCGATCGAATAGACACACATTCGATCGAATAGACACACATTCGATCGAATACGAAACTCATTCGGTCGAATGAGTTGGAGACCATTCGGTTGCTTTCCTATTCGGTCGACCGGACTGGTTCGATCGACTGGTTCGATCGAATGGGCTGATTCGATCGACTGATTCGATCGAATGAGTCTGATTCGACTCCTTCAAGCTGGGCGACGGAGAAACCTACGGGTTTTTCAGATTTTCCAGATTTTTGACCCAAAATCGAAGTTTTTGACATGGAAATGCTCGGGATTGAAGGGACTATCGATTCCCAGTGATTTTAAACACAAAAGCCTGCATTTTGACACCAAAACAAGACGGTTTTTGACCCGAAAACTCAAGAAACGAAAATGGGTGTTTTTGCTCGATTTGAGGCCGAAAATGGTTATGAAAATGGATGATTTTCAAGAAGATCTTACCAAGAACAACAACAAACAGATTTGTGGACTCGGATTTGAAGTTTGAAGACTTTCTCTCTCTAGTTTCTCTCTCTAGAATGAGAGTGTTTGGGTGGGAAGTGTTGGTGGAAATGAAAGAGATGGTGTAAGAATACTTGATTTTCCGCTTAAATACTCGGGTGACTCGGGTTCGGGTTTAGGCTACCGACGGGTCAAGACTAGTCGAGTTCATAAGTTTTTAAACAAACTAAAACCTTTTCAGCAAAACTTTTATAAAACCATTTTCCGAATAATTATTTGAAATCTTTTTAAATAAGAATATTAAATTTTTCGAAAGCATAAAAATTAATATTTTTCAGGCGTAAATGTCGTTTTATAAAATAAACATTTTAAATGATAAAAGCAGATTTTTTTTTTTTTTTTTTTTTTCAATGATATGGGTTCCGAACTTATCGTCCAGAATCCCAAAGTCTATAGTTTCCGATGATTTCACGATCCTAGTTTACCAATCGAATTTCAGGGCGTTACAAAGGTGAGCTTGAGGTTCTGGACACAACCAACAATCAACCAAATTCAAGTAATTCTAAAACTGTCTGAGAACCTGGGAAACCATATGTTCCAACAATTTCTTATCCAGCCTGACTGAAGCAGGAAAAAATAGAGGTGTATGGCACATTCCAAGAACTCTTAAACAATTGCATTACAGAATTGCCAGCATAAACAAGCAATCGATTAGATCGCTTGTCTAGATATACGTACCTAATTTTTGAACGAGACATTCAAGATCTAAAAAAATGATGCAAAGAAAAAAATTTCCCACCTAGCTCAACCCCGTCACACAAAGGAACACATTATGTCGACAATAGTGCATTTATTTCTACGCAATTCGGGGCCCTATCGATGAAATGAGAAACAACTTTAGTGTGAGCTGACCAAAGTAAAGGTACAGTGTGACAAGTGTGTAGTAGAGCACAAGGTCAAATATTGCTAATGTGTAACCTCTCGATATAACAAAATGTATGTCAACATTTACAACCATGGTTTGAAAAATCATCTAAACTTTAACTGGAGGGATGGAGACAACAATCAAGCTCCACCAAGCTTGGATAAACGACCTTTTAAATCAAAACCAACCCTCTCAATCTAAACCTCCATACCAGAAGCATGGTGCAAGTGCAAGTAAAATGTATACTTGTGGATCTACAATGGAGACTCTTTCAACGCAACTCATAGCATGTACCGAAGCTTCAAACGAAGTGACCGAAGACCGATTCCTGAAGAACAAAATGGAGAAAAGGAACCCAAAGGCTTATTTGAAAAACGTCAAACACCTAGTAGGTCAGGTACCCCAACTACTTTAAGAGATAAAGCCTGTAGGACTCCCTTGAAACATAATTACTAACGCTAATAATCAAGCCAATGCCAAAACCCTAAGAAGTGACAGACCTGCTACTAATAACTCATAAGTCACACCTATCCCATATGAATTTGAGCTTGAAGTTCTTCACACAACCATACAATCAATAAAATTCAACTAATTCTAAACCTACCTGAGAACCTGTGAAACCATATGTTCCAACAATTTCTTATCCAGCCCGTCACACAAATGTTGGGTTTTAACAAGATTATAAAAGCCATATAAACCCATTTATATGAAAAACGCAGCATATTAATTTGTTTTAAATCTTGTTATATTGATAAATATAAAAACCGTTTCATATGTAGAACCCAAACCCCGGATCCATATACGAACTACATGCATACCAAAACTATCAACCATAGGGGTTTTATGTAATACAACCTTTCAAGAGGCGAAGGTGATGACGGTTTGAATAGTTATCCTTCAATGGAGAAGAGTCTCAAACTTGTATACCCTCCAAGCCTTCAACAAACACCTTGGTTGCTAGGATTTGATGACTCTTGCACTTGAAAGATTCCTCTTGTGTTCTTCCTCTTGGCTGAAATCAAAGAGAGAGAGAGGGAGGATTGAGAGAACCATATTGCATGTAATGTGGTTGGGTGTGAATGTGTTGTGTCCCAAGAAGATATTAATAAGAGAAAATTTCAAACAAATGGATGGGAAGTTTCCCCCCAAAAGTGGGCTGGTACTACCAGAAATTATTTTCTATTTCTTCCTGGAAACAAACTAATACCCCATGTACTAGTCTCATAACTAATACTCCATGTATCAGTCGCAGGACTAATACTCCATGTATTAGTCACAGGTCTATTGAAACATTGTGACATTTAACACTTTTAACATGCCATAAGTTTCATGCAACATACCACAACCATTATCATATATATATATATATATATATATATATATATCATTTAACCAACTTAAATAATATCATAAGATAATCTCTCTAAATAAATTATCCATATAATTTATCAATTCCTCAAGTGCAAATATTTAGAATCCCATTTTCTAAATATCATAAGTGCTAATATTTATTTGTTAGATTATATGTACAATAAATATTATAGTGTTTGTCTAGCTTGTTATTGGGTATGACCCGACTTGTATCATAACGTACTAGCCACATCAACTCTAATATGTGTCTTGGGCAGATCGATTCCTACAATAGAGGCACACATTATGTCGACAATAGTGCATTTCTTTCTACGCAATTTGAGGCCCTCTCGAAGAAATGAGAACAACTTTAGTGTGAGCTTATCAAAGTAAAGGTAAAGTGTGACAGGTGGGGGGGGGGGTACAAGGTCAAATATTGATAAGTGTGACCCTCAAAGAATGTGATTTCACAGGCCGATATAACAACATGTACGAGAACACTTACAACCCTGGTTGAAAAAATCATCTGAACTTCAACTAGAGGGATGGAGACAACAATCAAGCTCCGCCTGGCTTAGATAAACGACCTTTTAAATGAAAACCAACCCTTTCATTATAAACCTCCATAACTGAACCAAGGTGCGAGTGCTAGTCAACAATAGACTAGTGGATCTACAATGGAAACTCTTTGAACACAACTCATAGCATGTACTGAAGCTTCAAACAAATTGACTGAAGAACGAAATGGAGAAAAGGAACCCGAAGCCTACTTTTAAAACGTACAAAACCAAGTAGGTCAGTTACCCCCAACTACTTTATGCGAGACAGCTTGGAGGACTCCCTAGTAACACACTTACTAACCCAAATGCTCAAGCCAATGCCATAACCCTAAGAAGTGATAGAACTGCTACAAATAACTCACTATTCACACCTATCCCATATGAAGGTGATCTTGAGGTTCTTGACACAATCAACAATCAACAAAATTCAACTAATTCTAAACATGTCCGAGAACCTGGGAAACCATATGTTCCAGCAATTTCTTATCTAGCCCGACTGAAGCAGGAAACAATAGAGGCACAATATGGCACATTCGTAGAACTCTTTAAGCAGTTTCATTTCCTAAATGTCAGAATAAACAAGCAATTGATCAGATCGCTGGTCTAGATAGAAGTACCAAATCTTTGAATGAGACATTCAAGATCTCGGTAAACGATGCAATGAAAAACTTTTCCTACATCCCACCTAGATCAACCACGTCACACAAAGGCACACATTATGTCGACAATAGTGCATTTCTTTCTACGCAATTTGAGGCCCTCTCTAAGAAATGAGAACAAATTTAGTGTGAGCTTATCAAAGTAATGGTAAAGTGTGACATGTGGGGGGTGGGGGCACAAGGTCAAATAATTCCAAGGTGTGACCCTCAAAGATTGTGATTCTATAGGCCGACATAACAACATGTACGAGAACACTTACAACCATGGTAGAAAAAATCATTTAAACTTCAACTGGAGGGATGGAGACAATAATCAACCCTCTCATTATAAATCTCCAAAAAGAAGCAAGATGCAAGTGCCAGTCAATAATAGACTGGTGGATCTATGTCACACGCCGACTAGGTAGTTGCGGAAGCGTAATACGAGAATGTAACAGATATCACTCACATTCTTTATAAAGAAATTCAACAAACTAATTTACATCATATTACGTGGTTTGGTACTATGTTTACAAACTAGATGAAAATCACATAACCAGTTCACGGGCTTCTTATTCATTATTGCGTATTTGCTTCTATTCACAGCTATTCAACTTTGTTTCTTACACCAAGCACGTAAGAAATTCATTCCAACTTCAACTTACCTGAAAAGCATGTTAAAACGGGTCAACTACGTCTAGTTGGTGAGTTTCAAGTTTCACGAGTACGAACAAAATCAATATACGAGTTCGTAAAGTTCATAGTACGTATGTATATAAGTATGTGTATGATTTATTATACTAAGCCACAAGTGAAACCAAGACAGCTCGCACGCATGGCCACCCTTGCCCATGTACTCCCGTTGGCATTTAATAGCCACTTTTCCCCAAGTATGTACTATGTCTAACACCACATAGCAGAATGTAATAAATTTATATGACAATGTGCAACTGTGTTAACAAGTATATCTGGCATACCCCACCGGCCCTGTCAGTTGGGTTTATCAAACCGATAGTTCTATCGACACGTCACTGGCACGAAGTTAATCACTTGTGTTTGTGGGGACTTTCAAGTGTTAGTACTTAGATAATTCAGATCAACACACGTTTTCAAGTATATAGATATAATGTGTAGTGAAACACACTTACTTTCCGTATCATTTTTATCATGTTTTAATTGCTTTTTAGTTTAATTATTAAGTTTTATGGTTTGTTTATGCTTGATTTTACAAATATAATTGTTTACTTGTAGGTTGTGAAGTTTGGTGGAAAAAAAGAGTTAAATTGAAGAGTTTACGGGCTTAATTGTGCAACTTTCAAACTTATAAGTCAAGGCCCGACCCAAGCCCACATCTTAAAGGCCTTATATTATATTAAGTTAATTGAAGGAGTTTCCAGCCATTAATCATTGAATAATCCCAGAAATAAAAGAAAGAACCCTAAAACCCTAGCCTTGCGATCGGAAGTCAGCCGCCGGCAAGAAAAGAAGAAAAAAAGGAAGAAATGAGGCGGCTGTTGGTCTTGTGACGGCTGGAGAAGGAAGAGGTGATCTTGGGCAGCAGCTAGGGGCTTCAAACAATCACAAATCTCAGCCATAAACCTTGAGTATACATCTTTAAACTTTAATTATTGTTCAAGAACCCTAACTCTATTGATTTGGTCTTTTGATTTGAATTGTTTTGCAATTGATTGATAGTTTGAGTTGTTATTGATATTGTTTGGATCTTGAATGAGTTTGATAATGTTTATGATGATGTTTGTGATGTTTTTCTTAAGTATGCATGGCTGTCCAAAATCAATGAGTAGCTAAACTTGTTTGTTCTACCTAGGATAGATGATTGTTGAGTGGTTTTAACTTGTTTAATGGATTGTTAATGTTCAAGACTTAAATTATTGATGTAAAGTTTAACTAAACCATAAATTAGATTGTGTGTGATGGCTGTGTTTTATTTGTTATTACTTATAATCCTCTTGCATTAGTTAATTGAATTGGTTTTGATTAATTGATTGCTTGTTAAATTCTTTACTTGGTGTTTTGGGTTTATTTGCGGGGTGTACAACAGTAGGGATAAGTGGGTATTATAATCATCTAAAATCAGTTAAAATACACCTTCTTTGAGACCGAGAGGTGATAAGATGTAAAATTGTCTCATTGCTTTTACTTGTTAGAATTAAGACCGCGCGAGAGCGGGTTTTTGTCTTGTTAAGTTTGAGTGTTTATGTGCAATTAGTTGGTTTAATTTGGGTTAAGTTAAATTGTTCCTCTATCCTTGGTTGCGTAGTATTCGTTTCCATTAGGCTAGTGTGTCGGTGAGACCGAGAGTTGAGTCGGTATTTGAACACGTTAATAATTGTTTTTCTGGTTTGTTCTTTAAAATCAATTAAAACAAGTTAGAGTTTGTTAGAGAGACTAAGAGGTAATTTGACTTTCTTAAACAAGTTTTAGTTGTGTCATCCTTTATAACCGGTGTCTTGAATATTTTCAATCCATTGTCTTGTTATTTCTATCAAACATGATTCATTCCTAGGTAGACGTTTTTATCACTGCTGTCAAAGTTTTCAAAGTTTTGTTAAAAGTTTTCATTCAGTTAAGTTAAGTAGTTAAATTACATTTAAAATAAATTAATTAAATATTTTGGTGAGTCTTGGTTAGAGTTTAGTAATTAAAAACGTTTTCACGTGTCTTCGAGTTCGATATCCGGACTTTCTTTATCTGTGCTATACGCGATCGGTACACTTGCCGTTTGTGTGAACTATGATAGATTGTTTGGTTTTTAAAGCTTAGTTGCGACTTGTGTTTTATTTATATATATATTTTCGCCCATCAAGTTTTTGGCGCCGTTGCCGGGGACACGGTTAGAGGCGTATTAAGAACGGCTCGAGTTAGGACTTGCCTTGTTTACTACTTGTCTTTCTTATTTGTTTTGTTTGTTAGTTTAAAATAGTTTAGCTAATTAATATTTCTTTTATTTATTTTAATAGTTGTATGCGACGTACTCGATCTCTAGGACCACCAGAAGTTTAAGGATTTCCCGAACCAGAGAGAGAGCTTCTTGAGAGACGTCGTACAAAACCGTCTTCCAGTTCATCTACATCTGTCGGTAATACGCTTCCTTCTCCTACTTTTTCTGAACCCGTCATTTGGGATAGGATTATGGGCGACGCGAATCCACTACCGAGGAGGACAGTTGCAGACCGGGCCAGTCCGTTCGATGCTGGCGCGAGATCCAGCATTGCTCCACCAGCTATAGGAGTTCAAACGACTTGGCAGATTCAATCTAATGTTCTGAACACGATTGCTCATTCTGCTCAGTTTCACGGGTTTCTCCACGAGAACCTGTAGGTCCCCCCGGGGGCGTCGCCGATCGATACGAGATCCGCACGAGGTCTAGGAGTGCGGAATCCTCCTAGACTCGTTTATTGGTGTAAAGTTGAAGAACACAAACACGTACACGAACAAATACACGAACAAATACAAGAACGTGATAAACAAACCTGCAGATTCTTTATAATAATAATTAAACAAACACGTTACATACCGTAACATAAACAGAAACACGTCCGACCCGAGGTGAGCTCTACCTCGGGTCGTCCCTAACGACACTCTCTCTCTGTTTGTTCTCTCTCGACACTCAAACTGTAACACACAACTCTCTGAATTACTGGATTCTTAACCTAAACAAGACACACGTATATATATATATATATAAACTTCAGTAGGCGTCAGTAGGCGAAGTTGTTCATAACTTCGCCAATGGCGAAGTTGTGATAACTTCGCCTAAGGTGAAGTTGTCCTAACTTCGCCGTTGGCGAAGTTGTTCTAACTTCGCCTAAGGCGAAGTTGTTCTAACTTCACCTATGGCGTCTCCGCTGGTCTGAATTGCATAGCGATGGTCACAAAATGCACCAACAGTCTCCCCTTTGACCGTTGCTCTCAATTCTAACAAACACGAAAGATCATCTATTACAAAACATGCACCAACAGACTCCCTCTTAACTGATGATCTTCTGTTTGCTCTTCAACCAGCCGTGTCTGAAACTGTCCTGTAGCTTCACAAATCTACCAATCACCCAGCGTCTTCCATATCAGATCTCCCCTTCAGTGTAAGCTTCTCCGACTATAATGATTGAGGTCTTTGAAATGCATGCATCCCCGTGCCAAATTGATCATATCAACCAATCACGTGAGTCCATCTGACTTCACCAACACGTGAAGTTGGGCTTCCTCCACAACTTCACCAACTCGTCGGCATACGATAAGGTTTAATCTTCAACTACTCAACATCAAGTGATCAATTTCATCACAAAACCACCTTGACAGAATCTAACACATGACCATTAATTAATCTGAAGCATCTTCAATCACCAGGGATAACGATCAAGAACATAAACACTTTAGTTCCCGATTAAATCCAACTTGTTCCAGAATTTTCACTCTAATAAATAAGCATCACGTTTCAGGATCCAATTCTCGAACGCCTTGAAAATAACGTAAATAATATGCTCTGACCGCAATCCAGTAATGACAAAAACCTTCAGTTCAATTTGACTTTCTTCAGTTGGTCAATCTCGAACAACAACAATTTCATTACCCACAAACACCCAAATATGTGTCAATATCCAGTTTCAATCAATATCCCATTCTCAAACTCAACTCCATATCCAGAGTTGACACGTATTTGTTCACACGTAAAACCAAGAGATAACAAGTTTCACTCGTTGACGGAACAACGTCTTCGGTCTCACAATAATCGTGTACACCTGGCCATACAGACGAAAACTCCAAATACTTTTTTTTTTTTTAACTTCGCCGAGAAGTCAACTTCGCCTAAAGTCAACTTCGCCTGTTCATAACTTCGCCTGGCTATAACTTCGCTGAAACCCTACGAACAGTGATGGCAACTTCGCCTGATGAACAATAACTTCGCCTGCGGCGCTGTTCGGCCAGAAACGCACAGAAACGTGCCAGAAACACCAAAACGCAGATCTCGAACCATAGCATAAGAGCCTAAGGCTCTGATACCACATGTAGGTCCCCCCGGGGGCGTCGCCGATAGATACGAGATCCGCACGAGGTCTAGGAGTGCGGAATCCTCCTAGACTCGTTTATTGGTGTAAAGTTGAAGAACACAAACATGTACACGAACAAATACACGAACAAATACAAGAACGGGATAAACAAATCTGCAGATTCTTTATAATAATAATTAAACAAACACGTTACATACCGTAACATAAACATAAACACGTCCGACCCGAGGTGAGCTCTACCTCGGGTCGTCCCTAACGACACTCTCTCTCTGTTTGTTCTCTCTCGACACTCAAACTGTAACACACAACTCTCGGAATTACTGGATTCTTAACCTAAACAAGACACACGTATATATATATATATAAACTTCAGTAGGCGTTAGTAGGCGAAGTTGTTCATAACTTCGCCTATAGCGAAGTTGTGATAACTTCGCCTAAGGTGAAGTTGTCCTAACTTCGCCGTTGGCGAAGTTGTTCTAACTTCGCCTAAGGCGAAGTTGTTCTAACTTCACCTATGGCGTCTCCGCTGGTCTGAATAGCATAGCGACGGTCACAAAATGCACCAACAAACAGGTCTTCGGGTAAGCTTTGTAGCTTTAGTCTTCTTTGAGCAGACCTGGTAACCAAAGTGTGCTGGGGAATAGTTCTCCGGTAGACTTTACTTAGAATATTTTCCATTGAAAATATTCACCTAGCAGACTTCAATCTTATTGATCATAGCAAACTTGCTCGATATGATCCAACGAGCAAACTTGTTATTCAAAGATTCCTTCAACTCATGTTAATGAATAACTTATTTAGCCAACTCCAAGTGTGCTGGTGACACTGTAGCTCGCTCGGAGTTGAACTCTGCCCGAAAAAGTCCTTAAGATAATTCCGTATCAACATTCTTCAAGCATACTCAGACCACTGTTTATTATTGAATAACCTTGCTACATCTTCCAAAAACTTGGCTTCAAAATCTAGGTAAGGCAAGAGTTTACTCGGAAGAAAACCTTGCTTGGATTTGAAGAAAAACCTTTCTAGACATAGTGAATCCTGCTCCTCGTAACCAGACATTTTTTTGTGAATTTTTTTTAGAAGATTTTAATGACAAAAGTTGAAAAGCTTAAGCAAATTCTTAAAAACACTTTTGAAAAACAACCAGATCTTTGGATGAAATCCTCAGATCTGATGTCTCTGGTCAAGTAAGAGCAAGATCTAAAATAAAAGTTCAAACTTTAATATAAATGAAAAACAAACAACACCAAAAGTTGTAGATCTGAAAAAAAAAACAGAGTTGCTGACGTCACGGATCAATGAAACAGTGCTTCAGTTGACATCGCTCTTCACCGTCAAATCTTCAACAACAAGCAATGATTTTTTACCCAAATAGCAGGACACAAGCTATCATACCACTTGTCGGTCCTAGAGATAACGATCACTACACCCCTGTCGCAACCCACACCGTGAAGCATTGTCAAGATAGGTTAACGACTTGCTATTTTAAGGTAAGAAAGATATTGTGTTAATGGCTGAATCGCTAACAATATATGTATTGCTTAAAAATACAAAAGTAAACAAACACCGACTGTTACTCAATAGATTTCCATTTATAGTAACCTGAATACAAACGGGAATCAATCAGGGTTACAGAAAGGGAATGTTTTTGTCAGTTCGTATTAAAGAGCGGCTAGCAATATCAATGTTAGGAATAATATGTCTACGTCCGTCTCTTTTTAGGCGTGCCCTAATTATTACTTTTATAGGCCTATCTAATACCTGTCATTCCTAATTAGTGATACATATTCAGTAATGAAATTACAAAAGATTCAAAGTGTAAAACAGGTCTTTGGGTAAGCTTTGTAGCTTTAGTCTTCTTCGAGCAGACCTGGTAACCAAAGTGTGCTGGGGAATAGTTCTCCGGTAGACTTTACTTAGAATATTTTCCATAGAAAATATTCACCTAGAAGACTTCAACCTTCTTGATCATAGCAAACTTGCTCGATATGATCCAACGAGCATACTTGTTCTTCAAAGATTCCTTCAACACATGTTAATGAATAACTTATTTAGCCAACTCCAAGTGTGCTGGTGACACTGTAGCTCGCTCAGAGTTGAACTCTGCCCGAAAAAGTCCGTAAGATAATTCCGTATCAACATTCTTCAAGCATACTCAGACCACTGTTTATTAATGAATAATCTTGCTATATCTTCCAAAAACTTGGCTTCAAAATCTTGGTAAGGCAAGAGTTTACTCGGAAGAGTACCTTGCTTGGATTTGAAGAAAATCCTTTCTAGACATAGTGAATCCTGCTCCTCGTAACCAGACATTTTTTGTGAATTTTTTTTAGAAGATTTTAATGACAAAAGTTGAAAAGTTTAAACAAATTCTTAAAAACACTTTTGAAAAACAACCAGATCTTTGGATGAAATCCTCAGATCTGATGTCTCTGGTCAAGTAAGAGAAAGATCTAAAATAAAAGTTCAAACTTTAATATAAATTAGAAACAGACAACACCAAAAGTTGTAGATCAGGAAAAAAACAGAGTTGCTGACGTCACGGATCAATGAAACAGTGCTATAGCTGACATAGCTCTTCACCGTCAAATCTTCAACAACAAGCAATGATTTTATACCCAAAAAGCAGGACACAAGCTCTCATACCACTTGTCGTTCCTGGAGATAACCTTCACTACACCCCTGTCGCAACCCACACCGTGAAGCATTGTCAAGCATTGTTAATGGCGGAATCACTAACAATATATGTATTGCTTAAAAACACAAAAGTAAACAAACACTGACTATTACTCAAAAGATTTCCATTTATAGTAACCTGAATACAAACGGGAATCTATCAGGGTTACAGAAAGGGAATGTTTTGTCAGTTCGTATTAAAGAGCGGCAAGCAATAACAATGTCTAGAATAATATGTCTACGTCCGTCTCTTTTTAGGCGTGCCCTAATTATTCCTTTTATAGGCCTATCTAACAGTGTCATTCCTAATTAATGATACATATTCAGTAAATCAAATTAAAAAGGATTCTAAGTATAAAACAGGTCTTCGGGTAAGCTTTGGAGCTTTAGTCTTCTTCGAGCAGACCTGGTAACGAAAGTGTGCTGGGGAAGAGTCTACTTAGAATATTTTCCATAGAAAATATTCACCTAGCAGACTTCAATCTTCTTGATTATAGAAAACTTGTTCTTCAGAGATCCCTTCAACTCGAGTTAATGAATAACTTATTTAGCAAACTCAAGTGTGCTGGTGGAATTGTAGCTCGCTCGGAGTCGAACCTTGCCCGAAAAAGTCCTTAAGATAATTCCGTATCAACTTTCTTCAAGCATACTCGGACCACTCTTTATTAATGAATAACCTTGCTAGATCTTCCAAATACTTGGCTTCAAAATCTTTGTAAGCCACGAGCTTACTCGGAAGAAAACCTTGCTTGGATTTGAAAAAAAACCTTTCTGGACAATGTGAATCCTGCTCCTCGTAACCAGACATATTTTTGTGAATTTGTTTGAGAAGATTTTAATGACAAAAGTTGAAATGCTTAAACAAATTCTTAAAAACTCTTTTAAAAAAAAAATTAGATCTTTGGACGAAATTCTCAGATCTGATGTATATGGTCAAGTAAGAGCAAGATCTAAAATAAAAGTTCAAACTTTAATATAAATGAGAAATAGACGACACCAAAAGTCGTAGATCTTGAAGAAAAACAAAGTTGCTGACGTCACGGATAAATGAAACAGTGATTCAGCTGACATCACTCTTCATCTTCAAGTCTTCAACAACAAGAAATGATTTTTTAACCAAATAGCAAGACACAAGCTCTGATACCACTTGTCGGTCCTAGAGATAACAATCACTACACAACTGTCGCAACCCACACCGTGAGGCGTTGACAAGATAGGTTAACGACTTGCTATTTTAAGGTAAGAAAGATATTGTTTTAATGGCGGAATCACGAACAATATATGTATTGCTTAAAAATACAAAAGTAAACAAACACCGACTGTTACACAAAAGATTTCCATTTATAGTAACCTGAATACAAACAGGAATCAATCATGGTTACAGAAAGGGAATGTTTTGTCTGTTCGTATTAAAGAGCGGCCAGGAATATCAATGTCAGGAATAATATCTCTACGTCCGTCTCTTTTTAGGCGTGCCCTAATTATTCCTTTTATAGGCCTATCTGATAGTTGTCATTCCTAATTAATGATACATCATCAGTAAATCAAATTACAAAAGATTCTATCTTGGAGTTGAACCTTATTTAGCAAACCCAAGTGTGCTTGTGACACTGTAGCTCGCTTGGAGTTGAACCTTGCCCAAAAAAGTCCTTAAGATAATTCCTTATCAACATTCTTCAAGCATACTCGGACCACTGTTTATTAATGAATAACCTTGCTAGATCTTCCAAATACTTGGCTTCAAAATCTGGCTAAGATAAGAGCTTACTCAGAAGAAAACCTTGCTTGGATTTGAAGAAAAACCTTTCTAGACATAGTGAATCCTGCTCCACGTAACCAGACATATTTTGATGATTTTTTTTTAGAATATTTTAATGACAAAAGTTGAAAAATTTAAACAAGTTCTTAAAAACTCTTTTGAAAAACAATCAGATTTTTGGATGAAATCCTCATATCAGATGTATTTGGCCAAGTAAGACCAAGATCTAAAATAAAAGTTCATACTTTAATATAAATGAGAAACAGACGACACCAAAAGTTGTAGATCTGGAAGAAAAACAGAGTTGCTGACGTCACGGATCATTGAAACTGTGCTTCAGCTGACATCACTCTTCATCTTCAAATCTTCAACAACAAGAAATGATTTTTTACCCAAATAGCAGGACACAAGCTATGATACCACTTGTCAATCCTGGAGATAACGATCACTACACAACTGTCGCAACCCACACCGTGAGGCGTTGACAAGATAGGTTAACGACTTGCTATTTTAAGGTAAGACAGATATTGTGTTAACGGCGGAATCGCTAACAATATATGTATTGCTTAAAAATACAAAAGTAAACAAACACCGACTGTTACACAAAAGATTTCCATTTATAGTAACCTGAATATAAACGGGAATCAATCAGGGTTACAGAAAGGGAATGTTTTTGTCAGTTCGTATTAAAGAGCGGCCAGCAATGTCAATGTCAGGAATAATATGTCTACGTCCGTCTCCCCAACACAACAACACTCTCAAAGAAAGCTATTATATGTCCTAAGAATGATACGTTAAACGAGATTAACTCTATCGTTATCAACATGACACCTGGACTGACAAGAAACTCCACAAACATTGACTCGGTTGTTCCTCACCCACGTGATAACTGCGATATTGAACTGCTCTACCCCGTAGAGTACCTAAACCTTCTAAACTTCAATGGCCTTCCACCACACACTCTTGAACTAAAAGTAAACTCACTTGTAGGTTCCAAGCCGGATCTACACGGAATATCTCGTTCTACGTAGGTGCGGAATCCCTACGTAAGACGATACGAGCGTAGAAGACAATACACGTAACACGATCAAACACACGTTACAATAAACAAAGACACGTTGTATTGCAACTGGAAACACGTGATTCACTGATCACCGATTACACAACTCGTAAACTCGTTACCTCTAATTCTATGAAACACAGCCGTAACCTAGCAGTTTATATAACACGACAACTTCGCCTAGCATGTTTAGGCGAAGTTGTTCCTAACTTCGCTTGTTCCACAAGTTCGCCTATATAAGCGAACTTGTGAGAACTTCGCTTACATCCAAAACACAAATCCAACTAACTCGATTACAGACACTAGACACTGAACTACTGACATCATGTACCAACAGACTCCCCCTTGGCAGTAGCTTCATATCTCTATCTTCAAACACGTGTCTTGTAATACCAAAAATCATGTATCTTTCATCTTCAAGCATGAACTCCTTCTCGTACACAAACCTAAACAACTCTTTGATACTTCTTCGCTCCTTCTTTCCAAGCAGGAATATAAAATATCTCTTTCTCGTTCAGCACCTGCAGATCAGCTTAAGACAAATTCACTAAATGCATAGGATCATATACTCTCATCAGCTCTTGTTCATCTTCATCCTCCATTACTGCTTCAGCTGTTTCACAATCAACGTACCACCATTTCAGATCTTTGAGCACATCCTTGGGCATTTGTTTCATCGGCACTTCTTTTATACACCGGATCGGCTTATACTTCATGATCATCCAAGGCTTGCCATCTGCTCTCATTCCTCTATCTTTGTCTTCGACGAGCTTTCCTTTCTGTGGTTTCAACAGCTCGAACTTCTTCTCCTTTATACTTTCCTTCCATACTATCTTCCCAATTACTCTAGCCATGTTATCATCACTTCTGTTTATCAACCCCAATCTGGCTAAGTCCTTCACTTCACATTCTGGCAATGTATTCAACGATCTCAACAGCCTTTTGAAGTACTGAACCCCATCATACCTTTTAATCACAAAGAGCCTCAACTGCTCATCATATAACCAACATATAATCCCCTTTTTCGATTCAGCATAACCCCTGATGTTGTAACTTTTCTTGAACATAGTAGGGACCGCCGGTTTCTTAGTTTTTACGAACCACTGAGCGTAGCCTTCTTTCCATCTTGGCTGCTCTTCCCATTCCGTCTCATCGCTTCCCATATCTTGACCCATATCTGCCTTATCAACTTCCGGAATCTCATGCTCAATTTTCTCCTCTACAATCTCTCCCTCTACAATCTCATTATCAATAACAATCTCTGCCCCAATCTTCTCTATCTCATCAACCGGTAACACATCCTCATCACCTACAATATCACCATACACCTCTTCAGCATCCACGACCACCACATCATCACCCGAACCGCCAACTGCACTCGTTGACTCCCCCTGAGATGTGGAAGTCCCAAGAGCTTGTTCAGTTCTTGGCAACTCTCCACCTGCACCTTTCGATGCATTGGGATCATCGTCTCGATCATTACGCTTCTTCGTCCTCAGCTCATCACCCTTACAGCTCGTCTCCCCCTGAGATGCCAAGAACTGTTTTAAAGCATTAATTATTTTTCCATGTTCGATCAGCAGGGACGACTGTATCTGGTTCTCTGAAACAAGGCGCTGAATAGCATGGGTCTGGATAAGATTTACCCTTCGCGCTGCTATTCGTTCCGAGTCGGATAAGGTTGCATCGAAATCAAACCTCAGATGTGATATATCTTGAGTGTACTGAGGAGGGATTTCCAATGTAACCGGGACCTCAGAAGTAGGAGTAAACGTAACCGCAGGTGGTATCGTAACTGACAACCCTGCAGTAGCTATAACTGTCGACTCAATAAATCTTGCCACGACCTCCGTTGGAGTAAGAGTTGGAGGTGGCAAAGATACAATCTCCGGAGTCGAGAGTTGGAATGTAGTGGGTGGTAGGCCGAATGGGGATGAGGTAGCCACCACGGGAACGTCCGTGGCGCTTGGCCTTGTAACTGGTAATGATGTCGGAACCATGGTCATACCGAACAGTGCGGGTGGAGTGAAACGTACCACCCTTGAGCTCTCACCAGCTCCCGAACCTGCACCTGTCCTCTCCCTTCTTGATCTACGGACCAACTGATGTACTTCTTCCTCAAAATCTGACTCACTGTCATCATCGGCTCTCTTCCTCTTCCCATAATCCGTTCTTGTGTAATCAAAATCCGTCTCGCTTCAGCCACATCATCATCTGACGAATCAGAATCAGCCACCGTCGAAGCTGCCCTAGTAACATTCACACTAGAAACCCGGGCTACCGAGACCTGTACATTTTCTTCAGGATCAACATGCTCCAAATCAAAAAATCCTTGACCGCCAAACGCTTCATCAAGGTCTACATTTTCCTCCGGTGACACAACAGGAGCAGCAGGTATAGCTTGTTGTACCTCAGGTGGTTGAGGTGCTCCAGCCTGTTGTGGATGAGGATCCCGAAACTCGTCCCCACGAGCTGGAACATACTCTGAGTTGATCAAGTAGCCAAATAATGGAGTATGTCGAGGACGGAGCTCAGGCTTGCTTCTTGCACTCGATGATCTACACTGAGCGAAGATCCTTTTACTTACACTTTTCACGTATCTAATTGGACGGCGCTGAGGTAACGTGGGAGCAACATGATTCAAGATCATTTATAGGAATCTTGGATACATAAGAAATCTCTCACGCGCCACCGCTCGTCTTTGACGATCTATCTCATAAAATACCATCTGACTAAAGCTGTAACGCTTATTGTAAGTCAGTGCAGTCATCGCCGACTGCATGGTCGCACCCATCCCATCTGTACCAGCCTTTCTCCCTGACATGCAGACTATCATCACATGCATGAGAAAGCGCCACTGGTCTAGCAAGAACCCCTTGCGTCTCTGAGTATCCCCCAAAGGACCAGAATATCCCATCCTCAGAAACGCACCATCTCGGAATGGAGCCACAAAGTCGGTAGGATCGTCTCTCGTTTCATCCCCAAACTGTAACGCCACCCTGATCTGTTCAGACGAGAACTGAACTATCTGATTATTAACCGTTGCACGCATAACCGGGGGCTCGACTCGACAGTCATATTCCACTGTCTGCCAGAAATCTTCAATGTTTGGCAAAGATATAGGCAGTGTTGTGGTAATCGCGTGGAATATACGCGAACGAAGTAGAAATGTGATGATCTCGCGGAAATCATCAACACCACTCGCATCCGGGTCCAATGTGATGTACATGTTATGCCCCGGGAAAAACTGTCGATGGTTATCTCCACCTTCATCACCACCTGCACCACCTGCTCCAGCAACAGCTGCCATTTCTGCAACAAACAGTCTAAGTTAGAGAATCGTCGAGGCAAATCACAAGTTCGCCTATTACCATGAGCGAAGTTATGATTTATTCTGTATAGGCGAAGTTAGAGGTGGGGCGAAGTTGGGAACAACTTCGCCTCAACTTGAACTTCGCCTGATCAATGTCAAGTAAAAAGGGCCAGGCGAAGTTAATGATAACTTCGCCTAACCACAACTTCGCCTAACCACAACTTCGCCTCATGTACTGTTACATAATTAATTATCAGGCGAAGTTAACCCTCAGGCGAAGTTAAGGATAACTTCGCCTAAACTATAAGTTCGCCTGAATATGAATCGGCAACAGTTAGACGTTCAATACGAAGTGATTTCGGTCAATTTGGAGATTGCGGATCTCGTAAAACATGTTTTTATGACGATTTAGACGATTAAGTTGATTACGACCACGTAATAAAAAGTTTGAAAATCGGGTGGTGAGGTTTCGAAAGACCGAGGTCACGAAACGGGTCGAAACGACCTTTGATTTACATCAATGACAGTGAATATAGTTTATATCGACACTACACACCTTGAAATCGGATTAGTATTGAGAAGAATAACACAGATTGGATTCGACGCTCTAAGTTCGCTTAGGGTTAACAGTGAGTAAGTTCGCCGGATTTTGAAAATAATAACAAGTCTGACTTAAAATTTCCTTTATATAGGGTCAAAGTTATACAGGCGTTGCAGGCGAAGTTATGGATAACTTCGCCTATTGCAGGCGAAGTTATGGATAACTTCGCTGATATGAAAATTTACACAACAAACCCCTATAATTTGAACAATTTGCAATTAAGTTTGAAAACATCCTTTAAAGCGTTAAATGATACGATCAAGACCAAGTAACCAGGTATTAAATCATACAACTACATAAGTAGAATAAAACTTAGAAATAAAGTACACGGGATCAAATTTCAGTCTCGACAAGGACTACCATGTTTTAGAAAAGATCCGAACAGGAATCATACTAATTAAGTGACTGTCACATAGATCCATGTTCAGCTGTATTATGACATAAAGAAACAGGTTGTAAGCAGGTAAATCACTTAGAATGGTTTTCATTGTTTCTGTGATACGGGTTAGGTTCAATTAAGCTCAAAACTTAAATGGGCAACACCTCAGAGATTGTGATGTTTCCTATCTATTCTCAAAGCGTATTTGGCTTTCCCCAAGTCACCCCGAGTTGACCTCGACCCGTAGTGTCTGATTAAATAGTAAGTACTCTTCGATCTTTAGACTCTTCTTCCCGTTCTCTTTCTCACATCTTGATTGAGAAGTATTAACCTTATAAGCTTTAGAATGTCTCAGTAACACATTTTTTTTTAAGTATTTACACAGTTTCAGAGTCGTAAACAACTGCAAGTCCCGAATCCGGATCACTGCAGTTTCTTGACACGCTATCTTCACGGGAATCAGAACACTCACGGGCTCGTATATGACTGGGTAATCGCTTTTATGCCTATAATTCAGAAAGATATATATGGAGACATGCACAACTCTTAAAGAGTTTCCACGTAAAATCGAGGAGATTTAGTTAGTATCACTTCTACTTTTATGCACCATAAAAAGCTACCATGACATACAGTGACTGTTCTAAAGCCTTTTAGGCCTAATAACTTCACTAGTTAAGCACACAGAATCAGTATATCTATCACTTTCCAAGGTTGGATCAATTTTCTGTTAAACATAGTAAAGGAACTTCTTACGAAGTAGTAGACTTGAAAAATAATTTCATCTCCCTTTGAGTAGTAAGCAGACGATTCAGACTTCGAACTTGAACTTGAGTTAACTTTTGCACCATACATTCCCGGATCCTGAACATGATCAGTTGGTGTCTCTTTTCGAACCATGTTAAGTTCAAAAGTTTGTAGTTTGTTGACTGTTGTTTCCAAGTCATAGTCGGCAAACTCTTTGTCTTCTCTCATCAAGACAGTGTACATCTCCCATTTCGGTGGGAGAGCATCAAGGAGTTTCTCCACGATCTCATCTTCTTTGTAAGTAATGGAATAATTGCTGAGTTCGGTCATTAGGTGATAATATCTCGTGATGATATCATCAAGTGATTCATTCTTCAAGTACTTGAACACAGAGAATTGGGTTTTGAGTAGTTTAATCTTTGATGCACGAATCCCCACATTACCTTCAAATCGGTTTTCAAGTGCTTCCCATAGCTCTCTAGCGGTTTTATACTTCCTGAAGGTGTGAAGAATCTCTTGTGGAAGAGCCATTGTTATCGCTGCATGAGCTTTGCTTTCAGCCTCATACATTTTCTTTTCTTCCTCTTCCATCTTGTTGTATTTCTTAATCTGTTCACGACCCTCATACAAAGCAGTTGGTGGAATGTATCCATCTTGAATGCACACCCACGTCTTAGCATCTTGGTATTTAACATACTGCTCAAACCGATCCTTCCAAGCCACGAAATCGGTACCCTTTAGCATCTTCGGTGCCTTAGTAGCTGAACCCGCTTCCACTTCCATCTTCACCAGTTCCGTAATATTTATTGAAGTCATCTTTTACGAAACGAAAACACAAAGAAACCCGAAAAATAAAAATTTTATCCTTAACATTACTGTAGGCGAAGTTGTGGATAACTTCGCTTAAGTCTTAACTTCGCTTGAATTCTTAACTTCGCTCTCCTTTTTAAATTCGCCTGATTTGGCGAAGTTGTGAGGTAGGCGAAGTTGTGGATAACTTCGCTTAACCTTATATCTTCGCCTAAACCTTACAAACAGTAGCGGCAACTTCGCCTGATGAACACGATGATTTTGCATGTTTGATTTTGACGTTTTGCGAGGTATACGAAGGTGTAATGGATTGTTTATGATGGTGGGAGGTGAGTAGGACACAAGAATTCGGTAAACTCGTCCCGCGAATAGTCGAACGGAACGATTTCTACACCCGCGTGATAATCCCAAACCAAACAATCACAAGCAAAAGCTCTGATACCAATTGTAGGTTCCAAGCCGGATCTACACGGAATATCTCGTTCTACGTAGGTGCGGAATCCCTACGTAAGACGATACGAGCGTAGAAGACGATACACGTAACACGATCAAACACACGTTACAATAAACAAAGACACGTTGTATTGCAACTGGAAACACGTGATTCACTGATCACCGATTACACAACTCGTAAACTCGTTACCTCTAATTCTATGAAACACAGCCGTAACCTAGCAGTTTATATAACACGACAACTTCGCCTAGCATGTTTAGGCGAAGTTGTTCCTAACTTCTCTTGTTCCACAAGTTCGCCTATATAAGCGAACTTGTGAGAACTTCGCTTACATCCAAAACACAAATCCAACTAACTCGATTACAGACACTAGACACTGAACTACTGACATCATGTACCAACATCACCTATCATGTTACTAAGAAACCTCAATCCAGCTGCTGGTCTATGTAATGGAACACGACTTATAATTACACAAATACTGCCCGGGATCATAGAGGCACAAATAATGACATGAAAATTCATAGGTCACCGAGTTTACATTCCCAAAATAAGCGTAACACATAAGGACGACCAGCTACCCTTTGAACTCAAAAGGCAACAATTTGCATTTCGTCTATGCTATGCAATGACAATTAACAAGAGCCAAGGTCAATCACTAGATAAGATAGGGATCTACTTACCACAACCTGCATTCAATTATGGCCAATTATATGTTGCTCTATCAAGGGCAACGACACCCCACTCACTCAAAATTTTGATCGTACCACACAATGACGAAGACCCAACTCTAACCAAAAACATAGTCTACTCATATTTTCTACATGAAATAGACAACACAATAAACTAGCAACATACATTCCACCTTACCAAATAACTATATCATATCAACCATACATAAAATACTCTAGGGAAAAAAATACACCGTACACATTATTTACACAACTAATGTACATATGTTTAATACAATGTTGCGTAAGTTAAACATACTCATCTAAACACACATACATATACATTGAACACATTATTGATACTGATATTGTATATAGCTTGCTTACAATAACACCTACAATAACTATGCAACAGCCAACAAAATGGAACACAACTCGATACAGATCCGTAACAGCAAAGCACATCTAAAACCACAACCGCTACATGTAAGAGTTATAAAAAGGTGGATACCAAAATTCCAGAAGGAACTTTGCTACCTTTTTGTAGACAGAATTGTGTTCTACTATATGCTAATTGTATTTTATCCCTTTGAAATTTAACTAAATGATGCATGCGTTCACATCCTTTTCTTTTAATGTTCAACACAGGGTGACGGTATCGAAGTTATGGCTGACTTAAATCAACAAGAACACATTGAGGAAATAATCAAAGTTAGCGCATGTTATACGATAATGGAGTACGTTTGTGTTAATGCAAGAAAGACCAAAAAGGTAGTGGACCATGAGGCTTCATTACGAATTGGGAGCATGGCAACATTCACACCTATAACTGTTGGCAATATACCCACCTACTACTTCAGACTAGCTACACATGAATTATTGAAGGTGCATAGAGAGTACCCGAGACCTCTTGCAGGTAAACACTAATACTCAAACACATGTGACTACAACTAAAATAACACAACTTTGAGTTTTATACTATGATAGATTACCTTTTTAACTCATATTAGCTATGGATACTATTAAACAGTCAAATACCTTTTCACTCTCTACGTTTCTATGTCTTTATAATTGTAATCGGTTTATTAGTTTTAATATCCGAATCAGGTGATAATACAAAGGTATAGGTTTGTAAAACTTGCAGTTTTCAGCAAAATCATCATAGAAGCTAGCTTCTCATACCTGCTGTCACATACACCTCCTAACCTAATGGCTAATTTCTTAACTTGCAGACTACATTGGGCAGTTACAAAAGAAGTTTTTCCAGCACACAAACAAGGTGAAAAAACTAAAGAAGTTCCTCATACAAGACGAATGGTAAGAAAAAATGCACGTAACTCAAAAACAGTATTCATCATCAATGTAATTTTAATGTGAAACTCATTTCTCACAGGACTAACGAAGTTGAAATCACTTTTTAGAAAGACATGGAACACCTTACGAGTGATAACATAATTGAAGGTGACATAATCCTAATAACCTCCACATCAGCCACTTTCTACAAAGGTAAACAAACCACTATTACATATTGTAATACACATTTAACTAACTCAAGTGAAAACAAACAACAGTTGTGCAACTTGAAACAACCAGAGCAACAACCATCCATGTTAACCCAACATATCCTGAACTGATAAACGCTATCAACAGGTGAAAAACTTAATTAATAGCTATTGTACCAGCAACCATACTAACTAACCCGAACCTCTATCCAGGCTTAAAGCCCTTCCACCTCTCAAAAGCAATGCCAGAATCCATCATATACTAACAGAAAACAAGGTAATGACACGCATACACTTCCATCAGATATAATAAAAGTTCAAAGTGCAGCAATTTAGCTAACACATATGCAAACATAACAGTCCAATTACAAGTGCACTGCTCGCATAAAGGATATAGAAGCCCACCGAACATGGTATGCTGCTCAATGCTCCAAATGTTCAAGCAAGCTACACCCACAAGGAGAAAAATCGGTCGAATTAGTCTACTTACACCATAATGATATTGAGGCAAAGTGCAGGTAAGAATACAAAATATAACAAATATAAATTTTTATATACTTCATGTCAATAACAACAATATATATGATACAGCTATTGTGTGAATGTGACACTCATAGACGACACCGCAACAACTAAAGTTGTCTTCATTAATGATGCGATGGCTAACATGCTACAAATTAGCTGCAAAAAGATGGTCACTGAAGGTGGGAACACTGATCCACAAGTATTACCACAGGAAATGGTTACACACGTTGGTCAATTAAAGCTTTTCGAAATAGTCATACAATCTAACAAAACAGCTGTTGTCACCAACACCACAAACATGGGCAACATTTAGCCTATTGCATTACAAAATGATTCAAATATCAAATTCAGTTACTTATACTTCAAAACTTAATAACATATCAATTTAAACAGGAACTAGAGACAATGACAAGGGAGGCAAATGATTAAAGACTTCCCACTAAAAAGTCAAGCGGTCTCTCAAACAAAGAAGATGAAAATTGTCTCCATTTGTGGCTTTTTTTTAAATCAACGACCAGGACTTTCACTTGGTGTAGCTAAATAATGCTATCAACCACCAAACAAACATAATTTTTATATACGGCAAAAGATGGTGGGTTTTAGGACTAAAACTATATGTAAAATGCTCTCTATAAAACTGCTAGAAAGTGTTCATTATCTGTAACATCCCGCTTTCTCGTTTCGGTTAATAAAATAAAATATGAGTTATTATGAGTTGGCTAGTGTTGGGTTAAATAAAAATGGGTAATGGGTTTGGATTAATAAGGAAAGTAGAAAAAACATGGGCTCAAGCCCATGATCCATGATATAAATACCTTATTTATCCATTCTATCCATTCATTTCACCTATTCCATACACCACCCAAAATATACACTTAAGCTCTCTCTCATCTTTTTCTCTTTCTCTAACCAAAATAATAAGAATAACCCGAAAATCAATCCGAGGTAATGAGAGTATGATATAATATGGATCCTAACCCGCTAGATCTAGTCACGAAACAATGAACCGACACCCTAAACTGTTAAAGTCACGAGGTCCAGATGGAATCGGGTATAAACCGATTAAAAGATGAGCTTAGGGTACACCCTAGCTCAGATCTGGATCGAACGGGACGAAAAATGTTGAAAACGGTGGAAAACGAGTGAGATCTCGTTTTTTTGGCGAAATCCCGGTTTTCCGGCACGGCGGCGCCGGGAAGGCGACGCGAGCATTTGAGGATGTCAGATAATGTTTCTGACATTCTCTGACCTAACCCTAATTCGTTAACGGAAGAATAACGAATTAACAAGCAATCCGTTATGCCCATTCGTTAAGGAGAAAAAAGAATTAGCAGCAGTTCATTAAGCCATTCATTAAGTAATTCATTAACGAAGAATTGACGAATGAACACTCAGTTTGTTATAAAAGCCAGTTCCTTATAAAGGCCAGTTCGTTAGAAAGGTCTATTCATTAAGAAATAACGAATGAGTTCATTTGTTATGAGAGAACACATTCGTTAAGAAAGCCCATTCGTTAAAGAATTGGATGAAGAACTGGATGACGAAGTAAAGTTTGAAAGAATGACAGAAAGGTCCCTGCACTTAAGATAAGATGGATTAATTACACAGAAGCCCTCGAACTTTATGAATTAGAAAATAAAATAATAATTTGGAATTCTAATGAAAAATGTGTTAAGACAGTTAATGGAAATAAAATTTTTCCAAGCTGACCTAAAAGATGGATTAATTACACTGGTCAGCTCGACCCCAGCCAGGGGCTCTGCCCCTTGGACCATGCTAGGGGCTGCCGCCCCTAGAACCCCGCTGCCCCCAGACCCTCGTTCGTTGAGGGTTATATTTAAACTAGAAACACGATATGGGTAGTGATAGTTAATTGATACGTGTAATTGTTATACAGTTAGTCGTGCATAACTAAAGAAGGGAATAGCCATTAACGGTGAACGTAACAGGACTCAAGTGAGTTTCTAGCCCCACTTCCTTGTTATGTTTTCGGGGCTGTGTGCATACTCAATGTGAATGTTAATACACCTACTTAAATTGTAAGTGTATGCATTTATGATCTATGTGATAGTATGTACGAATGTATGAATGAAAGCTCGTCAGTGCATGAACGATCTTCAGATATTGCACGTATCGATGGAGAAAGTAATATTAGTATGCCCTGTATGAAATATGTAAGAATGAAAGTATGTAATGAAATGAGTATGTACGAAAGTATGATTATGTAAAGAAAGGTAGTATGGTTATAGCACGAACGAAAGGTATGGTGTAAGTAAGGAATAGACCTTAATAATATCTGCGAATGTAGGGAACAAACCCTAATAGTATATGCGAATGTAGGAACAAAACCTAATAATATCTGCAAATGTCGGGAACAGACCCTAATAATATCCACGAATGTAGGGAACAGACCCTGATAATATCTGCGAAGGTAATAGGGCAGAATGCTCTTTAAAACGTATATGTACGAATGAAAGTATGTATGTATGTAAGTATGGAAGTAAGAATGAATGTATGTAAGTATGTAAGGAAAGATGAAGGTATGTATCTTCGGATACGTATTTACGTAAGTATGTGAAAGTAATGTATGTTGCCTAATTATCTAGAACTCACTCAGCGTAGCTGACTTTTAGTATGCACACAGGTTAACAGACTGAAACAACTGGTTTGAGTGGGACACGTGGCAGGATTGAAGAGGCTGGCATATGAAGATTTGTCATGATGTTTTGAATGCTATAATTTATGTTATGTTTTAAAAGACAAGTTATGGATGTTTGTAATGAATGGTTGACTTTTATAATATTCCGCAAAAGTTTTAATTCACTCTGATATTTAGAACTTTTTTTATGAGTAAATCCAACGCCAAAGTAGGCAACCAGGATCGGGGCCTTACATTATCTAAATGAAAATTGTTGTGACCAATTACTACTATCTTTGATCAACATTTCTAATTATGTTACATCTCTTTAGCCTTTTCACACTTAACATTAATGTATACTACCGTAACGAAAGGCTAGACCAAACCTGCCGCAACGCGACGGGTCTAGATACTAGTTATAATAATTAAATAATAATAAGAAAATATAACAGTAATAATAATAATAATTAAAAAATAATAATGATAATAATAAGAATAATAAATAAATAATAAAAAAATTTATTATAATAATTAAATAATAATAATAAATAATTATATATAACTAACAATAATTAAAAAATAAAGAAGTAATAGGCGGTGTATAAGACGAAACACCGCCTATTATCTTCTCTTTCAAATTAACATGGCTGGGAAAAAACCAGATTCCGGCCACGTTTGTTCTCCCCCGTCCAAACTAATCCTAAACTCCAACAATCTTCAATCAGTTTTCAATCAATCAATCTTAATCTTCCTAAACTCTAACAAATGAAAATGTACCGTGTGTTTGGGTGATGAACGACGACGAATGGTTGTAACATTTGTTATTTTGTCAAACCCGTAACCCAACCCGCTTTATTTATATATTTATATTTTCAATATATATATATATATATATATATATATATATATATATATATATATACTAAACACACACATACGTATAAATTATCATGTAAATTAATATGTTTGATCCTAGTAACTCGTAAGATTTGTTTAAAATTAGTTTAAAAAGAATTATAGTTAAAGGTTTAATTTAATTTGGAACTTTATAAACAACATGTTAACAATTCGATGTTCAAGGTGTCACACCCCCATCTCGGGCCTAAGCGTGTGACCAACAGTTCGTACCGTTTTTGTAAATAAATTAGAGTTACGGATTAAAGAGGAAATATATTTTTGCGTGGATTAAAATAATATTATTTACATTAACAAAACACGAGATTTAAAAGTTCCCGGTTAGTGTTTACAAAATGATTTACTTGTTTATCAAACCACCATTACATATTTAATGTTTTAACAAAATGATCTGAGCTATCAGATCGCCTATCGAAGACTTCAATTCTTCAAGTGCATCTATCCTTCGTTACCTGTAAAACAATTTGAAAATACGTTAGCAACACATGCTGGTGAATAAACTAACGCATAAAATATTTTATTTACTTAATTACCCCTCGAGACATAACTTTGGTCTCGGCCCATCGTGGCTTAGGAATAATCAAGTTAAAAACTTAAAACACAATTACAAACTTAAGCTCTACTCGAAACCGCTCAGAAAACACCGCAACATTCATGATTACTTAGCTACCATCAGTATACACATGATTACCCACTCTAGGACATAACTTAGGTCCGGCCCGTCATGGCGGAGGCATATAACCAGGTGTGGTGCGTTGTGCCCACAGTCTACCACATAAGTTAGGATCCAAACAAACATACACGACAGCCTTAGGACCAGCGATTACTTTTGTTCATATTTTTGAGATACGTAATCTCATGTAATTCATTCATTTGACTCGATAATACAAGTTATAAAAGGTGGGCGTATTCACCTTTGAAAAGGATCAACTTCACTTCACTGAAAGAGTTGTCTTTCTTTAGCTATCTCGGACCTATAGCACGAGTATAACTTTTTGTTATTATAAGATCTTTAATCTACCTTAAGACCTTTAGTCTCCTTTTGTATAATCTTTACCTCGATTATATTTTCTTTTTAAACATTTAGTTTAAAATATCTTTTCTTTATTTTACAAGTTTAACCTTTAGTTTTTCTTGTTTACTTTTCTAACACTACGTTTCTTCTTCTCAAAGAAACGTACACTTCATTTCTTTATTTATTATTTAAGAAACTTAAACTTAAGAAACTTAAACAATAACAATATTAATAACAAACATTACTTTACATTACATATTTCTTATTTATATTATCTTTATTATATTTTTTTTGGTTTATTTTCGATGTATCGAGTATACCCTCGACTAGGGAGCCTTTTAATATTATATTAATATTTTATTCGGGCATTACCCCTAACTTGATGCCTTATTATTTCCTAGACTCTCGGGCAACACTTTCGGCGCTTGCATGTTTATCGATAATCTTGATCAATACTTCCTTGGCACGCAAGTCAAGGCACACCAGTCTTCAAAATTGTTGGCACGCACTTCGAGGTGGTGCGTCGGCTTGTCTCAGGGTGGCGCGTTCTTCAAGGAAACATCGTCGGTATATTGGCACATACTTCGAGGAAAAATTGATTTCGGGCACGGATTTCGAGGAGGGTCGAGGCACGCTTTACGAGGTAGAGAGTGTTTTCTAGAGAGAGAGAGATGTAAACTGAATTGTGAATGAATGAGAGGGGATCGTGGCCCTATTTATTGCTGCTGATCAATTGACCCATCGAGATACGCGATGGGTCTTACAAAGGATCCATCGCGTATAGCGATGGGTCAATCGGATCCTTTTATTATAATTATTTTACTCCATAACGATACGCGATAGGACTTTTGGAGGCCATCGCGTATCGTGACTAGCCTTGTCGCATTGCCATATAGCTTTGCCACGTGTGCCACATGGTGGTATACGCAGTGCCACGTGGGGACATGTGGCGGGCACGTGTCTGATCTCAGACCTTGTCATCGTGATACGCGATGACGTTATTGTTTGGCCGTCGCGTATCGCGATCGACCAGTAAAAAATATTTTATAATTTTTGTCCTTGGACTTTTAAATTTGACATTTTTGATCCGATATTTTTGTGATGTTACATCCTCTCCACCTTGGAATGAATATCGTCCGTGAGATTCACTTCTTAGAACAAGTGAGGATACTTTTTCTTCACTTCGGATTCTAATTCCCAAGTATACTCGGGGCCTCTTCGTGAGTCCCTCTTAACTTTGACCAATTTTAGAGTTAGTCTATTAAGTTTCTTTGTCTTAAATTCTTCAATTTGTAAAGGTCATTCTACGTACTTAAGGATTTCGTTTATTTCAACATCTTTTAAAGGCATCAAAAAAAATTCATCAGCTAGACATTTACGCAGATTTGAGACGTGGAATACATAGTGTATCCCTTTCATTTCTTCGGGTGGTCGCAGACGGTATGCACAGTACCGATTCGCTCGAGTATTTCAAAAGGTCTAACGAAACGAGGACTTAACTTTTCTTTCTTGCCGAAGCGAACGACACCTTCCAAGGCTAAACTTTTAATAAGACTTTATCACCTACATTGAACTCTAACGGCTTAGGATGGACATCAGCATAACTCTTTTGTCGGTCTCGCGCTGTCTTAAGTCGTTCTCGAATTTGCAACACCTTATCAGTGGTTTGTTGGACTATCTCAGGTCCAGACAATTGATTGTCTCTGGTTTCAGACCAGCATACCGGCGTTCTACATTTTCGGCTGTATAACGCTTCGACCGGTGTGGCTTGAATGCTCGTGTAATAACTATTATTGAATGAAAATTCCATTAGGGGAAGATGGTCATCCCGACTTCCACCTAAGTCAATCACATAAGCGGGAAGCATATCTTCAAGCGTTTGAGTTGTTCTTTCACTTTTCCCATCGGTTTGAGGATGATAGGCAGTTCTAAGATTTAATTGGGTTCCTAACGCTTGTTGAAAACGTTTCAAGAAATGAGACGTAAAACGACTGTCACGATCAGAGATGATAGACATCGGCACTCCATGCAACGCAACGATGTTGTTTACATAGATTCTCGCTA
Organism: Bidens hawaiensis; assembly: GCF_021521415.1. Lineage (NCBI taxonomy): Eukaryota > Viridiplantae > Streptophyta > Magnoliopsida > Asterales > Asteraceae > Bidens > Bidens hawaiensis. Next base: position 190,124 of record NW_027491587.1, read on the forward strand.
ATCTATCTATGGAATAGGCATCGTTAATAGGTATAAAATGTGCGGATTTTGTTAACTATCAACTATAACCCATATTGCATTGTGCTGACAAGTGGTTTTCGGGAGTTTTATGATGAAGTTCATAGTTATAATTTCCCACTTCCACACGGGAAGTTCAGGTTGCTGAAGCAATCCCGAGGGCTTTTGATGTTCAGCCTTGACTTTCAAACAAGTCAAACATTTTGCAACATGCAAAGCGATGTCCTTTTTCATTCCATTCCACCGATAATTTGGCTTAAGGATTTGGTACATCTTATCACTATCGGGGTGCATCATGTACTTAGACATATGAGCTTCACTTAAGATATTTTCTGGTAATTTCTCAAAGATTGGTACCCAAATCATGTTTCCAAGTCTAAGTATACCATCGTCACCTTTGACTAACGAGTCAATGGTGTCGTTACGTTTTTCGTCGTAGATCATGTTTTCATTGATCGCTTGAAGTTGGGAGGATTTGATTTGTTCGACTAAATCTACTTGGAGTTCTAATCGTAGAGCTCGAACTCCTTTTGGTTTCTCATGTTCCTTACGACTCAAGGCGTCAACCACAATGTTGGTTTTACCTTATTGATAAATGATTTCACATTCGTAGTCATTTAATGTTTTCATCCAGCGTCTTTGACGCATGTTGAGTTCTTTTTATTCGAAGATGTGTTTCAAACTTTTGTGATCAGTGTACACAATGAATTTGACTCCATGGAGATAGAGTCTCCATATCTTTAAGGCAAAGATTATGGCGCTCGACTATAGATCATGAGTTATGTAGTTCATTTCGTGTACCTTCAGTTGACGAGAGGCACAAGCGATTGTTTTCTTTCGTTGCATTAGTACGCATCCCATACCGAAATGAGACGAGTCACTAAAGACAACAAAGTCCTCGGTACCTTCTTGCAAGGCCAGTATAGGTGAATTTTTGATTCTTTGTTTGAGCATATCTGTAACGATTCCGACGAAACCAGGTATACCCTAACCGGTAGACAATAGTTACGTTATATTTAATGTCGGGTACATGAATTACCATAGTAATTATACGAGAATACATGGTTCACTGTATTGATTGTACGTGAATATATAATTCATCGTATTGAATATGCGATTAATCGATCGATAGTTATTGAAACCCGAACGAATCGAGGGTTCAATTATAGACGATATCTATAATATTTAGTGATTTTACGAAGCATTAATGCTTCGGGATAAGTAAAGTACGGCACAGAAAAAGAATTTTCGATTTAATGGTACGTCGGTACGTTAAACGAAACCTTTAATACCAAACCAAGCAAGAGACAAACGATCAAGCCGAAAAAGATGCGCAATTATTAATAATATGATGTTTTAAGTTAATAAATGTCATGGTTTAAGTTTTTAAAGTTTTTAAATCGGTTTTATATAAATTTCAATTTTAAGCCGAAAAAAACCGTTTTAGCCTCGTTTTAAGCCGAATTAAACATTTAACCGAAAAACGAACTGAACCAGATTATCCAAAACGTTATCCGGATTTCCAAAATCCAAATGAGTGGCCAAGAATGGAAAGGTGGGTCCCACCCCACCTCCACCCTTTAACCGATCGGACCAAAGGGGTCTAACCCCATTCATTTGTTATTTTTTTTAAACAAACATCTCCATGTTCATCAATTCTCTCCACCTTTCCACTCAAAAACCCGGAATTGTAGCAAGGAAACCAAGGTAAAAATCGAGTTATTTACGTGTTCATCTTCGTTTCTTGAGTTTATTTGCAAGAAAATGAGGTTTCAAAGATGAAAACCGATTCTTGCATGATCAAGTGATGTATATGGGTTATATAAGGGATCTTGGTCTAAGAAAGGAGTTAAACGAACCAATAACGAATTTTTACGGTTTAAACTTTAGTTTCGAAACAATAACCGAAACTATAGTGTAAGAGGCTTGATTGTGAGTGTAACTTGCTTGGTATTGTGGTATGTTGGTTGTAGGTTCTGTATTTAGTGGTAGATAAGGCGGAAAAACGAGTTTGTAGCTTGTAGTGGCGGAGATCGAAAGGTATATTCGGTTTTTATATAAGTATGAGTTTTTGGACAGATTGTGGTATATTATTTTTCCCGTTTTGCGTGCATAGCACGGTTATCCGTTTTTACGTTTCAAAATAAATGAGCAGATAAAAATAATATACAGAAATATATATGTGTATTTCTCACTCTCAAACATATGAGACATACCACCTCCAGATCGAGAATTACCGATTTTAGCGAACCTAGAACGCCTGAGGACATTGACTGAGCAAGTGATAAAGTTTCCCATAATAGTAATTGATAATATTTGAAGGCAACAAGGGTTGCGCGATTACCTTGAACCTTGCAACTCCCTATGTTATCCTTACATCCGCTAGATGCCTATACCCATGTATACTCGAATAGAATGATTACCCATACACAAAGAGGTGTTGGAATCATTATAGCATAGTTGGTTGTTCGTTCGTAGGTGGTATACCGTGTATGCCGGATATACAAATAGACACGGATATTATAACTCCGTGGTACGTAATCGTTTGGTGCTCACGGTGAGCATGTATCGGTTATACTGACATGCAGAAGGATATTGAAATCAAGCATATTAAACATTAATCTTTGTTGAGAAAGATCTATATGTCAGTTGGTGACAAGGGTTATGAAACATATTTAACGTTAACCTACATCAGGTTAAGTCCATATGTTATTATATTTGTGGAACATATATACTAGTTACTGGTATGTGTAATATGTATGATAATATTTGGTGTGTATGTGTACCCGCTGTTACGATTGAGCTGGTAACGAGTTATACGGTGAGATTAGTATTGATTACTGCGTACGGGATGGGTACGGCAGAATAACATAAAAAGAGTAACTCCAATGATGGAGATTGATATGATTCAGTTGATTGCTCAAAGATAGCAGATGATGATACCGAATGTCGTATCACAGATCACTGCTAGTGTTGATGCAAATGTGATCGCAGAATTATAGATCGAGCGATCAATTGAATATGAATATTTCAATTCTTAGTGTTATTACTAAGAGTGATAATGTCCCACCAAATACTATTATGACTACAAGTATTAGTTATAAACTAAACATGAATAGTAGTCGTAATGAATTAGATCCGGTATGAACGATATGTTTGTTGGTTGTGTTAAGGAAATTATTAATAGTCTACTGAGGGTAAAGGGAGGAATAGATTAGCGAGTGGATAGAAAAGATCGAAATGGTTAAGGATATTGGTATGAGTCTTGAACATTGTGTAGTGAAATATGCTACAGATATGTTGGTAGATTATGTTGTATCGTGATGGAACACGATGGTACAAAATTATAGTTAGAAAATTATTACTCAGATGATATGGTCAGAATTTAAAATTCTTGTGCTAGAGCACTTTTATTCGAGTAATTAAGTTCAGAGATTGGAAACTGAGCTATGGAAGATAGAAATGTTGTGTGTTGATCACTTAGAACACGCTAATCGTTTGAAGGAATTGTCATGTCTGGTAACATGGCAAATTACTCCTGAAACTAAGCGAAGTGAGCGCTATATTGGGGACTAACTCCATCGATAAGGAGTATAGTCAATCCTGTAAAATATACAACCTTTGGAAGGGTTGTGTCACAAGCCAGCATTGATATATTTGACTCTATGGGAAGCGGACTGGAAGGACGTTAGGTGAGACGTCGAGTGTTAAAGAAGAGAAATGATAAAGGTATAGTGCAAGATAGGCTTTTGAATAAGTAGGTATGTCCTACAACCCAGAATTATACTAAGACCCGTTCTGTTGTGAAAACATGAACCGCATGAATGGTCCTTCCCTAAATGTGGAAAATATGGTTATCGGCAGGAAGAAGAATGTCGAGTGATAGTAGGCCACAGGTGTGGTAAAGATGGACGTAATGCCCCAATTGTAGAACCAATTGAAGCCATGTGAACCGGCAACCCCAACCCATTCGTGTACAACCACTCCAAACCCAACAGCTTCAATAACATTCCATCCAAAGAAATCAAATTATGCCAAACAGTTGTACTTGCTATGAATGCGGCAGTACAGATCACTTCAAGGGAAACTGTCCGAAACTGAACCAGGGAGGAAATGGGAGGCAAACCGTGGGTCAGGCATCGTCGTCCAATCCGGCGAGAGGCCGAGCATTTGTGATGGAGGCGAACGAAGCACGCCAGGACCCCAGCGTAGTGACAAGTACATTCCTCGTCTCTGATCATTACGCTTCTGTATTATTTGATACGGGCGCCGATAGAAGTTTTGTCTCCGTTAAGTTCCTATCGAGAGCAAACCTTCCGATTAGTGAAACCATAGAACCTTATACTGTAGAAGTCGCTAACAGTAAAACCATGATAGTTAATTAGATAGTTCGGAATTGCCCTTTTATTCTGAACGATCAATCCTTCCTGATTGACTTATTACCGGTAGAATTAGGTAGTTTTGACGTGATAGTGGGAATGGATTGGTTAACACGTAACAAAGTGGAAATAAACTGTGAAAAGAAAATCGTCAAGATCCGGGTGTCGGATGACGAGGAGGTGTTAGTGCAAGGAGAGAAGTCGGACACAATGATACCATTTATATTCCACCTCAAGGTGTTAAAATATTTACGCCAGGGATGCGTGGCGTATCTAGCGAGCTTGACGGCCACAGATTCTGAGGAGAAACGGGTGGATGATACCCCGGTGGTACGCGAATTTCCACAAGTTTTCCCAGAAGAACTTCCTGGATTACCGCCAACCTGACAGGTCGATTTCAGAATCGATTTAATACCTCAAGCTGGCCCTGTTGCTAAGGCACCCTACCGACTTGCACCGTCCGAGATGCAAGAATTATCCAATTAGTTGCAAGAATTGTTGGATAAAGGATTTATACGTCCTAGTCATTCCCCATGGGGTGCACCTGTATTATTCGTGAAAAAGAAGGACGGGAGCCTTAGAATGTGCATTGATTACAGGGGGTTGAACATGTTAACAATCAAAAATAGGTACCCTCTTCCCCGAATTGATGACCTGTTTGACCAGCCGCAAGGTGCGAGCTATTTCTCAAAAATCGATCTTAGATCGGGATACCATCAGGTTAGAATTCAGGAAGAAGATATCCCAAAAACCGCATTCCGGACTCGTTACGGCCATTACGAGTTCTTAGTTATGCCTTTCGGACTAACAAATGCGCCGGCAGTGTTCATGGACCTCATGAATCGAGTCTGTAAACCCTACCTCGACAAATTCGTCATCGTGTTTATTGACGATATTTTGATCTACTCGTAAAGTAAAGAAGAGCACGAGCAACACTTAAGAATAATTTTAGAGCTTCTGAATCAGGAAAAGTTGTATGCAAAATTCTCTAAGTGTAACTTCTGGTTGCAAGAAGTGCAATTCCTCGGTCACGTTGTAAACCATCAAGGAATACACGTTGATCCGAGTAAGGTTGAAGCAATTAAGAATTGGCAAGCGCCTAAATCGCCAAAGGAAATCCGCCAATTCTTAGGCTTAGCTGGATATTATCGTCGATTTATAGAGAACTTTTCCAGCATCACCCAACCTTTAACTCTCCTGACTCAAAAGGATCGAAAGTATGAATAGGGGATCGAAAGTATGAATAGGGAGAAGAGCAGGAAACAGCGTTTCAAACGTTAAAGCGAAACTTGTGCCAAGCGCCGATTTTAAGTCTCCCCGATGGGGACGATGGTTTTGTCGCATATTGTGACGCATCGCGTAGAAGGTTAGGATGCGTGATGATGCAGAATAATAAGGTTATAGCCTATGCTTCCCGACAGTTAAAAGTACACGATAAAAATTACACTACTCATGACTTAGAACTGGGAGCGGTTATTTTCACACTTAAAATCTAGAAACGTTATCTCTACGGTACGAAGTGCACCATCTTCACCGATCATAAAAGTTTGCAGCACATATTCGATCAGAAAGAACTGAATATGAGGCAACGAAGATGGGTTGAGTTGTTAAGCGATTATGACTGTGACATCCGTTATCACCCCGGCAAGGCTAACGTCGTAGCCGATGCCTTGAGTAGGAAAGATCGGGTTAAGCCATTGCGAGTGAGAGCGCTAGGGATGATAGTCCAGTCGAACCTTTCGGACCTGATTCAAGTCGCTCAACGTGAGGCGTTGAAAGAGGAACAATTGGAAAAGGAGGGACTTTACGGCAATGAGAAGAATTTCGAACAGCGCGTGGACGAAATTCTCTATTTCAAAAATCGGGTTTGGATCCCGACCCTCCATGACCTTCGTGATTTAATCATGGACGAAGCGCATAGATCGAAATAGTCATCCTACTTCCATTATTGGAAGGCGGGGAAGGAAGCATCGAGAGCTTGAAGCTTTCTATGGGTGAAGTAATTATCACCAATTTGTTAAATTGAAAATGGGCGTTAATCAAGCCATAAGATTTGAATTGAATCGAGAAACAACCAATCGGATTTATAATATATAGGATAAGTTGAAAGCAGCGCGAGATTGACAAAGGATTTATGCCAACATACAAAGGAAGCCATTGTCACTAGAAAGAGGTGACAAGGCATTTTTAAGGCATCACCTTAGAGAGGTGATATGAGGTTTGGCAAAACCGAAAGTAGCTCCTTAAGATATTGGACCTCATGAGACTATCTCCACGATTGGTCATTTAGTTTATCGATTAAAGTACTCCAGGGGCTAACTACTATACATGACGTCTTGCCATGTATACGGATTGAAAAGTACCTAAGCGTTGAGGCAACAAAAGTACTAGTAATGGAGGTACTCATAGAAGACATGCTTGATATCATAAATAATTCCGTAGAGATAGTAGACGGGAAAACTAAACAGTTTGGACACACCAAGCTTTATTGATTAAGATTAAGTGGAATTCACAGCGAGGACCAGATTATACCTGGTAACGCGAGGGTGAATTCTAAAAGGAGAAACCCCCACCTTTCTCTCGGAAGGGGATAGTGGGCGTGTAAAATTTCGAGGACGAAATTTCTTAACGGGGGGAGAATGTAACGATTCCGACGAAACCAGGTATACCCTAACCGGTAGACAATAGTTACGTTGTATTTAATGTCGGGTACATGAATTACCATAGTAATTATACGAGAATACATGGTTCACTGTATTGATTGTACGTGAATATATAATTCATCGTATTGAATATGCGATTAATCGATCGGTAGTTATTGAAACCCGAACGAATCGAGGGTTCAATTATAGACGATATCTATAATATTTAGTGATTTTACGAAGTATTAATGCTTCGGGATAAGTAAAGTACGGCACAGAAAAAGAATTTTCGATTTAATGGTACGTCGGTACGTTAAACGAAACCTTTAATACCAAACCAAGCAAGAGACAAACGATCAAGCCGAAAAAGATGCGCAATTATTAATAATATGATGTTTTAAGTTAATAAATGTCATGGTTTAAGTTTTTAAAGTTTTTAAATCGGTTTTATATAAATTTCATTTTTAAGCCGAAAAAGACCGTTTTAGCCTCGTTTTAAGCCGAATTAAACATTTAACCGAAAAATTCGGATTTTATATCCCATAGCCATACGCAACGGGACAAGGGACAAGTCCATCGCGTATTGCGAAGGGCTTGGTTATAAACCCCAGAAAGATGCCACATGGCGATACGCGATCGCCGGGGAGCCAACGTCATCGCGTATCGCGATGATGTGTTCTGACAAGCGTAACACGTGTTGCCACGTGTTAACCGGTGGCACTATTTGTCGCCACTTGTCACCACATGGCACCACGTCTGCCTCGTGATAGGGCTAGGAGGTGACTGGTCAAGCCGACGTCGCGATACACAACAGGCTTAGCAGATAGCCATCGCGTATCACGATGAGCTTCCTGTTTTGCCTATAAATAGAAGGCCACAGCCATCTCCCACTTCACACTCAAATTCTACATATATCTCTCTCTCTAACATCTCTCTAAACCCCATAAAAGTGTACCCTCGATCACTTCGTAAAACATGCCCAAAATCCTCGATTTTCGTGCCTAAGAAACGTATATTTTCTTTTCTTTATTATTTAAGAGTATTCATAATTACATAAATAATATTCTATAACAAAGAATTATATAATAATCACATTGATATATATATATATATATATATCAATGTGATTATTATATAATTCTTTGTTATAGAATATTATTTATGTAATTATGAATACTCTTAAATAATAAAGAAAAGAAAATATACGTTTCTTAGAGAAAAAGAAACGTAGGGTTTTAAAGAAAGGTAAAATAAGATACTTTTTAACTAAAGGTTTTAAAGTAAAGAAAATATAATCTAGGTAAAGATTATAAAAGAGACTAAAGGTCTTAAGCCGGATTGTATATCCGACTAACAAAAAGTTATACTCGTACTATTGGCGCGAGATAGCAAGAAAAAGAGAAAGACCCTCGGACAGTGTATTGAAGCTAATCCAAAACGAAAAAGGTGAATACGCCCCAAACTTTACAAACTTGTTTAAATCGAGTCAAGTTAATTAAATAAAAAGAACCACATGGGACTACGTGTCTCTAAAACGTTATAAACAAAAGTAAGCCCTAGACCTCAGGCTTTCGTGTACGTTTGTTTGGATCCTTACATATGTGGTAAAAAGACGGTGGGCACACCGTGCCACACCTGGTCATATGACGCTTTCCATGAGGGGAACATGACCGTGTGTATACGTACGCTACCTAAATAGTATCGAACGTTACGGTGTTTTCTTGGGTGTTTTGTGTGAACTTTATTTATAATTGGGTTTTGTTTTAAAGCTTGATTATTCCTAAGCCACGATGGGTCGGACATAAATATGTCTCGAGGGGTAATCAAGTTAAAGAAAATATTTTAGCGTCGGCATATTCACCAGCATGTATTGCTGACGTATTTTCTAAACATTTTGCAGGTAATCAAGAATAGGGCTTGGAAGCTCGAAGTCCTCAAGATATCCGATGGCTCGGATATTTTTGTTAAAACTTTAACTTATAAATGGTTGTTTTGTAAATAACAAGTAATCTTACTCAAACACTAAAAGGAAACTTTTTATCCTTTCTTTTGTTAATGTAAATATTATATTTTAAATCCGCACAAATATAAACTTCCGCTTTTTTATCTGCTAACTCTGATATATTTACAAATGTGGTACCAACATATGTGTCATACACCTAGGCCTTGGTATGGGGTGTGACATAAGTACTGTTCGGCGTTTGTTTACGCGTTTTTGGGGATTTCTTCTATTCTAGCGCCGTCAGCCGCCGTTAACCACCATGGTTGTTTTGGGTTTGATCGTTTATAGTCTAGGTAGGTTCGAGGTGTCCAGATCTAAGCTAAGGTGGTCCTTAAACTCGTTTTGGTTGATTAAACGCCCGAACAAAGCTAGATCTAGATCAAAACGACTCATGCGGCATCCCGGGGCTGTGGTGTTGGGTTCTAATGTATATGTGTAGCTTAGATAAATCATTTCTTACCTTCGGTTGATCTAGGATCGTTGAATAGTGTTGAGAGTGTTTGGCTTAAGTGTGTGTTTTTGAAGGTGTAGGATATGGTGTAGAGATGGATAGAAATGGAAATGATTAAGGTTTAAGAGGTATTTATACTCCCTTAAGCCAATGGACCTAAGACACATCTTTCCTTTTGGTCCATATTTAATTCTATTTAATTTGTCTACTTAACCTTTCACCTCTATTATTTTATTATTTCTCTACTATTCAAGTAAACTTTTTCATTATAAATAAATAATATATTAATTATTATTTTTAGAAATTTCGGGATGTTACATCTATCTGCAATCTCATATTTTTATAAAGTATTTAGATTACCCCTATTTTACCCGTACCAAATTTGAGTCAAATGTAGTTAATTTGTAGCAAAATATCTATTTAACAACTTTTAACCCATAACATCAAATTTAAGTTTTTACATAAAACACTAAGCAATCATTTATAAAAAAAACTTAAGAAATTAAATATGATAAACTTTATTATATTTAAAATCGATTGGTATATATTATTCTAACAATTTAACACATATTTTATTATTTATTATATTTGAAAGTGATTGGTATTACTATCTTTACAATTTAACACATATATGTATAGTTTACTAAATTAACCGAAAAAATAAATAGATAGATTTAAATAATATATTTATAATATAAATTTATATGACAATGTACAAAAAACCGATAAATAAATGGATTTTTTTTTTTAGAAAATGGATCAACTTTTAAGCATATATTTATAATTTAATGATGAAAAAAATTACTTCATAAATTGAAATCTTATTAGAATTTCTTTTATTTTTTATTTACAATCTTTAACAATAAACATATTATAATATGTTAATGATAACATTTAAATTTATATTTTTTTCAATATTTAACAAACACAGTTTGTTGTTGATTTTTGGATATCACCTAGTATGTTGTGAAATATATTCTATCAATGTATAGAAGTATAACATGTAAATATTTTTTTATAAAAATGTATAGACATAATATTTATATAGAGTTTAAAGAAAAAAGATTAATTTAATCATATTATTGATATAATATAAATGGAGTGAAAAAGAAAAGTGAATAATTATTGATATATGACATATATTTGTTTTGGAGGGAAAAAATTGTGAGAATTAAATACAAACTAACATATATCATAATTATTTTACTTTATTAGATCATGTAGATATGTATGTGTATTTTATATCAATCAAGATTTGGACATAGTTTAAATTAATATTCTTTAATATATATTTTTAAATTAAATATTGAAATATACGGATGGTCAAATTGTTTTTGAGACAAACGACGACTTCTATCATTAAACATAAAATATATATTTTCCCATTTACCTTATTTATTAAATATAGTATATCATTTTAAGTTTTTTTTCTTTATTTTATTTTGGCAGTAAATATTTACAAACTGGTTTATGTAATAAAACATATAAACAAGTTTTAAATTTCTTAAACACAAGGTTAAATTGTATCAACCAAAACAATGCTAATTATTCCAAATGTATTGTTACACCAAACCACTAATGAGTCGAATTGTGATATTTTATTAAATAGCAATCGTTACGAATTATGCACGATCATTAAATGCCTACGGATTAAGGGCCAGATAAGAAATATAGGATTTTAGGTGGTCTCGTCATTTACTTTCACGCAAGGATTTTGTTGGTTATTGTCACTCGACAAATTAAGGATAATCCACCGTGACTCTCCGCCTCATAATCCAACTCGTCTAGACTGCTATTCATGTGAGTTTACATACCCTTTTTTTTATCTTTTACACATTTTAGGGGTAGCATGTATACTATATTTACATTACTTATGTTTTTGATCGCATCTATTTAAACACAACTCCTTATATGTTTATGTGTGATGATTGCATGATCTATGCCTATGCTCTATGTGCTTAAGTGTTTATTTTATGCTTGGTAGTTGGTATCTCATCCTCATCTATTCTCATCTAGTATGATCATACATTACCCAAGTACAATAATTTTGTATCAATAGAAATGGGTCCACATCTATTTAGTTGTTTACATTTTAATAGGAATTGTAATGCTCAACATTAATATATGAATTGTGGTTGTTATCTATATATATCTCAACTAAAACTTATGTATTCTCACCAACATTCGAATTCACAAACTCTATTTTTATACATGCTATAGGTTCAAGTAATTTACATTGTTCAAGATGAAGAAAGTAGTTTTACATTAGGATATTATTCATAATACAAAAGCATAATGTAATTGTTTCTTATTATTGAATTTGTATACTTATTTAATGTTAATGAAATTAAATAATTATTGACGCTTTAATTAGTGTATTTTGAGCTACTGTCCAATCGATACATTACGCCCCAGCGTGTTCCGCCGCCTTTGGTCAGGGTCGCAACGGCGATGGGTGGTGGGGATCCAGATGAACGGCGACGACTGATGTATGTTTGGGTGTGTGTTTGTTTATTTGTTTCTGTGTAACATCCCGTTTCTCGTTTCCCGTTTTGGTTAATAAAATAATAATATTAGTGATTATGAGATGAGCTTGTGTTGGGTTAAATAAATATGGGTGATGAACTTGCGTTAATAAGGAAGGAAGAAAAACCATGGGCTTAAGCCCTTGACCCATGGTATAAGTACCATAATTATCCATTAATTCCCTCATTCTCATCCATTCCATAAACCATCCAAAACACACACTTAAGCTCCTTCTCTCTATTCCTCTCTCTAGCCGAAATAACCAAGAAAACTCGAGCATCGATCCGAGGTAATAACGTTATGATATTATATGGATCTTAAACCTCTAGATCTAGTCGTGAAACGACGAGCCGAAACCCTCAACCGTTAAAGTCACGAGATCCAGATGGAATCGGGGATAAACGGATCAAAAGACGAGCTTAGGGTCACCCTAGCTCGGATCTGGATCGAACGAGACGAAAAACGGTGAAAATGGTTGAAAAACGGGTGACATCTCGCTTTTCCGGCGAGATCTCGTTTTCCGGTGACGATGGTGCCAGAAAACGGCGGACGAGGATAAGAGGTGTCAGCGAATGTTTATGGCATTCTCTGACCTAACCCTAATTCGTTTCGGATAAGTAACTAATTAGCTGCATTCGCTATGCCATTCATTAAGGAAGAATAATGAATGAGCAGCCATTCGTTACGCTCATTCGTTAAAGAAGAATAACGAATGAGCAGTCATTCTTGATGCCTATTTGTTAAGGAAGAATAACGACTGAGCAGCCATTCGTTATGCCCATTCGTTAAGGAAGAATAACGAATGAGCAGCCATTCGCTATGCCAATTCGTTATAATAGAGAAATAACGAATGAGCGTCCTTCGTTAACGAACTGGATAACAAAATAAGTTGGAACGAATGACAGAGAGGTCCCTGGATATAGAAAAGAATGGTTTAATTACATAGAAGCCCTTGGACTTTATTAATTGATGAAAGATATCTTGAAGGGTTAATGAGTTAGCAATAAAATATTATTAAAGAATTATAGTGGAAATTATGTTAAGAACAGTTAATGAGAATAAAATTTTTCCAAGCTGACCTGGTAGCTTAACCCCAGCTTGGGGCTCTACCCCTTGTACCCCGCTAAGGGCTACTGCCCCTAGAACCCCGCTATCAGGGGCGCTGCCCCCTAAATTCCCGTTCGTTGAGGGATATAATTAAACTAGAAACATGACACGGGTAGTGATAGTTAATTGATATGTGTAATTGTTTTACAGTTAGTTGCGCACAGCTAAAGAAAGGACTAACCATTAATGGTGAACGTAACCACATTCAGGTGAGTTTCTAGCCCCCACTTCCTTGTTATGTTTTCAGGGCTGTGTGCATACTCAATGTGAACTTTAATACACTTACCTTGAATGGTAAGTGTATGCTATAATGATTGATGTGTTAGCATGTATGAATGTATGAATGAATTCTATGAATGTTATGAGTGAACGCTTGTCGGTGCGTGAACGATATTCAGATATTACACGTATCGACAGGGAAGTAATATGTAGTATGACTGGTATGAAATATGTATGTATGACAGCACGTAATGAAATGATTATGTATGAAAGTATGATTGTATTACAAAAGATATGTATGATTATATCATGAATGGAAGGTATGGTTTAAACATGGAACAAACCCTAATAATATCTGCGAATGAAGAGAACAGGCCCTAATAATATCTGTGAATGTAGGGAACATACCCAAATAATATCTGCGAATGTAGAGAGCATACCCTAATAATATATGTGAATGTAGGGAACAGACCCTCATAATATCTGCGAAGGTCATAGGGCGGTATGCTCTTTAAAACAAAATGTATGATTGAAAGAATGTATGTACGTAAGTATGAAAGACAGAATGAATGTATGTATGTATGCAATTAAGTAAGGAAAGATGAAGGTATGTATCTTCGGATATGTAATTACGTAAGTATGTGAATGTAATGTATGTTGCCTGATTAACTAGAACTCTCTCATCGTAGCTGATTTTAGTATGCATGCAGGTTAATAGACCGAGACAGCTGATTTGAGAAGGACACGTGGTAGGATTGAAGAGGCTGGCATATGAAGATTTGTCATGATGTTTTGAACGCAATAATTTAAGTTATGTTTTAAAAGACAAGTTATGGATGTTTGTAATGAATGGTTGACCTTATGATACTATTCCACGAAAGTTTAAATTAACTCTGATATCTAGAACTGTGTTTATGTAAATCCAATGCCAAAATAGGGCACCAGGGCCTTACAAGTTGGTATTAGAGCAAAAGTTCGAGAGAATTAAGCATCCTACATTCTTTGACTCGAACAGAGAATGGGACATAAGTAAGAAAATAGAAAGATGTCAGTTCAAGAAAGCCATGTGTCACTCAAGCAAGCCAAGTAAAGGTAAAGTACATGATTGAATTCATGTGTAATGTACGAATGTGTAAGGAAGTTAGCTTAATTGTTAGGGATAGGGGTGTATAATTACATGAACTGTTTGATTGCCTAACTATTAGAAGTAAAACTAGCATAGGTAGACTCACAAAGGGAAGTGTATATGACACGGAAAGTAACATGATCAGCTAATCGCAGCTGGCCGCCATTATTACCTGTTACCCTTACTATCCTTGTACTAAATAGTTCATTGAGTGATGATGTTTGTCTTTCCATAGAGAATATGATTGGCTGGAGCAAGAAATGTCGTCGGTTAACGAGGTCCCACAGGACTTCGTGGTAGGCCATGTATTGTCCGAGAACCTTCTGTAGAATCAGCTGGTAACACACGGGATGAAGGAAGCGCAGCTGGACGAAATCCAAGCAACATTGAAGGGTATCAAATCGACCCTGTTGTTCAAGCCGCCATTGCTCAACCTGTAGCTGTTGTAGTGAAGAACCAGCAATTTGAAAAATCTGCTGGAAGCCATACAAGAACTGCTGAAGGGTCAGGAGAGAGGGGTAAGAAGGATGATGAAAGAGAGAAAGGTGAATCGAGTGAAGTTCGATTTGTGAAAGTTGACGAGAGGAAGAGAGGCCTAGGTGGGTGTAACTACAAGTCGTTCAAAGGTTGCGACCCACCAAAGCTGATAGGTTTGGGGGATGCAATCGCTACTCTCCAGTAGATAACCACAATGGACAAGGTAATCCAAATTAGCGATTGTCATCCTGACCAAGCAGTGGGTTATGCCACTTAATTGTTCGGAGATGAAGCTATGTACTGGTGGGAGTCGGTGGAGCAGAGAAAGACTCGAGAAGAAGTAAAGGCGATGAGATGGGATGACCAGAAGGAATTAGTGATGAGAAGGTTATGTGCTGATGCTGAGGTTGAAAGGGCTGAGATAAAGTTTCTGAACTTGAAAGCGGGTAAGTTGACACCCGTGAGTATACTACCGAATTTAACCGCTGGCTAGATTGGTGCCTGACATGGTCGATACCGAAGCCAATAAAATCAAGTGCTACATAAGAGGACTGCCACAGAACCTTATTAACCCAAGTTCATATCCTATATTTATTTAACCCAACAAAATCCCATCTCGTAATCACTAATATTATTATTTTATTAACCGAAACGGGAAACGAGAAACGGGATGTTATAAGTCTTCACTCTTTAAAGAGGTTTCGTCCCTGAAACCTAACTACTACTGAAACAATTCCGGGAAAAACTTGCGTATCTCATCTACAACAGCCTAAATAACCAAGAAAACTAGAGCATCGATCCAAGGTAATAACGTTATTATATTATATGGAACCTAAACGCTAGATCTAGTCACGAAACGACGAGCCGACACCCTCAACCGTTAAAGTCACGATATCCGGATGGAATCGGGTATAAACCGAACAAAAGACGAGCTTAGGGGTCACCCTAGCTCGGATCTGGATCGAACGGGAGGAAAAACGGTGACAACGGTGGAAAAATGGGTGAGATCTCACTTTTCCTGCGAGATCTCGTTTTCTGGTGGCAACGGCGCCAAAAAACGTCGTACAAGGATAAGAGGTGTTAAAGAATGTTTCTGACATTCTCTGACCTAACCCTAATTCGTTACGAAAAACTAATGATTTTGCTGCATACGCTATGTCGTTCGTTATACCCATTCGTTAAGGAAGAATAACGAATGACCAGCCATTCGTTATGCCCATTCGTTAAGGAAGAATAACGAATGAGAAGTCATTCGTTATACGCATTCATTAAGGAAGAATAACGAATGAGCAGCCATTTCTATTGCGCATTCGTTAAGTAAGAATAACGAATGAGCAGCCATTCGCTATGCCAATTCGTTATAATATAGAAATAATGAAGGAGCCTCCTACGTTAACGAACTGGATAACGAATTAAATTTGAAAGATTAACAGAAAGGTCCCTAGACTTAGAAAAGAATGGTTTAATTACATAGTACCCCTTGGACTTTATTAATTGATGAAAGTTACCTTGAAGGGTTAATGAGTTAACCCCAGCCATTGGCTCTACCCCTTGAAACCCGCCAGGGGCTGCCGCCCCTAGCACCCCGCTGCCAGGGGCACTACCCCTGGACCCCTGTTCATTGAGGGTTATATTTAAACTAGAAACACGACATGGGTAGTGATAGTTAATTGACACGTATAATTGTTACACAGTTAGTCACGCAAAGCTAAAGAAATGAATAAACATTAACGGTGAACGTAACCACATTGAAGTGAGTTTCTATCCCCACTACTTTGTTATGTTTTCGGGGTTGTGTGCATACTCAATGTGAACGTTAATACACTTACCTTAAATGGTCAGTCTATGCTATAATGATTGATGTGTTAGCATGTATGATTGTATGAATGAATACTATGAATGTTATGAGTGAACGCTTGTCGGTGTGTGAACGATCTTCGGATATTGCACGTATCGACAGGAAAAGTAATATGTAGTATGCCTGGTATGAAATATGTTTGTATGACAGCACGTAATGAAATGAGTATGTATGAAAGTATGATTATATTACAAAAGGTATGTATGATTATATCATGAATGGAAAGTATGGTTTAAACTGGGAACAAACCCTAATAATATCTGCGAATGGAGGGAACGGACCCTAATAATATCTACGAATGTAAGGAACAGACCCAAATAATATCTGCAAATTTAGAGAGCATACCCTAACAATATATGCGAATGTAGGGAACAGACCTTCATAATATCTGCGAATGTAGGGAACATGCCCTAATAATATTTGCGAAGGTCATAGGGCGGTATGCTCTTTAAAACATAAATGTATGATTGAAAGAATGTATGTACGTAAGTATGAAAGACAAAATGAATGTATGTATGTATGTAATTATGTAAGGAAAGATGAAGTTATGTATATTCGGATACGTAAATAGTAAGTATGTGAATGTAATGTATGTTACCTGATTAACTAGAACTCACTCAGCGTAGCTGATTTTAGTATGCATGCAGGTTAATAGACCGAGACAACAGATTTGAGAAGGACACGTGGCAGGATTGAAGGTGCTGGCATCTGAATATTTTTCATGATGTTTTGAATGCAATAATTTATGTTATGTTTTAAAAGACAAGTTATGGATGTTTGTAATGAATAGTTGACCTTTTAATACTATTCCGAGAAAGTTTAAATTAACTCTAATATCTAGAACTCTGTTTATGTAAATCCAACGGCAAAGCAGGGCACCGGGACCGGGGCCTTACAAGTTGGTATCATATCATAAGTTCGTGAGAATTAAGCATCCTACATGCTTAGACTCGAACAGAGAATTGGACATAAGTAAGAAAATAAGGAATATGCCAGTTCAAGAAAGCCATGTGTTACTCAAGCAAGACAAGTAAAAGTAAAGTACATGATTGAATTCATGTGTAATGTACGAATGTGTAAGGATGTTAGCTTAATTGTTAGGGATAGGGGTGTGTAATTACATGAACTGTTTGATTGGGAAGTGTATTGGACACAGAAAGTAAGTGATCAGCTAATCACAGCTGGCCACTATTATTACCTGTTAACCTTACTATCCTTATACTAAATTGTAGGTTCCTGGACGTGGATCGTATACGGGAAATCTCTAACAACGCAGGTGCGGAATCCCTGCGTATATAGATACGAGCGTAGATATTGTATAGATTGAATACACGAACAATGAACACGAGCTATAAGGTAAACACGTTATATTGAATAACCAAACCCGTGACAGTAGGTCACTGTTACAGAGAACAAAACGAAACAAAACGTAAAACCAAAACCCCTAACCCACGTTCTCTGCTGAAACGTTCTATTTAAACACGACAACTTCGCCACTGGCGAAGTTGTCAGTAACCTCGCTAGATCAGCAAGTTCGCCATGGCGAACTTGCTGATAACTTCGCTAGTTTACAAAACAAACCATAAACAAACCATTAACTATATTACAGACTCGATAACAAATACTAGACTATGAACTACTGACAAACATGTACCAACAGACTCCCCCTTGGCAGTAGCTTCATATCTTGATCTCTGAGTCTTGTAATCTTGCACTTTCACGCGTGCGCCCCTTCTCTCACACAAACTGACACAACTCCTTGATATTTCCTCGCTTGATCCTTCCAAGCAGGAATGTAGAAGATCTTCTTGTTGTTCAGCACTTCCAGATCAGCCTGCGATAGATTAACAAGATGCATCGGGTCATAAACCCGAAGTACTTCTTGTTCGTCCTCATCTTCCATAACCGCCTCAGCTGTCTCGCAATCCACATACCACCATTTCAGATCTTTCAGTACATTTTGAGGCATAGTTTTCATGGGTACCTCCTTGATACATCGGACTGGTTTGTACTTCATCACCATCCACGGTTTACCATCTGCTCTCATACCTCTTTCTGTATCCTTCACTAATTTTCCCTTTTGTGGCTTTAGCAACTCGAACTTCTTTTCTTTTACTCCTTCTTTCCACATTATCTTCTCAATCATTCTAGCCATATTGTCGTTGCTTCTGTTTATCAGGCCCAACCTGGCCAAGTCCTTTACTTCGCATTCAGGCAATGTGTTGAACGATCTCAACATTCTCTTGAAATATTGAACGCCATCATAACGCTTCACCACAAACAACTTGAGCTGTTCATCATAAATCCAACAAATAATCCCCTTTTTCGCCTCTGCATACCCTTTAATGTTGTAGCTCTTTCTGAACATGGTTGGAACAGCAGGCTTCTTGGTCTTGACAAACCAATGAGCATATTCTTCCTTCCATCTAGGCTGCTCTTCCCACACCATCTCATCTACCACATTCTTATCCCCAAAATCTGCTCTTTCAACAGCTGGAATCTCATGTTCCACTGCATCATCCACGATCTCTCCTTCTTCCAACACATTTACCACATCAATCTTTTCTCCAATCCTTTCTATCTCCTCCACGGGCAACACGTCATCATCATTCACACAGTCATCATCCTCCTCCTCATCTAAGTCCTTCAAAGCATCGATGACATCTTCAACATCAGCATCGTCATCAACATCCACAACATCATCACCCGCTGCATCAGTTGACTCCCCCTCAGTTGTGGAAGCCCCAAGAGCCTGAGAGGTTCTTGGCAGCTCACCACCTGCACCCGAAGGTGCATTGGGATCATCGTCATGATCTTGTTGTCTCTTTGTTCTCAACTCATCGCCCCTGCAAGTCGTCTCCCCCTGAGATGCCAAGAATTCCTTGAAGGCATCGATAACTCGTCCGTGTTCTACCAGGAGGGCGGCTTGGATTTGATTGGCTTCCACTAGGCGTTCAATGGTCTTCGATTGTTCAGTAACAATACGCTCCAGCGAAGCAATCCGTTCAGAGTCTGAAGCAGGCGATGGAGTTGGTGGAACCTCAGTAGCAGAAGTGACCGCAGGTGGTACCCTAGGTAACCCTGCAGTTGTTGTAATTGTTGATTCGACGAAGCGTGCAACTACCACCGGGGGATCAACCAGTTGGGGTGGTAGCGACACATCTACTGGTGCCGACGCCTCGACCGCAGTAACCTGTGCAGTAGTAGGCAATAGAGACATACCTGACAAGGCAGGCGGAGCAAATCGTACGTACCTTGAAGTCTCCCCCGCTCCAGTGGCCATACCTTGTCGTTCTCGACGTGAGCGTCTCAGCACAACTTGGACTGCCTCTTCCTCATCTTCATCATTTTCATCCTCATCCACAGCCCTCGGCCGCTTACCCGTTGTCCTCTCCCGAGTCACCAACAACCGTCTGGCCTCAGCAAATGTTTCATCCAGCTCGGTTTCAGCTACCGAAGTAGCCGCTGAGGTAGTACCCAAATACTGATTACCCGAGAGATCCATATCGAACAGACCGTGTCCACTGAAAGCAGCATCCAGATCAATGTTTTCAGCAGTAGACACAGCCTGCGATGAAGTAGCTGGCACAGCAGCAGAAGTGACAACAGGCGCAGCAGATACAGCAGGAGGTGCTGCCGCCTGATGTTGTTGTGGATCCCTGAACTCATCCCCGCCTGCATGGACATACTCTGGGTTAATTAGATACCCGAAAAGAGGAGTATGCCTGGGACGACGCTCAGGGTTGCTCCGTGTGCTTGACGTCCTGCACTGAGCGAAGATACGCTTGGATACACCCTCAACGTATCGGATTGGGCGCCGTTGCGGTAGAGACGGAGCAATGTGATTGATAATCATCTGCAAGAAGCGCGGATACATAGTGAATCGCTCGCGCGCCGCAGCCCGTATTTGGCGATCAATCTCATAGAATATCATCTGACTAAATGAGTATCTGCGATTATAAGTCAGCGCAAGCATAGCCGATTGCATCGTCGCCCCCATTCCGTCTGTCCCCGCCTTCCTGCCGGACATGCAAACAATCAACACATGCATCAAGAACCGCCATTGGTCCAGCAGAAAGCCTTTCCTCCTTTGTGAGTCCCCCAGTGGACCCGAATAGCCCATTCTCAAATATGCTCCATCACGGAAAGGAGCTGTGAATTCCGTAGGGTCATCTCTGGTTTCTGCACCGAATTGCAGAGCCAACCGTATATCCTCAGAAGAGAATTGTATGTTTTGGCCATTTACGGTTGCTCTAATCACCGAAGGCTCAGCCCTGCAATCAAGGTAAGCTGTCTCCCAGAAGTCCTCAATGTTTGGTAGGGAGATGGGCAATGTTGTCGTTATAGCATGAAATATCCTTGATCGCTGGAGAAATGTGATAATCTCCCTGAAATCATCTAAGCCTCGTGCATCCGGATCTAAGGTGATATATTGGTTGTGGGATGGAAAGAATTGTCGTCGTTGGTCATCACCGTCATTACCACCAGTTCCTCCAACAGCAGCCATATCTGCACAAAACAAATAAAGTTAGAACCGTTTAAAAACCGAAATCACAAGCTCGCGGTTTACCAAGTGCGAAGTTGTGAGGTAACCAGTACAGGCGATGTTAAGGATGAGGCGAAGTTGGAGACAACTTCGCTTCGTCCTTAAGTTCGTCTGAAAACTGATAAGGCATTGGAAATAGGCGAAGTTAAATTCTTGGCGAAGTTACGGTTAACATCGCCACTGGCGAACTTAAGCCGAGGGCGAAGTTGGGGACAACTTCGCCATTGGCGAACTTCAGCCACTGGCGAAGTTGATGATAACTTCGCCAAAACCTTAACTTCGCCAGAACCAGAACCAGCGACTGTTGAGATTCAATCGATTTTGTCCGATGGTTTTCGGACAAAATCGATGATTTATAAGTGAAGAACAACATATTTCAAAGGATTTGAGACGTAAGGCTCGTCCATGAGCACGTAACAAAGGGTCGGAAAAACTTGGTTTTGAAAAACCGACGATCCGAGGTCTCGAACCGGGTAAACTATTACGAACGAGAGAGGTAAGACGCAAGAGATAACACATACCACACGAATAATAGAAACAAGAAACACAAGATCGAAAAGACGATTGAGTATAAAGATTGCCGTAGGGTTTAGTGAATATATGTTCGCCGGAAGATAACAAATGAGCACAGTGACATAACGTATATAGGGCGGAGTTGTGTCTGGCGAAGTTACGATTAACTTCGCCATGGCGAAGTTAAGCACAACTTCGCCAAATTCAACAACTTCGCCAAATTCAACAACTTCGCCAGTACCTTCAAAATCAGCCCTTTAAGTTTGAAAAATCTGTCATTTAACCTTGAAAACTTCCAAAAAGAGTTATAACTAAAATGATTATGTCCAAGTAACCAATAATAATAAAATAATAAAAATAAAATAACTACGTAACAGAAAATACTTATATAATTTTAACGAAATAAGGGATCAAATTTCAGTCTAGTCAGGGACCACTACGTTTTTGAAAAGATCCGAACAGGAATCATACTAGCTATGTGACTGTCACTTGGATCCGTGTTTGGCTGTATTATGACATAGAGAGACAGGTTGTAAGCATGTAATAACTTAAATGGTTATCATTGTTTCTGTGATACGGATTAAGGTTCAGTTAAGCTCAAAAATTTAAGATGGCAACAACTCAGAGGTAATGATGACTTCTATCTATTCTCAAAGCGTATTTGGCTATACCCACGTCACCCCGAATTGACTTCGACCCATAGTGTCTGATTAACTTGTAGATACTTGTTGTCTGCTTCCCGTTTTCTTCTTACTCCAAACTTGAGAAATCTTGAGAAGTCTCGGTTCTCGTCTTGATTGTCACTATTTCTCATAAGTACAAAAATGATACATGAATAAAATTTATTATTTTTTTTTTTTTTTTTTTTTTTTTTTTTTTTTTTTTTTTTTTTTTTTTTTTGAATCAACATGGTTACTCGGGATTGACCATCCCGTTAAGCTCAATCAGGTTAAGAAATCTTGATTTATCAAAAGCTTTTGTGAACAAGTCAGCAAGATTTTCAAGAGTATCAACTTTTTCGATCTTAATGAGTCTCTTCTCAGCACAATCCCGTATGAAGTGATGACGAATGTCAATATGCTTTGTTTTACTATGCTTCACGGGATTGTTAATGACTGAGATTGCGGCAGTGTTATCAATTAAAATGGGAGAGAGTAGAAAATTCAAACCGTAGTCGCGCAATTGTTGCTGAATCCATAAAACCTGGGAGCAGCAGTTGGATGCTGCCATGTATTCAGCTTCACATGTTGAAATTGCAACCGATGTTTGTTTCTTGCACTGCCATGAAACTAATCTTCCTCCAAGAAATTGGCAGCCTCCCGTTGTTGACTTCCGACTCTGATTACAACCACCATAGTCAGAATCCGAGTATGCTATCAGTTCAAAGTCTCCACCTTTCGGGTACCACAACCCTAGTTTCGGCTTGCCTTTGAGGTACCGCAAGATCCTCTTCACACCTTTCATGTGAGATTCCTTTGGGTTTGCCTGGAAACGAGCACAAAGACAAACAGCAAACATAATATCAGGTCTAGAAGCAGTTAAATACATCAAAGAACCTATTATCGCCCGATATTGAGTAGGGTCCACATCCGCGTCACCGTCTGATTCAGTTCCCAGTTTGTGATTGACGCAGATTGGTGTGTCAAATGGAGAACTGTCCCCCATCTTGAATCTTTCCAGCACATCATGAACATATTTCGTTTGATGAATAAACATACCATCCTTCCTTTGATCCACCTGCAAACCTAAAAAGAAAGTTAGTTCACCCATTGCACTCATCTCGAATCGTTTCTTCATGACGTCCTCAAAATCCTGACACATGGATACTCTTGTGGCTGCAAAAATTATGTCATCCACGTAGACTTGAACCAGCAGGAAGTCACATCCATCTCTCTTTACAAAAAGCGTGCTGTCTATCAACCCCCTCTCGAAACCATTTTCCAGCAAGTAATCAGATAAAGTTGAATACCAGGCCCGAGGAGCCTGATGTAACCCATATAATGCCTTGCTCAACCTGTATACGTGATCAGGAAAGTCCGGGTCTGGAAAACCCGGAGGTTGCTCAACATACACAACCTCATCAACTTTCCCGTTAAGGAACGCACTCTTAACATCCAACTGAAAAACCTTCATCTTCTTAAAAGCAGCAAATGCCAAAAACAGTCGAATTGCTTCTAACCGGGCAACAGGAGCGAAAACTTCATTGTAATCAATACCCTCTTGTTGATTGAAACCTTTAACCACCAGCCTCGCCTTATTACGCACGACTATTCCCTTATCATCTCTCTTGCATTTGAACACCCATTTTGTGCCTATAGCATGCACATGCTTTGGTTTTTCAACCAAAGTCCACACTTCCATCTTCTTGAACTGAGCCAACTCTTCCTGCATGGCATCGACCCACGAGCTGTCCTTTAAAGCCATTTGATAATTTTTTGGTTCAATTTGGCTTATAAAGCAGGAGTACAAACATTCATTCAGTATACCTGTGTCTCTTATGCTGGTATAGACACAGGTGTTCTCGGTCAAACTACTTCTGGTTTGTACACCGGAGGACACATCACCTATAACATTCTCCAGTGGGTGATTCTTGTGAATTCTCGTGGTCGGTACAGCACCGACATGCAGATTGTCTTCTAAGTTTGAAGAGAGCTCATCTATGGTTGTTTCAGGCTGAGAGTGAAACGGATTAATGAATTCGTCTTCAGTTGAGGCCGCAGGGGTATTGAAAGGGTTTGATGTGGAAGGTTGAGATGTTTCAGTCATCTGATGGAGCAGTAAATTCTCTTCCTCATCAAAAATCATCTTCGTCGCAGTAGTTTCTTCCACTTCAGAAATCTCCAGATCAGGCACGTTAAACGACTTAAAAAGTTTAACATAATCAAAGAGCTCCGCCGGTCCATTGCTTGGTTTTGGCGGTTGGTAACTAGTAATGTCAGTGTTACAGACCACCTCCACCTTGCAAGTGGAAGTATTGAAGATCCGTCTGTTGGGGGTCCCAACAACGTAACCAACGAGGATTCCCTCATCAGCTACTTCCCCAAATTTCGAGTTAGGCTTCAAAATCGAACAAGGAGACCCAAATGGCTCAAGACCGCACAAGTTGGGCTTCCTTCCTTGCATAAGCTCATAACACGTTTTTCCAAGCTTCTTAACCGTTAACACCCGATTCAGAACATAGCAGGCTGTAGCCACCGCTTCAGCCCAGAACATCACAGGAAGTTTTGAGTCAGCCAGCATAGTTCTGGCTCCTTCTATCAACGTTCGGTTCTTCCTTTCAGCCACTCCATTCTGTTGTGGAGTATACGGAGCGCTGAATTGATGCTCAATGCCCTTCTGAAGACAGAAGATTTCCATTTCAAAATTTTTGAACTCCGTCCCATTGTCACTTCTGATGTACTTAACTGATTTGCTCATGATATTCTCAACTTTTGTAATTAGATTCTTTACCATCTGAGCAGTCTCATCTTTAGTTTTCAGAAAGTATACCCACGAGTATCGCGAGTAATCATCAGTTATCACCAAGCAGTAGGAAGTACCGCCAAGACTTTGTACATTCACTGGACCGAAGAGATCCATATGAAGTAACTCTAGAGTACCACCTATTGAATTAATCTTCTTGGTGAGATGGCTTTTCTTATGTTGTTTTCCTTTCTTGCATGCAATACATTTATCTTCAAAGTTGAAATTTTTTAAAGGAACACCAATCACAAGCCCATTTCTGACAAGGTAGTTCATCTTCCGAAGATGAATATGTCCCATCCTCCTGTGCCACAGCTCCGATTCAGATTCGCTAGCTTTTGTCAGTAAACATGATTCTCCAGTTAACATTACAGTTGACCTCATATCCATCACATAAGTGTTTGTCTCACGTGGAGCTTTCATCACAATCCATTCTTCTGGTATTTGAAAACCAGGCTTTAACACAATCGCTTCATCTTTCGTGAAATGGACAGTATAATCTTTATCACAAATCTGCGACACGCTTAGCAGATTGTGCTTTAACTCCTCCACAAAATTCACATTCTCTAGTGTCATCCTCCCATTTGACACTGTTCCTCTTCCAGTTATTCGTCCTCCACTTTCACCAGCAAAACTAACTCTAGCTCCCTGAACAGGTTTTAAATCTTGCAACAAGTGTTTGTTGCCAGTCATGTGCCGGGAACAGCCGCTATCTACAATCCAAAGATTGTTGGCAGCCCTGTTCAACTGTTCCTGCACAATAAAACAATGAGTTAGAATCTTGGGACCCAAGACCAGTTGGTCTTGGATCGATACATCCCGTACCCTGGCTTTCTTAAGTTAGCGTCAGGATAATTTCTGTACGTCCTGTTAGGGAATCTCCCTGCAGATTGAGTGTAATGCCTTCCAAACCTTTGAGAATAGAAAGTGTTATTTCTTGTGGTTTGGTTGTAAAAATGAGGTTGGTTTTTATGAAAACTTGAATTCGTTACATTTTGGCAATTTTTAAAGTTTTCATTTTTAGCTGGAATAAAATGACGCTTATTCTCATTTTTATTTGGCTTCACATCTCTAAATCTCGGTTTCAAAGGACAATCTGCAACAAGATGTCCTAACCTGTTACATCTAAAGCAACATCTATTCTCCATTTTCTTGTCAAATGTTGGTTTGGATGTAGAGGTAGTATTACCAGCCGTTCGTCTCACATAAGGTGGGACGTACGGATTGAGTGGAGAACTCTTTTTAGAAACTTTATCATTATCTCCACTGGTGGGTAATTCTACCTTTTCTTTTGTCTGACCAGATTCGGACAACATATCCGAATCTGATGAGACTGGACTTGATACAGAAATATTCACACTAGAAACAGGCGAACTTGTTTCGCCACAGCTAACACTTGGTTTGACACTAGTAATTCTAATTGGGGTTGACTGAGCAATCTCAAAATCAACAGATTTCTGAACACTTGGATTATAAGTGTAATTATGGTTAAAGGGTGGTGGAACCTCGTGGTATCCGATTCCTGCCCTCTTTGCAGAGGTACTTGGATCACTCACAAGGTGATCAAGGATAGCCGAGGAGTTTCTGAACTGCTCAAGTTTGCGGTTCAGTTCCACCACCTTTACCTGGTGGTCAGCAATCTGTTTATCTCTATCAGCAATCAATTTTGTCTTTTCTTCCAAAACCTCATAACTAAGATCAATAATTTCTATTTTCTCAGCAAGTTTAGTTTTAAGACTTTTAATGTCTTTTTCACAAGCCTTTATCTTAACTTTATAACTGTTTTCTCTTGCTTTAATGAAATGGTGATCTTCTTTAACAGTTTTAAACCCAGCATCTAATTTGACATACTGATCAGTTATATTGGTTAGTTGCTCAGTCAAATTTTCACAATTAGCACAAATAATTTTGGGACATACCTTGGATCTACCATCCTGATCGTTCGCCATGAAAGCAGTTTCTTCTTCATTTGCTTTCTTCTCTCCATCAACCTTCTCAACTTCTACAGCTTCAGTCTCAGCCATGTGTGCTTGTTCACCCAAACCACTTGAGTGTTGGTTCCAGTTGTATTCTCCTGCCTCTCTAGTTAACATGGCATTGATCTCGCGGTTAATTCCAGAGTGTTGGTTAGGCCTAACTTGTCCCCGTTCAACTCTCTCATTCCTACATTCCCTAGCAAAGTGCCCGAACTGTTGACAATTGTAGCACCTTACTTTTGATTTGTCAAATCCAGGCCTACCACCAACAAACTTTCTTCCTGTTTTGTTCATAAAACGTTTTACCCGTCTCACGATCATTGCCATTTGCCATTGCAAATCCATTTCTTCCAAATCGTCAGCATCAATCTGGTCATAATCCTCATCAAGAACGGCAGGGTCCACAATCTTCCCCTGGATATAATTCTCGTATGAAGCAATAAATGAAGCGTAGACTGCAAACTGCTCTTCAGCAGATTTTACACTCATAGGCATCTTGGTGTAATTATTGCTTGTGGGACCAGCTGAATAACCACTTGTAGAGGATTGAGGCTTTGAAGCACTAGATCCTCCAGCAACAAAACATACGTCCCCATTTGAGTTCACAGAAACATTTCCTTCATGTGCAGAGTCAGAACCTGACTCCCCCTTCGAATAAAATGCAGCAGATTCAGGCCTTGAACTTGAGCCTGAGTTAACTTTAGCACCATACATACCAGGGTCTTGTATCTGGTCTGTGGGTGTCTCCTTTCGAACCATATTTAGCTCATACGTTCTGAGCTTGTTCACTGCAGTTTCTAAGTCACAGTTAGGAAAGTCTTTGTCTTCCCTCATTAACACGGTATACATTTCCCACTTCGGTGGGAGAGCATCTAGAAGCTTTTCAACGATCTCCTCCTCTCGATAGGCAATTGAATAGTTGCTAAGCTCTGTCATTAAGTGATAGTATCGGGTGATAATATCATCTAAGGATTCATTCTTCAAATATTTGAAGACGGAGAATTGGGTTTTTAAAAGTTTAATTTTTGAGGCACGTATACCCACGTTCCCCTCGAATCTGTTTTCCAGAGCATCCCAGAGCTCTCTTGCAGAAGTGTACTTTCGGAATGTATGAAGAACTTCTTGAGGTAGTGCCATAGTAATAGCAGCATGGGCCTTACTCTCAGCCTCATACATTTTCTTCTCCTCGTCATCCATCTTACTGTACTTCTTCACCACATCACGTCCTTCGTATTGCATGGTTGGAGGTACATATCCATCCTGCATGCACACCCACATCTTGGCGTCCTGATATTTGATATACTGGATGAACCTGTCCTTCCATGCCACGAAGTCCGTTCCCTTCATCAACCTCGGGGCCTTAGTGGCTGACCCCGCCTCTACCTCCATCTTGACTAAATCTGAGATGTTAATCGCGGACATCCTTGCGAAAACCTGAAAAACCTGAAAAACACAAAAAAAATATTAAAACAGCTCAGATGGCGAAGTTAAGAATAACTTCGCTGGAAGTTAACTTCGCTGAACAAGAACTTCGCTGGATCTTAAATTCGCTTGGCTTGGCGAAGTTAAAAATAACTTCGCTTAAAATGGGCGAACTTAGGATGTAAGCGAAGTTGGGTGGTAAGCGAAGTTGGGTGGTAAGCGAAGTTACGGATAACTTCGCTGTGGCGAACTTATGAGGTAAGCGAAGTTGTGGTTAACTTCGCTAATCCTTATATCTTCGCCGAAACCCTAATCTCCAGTGACGGCAACTTCGCCTGAATTCAGCAACTTCGCCCGATGAACGGTAACTTCGCCCGATGAACACGAAGAACAGTTCAGATCTGAAACTCGGATTTTAACGAGAATTTTGAAGGTTTAAAGGCTTAAACACACTGGTAGGTAGCTTGAATGATTAAACACACCAAAAACTCGTCCCGGTAACACCCGAAATTAAACGAAATCTACACCCGCGTGAAATCCCGAACCTCACAATCGAGCCGATGGCTCTGATACCAATTGTAGGTTCCTGGACGTGGATCGTATACGGGAAATCTCTAACAACGCAGGTGCGGAATCCCTGCGTATATAGATACGAGCGTAGATATTGTATAGATTGAATACACGAACAATGAACACGAGCTATAAGGTAAACACGTTATATTGAATAACCAAACCCGTGACAGTAGGTCACTGTTACAGAGAACAAAACGAAACAAAACGTAAAACCAAAACCCCTAACCCACGTTCTCTGCTGAAACGTTCTATTTAAACACGACAACTTCGCCACTGGCGAAGTTGTCAGTAACCTCGCTAGATCAGCAAGTTCGCCATGGCGAACTTGCTGATAACTTCGCTAGTTTACAAAACAAACCATAAACAAACCATTAACTATATTACAGACTCGATAACAAATACTAGACTATGAACTACTGACAAACATGTACCAACATAAATAGTTCATTGAGTGATGATGTTTGTGTTTCCATATAGAATATGAATTGCTGGAGCAAGAAAGGTCGTCGGTCAAGGAGGTCGCACAGGACGTCGTGGTAGGCCACGTATTGTCCGAGAACATTCTGTAGAATCAGCTACTAACACAAGAGATTAAGGAAGCGCAGCTGGACGAAATCCAAGCAACAATGAAGGGCACCGTATGGATGTTTGTAATGAATGTTTGACTTTTTAATACTATTCCGCGAAAGTTTTAATTAACTCCGATATCTAGAACTGTGTTTATGAGTAAATCCAACGCTAAAGTAGGGCACCAGGACTGGGGCCTTACATTCTGTGCAGATGGGATCCAGATAGTGAAACTGAGGGTTAAAATGACCCTATAGCACTATATGCTGCCTATAGGGCCTCTTTTAACCCTCTATTTCACAAAAGGGGCTGGATATTGTTATTATTATAAATGTTATTGTTATTATTATTATTATTATTATTATTATTATTATTATTATTATTATTATTATTTATTCATTATTTTTATTATTATTATTATTATTATTATTATTGTTATTATTATTATTTATTGTTATTATTTTTATTACTATTACTATTATTATTTATTATTATTATTATTATTATTATTATTATTATTATTATTATTATTATTATTATTACTATTATTATACAAACAAACACCCACTCGTTTTACAACTTTTTTATAGAAATATGTCAATCTATATACAATAATATGTATAACGATATTACAACTTTTTATAAAGAAATATGTCAATCTACATACAATTGTGTAGCGGGGGCATGCCAAGCTTGACTTATGTTCATATGCACGTTTATGCGATCTTCGAAAACTTTTTCCCATTCTAGTGCATTTGGTTGCGTGTATTTGCCCAATTACTTACTGCCCATGACATTGGGAAATCCCACTCCAATTTTACACAGATACAGTGATCACCTCAAAAATTGGTGATGACTATAAACGGGATAGCAGACAGCTAGTTAGGACTGTCTCTCATCGGGAAATAGGATTGATTGTCAGTGCCATGTAGATTGACCATAACACACCCATATGTCTGAATAATAAAGTGTCCATGAGGGGGTACGTGGAACCAACGACTCTCTTGTTCCGTCTAGTTTGCTACGCCATAGATCATCCGTTCATGTCCATCTCGTTTATCAATGTTTTCCGAACATCAAGCTGGTGTTACTGATTTAACCTCTAACCACAGCGACTGCTCGAAATCCGCAATTATCGTCTGGGCTTACGTCTTTGATGTCTGAGACGAATGGTTGCGCTCAAATGGGAATAACGCTCTTAAACCTTTCTATCAACGATACTTGTCGGGAGAATCCTTTAAAGGAAACCCGAGGTAGACACCTGTGAAGAGGTGACATCCCGACAGTTCTCAATAGAGGAACGGTTCTTCGTCATAGGACGCATGATCGGAATTTAAAAGCTTGATTGAGACTGGGACTTCAAACGAGACAACGTAGGGTGGGGGTTTTGTGTGAGGGCACATGCGAAGAGGATGGGGTGTACGAGACGTGTCACGGGGGATCCTGTTTTTTGGGATGCCCTTTGGGGTCCTCTCATTTCTCGGGCTCTTTCTCAAAATTTTCCATGAAAAACAGACATTAGCTTCGAGAAAATACTTTTCTTTTGATTACGGTCGGTTATTGATGAAAGCGTTTTCTTGATATTTCCTAACCTTGCTTCATAGTCCGGTTCTTCCATCTGCGGATATGCTGGATCAAAATTTAGCTGTCTCTGGAATGGGTCAACATTCTGTAGTTGAATACATTTGTTTTCAACTATATATCTCCCCAACCATCAAGCACACGACAACCCTGTAGACGTAAACAAATGGTGGTTGCACGAAGCTCCGCCGTCATGCATCATCTCTTTCAAATGGTACTCATTTACAATCAGTTGAAGAGCCTTAATCGACACCCTATTAATTAACTTTTTTAACCAGCCGTGTCATCGATATTCCTCCATGACCTTAGAACTGGACTCTTCAAACATTCCACTGTATTTCTGCCATTTGACTATTAACCAGTTGAAGGGCATGCCTCTCAATAGTGTCGAGCGTGTTATTGGATCCATGGAGGTACCTTTCAAGTTTGTGTGCTCGCCGTAGTTTCGGCGATTGTCAATCCAGCAAGCTACATACATATGCTTGTATGGCTCAAACTAGTTGTTATGAATATAATACCAGACCTCTGACAAAATTAAAGGAAACTGTAAATAAAATGTCTATCCATAGTATCAGAAACTGTATACGCATGAAAGACTTACCGTGTCTATCCAGTTTTTCTAAATGGCGTTGCATCTGAGTGCAATAGTACTCGAAAATATCAATCGTCGAAAACTAATACAAAACCTTCCACCAGTACGCGAAGTCCTCCCTGATATTTTTTCTATATAGACTCTTAAACTTTTTCTTTATATTCTTAAAGACGTGCCATCTACATAAATTTTAGGTGGAATTAGGGAAGACTACTTGACACGCATTCATAAGGGCTTGGTCCACGTCAGTCATTCTCACCCGTGGCTCCATACGATCCTCGAGCAATTCTTTAAGTTTCTCAATTTCCCATGTGAAGTTCTTCTCTTTTTCCCTAATTATAAAAGTGTGGCCAATACATAACGACTTTGATGTCGACATTACACCAGCAAATTGAACCAATAACCAGTCGTACATGTTAGTCTTGTACGTCGTGTCAATCAACACCTCAGGGAATGCACGCCACATTTTGTGCGACTTAATATGACAAAAGAAAATATCCCCCGTCCCGTTTTTGGAAGCATTCTCTCAGGTATAGTACACGAAACCATTTTTATGGAAAAAAGTGTTCAAGTACCTGCATTGGATTAAATAAAACTTTAATAAATAGTATAAGCACAAGTTTTTATATACATAGTAAAACTATGAAGGTTTTTAACTACCTCCATGGGGGTATCATCAATTCTCTCCTCGTATCTAAGCTTATATAAGTAGTTGTATAAGTCCTTGAGTGATGCTTGGTGTCACACCCCGACCAAAGGTGGCGAAACATGCCGGGGTGCAATGGATTTCTCAAGAACACTATGACACTATTAAAGTGATAATATTTACTAAACTCGTTTATTTCATTCAATAATCACAAATACAACTCGTTCAAGATAAAATACAAATAGTTGTATCAACACTAAATTCATTAAAGTATCTTAAAGGTAAAATCTAAGTGATGAGACATAAATCTTCATAAGCAATATAAAAGTAAACCTGTAGCATGCATAAAAATAGATTTGATCAACAAGAATGTCGATGAGCAATACACTAGTTTTTATTATATGTATATAATGAGGCAAAAATCACAATTCACATGTGTAAATAGTATAATGCAACAACCATTGTAAATGTAAAGTAAATAACTGTGACTCCTTTCTATTTGGTAACAACCAAAATACACAGAGAATGAGGCCCTATTCAGCTAGCACGAGGCTAAAGTAGTTAGGGTGCGTATGATCATACTTATTGAGGCTCAACAACAACATAAAAATAAACACTAGTGAACATAATCTATTTGAGGCATAAACAAAGATCGAGCAAATATTCATACAAACACAAAATGTTGAATTATGGATTCAATAATGAGATCATAAAACAATTAAGTTTATATATGGTATGCATGGCACCCCCAAAATTATAAAAGCGTAAATAGGGAGAGTGTGATTACTCACATGAAAAAAGTAACTTGATGGATTAGTTAGCGATAAAACGGACATGTAAGTTCAACGAGCGAGACCTAGATTGAGAGGGTATTGAGTTAGAAGATGGTCTTAAAAGCATTAAAGTAAAATAACATGACAGGTAAGATAAACAATTAAAGTTTGAGGGTTAAAGTGTAAATACATAAGAAATTAAAGTAATGATTTTTGAAAAGTATGTTCACTCGAAATCGGGTCTCGGTATTCTATTCATTAGTTTTACTTAACCTTTGGTAAGTAAATATGTGGGAAAAAGTTTAATGCAGTAGTGCACAACCCCTTGTTAGATAAATACCAAAACGGGATTTTAACGAGTGTTCGGTTTAGTCGGTTCGGGTCTTGATAAATTGTCATGTCCGAACCCAACGTTCCAGAGTGATAAATATCATGAGATAAATTATTTAAACAGAAAGTTAACTAATGTTAGAAGTTTATTAAGGAGAAACTCCAAACACCAATGTTAAGCAAGTGTTCGGTTTATCAGTCCAAGCTTGCTATAAGATCAAGTTAGATCCGACATACCAAGTACTTTAAGAAAACATTTATAATTAATTTGTAAAAGATCTTTAAAAGAAAATGTGAGATTCAGTGGCCCAAAACACAACTAGTGTGTTTCAAGCGAGTGAAATCGGTTTAGTTCGGTTTGGTTTGGTTGGGTCAAGACTCTGAACATAACCGTATTCAGGTGAGTTTCTAGCACCATTTCCTTGTTATGTTTCCGGGGATGTGTGCTTACTCGATGTGATTAGTTAATACACTTATCTTAAGTGGTAGGTGTATGCTATGTGAATATTTATTTATGATGTATGTATGATATATGAAAGTATAGGAATGATGTGTGTATGATGTATGTATGACGTAGAAAAGATAAAAAATATGTATGTTAGTGTATAATAATATAAAAGAAAAGGAAGGTATGCATGAATTGACGGTAAAGGGTAGTAGACCCTAATAATATCTATGAAGGAGGGTGGCAGACCCTAAAATATATGTGATGGAGGGTCGCAGACCCTAATAATATATGTGATGGAGGGAGGCAGACCCTAATAATATCAGTGAAGGAGGGTGGCAGACCCTAATAATATCTGTGAAGGAGGGTGGCAGACCCTAATAGTATCTTTGAGGTTAAAGGGAGAAAGACTCTTTAAATCGTATAAGTATCTATGTAAAGTTTGATAAAAGTATGAAAGTATGAAAGAAAGAACGAAAGTAAGAAGGAAGGTATATATTTATGTATGTATGAAAAAAAAGATAAATAGGTTAAGTAAGTAATATATATATTCAGATACGTATAAGTAAGTATGTGAATGTATTGTATATTTTCTGATTAACTAGAACTCACTCAGCATAGCTGACTTTTAGTATGCACGCAGGTTAATAGACTGAAACAGTTAGCTTGAGGGGGACCCATGGCAGGATTTGAAAAAGCTAACCTCTGTAGAAAGATTTGTCATGATGTTAACTAAGATGTTTTATGTTTTGTTTTTAAAGACAAGTTTGAATGTTTGTAACGAATGATTGAAGTTTTATTTATTCCGTGAAAGTTTTATTTAACTCTGGTATGTAGACTGTGTTAATGAGTAAATCCAACGCCAATGTAGGGCACCGGGATCGGGCCTTACAAGTTGGTATCAAAGCATAAGTTCGAGAGAATTAAGCATTCTACATACTTAAAATCAAACAGTTAATGGGACTTAAGTAAGAAAAGGAAGAAGATCTCAGTTTAAGAAAGCCATGTGTCACTCAAGCAAGCTAACTTAAGGTAAATTACATGATTGATTTCACGTGTAATGTAAGAACGTGTAAGTAAATTAGCTTAATTACTAAAGATAGGAGTATATGATTATATGAACTGATTGATTGTCTAACTATTAAAAGTAGAATCCAGCACAAGTAGACTCACAAAGGGAAGTGTATAGGACACAGAGAGTCTTGTGATCAGCTAATCATAGTTGGCCAATGTTATTACCTGTTAGCCTTAATATTCTTGTACTAAATGGTTCTTTAAGTGATGACGTTTGTGTTTCATTATAGAATACTAAGGGTTGGAGCAAGGAAAATTGTTGGTCAAGGAAGTCATACGGGATGTCGTGGTAGGCCACACATTACCCGGGGAACTTCTGTAGAGTCAGTTACTAACAAAAGGGAAGAAATAAGTGAAGCTGGACAGAATCCGAGCAACAATGAGGGGTATCAAATTGATCCTGTGGATCAGGCCGCCATTGCTCAAGATGTAGTTGCTGCAATGAAGAACCTGCAACTTGAAAAGTCTGCTAGAAGCCATGTAAGGACCGCCGAGAGGGCATGGTATGATGGTAAGAAATCTGATGATGGGGAAGGTGATTCGAGTGAAGTTCGATCTGTGAAAGTTGATGAGAGAAAGAGAAGTCGAGAGGGGTCTAACTATAAGTCGTTCAAAGGTTGCGACCCACAAAAGATGACTGGTTTGGGGATGCAATACCTACTCTCCAATGGATAACCGCCATGGACAAGGTTATCCGAATTAGCAAATGTTGCCCTGACCAAGCAGTGGGTTATACCACCCAATCGTTCGGAGATGAACTATTTACTGGTGGGAGTCGGTGGTGTAGAGAAAGACTCGAGAAGAAGTTAAGGCTATGAGATGGGATGACCTGAAGGAGTTAGTAATGAGGAGGTTATGTCCTGATGCTGAGGTTGAAAGGGCTGAAATGAAGTTTCTGAAAGTGGGTAAGATGATACACCGTGAGTATACTACCGAATTCAATCGCATGTCTAGGTTGGTTCCTGACATGGTGAATAACAAAGCCAAAAGAATCACGTACTAGATAAGAGGACCGCCACAAAATGTCCGCACTTTTGGTATGACTGATAAACCTGCTACCTTTGACCCTGTTGTTGAGCTCGCAGATATGGTTTCTGATGAATTGACTGTGGAGGATGCGGTGGTAGTGGAGGAGAAGAAGGAAAATAAATAGGTTACTTCTACTAATCGGCTCGTTACCCAGATGTGGAAACCTAGAGATAAGAAGCAGAAGGTGTGGGAGAAGAGGTCGTGCAAGACTTG
This sequence comes from Bidens hawaiensis, assembly GCF_021521415.1. Classification (NCBI taxonomy): domain Eukaryota; kingdom Viridiplantae; phylum Streptophyta; class Magnoliopsida; order Asterales; family Asteraceae; genus Bidens; species Bidens hawaiensis. The sequence continues at coordinate 226,671 of NW_027491587.1, forward strand.
TGGAAGGACGCACGGTGGTGAGTGCAAGTGGGGTACTGGCTCCGATGTGTGCCACAAGTGTGGGAAATCTTATGGTGGAGAGTGCAGGCTAGGGTCAAATTCATGTTACATATGTGGGAAGGTGGGGCATTACGTTCATGAATGCAACGCCGAGCCCACATGGATACAAGTGCAGAAAGAAAGGTCATATGGCAAGGAATGTGTCGAAGTCGGAAGAGGTGGAAAGAAGGATGTTGATCAACCTAAGCCAAGGACCAGGGCCTACATGCTGACTCAAGAGCAGGCCAAACAGATCCCCGATGTTGTGACATGTACGTTTCTAGTAAACGGTATTTCCGCTTCGGTATTGTTTGATTCGGGTGCAAATAGAAGTTTTGTAGCTACGGCATTGAGTAAGTTAGCAAAAATGAAATGTTGTCATGTGCCTGAAACCTTTATAGTAGAAACCACTAGCGAAACCTCAATTAGGGTAATAAGAATGGTTGAGGACCGTAAGATAGAGTTAGAAGAACATGAGTTTCTTGTTACCCTGTATGTTATGACCTTGGGAGGGTTCGATGTGGTGTTGGGGATGAATTGGCTATCTAAGTTTGAGGCTCAGATAGTTTGTAAGAGTAGGTTAATAAGGTTAAAGTCCTTGGATGGTAGTGCGGTGACGGTCTATGGAGATAAAAAAAAGTTCAAGGCTTAATATCATTTTGATGATAAAACCCAAAGGATTGTTAAGGCGAGAGGGCGGTGCCTACCTGGCGTATGTTTTCAAAGCTACGGCAGAGACGAAAGAAGTAAAAGATGTTCCAGTTGTGCGCGACTACCCAGAAGTGTTCCCGGAGACTGCTCTAAGTGGCAACCTCATATTGAGGTTGTCTCACTATTTGAATAAAAAAATAATTAAAAACCTTGAAACTTTATGCAACCCAGCCGTGAAATTAACCCAGGTTGCAACATGGGTCATAGTCACATGTCATCACATCAATGGGTGTAATTTTAGTTCTTTTTTCTTTTTTTCTTTTACAATAATTAGTTTATATCTCTAATCTTAATTTTTATATAATAACATCTAATAGTTAAGTTTTTAAAAAAAAATAAAAATACAATCTTTTTCCAATTTTTTTAACACAACAGTATAAAATTTGTAAAAACAAAGTTCGCTTTAAAAATGTATATTTAATATAAAATATAAATTATCATCACTTATTTTATAAAATATTTTTTAAATTAAAACTTTTATTTATTTTTGAAATAAAATTAAAACTTTCTATATTTCTAATCACTTTTAATTAAAAAAAACAATTATAATCTATACTTATTTAATAAATAATAATGAAGGTTGGGTTACTAATGGTTAGGTTGAGTAGGTGGAAGAGAGAGAAATTATTTTATAATAAAAAGTTAGGTTGAGTTGGGTTGTGAATAAATATAGTCTGAGGACCTTTCAGGGTTGCCACCAGAGCGAGAGATAGAATTCCAGATAGACTTAATACCAGGAGCACAACCCGTCACGAATGCACCTTACCGCCCGGCGCCATCCGAGATGAAGGTATTGATGTCCCAACTGGAAGAACTCCTCGGTAAAGGTTTCATAAAACCGAGTGTTTCCCCGTGGAGTGCACCAGTTTTATTTGTTAAGAAGAAGGATGAAAGTATAAGAATGTGCATAGACTATTGTGAGTTGAACAAGCTTACGGTGAAGAATAGATATCCGTTTCCACGGATGGATGATTTGTTTTATCAACTACATAGTTCGAGTTGGTTCTCACGAATAGACCATAGATCAGGCTATCATCAGCCGAAGGTGAAAGAGGCAGACATCCCTAAAACAGCGTTTCGGATGCGGTATAGACATTACGAGTTCCTCGTGATGTCGTTCGGTCTAATTACTGCTCCTGCGACATTTATGAACATGACAAATAGGGTGTGTCGGCCGATGTTAGACAAGTCAGTTATCGTTTTCATCGACGATATATTGATTTATTCAAAGAGCAAGTCTGACCATGCAGAGCATCTAAGAGAAGTATTGGAGATTTTGAAGGAAGAGAAGTTGTATACTAAAATTTTAAAATGCGCGTTCTGGTTGCGTGAAGTGCAGTTTAAAGTTCACGTAATCAATCCTGAAGGGATTACTGTGGACCCAGCTAAGATTGAGGCTATATTAAATTGGAAGACTCCACAAAACCCAACTGATATACAAAGCTTCTTAGGGTTGGCTGGCTATTATAGGATATTCATCGAACGCTTCTCCAAGATAGCTTCACCGTTGACCGGTATGACCCGAAAGATTGTAGTATTCAGTTGACGTAAGTGTCAAGAAGAAGCTTTTGAGGAGTTGAAGAAAATAGTCACATAAGCTCCAATCCTTACTCTACCCGACGGTGATGAGGATTTGGTTGTCTGTACCGATGCTTCGCATCGTGGGTTAGGTTGTGTATTAATGCAACGAGGAAAAGTGTTAGCTTAGGCGTCCAGGCAATTGAAAGTTCATGAGAGTACCTACCCGACACATGACTTAGAGCTAGCATCCGTTGTGCATGCTCTCAAGATTTGGAGACACAACTTATATGGTACTAAGTGTACTATCTACACCGATCATAAGAGTTTGAAATATTTCTTTGAGCAGAAGGAGCTGAATATGAGATATAGAAGATAGTTGGAGTTGATAAAGGACTATGACTATGATATCAAGTACTACCCTGGTAAAGTTAATGTTGTCGCCGACGCGTTAAGCCGTAAGAATGAAGAAGTCATTGCAACTGTGAAGTCATATAAGTTTATTATTAACTCAGATCTCTTCGAAGAAATCATCAAGGCGCAGAATGAGGTGCTCGCCGATGAATGGTTAATGAAGAAGAAAAGAATTGTCGGACAACAGGACGAGCTGATGGAAAACACTCATGTTGTTAAGACTAGGTTTGACCGTATGTGGATTCCACGCCATGAAAATCTTAGAGGTCGAATCTTAGATGAAGCTCATAAGTCGAGATACTCGATTCATCCGGGATACACCAAGATGTATCAAGACCTGAAGAGAGATTATTGGTGGCCGGGGATGAAGAATGATGTAGTAGATTATGTTAGTAAATGCTTAACTTGTTTACAAGTCAAAGCTGAACACCAGATTCCTTATGGGAAGACGCAGCGTTTGGAGATACCTGAATGGAAATGGGAACACATCACCATGAATTTCATAACTAAACTACCCCGTACAGTTAAACAGCATGATACCATTTGGGTGATTGTGGACCGTTTGTCAGGTCCCCGATTTCAGCTGGATCTTACTCAAATCATGCCATAACTCACACAAATAGATGTGTCGGCAAGGGAGTTGATGACGGGTTGCTATATTTAGAAATATTACCGTTTGTTAAAGGCGGAATCAATAACAAACATATGGTTGCTTAATCAGTATTCAAAGGTAACCAACACAAAACAAGATTTAATCAAAAGATTTCCATTTATATAATATCAATCATACAAAGTGGATAATCGATTAGGGTTTATTGAAGGAAGGTTTTATCCGTACTATATTAAGACAGCCGTCACACACAATATTCTTTCTTAATTAATGTGTATGTCTGCCTTGTGTGTGATGTCCTCAGGTGTGCCCTAATTATTCCTTTTATAGACCTGACACCTGTGGACAGCTGTCATTCCTTCTAGAAGACCCTAAACGTAAATACATATTCAAATTACATATTCAGAAATATTCTAAGTGTAAAACAAGTCTTCCAGGTAGGCTACGCATCAATCTTGTCTTTCCGAGTATGCTCTGCCATCCTTTAGGACTTGGTAATATAGAAGTGTGCTCGGAATCAGTTTCCGGGTAGACTTTACTTGAAGAGTATTTAACCAAGTAAAATACTCACCGGGTAGACTTCAATCTTCTTGACTTTGCCGGACTTTGCCCGACAAACCCTTACGAGCAACCTTGTTCTTCAATGGTCCCTTCAACCCTTTTCTAGAGAATAGCTTATTAGCAAAGTGTGCTTGGTAGCACTGTTCCTTGCTTAAGTTGAACCTTGCCCGATGATACTTGAGATATATCATAAAATTATCAAACTTGGACCATACTTATTAATGAATACCTTACCCGGTCTTCCAATCACTTGGCTTCATGAGCTTGGTTAGCCAAAAAACTTACTCGGGAGTGAACTTAACTTGGCTTTGAAGAACAAACCTGCTTGATAAAGTGATCCTTGCCCGGACTTGCATACACTAGTGAACCATACCCGGTAATACACTAATTTGTAAACCCTGCTCGGATATACACTAAAGAAGACTTAGAGAAGATAACCCTGCCCGATAGACAAAATATCGTACCTGGCTAAGTAAAAGCTTGCTCGGAAGTCTAAGGTGTGCCCGGATCCATACTTAGCGAATTCTGAGGAGGTTGAGAAGATTCCAATCTCCCATATGTCTCTTTAGAACAAATCTTTGTCTCACAATCTCCCCCTTAGGTCAATTGTTTGACTCAATAATCTCCCCCTAGATTGGAACACCTCAGCTGACCCAAAACATTTCTAAGGTTACTTACACATAGTCTGCATACACATCAAATTAAAAGTCAAATTACATAATCAATTAGCATAAACAAATTACAAATTCAAAAAGTCGTCCGAAGACATTACATATCAAAGCCTAATCTAGGAATTTTGTCTCTTCCATGCATTGTATGCGGCTTGCCTTCTGTTTTTGATCACTGATGCAGCTCTCATTTGGAAAATATCAAGGGCTCGGTAATGAGTATGACCATCTGGTATGACCAAGTGCCTAATATCCATTAGATCTTCATCATGTAAGCAATTCAAGTCTTCATCCTTCTTGATAATCCCCAGTACTTTTCCATCAGAGTTTCTCAGCAAGTAATGGTCAGCATCTTCTTTGTATTCAACTTCAGTTATGATGCCATTTCTTTGGACTATGTAGTTGGGGCATATCATTCTTCTTTCAAGACTTATGCATGTGTTCATGTTTGACAGTGGATTCTTGTCTCTGACATTCATCTTGTAGTCCCTTTCAGCTATGTCCATCCTTCTTAACTTTGCAGTTCTCTTTGATCTGTGAAGTTGGGTAGTCCTCCAGTTTCTCTTTTCTTTTAGGAATCTGAATCCTCTGTCGGCTTCATCTCTTAAGAATTTAGAAAGATCATTCATTTGTCTTCCAGCCACTCTGTTTCTGTTTCTATAATCATACGAAGTGAGTGTTGTCATTCTTTCTAATTGTTCTTGAGTATATTCATAGAAATCACTTCTCACAACTATATCTCTTAGTTGTCTACTTTCCATAATCACTCTTAAGCATTCACACACAGAATCATAGTAAATTTCTCTAGGAAGATCCACATCTGATTGTGGTCTTGTTGTTCTTTGTTTTGCAGATCTACTTGATTCTCCTCTTCCACCTTCACCTCTTCCACCTTGTGGATATCTTCTTGAAATTGGTGGCCTGAAAGGAATAGACTTCATGGGTTTTCTTGGCCCCAAATTGAAGGTTTTGATGTATACTGCTTCTACCATTTCAGTTGGAAGGTTGGCAATCTCAACAACATTTGCTCCTGCATCTTTAAGAGCTAGCAACATTTTTTTCATACCAAGAGTTTTTGACAAACCAACAGGTACAAAACTCCCATCTGAGAAGTATCTAGGGTTCTCACCTTCCCTTGGAGCTTTCTCCCATTCAGCCTTTTGGGCATAGAAGAGGTATTTCAAATCCTCCTTTTCCAATGCATTAAAAGAGGCTTCATCCATTCCCCTTTGAGTAATCATTATGTTCCTTAGAATGTTGATCATCTCTTCATTTTCCCAAGGTACAGAAGGTTCATCTTCAGGTTCATAATTCACTTCTTGTAGAGTAGGGGTTTCAACAACAGGAACTTCCTTGGACATTTCCTTTTCATCCTGCATCTTCTGTTTCTCCCTCAGAGTCATTATCTTTCTTCTCTTTATTGGAGGCTCAACAGATTTTTCAGTTTATTTAGTAGAGCTCTCAGTTTGGACCCTCTTCAATTTTTTCTTTCTTTTCAGTTTATTGTACTGATCCAACACTGATTCTCTAGATAGGTTCTCAACCATTTCAGGCTTCAAACCTTTTTCCAGCAAATAACCACACATGCCTCCATACTTTTCTTCAAATCTTCAATCTTATCAAGTTTCTCATTTTCTCTTACACACTTTTCAATCACTTTTTCTCTTTCACTGTTATACAGGTCTTGTAGTTTATCATGATTGAAATGGCTCAAATCTTTTTCATAATATCCATTCCTTCTAAGATATTCTCTGTGTTTCTGAGCATCTCTATTCTTTTGTTGTAGGATTCTTTTGATCTTTTTATTTTCTTCTTCAAGTCTCTGATTCAACTCACTTTCATTCATATGAGCCACACTTTAAAAGTTCACACCAAGTGCCTTTAGCTTCTTAATCAAATGATTATTCATTTTTGCATTCAACAAGCTCTGCTCAATGTTTGCTCTCTGCTCATCAGTCATTACCACTTGTGGAGTCTCAACATTTGCAGTCTTGGCAATCTTTCCTTGATCATCATCAGGATTATCATCATTATCCAAATCCTCAGATTCATCCTCCTCTTCAGTTAAATCATTCATAGCATCCATCTTGCGTTCATCAGAGGGTGGATTCTCTGTACTTGGATAAGTTCTTATGGGCACATCAGGAACACCTGGAACACCTTGCATAAATTCTTCAGGTCTTAGGGTTTGCAAAGGTATTGCTCTGATTGGACTTGCCTCATCATCAGGAGTCTCAACAAAATACTTGTTCTTATCATCCCATCTTCCTTTCTTTGCAGACTTAGTACCTTCAGCTGCCATAAATGCTTCTGGTCTATCCCTTTTTCTTGAGTACTTCTTTCCATACTTGGGATCATCCACATACCCCCATTCATTAGGATTTTGTCTAATGTCATCTTTAATCTATTGAGCCCATTTCTTTGCAACCATAGAGGAAATGGACTCACCAATTTCCTCTTCAATCATCATATCAGTATTCAGATTTTCTGGTTCAGCAGTCTCATTTGACTTTGTTTCTTGTTGACTTTGAGTTTGAAACATGCTAACCACCATAGCAAAGGAATTGTCAGCTTCATCTTCCTCTTTTAACTTAATCAAGGCTTCAATCACCTCTTGATCAGCCACTTCTTCAATAATTTATTTTGCAAACTTGGCTTGGTTGATCAAGTTTTCCTGCTCTGCCAACTCTACTGTATCCATGGTTAGGCCAGTATCTCTCTGTCCCTTGTTTCTCTTAAAATATTTTCTTGTTCCCTTAAAGCAGCAGCAGCAGCTTCAGCATCTTCTGTAAACAACATATCCTTTTCTTGATAGGCCTTAACAGGCTCTTCTTCTGTGACTTTTTCTTTGCCTTTATTCATCCTTTTAGGCACTACTTCCTCCTCATCATCAGATTGTCTATAGTCATCAATCTCCTTCTCAAGTGCTTCTAATTCAGGGTCATACTCTATCCTCTTGGAGCTTTCAGGTTGTTCACCTTCAGTAATGATTGGCTCCTCAGTAGCAGTAATCCCTTGAATGATTTCATCAGTTTGAGTTTCTTTCTGCACATCAGTGACTATATCAGTGGTGGTCACTATCTCTTCATCATTTATCTTTTCAATATTTTCCACTATCTTCTCTACATTCTTTTCATCCTTTTCCATATTTACTATTTCATCATTGTAATCATAGTCCTGTTCTCCAACCTCTGATCTATCACCTTCATACTCCTCATTCTCAATCCTCCTCTCCTCACTACTCTCCTCTCCATCATCATAATCAATCATAATCAACTTCAAACTGTCTGCAATCTCTACAATTGTTACAGTTTCAGTTTCAACATCTACACCAGAGATAGTTGGTATACTATCATTCTCCCCCTGTTTCAGCTGAGGTCTTCTCAACCTCCTGCTCCAGGGCTTGAATTTTCAAATTTGCTTGTACCAACTTCTCTATCAACATCACATTCTCTTCTGTCACCTCTTGATTCCTTATCTTCAGTTCAGCTTTTTTTTTAACAGGGTCAACAGCTCAGTGTCAGTGGGTGGTGTTGTAGGTGGTGATGTAGAAAAGTGTTCATAATCAGGCTGTTCTGGATTTGTGGTGTGGGTTTGAAATGTGGATAGTGGTGATGATTGTGTATGAGGTGGACTTGGGATTAATGGATCTGAGTGAATTGGGCAAGATGTTGGTGGTGTTTGTGGTGTTGGTGATACATGTGTTGAAGTATCAGGTTGGCTTATGGTTAGGGTTTGGGGTGGGGATTGAGTGGTTTGATGTGGTGGAGTTTGTGGTGGTGATTGTGGTGGTGAGGGAATAAGTTGTACTTGTTCCTCAAGTTGCTCCCCCCTGATCAGGTGCATCAACATTCATAGCTACCCCAACTCGTCCTTCATCTCCATCATCATTGTCATCATCTTCATCCTCCAACTCATCAACTTCCCCTCCTTCCTCCTCTGAGCTCAACTCAGGCACTGGCATCACATTCAAGTCATGGTCCAACAACCATGGCAAGATCTCAAATGGAACGTTTAATTCAAATCTATTGGCCACACCCGGATTTCTGATTCTTCTGTAAGTGTCTGGGTTCTGCAGTAGGTGCGTAGTGCCAATAGTGGGTAGATTTTGTAATTCACTATTGAAGGTTATCTGCAGGAACCTTGGATATTGTAAGAATCTATCCTTCTCTGCCTTCTTCAAGTTTGCTACCAGTCCATCAAATATCATCTTTGAAAAATTGAAGGGTAGATCATACATAATCCCAACAGTATCATTTGCTAAATCATGACTCATCAAAGTCCATGATCCCTTTCTTGAAGAAAACCCCTGTATCACATGGTGAATGAGGAATCTATACAACATCGGAAACATCCCCTTTTGAAACTGTCCATCATGTACAGTTCCTTGATAACCCATCGTCTCTTCAAATATTCTCATCAGGTGTGTTGTATTGAAGTTTATATGATTATGGTCATCATCATTCAATCGCAAGCATCTTCTTATCATTCTTTCAGTTATGTGTATTTCTTGTCTTGCAACAGTTGCCTCGATTCTCTTTCCATTTATGTCCTCAACAAGTTCTGCAGATCTCCAGAAATCCAGTGAATAATTTCTGTAGATAACAGGACATTCAGTGAAAGCAAAGCTGACATTTGATCGAGCCATCCATGTAATCATTGGCGCCACCGGCTCGTTGTCAGGTGTGACTTGCAATAGAGCACACATGTTATGCTTCTTTTCAAAAGCATACTTGGCTTGGTCCTCTTCAGCCATATCTGAACATCACAATCAAACATATTCAAAGTGAAATTAGCATAAAAGTTTATAACTTTACCCAATTTCAAGTTATAAATTTGTAGAAGAAAGAGAGAGATTTTATGAGGAACCTGATCTTCGACAAATTAATAACCTAAACACAAAAACAGAATATTAGTAATCAAGTACATAATCAAAGTCCAATATATTCTAATCATGGTTGGAAAACACATTATTAATGCTTACCGAGTCGGAATTAGAGGGTTGATTCAAATTAGGGTTTGGATTAAGAGTGAATGCGATAGGTCGGTTTGGGTTTCTTTGCGAGTAAGCAATTGCAGTGGAAAGAGAGAGAGGGAAATATAATGTTGAAAATTTTTCCTAACTCCCTCTTATATACCTTTTGAAAGTGGGTTTTAAATGCTTGTTGTCGTTTTGAGAGTTATTAGCTGTCAAACAGTAACATTATCCACTTGATATTTATTAAAAATAATTTTAAAACATGTAACTCTTTATCATTTTAGGCAAGAAAGTCCTATGCTAATAAGCGGCGACGACCAATCGAGTTTAAGGCAAGAATGAAAGCTGCTCAAGATCATCAAAAGTCTTATGCTAATAAGCGGCGACGACCGATCGAGTTTCGCATTGGTGATAATGTGATGCTCAAGGTCTCGCCTTGGAAAGGGATTATAAGTTTCAGAAAGAGAGGATAGTTAAGTCCAAGGTATATTGGACCATTTAAGATCATCGATCGTGTGGGTGAAGTGGCTTACAAACTGGAATTGTATGAAGAGTTAGAAGGGATTCACTCTACCTTCCATGTTTCTCATTCGAGAAAATGTCTAGCTGATGACACGTCACATGTGCCATTAGTATACATTGAGTTTGATGAACAATTAAACTATATTGAACAACCTGTCATGATCGTTGACCGTAAAGAAAAGAATCTTCGTCATAAAGTTATCTCATTGGTGAAAGTGATATGGAAGCATCGCAAAAGATCAGATGCCACTTGGGAAGCTGAAGAAGAGATGCACAAGTTTTATCCGAAATTGTTTAGTAATAGTTAGGTTTCGGGGACGAAACCTCTTTAAGGAGGGAAGACTTGTAACATCATGCCTTTAATAATAAATAAAAGAAATTTCATTTACTCAATAACGTGTCATGTATCAGTTTAGATAAATAAACTATAAGAGGGTGGGATAAAAAAGATGGAATAAGGGGTGGTAATGGGCTTTAGGTCCATGGGCTTAAGGGAGTATAAATATCCCTTTAAATCATAATTATTTCCATTTTCATCCATCTCTACACCATAGCCTACACCTTCAAAAAACACACAAACACCATCCTATATCCCGAGCCAAGATCCGGAGGAAAAGACTCGAACCTGTTGGTGCTAGAACGTTGTGACGAACCAAACCAACATCAAGACTAGATCATGTTCGTAGATCAACTCGTTTAAAGGTACGTTTATAATGAAACACATGTCGGCTCGTTTAGTATTCCTAAATCTACATAAAAATAGTAAAAACGAATCAAACACAACGAATCTCGTCAAAATTCGTTAGCATCTGGTGGGTTAATAAGTCACGCGTTAGGCAGTAGGTATTTATCAATCAAATACGCAAAGTAAACAAGATGTTTGGGTGAGTGGGGTTTGTAGGCGCTGGGTCTGCGAGTAGAATGATACCAGATTCATGTGGTTTCATCGTGATTTGGAAGTTAATTGGAAATCTGGGGTTTGTTGACTGTTGTTGTTCATATCAATTTTGACTTTGACAACGGGAGTCAAAGATTGGATAACATCTGATATCCATTCGTTATGATATACAGATGGCTGATCATTCATTAAGCAATCATAACGAATGAGATACGTGCGTATGCTCTTGTAACGAATGAGCCCCCATTCGTCCTATAGGAGTCACGAATGACCTTATCCATTTGTCATCCATTCATTCACCATGAGGAGACAGCAAATGGAGCCATTCGTTATAGATACATTCGCATGCTTCCGTAACGACTGAGCCTCTCATACATCTCAAGAAATCTCGAATGGCCTACTTCATTCGTTAATCATTCATTCGTCTAAGATCAAACCATTCGTCATCACAAATGTGATAACGAATGAGGCTTAACTAGAGGCCATTCTTTATAACGAATGAGTTAGCAAATAAATTAATAATTTAAAACTTCTACTTAAATTTTAGTAAAGGACCTTTAATAGAAATAAAACTTTTCTAATAGGACCTGGAAGCTCGACCCCAGCCAGGGGCTCTGCCCCTTGGACCCTTCTAGGGGTTGCCACCCCTAGACCCCGCTGCCAGGGGCGCTGCCCCCAGACCCCTGTTCGTTGAGGGTTATATTAAACTAGAAACACAATATGGGTAGTGATAGTTAATTGATACTTGTAATTATTATACGGTTAGCCATACACAACTAAAAAAAGGATTACCATTAACTCTGAACGTAACCCCATCCAGGTGAGTTTCCAGCCCCATTTCGTTGTTATGTTTTCGGGGCTATGTGAATACTCGATGTGATTAGTTAATACACTTATCTTAAGTGGTAGGTGTTTGCTATGTGAATATTTATGCATGATGTATGTATGATATATGAAAGTAAACGAACAATGTATGAATGATGTATGTATGACGTTGAAAAGATAAAGAGTATGTATGAAAGTATATAATAGTATAAAAGAAAAGGAAGGTGTGCATGAATTTACGGTAAAGGGTGGCAGACCCTAATAATATCTGTGAGGTTATGGGGTGAAAGGCTCTTTAAAACGTATAAGTATAAATGTAAAGTATGATTAAAGTATGAAAGTATGAAAGAATGAAAGAACGAAAGTAAGAAGGAAGGTATATATTTATGTATGTATGAAAGAAAGATAAACAGGTTAAGTAAGTAATATGTATCTTCGGATACGTATAAGTAAGAATGTGAATGTATTGTATATTGCATGATTATCTAGAACTCACTCAGCATAGATGACTTTTGTATGCACGCAGGTTAATAGACTGAAGCAGTTAGCTTGTGGGGGACACATGGCAGGATTTGAAGAAGCTGGCATTTGCAGAAAGATTTGTCATGATGCTAACTAAGATGCTATATGTTATGTTTTTAAATACAAGTTTGAATGTTTCTAACAAATGATCGAAGTTTTATTTATTCCGCAAAAGTTTTATCTAACTCTGATATATAGAACTGTGTTTATGAGTAAATCCAACGCCAATGTAGGGCCCCGGGATTGGGACCTTACAATACCCAATACCATTGAACTATTAAAATGAACTTAGAAATGATAATACTCAAGTCTTACATACAACAGGTTAATAATAAAGTATTTAAACAAAAGTTTGGTTTTGGTTCGGTCCTTGACTCGGTATAAGACCGAGGATGGTTACCACATACCCAATACCATTGAACTATTAAAATGATTTGGAAACTAAAATAATTAGAAACTAAAAAATATTAATAACTTTAAGCGAATTAAAGTGTTAATAAGGACTATAATAGCCCTCCATGTAGCCTTTCCTTATAATAGCAATATGTAAGGCCCTGGCTCCGGTGCCCTACATTGGTGTTGGATTTACTCATAAACACAGTTCAAAATATCAGAGTTAATTAAAATTTTCGTGGAATAAATAAAACTTTAATCATTCAATACAAAACATTAAACTTGTCTTTGAAAACATAACGTATCTTATTATAACATCATTACAAATCTTCATTTGATATCAGTCCCTTCAAGTCGTGCCATATCTCTCCCTTACGCCAGCTGCTTCAACCTATTTACCTGCGTGCATACTAAAAGTCAGCTACACTGAGTGTGTTCTAGTTAATCATGAAACATACAATACATTCACATACTTAATCATTCATATCCGAAGATACATATTACTTACCTGCTTATCTTTCTTTCATACTTACATAAGTACATACCTTCTTTCTTTTATTCTTTACTTATCTCATACTTTTATATATTAATACTTACTTTACTTGCTTATACGTTTTAAAGAGCATTACGCCCTACTTCCTTGAGTATTATTCGGGACCGGTTCCCTTTTCTATCGCAGATATTATTAGGGTCCAGTTTCCTTCTTCCTCGAGTAACATAAGGGCCCGGTTCCCTTCTTCCTCGAGTATTATTAGGGCACAGTTCCCTTCTTCCTCGAGTATTATTAGGGCCCGGTTCCCTTTCTTCCATAAAACCATATCATACCTTTCTATATATTCATAATTATAACTTACATGCATACTCTTGATCTTTTCTATAGCATACATACATCTTTCGTACATCATATATAACAATCACATCTTCAAACTATCACCTGGCGGTACATGCAATATCCGAAGATCGTTCACGCACCGTCAAGAATTCATTCATACATCAATCATATAAGGCATACACTTACCCCTTAAGGTAAGTGTATTAACTAAAAGCATCGAGTATGCACACAGCCCTAAAAACATAATAAGGAATGGGGCTAGAAACTCACCTGCAAACGATTCCTCTCTGAATTTACTGTTATCCCCTTCTTGAGTTGTGCACGGCTAACTGTGTATCAATCATAGTATCAATTAACTACCTCTAGCTATACCATACTTCTAAGTTATTGTAACCCCTAGCTATGAGGGTCCGGAGGCAGCGCCCCTGGCAGCGGGTTTCTAGGGGCGGCATCCCCTAGCGGGGTCCAATAAGCAGAGCCCCTGGCTGGGGTTAAGCTGAATTTCAAGTTTTTACTAAAAACCTCATTAATAAGTATTTACTAAAAATTTTATTAGAAAATTGAATTTGAATTATTTAATTAAATCAAATATTCATTTTAAACGTTACCTTTCATTGTTAATTATTTCATATTTCATACAAGTCCATAACTATCGTTTGCGTCATTTATCGTTCGTTTATTTTATAAAATCCTTTCAAGCGTATATGTCTCCTTCTTGACGTATAAGTTATTACGGGCGTATAAGCTCCTTCTGGACGTATAAGTTTCTTTTGGCGCATAAGTTGTTCTAGCATATAAGTACATTGGCGTATAAGCTATTATAGCGTATAAGTACAGTGGCGTATAAGTCTCACATACGTGTTCGAATACATACGCGTTTCTTACATATATGTTGCTTGCGTACATATACGCTGCATGTACATACACGGGTCATACATACTTATACGTTTACATACATACACGCTGCATACATATATGTTTATATACATACACGTTGTTGCTTATACTTATATGGGAAAATCTTATATGGGGAAAATCTTATAATGGAAAATCTTATACGCCGCATAAACTTATACGGCGTATAAGTTCTGTTCAGCTCCTTTTTACGCGTTTTTGAGGTTTTTCTTTGATTCCGGCGCCGGCAGCCACCATTAACCACCATGGATGATCGGGGTTTGATCGTTTATGGTCTAGGTAGCTTCGGGATGTCTAGATCTGAGCTAAGGTGGCCCTTAAGCTCGTTTTTGGTTGACTAAACACCCAAATAAAGATAAATTTAGATACAAACGTCTCTACTATGTTGGTACAGCTGAGACAAATCATTTCTTACCTTCGGTTGGTATTGGATCGTTGAATATACTAAAGTAGAGAGTGTTTGGCTTAAATGTGTGTTTTTGATGGTGTAAGCTATGTTGTAGAGATGGATAAAAATGGAAAGGATTAGGGTTTAAGGAATATTTATACTCCCTTAAGCCCATGGACCTTAGGCCCATATTTCCTTTTTGGTTCATCTTTAATTCTATTTAATTAGCCTACTTATCCTTCCATTTTTATTATTTTATTATTTTTCTACTAACTCAAGTAAACTTTTTTCATCATAATTAAATAATATATAAAATATTATTCTTAGAAATTTCGGGATGTTACACAATATCACCTAATCCGACCATGGTCGTAGAAGGGAAAGCCAAGGAAACAAGGGGAATATATTTTATACAAACTATAATAACAAGCTTTAATTACCAAAAATTAGTTAGAATCAAAGATTGGCTTTAGTTTGACCTTGAGAAGTCAAACTATCAAGAGTTTGAAAGAAGAATCTTAGAACTTAGATGGGGAGTGTCTAATGTGAAAGAGCAACTTAAAATGGGTGTATTGGCCTTGTTTTTATAGGGGAAAACGCAAGGGTTATCCATAATGTCACTATCAAGGGATTTGCATGCATTTTGATTGATTTAGAGGGTCAAACAAGGTGTAACACAAACAAAAATGAGTTGAAGCATCTGCAAGTGGGTGGCGGCCACCCACGACCACTATGCCCTTCATGGCCGCGCGGTGTGGCGCCTCGGAAGGGTGGGTTGGTCTCCAACTTTTGTTATTTGGCGACTTAGGTCCCTGAAGTTCGTTTTAAGTCGTTTTAACCATAACATAGTGTTTCAAAATACCGTAAAGGGTGTTTTCATGATCCAACAATTGAATAACATAAATGAAACATAAAACGCCATATTTTATTGTCAGGCCCCGTTCCCGGTTCCTTACTTTGGGCGTTGGATTTACTCATAAGCGCGGTTCTAAATATCATAGCTAACTAAAACTTGCGCGGAATTTAAAAACCTTCAATAAACATTTCATATCATTTCAAAAATGTGTCCTAAACAAACATCTTTTGTCTTTCATAATAAAACATCAATCATAAATACATCATAATTCTTTGGATGTCAGCTTCTTATTCTTCTGCCATGGGCCCTCCTCAAGCTAGCTGCCTCATCCTACTCACATGCGTGTATACTAAAGTCAGCTACGCTGAGTGAGTTCTAGTTAATCATATAATACGTTCATTAATTTACATATATGCATCCTAATACACATGTTACTTTCTCTTTACCTCATTCATTCATATATACATACTTCTTGCTCATACTTTATACTTTCATACTATCATACTTTGTAATTTCATACTATCATAATTTATACTTTCATAGTTTCATACTATTATACTTATATACCTTCATACTTTCTTTCTTTCATATTCATAACTTATGTTTTAAAGAGCATTTTGCCTTACTTTCCTCGAGTATTAATAGGGCCCGGTTCCCTCTTGCCTCGGATATTATTAGGGTCTAGTTCCCTCTTGCCTCAAATATTATTAGGGTCCAGTTCCCTCTTGCCTCAAATATTATTAAGGTCTGGTTCCCTCTTGCTTCGAATATTATGAAGGTTCGATTCCCTTTTCTACCTTACAACCATACCTTACCTTTCTTTGTCTTTAAAATTATAACCTTCATTCATACTTTCAATATTTACATTAGCATACATACATTATTCATACATATTGTCCTTTACATATTCATTCCATACTTACTACACATTACCTCCCTTAACAATACATGCATTGTCAGAAGATCGTTCACGTACCGACAAGCATTCATTCCACATAAATATAACTATCACATATATCATTATGACATACACTTACCACAAAGGGTAGTGTATTAACATTCACATTGAGTCGCACACAGCCCGGAAAACATAACAAGAAAATGGGGCTAGAAACTCACCTGAATCCGGTTACTCTCGGATTTTATAGTAATCCTCTTCTTTAATTGAGCACGTATAACTGTATGACAATTATATGTGTCAATTAACTAACCCTATACTCATGATTTAAGTTTCAACAGAAACTTCTATGTCTGGATTATTCTAATCGAATGGCATACCCTATTCGAATGGATTTTCTGTTCGAATGCTCAGTTTATTTGAATGGCATGTTACATTCGAATAGACTTTTCTATTCAAATAGAATTTCTATTCGAATGCTCTGTCTATTAGAATGGCATGTTACTTTTGAATAGACTTTTCTATTCGAATAGATTTTCTATTTGAATGCTCTGTCCATTCGAATGGCATGTTACATTTGAATAGACTTTTCTATTCGAATAGATTCTTTATTCGAATGCTTGGTTTTTAAACGAGTAGGCCCCTCTATAATCGAATTATCCTTTCATTCGAATGGATCCCCATTCGAATCAGCCTTCTATGCGAACCAGACTTCTATTCGAAAGGTTTCTCCATTTGAATCATTCTTCTATTTGAATGATCTTGTTGATTGATTCAAACCATTCTATTTGAATGGTCCCCTATTCAAATTAGAGGTTTTAGCCTCTTTCCTTCTTTCTTTCCTTCCTTTTCTTTCTATTTGAATGTCATTCATTTGAATACTTGCATTCGAATACACCCACTGTTGGGGTATTAACACCTCTATTCTCATTTTCACTTCATATACTGACACCCTTTCTCATATTTTTGTGTTATATCACCTCTTAAGCGTTTTCCTTTCCATTCTAGACCAAGATCTAGCTTGTTTATCAATAAAGTTTAAACCTGTATTGATTTCAAACCCGTTTAAGCTAGATCTAGGGTTTGTTCATACTAAAGTTCATTAAGTCCATTTTTAACATCAACTTTATATTTTTATGGCATAAAAATACCTGATTTGCCTTAGTACCAAGTCTTAAGGAAAACCGTTCATAAAAACACAACCTTTATATGTAAGGCACGTACCTTTTGACGTCTTTAGGCTACAGTTAGCTTCAATGTACACTATGGACTTTGTCTTGTTTTCTAAGCTAAAGATCTATCAATATCAAAGCTTGGTTCTTAGACCTTGAATCACGACCGTAGAGGTTGAGAGAGTTTGTGTGTAAGGAAACCTATGGATAAGAATGAGAGATTTTAGGGTTTTAGGGACGTTTATGGAGTATTTATACTCTCTCAAGCCCATGGACCTAAGGCTCATCACCATATCTTGTTCTATCTTTCATTGACCAAACCCACACTCTTTTATTCTATATGACTTAATTAAATATTAACACATTTTCCTAAATAAACACAATCCTTTTTATTTATTATTATCAAAAGTAGGATGTTACAAGTCTTCCCTCCTTAAAGAGTTTTCGTCCCCGAAACCAAATTTATCACTTAAACAAATCTGGGTAAAACTTGCGTATCTCTTCCTCAACTTCCCAAGTGGCATCCAATCCTTTACGGTGCTTCCATATCAGTTTCACCAACGGGGTGACTTTATGACGAAATTGCTTTTCATTGCGGTCAACTATCTCTATAGGTTTCTCAATGTAGTTTAACTGCTCGTCAACCTTAATGTCTACTAATGGCACATGGGACGTGTCGTCAGCTAGGCATTTTCTCAAATTTGAAATATGAGAATAGAATGAATTCCTTCTAACTCAACGGGTGAATCCAGCTTGTAAGCCACTTCACGAACGCGATCTACAATCTTAAACGGTCCAGTGTACCTTGGACTCATATTTCCTCTCTTCCTGAAAAGAATAATTCCCTTCCAAGGAGAGACCTTGAGCATCACATTGTCACCAATGCTAAACTCAATTGGTTGTCTCTGCTTATCAGCATAGGATTTCTGACGATCTTGATCAACTTTCATTCGTTCCTTCATATGATCAAACCTTGAAGAGGTTTCTTGCACAACTTCTAAGCTTCCAATATGCTTCTGACCAATATCTCCCCAACATATAGGAGTTCTACAACGTCTACTGTATAGCATCTCGAACGGCGGCATACCAATACTCGAACGGTAGCTGTTGTTATAATAGAATTCTGCAAGATGTAGATGGTCCAAACTTCCTCCAAAATCTAGCACACAGGCACGCAACATATCCTCAAGGGTTTTGATAGTCCTTTCAGACTTCCTATTTGTTTGAGGATGATACACCGTACGGATGTTCAGTCTTGTTCCCATAGCTTCATGGAACATCTTCCAGAATCTTGAAGTGAAACGGGTATCTCTATCAGAAACGATTGATAACGGCACTCCATGCTTAGCCACAACCTCTTTTATGAAAACATTTGCTAACGTTTCTGACGAAATAGCCTCTCGTATAGGCAGAAAGTGAGCACTTTTCGTCAAACGGTCCACATTCACCCAAATGGTATCATGATGTTTAGCTGTACGGGGTAGATTAGTTATGAAATCCACGGTGATGTGTTCCCATTTCCATTAGGGTATCTCCAAGGGCTGCATCTACTCATAAGGCTTCTGGTGTTCAACTTTGACTAGTAAACAAATTAAGCACTTACTAACATAATCTACTACATCATTCTTCATCCCCGGCCACTAATAGTCTCTCTTCAGGTCTTGATACATCTTGGTGGATTCCAGATGAATCGAGTATCTCGACTTGTGAGCTTCTGTAACGATTCCGGCAATTCAGGTATACCCTAGCCGGAATATACTATTTACGTGTTATTCAATACTGAATATATGAATTATAATGTGTTTATACGAGTATATAAGATTCACAGTACGAATTATACTCGAATATACAGCTAGTCGTATTGAAATTACGATTAATCGATGAACGATTATTGAAACCCGAACGAATCGGGGATTACATTATAGACGAAATATATAATGTTTAGTGATGTGTACGAAGTATTAAAGCTTCAGGATAAGTGAATTATAGCACAGAAAAAGGATTTCGATTTATTAGTACGTCGGTACGATAAACGAAACCTTTAATATCAAACCAAGCAAGAGACGATCGATCAAGCCGAAAAAGATGCACAATTACCGACAATATGATATGTTAAGTCAATGAATGTCATGGTTTAAGTTTTTAAAGTTTTTAAATCGGTTTTATATAAATTTTATTTTTAAGCCGAAAAACGACCGTTTTGGCCCCGTTTTGAGCGGAATTAAACGTTTAACCAAAAAACGAACTGAACCAGATTATCCACAACATTATCCGGATTACGCAATTCAAATGTGTGGCCAAGGTTTGAGATGTGGGCCCCCCCCACACCATACATGGACCGATCGGTCCCTTGGTACACACACACACACTTCATTTTCTTTTTTTTAACATTCCAACTCTCCAAATCCTCTCAACCCTTTACACATTCAACCAAAACCTTTGATTTTTAAGAAGATCCACAAGGTATAAACATGTTATTATGGTTTGATCTTGCTTTTTAATTCCAAAATCATGAGAAAATGAGGTTTCAAGTGAAAAATGGGTGAAAACCCGAGATGAAACCGATTCTTGCATGATCAAGTGATGTATACAAGTTATATAAGGGATCTTGGTCCAAGAAAGGAGTTAAAAGAGTCAAAAACGAATTTTTACGGTTAAAATCTTTGTTTTGATGTCTTAACCGAAACCATGAAAGAAATGGCTTGATTGTGGGTATAACTTGCTTGGTGTGGTGTTGTTGTGCTTGTAGGTGTTGTATCTAGTTGCTAGCAAAGGCTAGAAAGCAAGATCTTTGCGATCTAAAGCTAGAAACACAAGGTAGTTCGGTTTTTCGTATGATTTGTAAGATTTGGACAGATTGTGGTAGACTTAGAGTTGAGTCATGAAATTTCATAGAGATGATCTACACATGAAAATATGAGATCTGTGAAATTTTGGTAATTGTTGGATAAAGGATGAATATTTGGTGAATTTAATGCTCGGTTTTGGCTAAAAATGGTGAAAAATAGCTAAAAATCATGAAAAATTCTGGAAAAATTCAGATAAGCTTTTTATAACATATAAAAGTCACACACAAAATTTCAGATCAATTGGAGAAGTCTAAGTAGGCTTTTCGGTAAAACAAGATCTAGGGTTTTCTAGCTCGGTTTTGCTAACAATAGCATGAAAAATGAGTTTTTGGTTCTGTAAAAATTACTGGGAACTATGTGGATGGCAGGAGTCGTCCCAGAAAAATTTGGGATTTTTCTAAGGTCGTTTGGTATTTTCGACATATTTGGTGTTTAAATGACGTTTAAAAATAGATAAATAAATGTTAAATATAAAAATTAATTCTGGAAATATTTTTATAAAAATCCTTACTGTCAAAAACTGATTTGTGCAAAATTTCAAGATCCGAGACTAAACGGATAATTATTTGTTCTAAACAGTACATAAAAACAAACTTTTAAAGCTTAAAACGCGTAAACCGGCAAAGTTCGCCTAAGCGAGCTGACTGGTGTATAAAAACCCTAAAAATGGACTATTTTCATGAAACTAAGTTAATCAAGTAAAAAATAAATCATCCGAAAGTAATTCGGATGATTTGGGTAATTTTACCCGATTTAGTCGTTTCCGGTATATTAAAGACGGAAACGGGCCCCGCGGCCAAACGGGGTGTCTAAACCGAGCTCTAATTTCACCACTTTAATTAAAATATCAACAACAACTATTTTCGGGTCGTATGTGGCCAAACTCATTTTTGAAAACATAAAGACGAATAACCGTGCTAGGCACGCAAAACGAGAAAACAAACTAATGGTAGTTTTGACTAAAGAACTCTAAGTGATATCACAATCTAAGTCCTGAGAAGTGTATCGGGGTTAACATTGTCCTCGGATCGTGTACGGTATTGGGTTAACAGTGTCCCCAGAGGTTATTAAATGTGTTTCTGGGTTAACAGTGTCCCCAGAGGTTATTAAATGTGTTTCTGGGTTAACAGTGTCCCCGGACGTACCGGTTAACACGAATTTAAGTTATATTAATAGAAATTGTGTAGACTTAGGGATCGTATTACAGATCCGGACAGGTAGCCGTGCCAGTATTACATCTCTGCTCACCAAAAAGGTGAGTTTCACGAGCCCCTTTTTATTGAACTGTTTTAAATATTTTCCCGGGGCGGAAAGCATGTTTTTATCAAAGTGTTTAAGTACATGCCGATCGCATGGAAATGAATGTATTTATATTATGTTTATTGTACGGGAATCGTACGGTACTGTATTAAGATGGTAATTGTCTGAGTTGCTAATATTGTAAGACCCGAAACAGTGTTCTGGGTTAACAGTGTCCCCGGAGGTTATTAAAAGTATTTCTGGGTTAACAGTGTCCCCAGAGGCTATTAAATGTATTTCTGGGTTAACAGTGTCCCCAGGGGTTATTAAATGTATTTCTGGGTTAACAGTGTCCCCAGAGGTTATTAAATGTGTTTCTGGGTTAACAGTGTCCCCAGAGGTTATTAAATGTGTTTCTGGGTTAACAGAGTTTTCACTTGTAGGCTCAGCATAATTACATCATTAATTTATGATTATTAAAATGATTTGTCATGGTTTATTTAAATTAGTGAAACTCACCAACTATTCGTAGTTGACCCGTTTTCTTTACATGCTTTCTAGGTACACCCAAATTGGAATGAGTGATACGTGCTTGATAATGTGTGCTATTTTGTGGAAGCTTAAGAGTTTACATTTTGTATTAAACATGTTAACGTAATATTGGTAAAACTTATGTGATAACGCCTATTCGGTAACGAAACTCGGAACAATGTAATACGTTTAAATTATTGTAGTGGTTTTTTCTTTATAAGCAATGCTGTTGATATCAGATGTGTCTGTTGCATCCCGTTTACGTTTCAGCTGCGGTTACGGGGTGTTACAGAACTTGGTATCAGAGCCATTGGTTATAAAGAATTAGGATGTCTTTAAAAGATACCTAAATATAACCAGTAGCTCAAGTATTATAGGATCTGAATATCAACTAATAATTTATTGTGACGAGGTCTGGATGAACTTGGATGGACAAGTGAGTTATTATGGTCCGGAATATAATAACAGACTTGTCCGCACGAGGGAATTCAGGGGAAGTCACGAGGGACTTTAATAGGTAAAATTGGCAACGTATGTGCAAATATATGATAATATTGTGTGTGGACAAGTTGTATAAGTAAGTGTATATTAATTTGATTACGATTTACACTATGGAAAGAACTATATGTTTGTTAACTTGTGTGCAGGTTAGAATGTCAAGAACACCTAGTGTATCGATGGAGGAGGACCCGGAGGAAGTCAGCTCCGGGAACTCTGGGAGCCTCCCCGTATCATCCAGCTCTGAGCCTAGCGAGGCTAGTGTTAGGAGCTCTAGCCAGTCCTCCCCTGCCAGGATTGCTAGATCTCCTACCCCACCCGCACCACAGGTCGTCCCTATCCCTCCCGGATTCGGACCCCGCCTCACGGGGGGGATCAGTGTTCCGCAGGTCCCACCTACCTCGCCCCCACCCAGACCTGCTACCCGCAGGGGCGAGTCCTCCCGCTCCCAGCCCGAGACTGTGACTCCACCTGTGTGGGGTCTCCCTAGGCAGGAGAAGGACGC
Source organism: Bidens hawaiensis (assembly GCF_021521415.1). NCBI lineage: Eukaryota > Viridiplantae > Streptophyta > Magnoliopsida > Asterales > Asteraceae > Bidens > Bidens hawaiensis. The sequence continues at coordinate 250,013 of NW_027491587.1, forward strand.
GGCGGCGTGGCTACGAGTGCTCACCGAACAGGTGAATGAGCACTCCGCCACCTTGACGGTGGGGGTACAGAGGCGGATGTACCTAGGGGACTGCATACTGGACCACCAGTATGCGATTTCGCAGCTGAAGAGGGAGTGCTCATACTCCCAGTGGATGATCGGCCGGATGGAGACGCGGATCCGGGTTATGCTGGCTGTGATGGTGGTGTTGGTGGCGGTGCTGGTGGGTTTGGTATACCACCGTGTTTAGTTGTGTTAGGACGGGAGTAGACAGGGGCCGCTTTTTGATACTCTGTGTAAGCAGTTAGTGGTGATGCTAACATAGGGTGAATCTTGGGTAGTTATAATACAACCACTGGCCCTTAGGATGGTCTCTTTTGGGGTATATCGTTATAGATACTTTTGGGTATCATTCAAGCACTGACCCATTGTGGGTTATGTCGAGATGATGCCAACATAGGCCCTATGTAGGAAAACTTAACTTATGTAATGATGACAGGGAACGTATGCGAACTGACAGGGATGTAATATGTACTAATGTTTGTTAATGAATGGAATGTTTGTTGTGTTTTATGATTGGAACTTGTATTAATTATATATATTTTCTTGATGTTGTGTAGAATGGCACCAAAACGTTCAGCACAATTGTCGGAAGTGGACGTGAGCCGTTTGATTGCTCAACAGTTAGAGGCGGCGATACCGGATATAGTATCGCGCATCGCCGCCAGTATTAACAATTCGACCAATCCAGCCCCTCCGAGCAATCAAACGACCACCAATAATGACGGGGAACAAAATGTTAATCCTCCACAGAATGATAACACGATTCCGAGTAATGACGCACCGCCTAGGGTGGTCGTTACAGACAGTAATGGCCCTATACCTACGGTAGAGACGAACCGTACTGAACCGATTTGTGCATCCAGGGGATGTTCGATCAAAGACTTTATGTTGTGCAAACCTCTAGAGTTTAGCGGGTCTGAAGGACCAAATGGGTTGGTTAAGTGGATGGAGAAAATAGAATCCGTTGTGAATATCAGCAACTGCCCCGAGGATTGTGTTGTTAAGTATGCTACCTGCACATTCACGGACCATGCCTTGACATGGTGGAACACGATAGTGCAGACCCGGGGTCAGGCGGCGACAAACTGCATGACCTGGACAGAGCTCAAGGCTCTTGTACTGGAACATTTCTGCCCAAAAAACGAATTGCGAAAATTAGAAAATGAATTGTGGAACCTGGAGATGCAGGGGGCAGACCATTTGGGTTATACGAACCGGTTTAATGAGTTGTCGCGATTGGTACCATGGTTGGTCACCCCAGAGTCGAAGAGGGTTGAGCGTTATATTTGGGGGCTAACTCCAGTTGTAAGGAGTATAGTCAATTCTGGGGGACACCAGACGTATGAGGGTGCGGTGACGCAAGCTGGTATCGTCACGTATGATTTCGTAAGGAGCGGGTCACTGAAGGTGGCGGGAGAGTCCGCCGGGGGAAAGCGGGGTACACATGACCATAGGATCCAGGAAAAGCAGCAAGGTAAACGTGCTAGGCCCACTGCCCAGAACTACGCCATGACTAGTTCAGGCGGAAGGCAAGAACCGCAGAAGGGAACGTTTCCCAAGTGTGGGAAATGCGGTTACCACCATGGTGGCATGTGCAAAGAAGTGGTGTGCCACCGGTGCGGCAGGATTGGGCACTATGCACCGAGTTGTAGGAGAAACCTGAACAACTTGAACTGGCAACCGCAACCCATCCGTGCGCAGCCATTTAGGACCCAATCAGCCTGACAACAAAACCCACAAGGAAATCAAGTGATGACCACCAGTCGTGCTTGCTTTGAATGCGGTGGCACAGATCACTTCAAGAGAAACTGTCCGAAGCTGAACCAGGGAGGAAATGGGCGGCAAACCGCGGGTCAGGCATCGTCGTCCAATCCGGCGCGAGGCCGAGCATTCGTGATGGGGGCGAACGAAGCACGCCAGGACCCTAGCGTAGTGACAGGTACATTCCTCGTCTCGGATCATTACGCTTCTGTATTATTTGATACGGGCGCCGATAGAAGTTTTGTCTCCGTTAGATTCCTGTCGATAGCAAACCTCCCAATTGGTGAAACCATAGAACCTTACACCGTAGAAGTCGCTAACGGTAAAACCATGATAGTTAATCAGATAGTTCGGAATTGCCCTTTTATTCTGAACGATCAATCCCTTCCGATTGACTTGTTACCGGTAGAATTGGGTAGTTTTGACGTGATAGTGAGAATGGATTGGTTAGCACGTAACAAAGTAGAAATAAACTGTGAAAAGAAAATCGTCAAGATCCGGGTGTCGGATGACGAAGAGATATTAGTGCATGGAGAAAAGTCAGGCACCATGATACCATTTATATCCCATCTCAAGGTGTTAAAATACATACGCCAAGGATGCGTGGCGTATCTAGCAAGCTTGACGGCCACTGATTCTGAGGAGAAACGGGTGGATGATATTCCAGTGGTACGCGAATTTCCACAAGTCTTCCCAGAAGAACTTCCTGGATTACCGCCAACCCGACAGGACGAATTCAGAATCGATCTATTACCTCAAGCTGGCCCTGTTGCTAAGGCACCCTACCGACTTGCACCATCAGAGATGCAAGAATTATCCAACCAATTGCAAGAATTGTTGGATAAAAGATTTATACGTCCTAGTTATTCCCCGTGGGGTGCACCTGTACTATTCGTGAAAAAGAAGGACGGGAGCCTTAGAATGTGCATTGATTACAGGGAATTGAACAAATTGACAATCAAAAATAGGTATCCTCTCCCCCGAATTGATGACCAGTTCGACCAACTGCAAGGTGCGAGCTATTTCTCAAAAATTGATCTTAGATCGGGATACCATCAGGTTAGAATTCAGGAGGAGGATATCCCAAAAACCGCATTCCGGACTCGCTATGACCATTACGAGTTCTTAGTTATGCCTTTCGGGCTAACAAATGCGCCAGCAGTGTTCATGGATCTCATGAATCGAGTCTGTAAACCCTACCTCGATAAATTCGTCATCGTGTTTATTGATGATATTTTGATATACTCGAAGAGTAAAGAGGAGCACGAACAACACTTAAGATTAATCTTAGAGCTTCTAAATCAGGAGAAGTTGTATGCAAAATTCTCCAAGTGTAACTTCTGGTTACAAGAAGTGCAATTCCTTGGTCACGTTATAAACCATCAAGGAATACACGTTGATCCAAGTAAGGTTGAAGCAGTTAAGAATTGGCAAGCGCCTAAATCGCCAAAGGAAATCCGCCAATTCTTAGCCTTAGCTGGATATTATCGTCGATTTATAGAGAACTTTTCCAGCATCGCCCAACCTTTAGCCCTTCTGACCCAAAAAGATCGAAAGTATGAATGGGGTGAAGAGCAGGAAACGGCGTTTCAAACGCTAAAACAAAGATTGTGCCAAGCGCCGATCTTAAGTCTCCCCGACGGAGACGATGGTTTTGTCGTGTATTGTGACGCATCCCGGAGAGGGTTAGGATGCGTGTTGATGCAAAATAATAAGGTTATAGCCTATGTTTCTCGACAGTTAAAAATACACGAGAAAAATTACACTACTCATGACTTAGAACTGGGAGCAGTTATCTTCGCACTTAAAATCTGGAGACATTATCTCTATGGTACAAAGTGCACCATCTTCACCGATCATAAAAGTTTGCAACACATATTCGATCAGAAAGAACTGAATATGAGACAACGAAGATGGGTCGAGTTATTAAGCGACTATGACTGTGACATCCGTTATCACCCCGGCAAAGCTAACGTCGTAGCCTATGCCTTGAGTAGGAAGGATCGGGTTAAGCCATTACGAGTGCGAGCGTTGGGGATGATAGTCCAGTCGAACCTTTCGGATTTGATTCGAGTCGCTCAACGCGAGGCGTTGAAAGAGGAACAAATGGAAAAAGAATGACTTTACGGTAATGAGAAGAATTTCGAGCGGCGCGAGGACGAAATTCTCTATTTCAAAAATCGGATTTGGATCCCGACCCTCCATGACCATCGTGAATTAATCATGGACGAAGCGCATAAATCAAAAAATTCCATACATCCGGGATCGGATAAGATGTACAAGGATGTGAAGGAGTTCTACTGGTGGCCGGGTATGAAAAAGGATATAGCCACCTACGTCGGCAAGTGTACGACGTGTGCGAGGGTTAAGGCGGAGCAGCAGAAACCCTCGGGGATGTTACAACAACCGGAAATTCCTGAATGGAAGTGGGAGCAGATAACGATGGATTTTGTGACACATCTCCCCAAGACGTCCCGAGGTCATGATGCAATTTGGGTAATCGTGGATCGATTAACCAAAACAGCACATTTTATCCCGATTAGAAATAATTATAACACCGAGAGACTTGCGCAGATTTATATAAATGAAAATGTGTCTTGTCATGGGATACCCATCTCAATCATCTCCGATCGGGATAGCCATTTCACCTCCAAGCTTTGGCAAGCTGTGCAAGAAGCACTGGGAACGCGTATTAATCTAAGCACAGCTTACCACCCTCAGACCGATGGTCAGTCTGAGAGGACCATCCAAACCCTGGAGGATTTGCTTCGTGCATGAGTACTGGATTTTAAGGGAAATTGGGATCAACATCTCCCACTCGTTGAATTCTCCTACAATAACAGTTACCATAGCAGTATAAAGGCAGCGCCTTACGAAGCATTGTATGGTCAGAAGTGCCGATCACCACTCTGTTGGACTGAAGTGGGCGACACTCAGGTTATTAGATCGGACCTGGTCCAGGAAATGACCAGCAATATCCTTGAAATTCGGAACAATCTGAAGGCCGCGCGGGATCGACAGAAGAGTTATGCCGATACCCGTAGAAAACCGTTATCATTCGAGAAAGGTGATAAAGTGTATTTGAAGGTATCACCTTGGAAAGGAGTAGTCAGATTTGGAAAGGCGGGGAAGTTAGCCCCTAGATACATTGGACCATTTGACATTACTGCAAAAATCGGTCCTGTAGCATACCGATTAGAACTGCCTGATGAACTGAGTGCAGTTCACAACGTGTTTCACGTGTCGAATTTGAAAAGGTGTCTGTCGGATGAGACATCGGTGTTACCTTTAGAGGGTGTCCAAATAAATGATAAGCTCAACATTGTAGAGGAGCCCATAGAAATAGTAGACGGGAAAATCAAACAACTTAGACACAATAAGATCTCGTTGGTCAAAGTTAGATGGAACTCGCTACGAGGCCCAGAATATACATGGGAACGAAAGGACGAATTTCGGAAGAAATATCCCCACCTATTTCCGCAAAAGGAAGTAGTTGATGCGTAAAATTTCGAGGACGAAATTTTTGTAACGGGGGGAGAATGTAACGATTCCGGCAAATTCAGGTATACCCTAGCCGGAATATACTATTTACGTGTTATTCAATACTGAATATATGAATTATAATGTGTTTATACGAGTATATAAGATTCACAGTACGAATTATACTCGAATATACAGCTAGTCGTATTGAAATTACGATTAATCGATGAACGATTATTGAAACCCGAACGAATCGGGGATTACATTATAGACGAAATATATAATGTTTAGTGATGTGTACGAAGTATTAAAGCTTCGGGATAAGTGAATTATAGCACAGAAAAAGGATTTCGATTTATTAGTACGTCGGTACGATAAACGAAACCTTTAACATCAAACCAAGCAAGAGACGATCGATCAAGCCGAAAAAGATGCACAATTACCGACAATATGATATGTTAAGTCAATGAATGTCATGGTTTAAGTTTTTAAAGTTTTTAAATCGGTTTTATATAAATTTTATTTTTAACCCGAAAAACGACCGTTTTGGCCCCGTTTTGAGCGGAATTAAACGTTTAACCGAAAAACGAACTGAACCAGATTATCCACAACATTATCCGGATTACGCAATCCAAATGTGTGGCCAAGGTTTGAGATGTGGGCCCCCCCACACCATACATGGACCGATCGGTCCCTTGGTACACACACACACACTTCATTTGTGCTAAACAGAACATAAAAACAAACTTTTAAAGCTTAAAACGCGTAAACCGGCAAAGTTCGCCTAAGCGAGCTGACTGGTGTATAAAAACCCTAAAAATGGACTATTTTCATGAAACTAAGTTAATCAAGTAAAAATAAATCATCCGAAAGTAATTCGGATGATTTGGGTAATTTTACCCGATTTAGTCGTTTCCGGTATATTAAAGACGGAAACGGGCCCCGCGGCCAAACGGGGTGTCTAAACCGAGCTCTAATTTCACCACTTTAATTAAAATATCAACAACAACTATTTTCGGGTCGTATGTGGCCAAACTCATTTTTGAAAACATAAAGACGAATAACCGTGCTAGGCACGCAAAACGAGAAAACAAACTAATGGTTGTTTTGACTAAAGAACTCTAAGTGATATCACAATCTAAGTCCTGAGAAGTGTATCGGGGTTAACATTATCCCCGGATCGTGTACGGTATTGGGTTAACAGTGTCCCCAGAGGTTATTAAATGTGTTTCTGGGTTAACAGTGTCCCCGGACGTACCGGTTAACACGAATTTAAGTTATATTAATAGAAATTGTGTAGTAACGACCTAGGGATCGTGTTACAGATCCAGACAGGTAGCCGTGCCAGTATTACAACTCTGTTCACCAAAAAGGTGAGTTTCACGAGCCCCTTTTTATTGAACTGTTTTAAATATTTTCCCGGGGCGGAAAGCATGTTTTTATCAAAGTGTTTAAGTACATGCCGATCGCATGGAAATGAATGTATTTATATTATGTTTATTGTACGGGAATCGTACGATACTGTATTAAGATGGTAATTGTCTGAGTTGCTAATATTGTAAGACCCGAAACAGTGTTCTGGGTTAACAGTGTCCCCAGAGGTTATTAAAAGTATTTCTGGGTTAACAGTGTCCCCAGAGGCTATTAAATGTATTTCTGGGTTAACAGTGTCCCCAAGGGTTATTAAATGTATTTCTGGGTTAACAGTGTCTCCAGAGGTTATTAAATGTGTTTCTGGGTTAACAGTGTCCCCAGAGGTTATTAAATGTGTTTCTGGGTTAACAGAGTTTTCACTTGTAGGCTCAGCATAATTACATCATTAATTTATGAGTATTAAAATGATTTGTCATGGTTTATTTAAATTAGTGAAACTCACCAACTATTCGTAGTTGACCCGTTTTCTTTACATGCTTTCTAGGTACACCCAAATTGGAATGAGTGATGCGTGCTTGATGATGTGTGCTATTTTGTGGAAGCTTAAGAGTTACATTTTGTATTAAACATGTTAACGTAATATTGGTAAAACTTATGTGATAACGCCTAGTCGGTAACGAAACTCGGAACAATGTAATACGTTTAAATTATTGTAGTGGTGTTTTCTTTATAAGCAATGCTGTTGATATCAGATGTGTCTGTTGCATCCCGTTTACGTTTCCGCTGCGGTTACGGGGTGTTACAGCTTCATATAAGATTCGGCCTCTAAGATTTCCATGGCGTGGAATCCACATACGGTCAAACCTAGTCTTAACACCATGAGTATTTTCCATCATCTCGTCTTACTGTCAGACAATTCTTTCCTTCTTCATTAACACTTCATCGGTGAGCACCTCAGACTGCGCCTTGATGATTTTTTCGAAGACATCTGAGTTAATAATCAACTTATACGACTTCACGCTTGCAATGACTTCTTCATTCTTACAGATTAGCGTGTCGGCAACCATATTGGCCTTACCATGATATTACTTGATATCACAGTCGTAGTCCTTTATAAACTTCAACCATATGCTATGCATCATGTTTAACCCTTTCTGCTCGAATAAGTATTTCAAACTCCTATAATCGGTGTAAATAGTACATCTAGTACCATACAGGTAATGCCTCCATATATTGAGAGCATGCACTAATGTTGCTAGCTCTAAATCATGCGTCGGGTAAGTACTCTCGTGAACTTTCAATTGTGTAGATGCATAAGCTATCACTTTTTCTCGTAGCATTAACACGCAACCTAACCCACGATGCGAGGCATCGGTACAAATAACCAAATCCTCATCTCCATCGGGCAAGGAAAGGATTTGAGCTTGCGTAAGTCTTTTATTCAATTCCTCAAATGCTTCTTCTTGATATTTACCCTAACTAAATACTACTGTCTCTCGGGTCATTCCGGTCAAAGGTGCGGCTATCTTAGAGAAGCTTTCTATGAATCTCCTATAATAGCCAGCCAACCCTAAGAAGCTTCATATACCAGTCGGGTTTTTTCGGGATTAATCACGTGACCAAGAAACTGCACTTGGCACAACCATAATGTGCATTTTGAAAACTTAGCATACAACTTCTCTTCCTTAAAAACCTCCAATACTTTCCTTAAATGCTCAGCATGATTAGACTAGCTCTTTGAATAATTCAATATATCATCAATGAAGACGATAACTGATTTGTCCAACATCGGCCGACATATCCTAATCATCATGTCCATAAATGTTGCGGGAGCATTCGTAAGACCGCATGACATCACAAGGAACTCGTAGTGTCCATACCGCGTCCGAAACGTTGTCTTAGGCATGTCTGCCTCCTTCATTTTCAGCTGGTGATAGCCTGATCTAAGGAATACTCACGAGAACCAACTCGAACCTTGTAGTTGATCAAACAAATCATCGATCCGTGGCAACAGATATGTTCTTCACAATAAGCTTGTTCAACTCACGATATTCTATACACATTCTCATACTTCCATCTTTTTTCCTAACGAACCATACCGGCGCGCCCCACAGGGAAACACTTGGTCTTATAAAACCTTTGTCGAGGAGTTCTTGTAGTTGGAACATCAATTCTTTCATCTCGAACTGCGTCAGGCGGTAAGGTGCCTTCGCGACAGGTTGGGCTCCTGGTATTAAGTCTATCTGGAATTTTATCTCAAGCTCCGGTGGCAACCCCGGAAGGTCCTCAGGGAACACTTCTAGATAGTCACACACAACAGGAACATCTTTCACTTCTTTCGTCTCCGCCGTAGCTTTGACAACTGATGTGCTTAAAACAGTCAATTAAAAATCAACTAAATTAAACAAGTAATACAAACTAGAACTAAGACTCAACTACACAAAACACCGGCAAGTGAACCGGTCAATTGTATTAAAGCTAAGTAAGTCCGGAATATCGAACCCACGGGACTCTATAAATTACGTTAATTAACTAATTAGACTCGACTTACGACACGACTATTTATTATAAAAGTTTTACGGGGTTTTTAAACTAATATTATACTAAGAAATTAAATGAACGAGTAAACTAGAAATAAGCAATAAAACACAAGATCGAAACCAATCAGAGAAGGAATCTACCTAGGTAAGAATCCCATGCATCAACAATCATCAAACAATGGACAAATAACATGTTATGGAAACTGATTTCTAAACGTATTCATCAAACAAACCCTAAAGGACCCTCAATTGCATCAAGTAAAAACCTAAAGAATAATTATTAGATTATTAAGCAATCAGTTATATTGATTTCCTTACAGTTATCAATTAGGGTTAATTAATAGTATCTAAAGCAAGCAATCTTACAAAACACTAAACCCTAGATAACTTGATAAGCTAAACACGACATAATGAACAAGGATCATCACAATAAGTAAGAATATTGTCACTAATCTATCCTAGCATGCGATTGACCAAGACACATGAATAACTCCTCACCTTACAGCTATTGGAATTTAGCAATACATTTAAAACCCTAACCAACTATCAACTAGCTTCTATGATCTAATAGGCATATTCAACCATAAGAATCAAAACACCAAGTAATGATTAAACATGAACCTTAAATCTAAAGAACAAAATCAAGAGATAAAAGATTTATGTGAAGCAATAGTTAACAATTAATCAAGATAACAAACATTCATATGCATCATGAAAGCAAAATCAAGTCTTTTACTATTTGTAAAACGAAACCATAATCAAAACATTAGTCCAAAGCAAGAATCAAGCGTCAAACATGTTCATCAAACCTAGGTAGACACGAAGTCTAGCCTAGCAAAGTCATAATCAAAGACAAATAACTAAAACCAAGTAAACAAAAGAGATTCATAATAGATAATGAACGAAGATGATGAAAAAGAAAGAAAGAACACTTCTTAATCGACCCTTGAACAATCGTATGAAAGCTCTATGATCTCTAATGCAATCAACCTCCAAAAACCCTTCAAAACCAACGTTTCTTCTCTCCAAATCGGCTGCCAAAAGTTGTTTTTCCGTTTAGGTTTGCAATCCCCTTTATATAAAACGATATTCGGGCTTGGACTTGCAAAAACGAGTGACTAGAGGGCTCTAGGTGCCGCGTGGCCCCCATGTGGCCTAGCCTCCGCACGGCGCGGCGTGGATGGATGGGAGGTGCCGGATTTTTGTGTTATTAATTATTAAATCTTGAACATTCTAGCCCTTCTTTTCCTTGACTTTCAAACCACCATCTATATGCAAATAAATCAAAACTCGTAAGTGAAGTAATCATGTAACCAATGATGAGCAAAACGAGCATAAACTTCGCATGAAAAGATAGAAAGAATTAAGTTTAACATGCAAGACACCAAATGATATAAAACAAAATAAATAACAAATACTTGACTCAGAAAACCTAAATAATAAAAGATTAACAAATCACGAACTAAACTGAACTCAAAACATTAAATAAACACAAATTTACAAGGGATTCGAGATGTATAAATAGATGTATATCAACAATATACGCCAGGTAAGCACTGCACCCTCGCCTTAACAATCCTTCGGCTTTGATCATCAAAATGACATTTAGCCCTGAATCTTATTTATCACCATAAACTGTCACTGTACCACTGTCCAAGGACTTTAACCTTATCAACCTACTCTTACACACTATCGGAGCCTAAAACTCAGATAGCCAATCCATTCCCAAAACCACATCGAACCCTCCTAAGGTCATAACATACAAGGTCAAAGGGAACTCACGTCCCTCTAAATCTATCTTACAATCCTTAACCTTTCTCATTATCCTAACCAAGGTTTCGCTAGCGGTTTCTACTATAAACGTTTCAGGCACACGACAACATTTCACTTTTGCTAACTTACTAAATGTCATATCTACAAAACTTCTATTCGCACCTGAATCAAACAACACGGAAGCAGAAATACCGTTTACTAGAAACGTACCTGTGACAACATCTGGGATCTGCTTGGCTTGCTCCTGAGTCAACATGTAAGCTCTGGTCCTTGGCCTAGTCTGATCAGCATCCTTCTTTCCACTTCTTCCAGCTTAACCATCAGTGCTATATGGTCTGTCTTACCACATTTGTAACACACATGCTTTGTACTGCACTCATTAGCATAATGACCTTCCTTCCTGCACTTATTATACACATTAGACCCAAGCCTGTACTCCCCACCTTGAGCTTTTCTGTATTTTTGACAAACATCCGAACTCTTACCCCACTTGCACTCCCCACCGTGCATTTTACTACAAGTCTTGCATGACCTCTTTTCCCACACATTTTGTCTCTTATCCCTAGAGTTCCACAACTGAGCACCGGGTCGTTTAACAAGATTGACCCGTTTCTTATCTTCCTTCGCTTCCACCATCAACACATTCTCCACAGCCAAGTCATTATAAACCATCTTAGCGAGTTCCACAGCAGAGTCGAATGTAGCAGGTTTATTTGCCTTGACTAAAGTACGGACGTTCTGTGGCAGTCCTCTTATGTATCACTTGATCCTCTTAGCTTCAGTGTTAACCATGTCAGGCACCAACCTAAACATGCGGTTGAATTCGATAGTGTACTCGTGGTGTGTCATCGTACATGCCTTGAAGTTTAGAAACTTCATCTCAGCCCTTCCAAACAAAGCATCATCACAAAAACGTTTCATGACCATCTTCTTCAGGTCATCCCACCTAATAGCCTTAATTTCTTCTCGAGTCTTCCTCTTTTCTACCGACTCCCACCAGTACATAGCTTCATCCCCGAATGACTGGGTAGCATAACCCACTGCTTGGTCAGGATGACACTCGCTAATTCGGATAACCTTGTCCATGGCGGTTATCCATTAAAGAGTAGCGATTGCATCTCCTAAACCAGTCAGCTTCGGCGGGTCACAACCTTTGAATGACTTGTAGTTACACCCGCCTCGGCCTCTCCTTCTGTCATTAACCTATTGGAATCGGTCTGCCCAACACACATATTAGAGTTGATGTGGCTAGTAAGTTATGATCCAAATCGGGTCATAACCAATAACAAGCTTGACAAACACCATGATAATTATTTAAGATATGATCTAACAAATAAATATCAACACTTAAAATATTTGGAAATTGGGTTTCTAAATATTTACACTTGTGTTATAAATAAATTATATGATAATTTATGTTATGATAGATTTTGCATTTTGCATATACGATGTTATATAAATTGGTTAAATAACAATATGCAAAACTTGATGCATTTTGCATTTTGCATTTTGCATATACGAAGTTATTTAAATTGGTTAAATAACAGTATGCAAAACTTACTGCATTTTGCATTTTGCATATACGAAGTTATTTAAGTTGGTTAAATAACAATATGCAATGCATACTGGATTTTGCATGTTATGTTATGTTATAACATAAGTAAATAAAATAGATCACTTGAGTTTGAATTTTGGTGGGAATCTTTTGGCTGCACACTTTTTCCTCCCTCTCTCTCCTCACTTAATTGTTTTATTTATTCCAAGTCATGCACAAGAGTTAGTTGGTAGATTTGTGTGGTGCATTAGTTACTCCTAACTCTCTCTCTCTCTCTCTCACACACAAGTTTCAAGAAAACTCTATTTTCTTCTCTCTAATATTCGGCTAAAGGGAGGAACATCAAGGAAGAGTTTTCAAGTGTAAATCCTAGCATAACCAAGGTGTTTGTTGGAAGCTTGAAGGGTCTACAAGCTTGAGGTTCTTCTCTTTTGAAGACTCGTCATTCATATCATCATCTCCTTCATTTTCTCTTGAACCCTTGAAGGTAGTATGCTATGAACACCCTATGGTTGTTTATATTCGTAAGCATGCAAATTCATATTAGGATCCAGGGCTTGGGTTTTGCATATAAAATCGGTTTTATATTTATCTAATTAACAAGATTTAAAACTTTTTATCCGCATTGTTTTCATATAAATGGGTTTACATGACTTTGATAATCTTGTTAAAACCCAACAATGGCATTAAGAGCCGCTTGTACGGATACATGCTTCAATAGATCTAAAAGTTTTCGGGTTTTATGGTGTGGTTCACCATATGGCCGAAAGTTTTGGGGCTTTTGGTTACCCCTTGGTTTTTCAAAATTATACTTTACATGCATGTGGTAATCTTGAAGAATTAAGTCATTTGGATGATTGATTATTTTGTTTGGACAAAGACCCAAAGTTTTCGGTTTATTAACCTTGGCCGAAAACTTTAAGGGTTGAAAGGGGAACCATTTTGGATTTACACAGTTTGCATATTCGGATATGCATTTACATGTTCATAACATATCCATGACCTTGTGTTTGGATGTGTGATTGTGTTGTGATTTATTCAATTATTCAACATGGTTGTAATATTCTTTTATTTGGGTTTGTAATCTATTTATTCATTTCATATTGGTTTGTAATAATAATAAGTAGATTAGTTGTATTTCTTTTACTAGAGAAAAATGTATTAGGATATACTTTTTGTAATTGAAGATGCAACAAAGTTACGGTTTTGGTTTTGGGCCTTAATGGACCTTATAGTCCAAGATGGGATTTTAGCCCAATGGCCAAAACCAAAACATGGAGGCCCAAGAGAGCTAGGAGCTGAAGTTGGAGCCCAAATAAAGTGGAAGAGTAACAAAACAAGGTGGACACTTGAAGCATTTGGATGCGGGGTCAAGTGGCAGTTCACCGAAACAGGCCTTGTGTCATTCTCTTCCCTTAGGAGAGACCTTTTAGCACACTTGTTTCGGTCAACAAGTGTGGTCAAATTTAGGGGCTACGGTTATGAACTTGTGGTTGTTTAATTTATGCATGTTTGGTTGTTTTATGTTTTGCATATGGATTGTTAAGTTAAAATTAACAACTTGCATAAAATTGGTTCCTTAGAAATCATTTGGTAATAAAATTGGTTTTATTAAAAGTTAATAATTTCACAATAAAATGGGTTTTATTAAAGGAACTTTGAAAATTGGCTTTCAAACAAAGTATCATGCATTTGAATGCATGCAAATGCGGGTATGCAAATTGTTTTCCAGTCTAGAATTTAGAAAACATAAATCTCTTTAAAAAAAACAACTTTAACACCATCCTTTTATAAAACACTTGAATCACTTGGGAACTCGATGTGGGATAAAGGTCACCTAACCACATCGGAGAAAACTTGTGAGTTTGAGGTGGGTTTGCCATAATTGTGGGATAAAGCTCACCTAACCGCCTGTATGTGCAAATTTACATGTGTGTGTAAGTAGGACAACTTGATTTGGAAACCATGTGAATAGGGTCACCGAAGCATGGCGTGCAAAGGTATTGATGGGATTAAACATGCCAACTAAACATATGATGTTTAACCGATCCCATAAAACTAGACGTTGCAAAGGGTTGCAATCGTCAAACGTTGACTACTTTGTTAATTCAATAGTAGGATAAAGGTCACCTAACTACTATGTGAATGTAACGTTGGGTTCTAGATTTTAATCATTATTTGTCTTGGAGACATAAAGGGTATTAACTATTAAAACTGATTAATGATCAAAATACTAAAATTGAGCTTTGTTAAATTATGTAGATGGCCGCAATCTACAATCCACCTAATGAAATTATCCCACCCGTGCATAACCTATCACTAAGAGCCATAATCGATACGGATCCTCTTAACTACAACAATTTTATGGATTGGTATCGAAACTTGAGAATTGGTCTCAAGCAAGAAAAGAAATCCTATACATTAGATGATCCTATTCCCGACGAACCAAACTTTGACGATTTAGATGCCTATAATGATTGGTTGATATATACCGAGGATTCGGTGAAAGTTTCTTTTCTCATGTTGGGAACTATGATTCCCGAAATTCAAAAGGGCTTTGAAAATCATGGGGCATATGACATATTCACCCGACTAAAGAAAATGTTCCTTACTCGAGCTAGGGTGGAACACTTTGAAAGGGTTCAAGCGCTTCATGCATGTCATATGGAAAAAACACAATCGGTGAAGAGGCATCACCCGGAAACTAAAGCAAAGGTTGCTAAAGGTAAGGGACACTTCAAGGGTAAGTTCAAAGTGAAGGAAAAAGCGGAACCACCCAAACCAATGGAAAAGAAGCTAAAGGTTAGCTTGGATGATCCATGCTTTGGTTGTGGTGAGATAGGACATTGGAAAAAGTATTGTCCAACCTATCTCAAAGAGTTGATCAACAAGAGGAATGTTGGGCAAACCTCGGGTAAAACCTTCATGATCCATATTGATCTTAATGTTATTTCTTCTAACACATAGGTATAGGATACCGGATGTGGAACACATATTTGCAATTTGTTGCATGAGTTCAAAAGAAATAAACATTTCAAGAAAGGAGATACAAGTCTCTTCATAGGAAACGTAGCAAAAGTTGTTGTCGAAGCCCAAGGAGACTACATTTTAAAGCTTCCAAATGTTTTGGAAGTTGTTTTGAAAAACATTTTGTATGTTCCTAGTTTGACTAGGAACATTATCTCTGTTTCTCTTTTAAGACAATATGGTTATGATTTCAAATTTTTGGACAATGGTATTTGTACTTTCACGAATAATGTGTTTTATTTTAAAGCAATGCCGTCTAGCGGAAGTTATGAATTAGTTCATGATAACACATCCTTTGATAACATGTTGTACCAATCTAGCTCCAAGAAACTCAAAGGGGATTTTAGTAAGACTTATCTTTGGCATTGTCGCCTTGGTCACCTAAACAAAGATCGCATACATATACTTCAAAAGAATGGTCTTTTGGAATCAAATGAAGATTCATTTGATAAGTGTGAATCTTGTTTACAAGGAAATATGACCAAGGAACCATTTAGTGAAACAAATGAAAGGGCAAAAGACTTATTAGGTATCATACAGTCGGATGTATGTGGTCCATTTAAGGCAATGACAAGGAATGGTGAAAGATACTTCATTACCCTTATTGACGATTATAGACGTTTTGGGTATGTGTAATTGTTAAGACACAGAGATGAAGCTGTTGAAATGTTCAAAGTCTTCCAAAATGAAGGATAAAATCAACTCAATAAAACCATCAAAGTACTTTGATCGGATAGAGGAGGTGAATACCATAGTGATGCTTTTAAAGATCATCTTAGAAGTTGTGGGATTGTCTCACAACTCACTCCACCCGGAACACCACAACATAATGGTGTGTCTGAAAGGAGGAATCGAACTCTATTGGATATGATTCGATCTATGATGGCTATAAGCACATTGCCTCTATCATTTTGGGTTTTCGCATGGCTCTCCGCGGCCCGTATTCTAAATATAGCCCCAACCAAGAAAGTGGACAAGACACCTTTTGAAATATGGCATGGAAAGGTTCCATCATTATCATATTTAAAAGTATGGGGTTGTAAGGCTTATATTAAGCACAACACCCAAAACAAACTTGAAATCCGATCCACCAAGTGTATCTTTGTAGGATATCCCAAAGACTCTATGGGATATTATTTCTACAACCCAACTTAGCAAAAGGTGTTTATTTCTCGAAAGGCCAAGCTCTTGGAAACTAAGTCCTTATGGAAGGAACTAGTAGAACGGTGGAACTCGAGGAGGATCGAGAACCACAAGCCGATACACGTTTGGTTGATACTAGAACTCAACAATAGGTTGTTTAGAATGATCAAATGGTTTATCAAGACACACAGACGTTCGCAAATCTGGTAGAATTAGTTATCCACCCAGAAGATATGGATTTTTCATGGATGGATGCTATGTGATAGATTCGGATGAACCCACCACATACCATGATGCAATATCACAATCCGATTGTGATAAATGGCTTGAAGCCATGAACGTTGAGATGCAATCCATGCATGACAACCAAGTATGGGGTTTGGTTATACCACCTTTTGACTCCAAGCCGGTTGGAAGTAAGTGGGTTTTCAAGAAGAAAACCGATATGCATGGAAACTTGAATACTTATAAAGCATGACTTATAGCAAAACGTTTTACTCAAACTCAAGGGGTTAATTATGATGATACCTTTTCATCGGTGGCAATGCAAAAGTCTATTAGGATATTATTTGCCATAGCCGCATATTATGACTATGAGATTTGGCAAATGGATGCCAAAAATGCTTTTCTAAATGGACATCTTGAAGAAGATGTCTATATGGTTCAGCCCGAAGGTTTTGTCGATCCACAACATTGTAATAAAGTATGCAAGTTAAAGAAATCAATCTATGGATTAAAACAAGCATCTAGAAGTTGGAATAACTGTTTTGATGAAGAGGTTAAGAAATTTGGATTCATCAAGAACGCTAATGAGGCTTGTGTGTATAAGAAAGCTAGTGGGAGCATCGTTACTTTCTTAGTATTGTATGTTGACATACTACTATTTGGAAATGACATTCCAACCATGGAAGGTGTAAAAGCCTGGCTTGGGAATTGTTTTTCCATCAAGGATCTTGGTGAAGCTGCCTATATTTTGGGAATAAAGATCTATATGGATAGATCAAGGCGGTTGATAGGTTTAAACCAAAGTGCATACATCGATAAAATCTTGAAAAGGTTCAAGATGGAGAACTCTACGAAAGTTTTGGTACCTATTCAAAGAGGAACGATATTGAGTAGGTCTCAATGTCCAAGCTCAAAGGATGAGCAAGAGAAAATGAAAGAAATCCCATATGCTTCGGCTATAGGATCCATCATGTATGCAATGATATGCACTAGACCGGATGTGTCATGCGCCTTGATCATGACAAGTAGATTCCAACAAAATCTGGGAAATAGCCATTGGATGGCGGTTAAGAGCATATTCAAATACCTTAGAAGGACTAAGGATATGTTTCTAATATATGGCTCGGATGAGGAGGAACACGTTGTAAAGGGTTACACGGATGCGAGTTTCCAAACTAATCGAGATGATTCTCGATCACAATCGGGATATGTTTTCGTTGTGAATGGTGGGCTGTCTCTTGGAAGAGCGCAAAACAAGATGTGGTAGCATTTTCCACCACTGAATCGGAATACATCGCCGACTCATTGGCAACTCAAGAAGTTGCATGGATAAGAAAGTTCATTGCCGACCAAGGGGTGGTCCATACCATCCGGGACCCTCTAGATATCTTTTTTGGCAACGAGGGTGTGATTGCTCAAATCAAGGAACCTCGTGCACATCAAAAAGACAAGGCACATTGAGCGGAGATTCAACTACATAAGGGTGAAGTTGAAAAAAGAAAGATGTATTCTCAAAGTTCACACTGATCAAAACATTGCGGATCCACTCACGAAGCTCCTTGAAAGGCCGAAACATGAGGGTCATACTTGCGCCTTAGGACTTCGATATTCTAGTGATTAGATTTGATCTATTTTGTATTTGGATATCGAAACATTTTTTTTATTTTAACTCATTCATATAATTATGGTTTATGATTATGACTTTTGAGTTATGTTCCATTTTAGCATGTTTAAATTCATGAATAAGTTAATTATTCTAAATGTCCGTAATCGTTCATATTTATGGGTGTTAGTGCACGGTTTTGCGTCTCGAGTCTTTGTATTTATCGTTAACGTATTTATCTTTTTTTAATGTAATAAACAATTAATTTAATGTGTAGTTCGTTAATGTAATAGTCTAGTTCGCTAAGGATGTTTAGCGAACTAGATCTAAGTTATTTCCCTCCTGATTCGTTAAGGATGTTTAACGAATCAAGGGGTGATTCGTTAAGCTATTGTCTAGTTAATGTATGTAACGTAAGTAACGAATTGGATGTTAGCTCGTTAGGGGATGTTAACGAACTAACTCCATCGTCTATTTATAGTGAACACTGTTCACACATTAATATAAGTTTTTAGAGAGTTAATAACGAACCTCTGTCCGAATCTCTCTCGATCTTCATCTTAATATTATGCATACATACACATACTACTGATAATCTATACACATACATAACATAAAATCAATCGTGATAATGAGCTAGATCCATATTTAGAGTTAATCGTATATATCATATCTGAGATCTTTTTATTGTTAAGTATTGATTCTAAGGTTCAAACAAGTGGTATCAGAGCTTTCGGTGCTCTTGTTTACGCTTGATTTGGCTGTTTATTGATAGTATTTAGTTTAATTTTAGTATAAGTTTGATTACGGTTTGAATTCGATTCAATTTAAGTTTGATTTGGATTAATTATGGCTTAATTGGATTGGATCTGAGATTGTTATGGTATTGGAAGGTTATTGTGAATTGGAATTGGATATTGGTTTGGTTTTGGATTGAATTAATATTGGATTTGGATTTGGCTGAAAGAGGGTAAAGTTTATGGCCAAATTGGTTTGATTATTAGTTAATTGAGTTACGAGTATGGTTGAATTGGATTCGCGTAGTGATTCCGAGTGTTGTGATCGGTTATTTGTGTGATTTGGTTGAGATTAGAGTTTGTATTACAAATTTTCGTTTCTGGGTTTCTGGGTTTGAGTGTTCTTCATTTTCCAGAAATCTAGAAATCTTCTTTGAAGTTTTGAAGATTTGAATACATATTTGGTTCGTTACGGGTTTTACTTAATTCTTTAAAACATTTACTCTGATTCGTTAACATACTTAGCCAATTCACTATGAGTTTTGGTTGATTCGTTATACCTTCTGATACGTGTAAACTGATTCGTCCTACACGTGTCTTGCCTCGGGATTTGTTTTATAACAACCGTTGCCACATGTCATTCTGTGTCAGAGTTTGTTACAAACGGTTGTAACAACCTGATTCGCTATAAGTTGATTCGTTAATCAACTGTAGCTGGTTCGTTATCTAATTCGCTAAGTTTCTCTTAGTGATTCGTTATAGAAAACTTTCTAATTCGTTAAACAATTTGTTTAACCAAATTCGTTAGTTTGAATGATTCGTTGACTCAATTCGTTAGTTTGAATGATTCATTGACCATCTGATTCGTTAACATTAATCTTAACTTCATTAAAGTGTGGTTCGTTTGCAACTGTTCATAGTTCGTTACACTGTTTACAGTTCGTTAAATAATTTTAATCCTTAAAGTTTCAAACTTTACAAAAATGGTTTGTATGTATGCACTAGCTTCTCAAAACATGTTGATGCAACAAATTTTACAACTGGACACCGAGATTGGTTCACATTCGAAATGTCCAAGGTTGATGAAGTTTAGCGATTTTGCTAAATGGGAACCCCGTTTTCGTGCTCATTTGGGTTCTGTTCATCCTGACTGCTCATATTGCTTAGATGAGGTATATATTGTTCCAATGATTGGAGATGACACTATTGGTTTTACTCCTAAAGCTATTTCTCAATATTCACAAGAAGAGAAGAAAGCATTAGAGATTGAAACAAAAGCTTATTCTACTCTTACTATGGCTTTACCCGAAAACATATTTCATCAAGTGGGAAGTATAAAGATTTGTGCTTCCTTATTTCAACATATTCGTATGAGATCTATGGGGAATACAGCTGAGAGTAAGAAGGTAATGCTTAAGTTTTAATTTCGAAACATTAATTTGTTAAAAGGAGAAACGGTAGAGGAGATGACTACTAGGTCCAATCACTTGATTGCTAAGATGGACAAAATGGGATTGGAAACTTCTGAGGTTGACAAGATTGACACGATTAAGAGTGCACTACCAAGTTCTTATTCAACATTTCTAATGGTTCTAAAAGAGAATAACTATTTTGCGAATGAATAATTGACTGCCACTGAATTCTTGCAAAAGATTGAAGCAAGAGAATATGATCTTAAGTGTCAGAAATCCTCCAAGGATAGCCAAGATCCTGCTTTCTATGGTGGTAGTATGCCTCTAAGTTCAACTATCTCTCCTATCAGTGCTTTTCTCACACAGCATGCAAATGAAAATGAAACAAATGTTTATGATGATCCAAGAGCATGTTTTTACACTGCTGGTAATTCTGGATCAGCTGGTGGTTCTGGAAGTTCACATGTTACTTCACCACCTAGTGTCAACATGAAAGAAGCTGAACAGAATTTTGCTTTTCTAACAGCCTTCATGTCTTCATATAAAAACTTGGTGAGTAGTAAGATAGCCACAAGTGATCTAACTGATGAGGATTATGATCAGATTGATCCAGATGACTTGGAAATCATGGACTTAAAGTGGAACATGGCTATGATTGTCTGTAAGGTTAAAAGATTCAAGCAAAGGACTGGCAAAGGTCTTCCCGCCTTGATTAAGAAACTGGAATTTGACAAGTTAAAAGTTAAATGCTATAACTGTGAAGAGTTCGGGAATTTTGCAAAGGAATGTGACAAACCGAAAAAGGAGTATACCGGTCCTCGTGGTCAACATCAAAATTCTTCTACACCACGAGTTAATGATGCTGAAAAGAAACCGTCTACTTCTGGTTCACAAGCAATGTTAGCTGATGGAAATGATTGGTCACAACGACTGTTGTGTAATGAAAATCAAGCTAATTTGGCTATGTTTGGGCTGACTAAAGACTTTCAAGTTGCAAGTGGAAGTGAGCTGTCCTCTGACAATGATTCTGGATCTGATTCTGACGACTCTTGTGACAAGTCTCCAACTGTGTTTGCTTGCATGTCAAAGATCAATGAGGTTAGTCATTCTATCTCTGCTACTTCATCTGTTAAAGTAACATGTGTTGAATGTGAATCTAACAAACCTAAGTTTGAATCTTTAAAGAATCATAATGATAGTCTAGTGAGAGAAATTGCTTCTCTGAAGGATACTTATCGACAATCCCTTGAATCTCAAATGAAATCTCGAGAAAAGATTGAAGCATTGTCGACAAGTAACCATGATCTCAAGGCTGAGTTATCTGTTCAAATGACTATTAATGATCAAAAGTTTCAAGAAATCCTTAAACATAGATCAAAGATAACTGAACTTGAGAATGAGGTTCTTCAATTGAAGAACAAATTGGGTAAATTTCGAAATTCTTCTTTTCTGTTGAATGAAATTATTGAAATGTCTGGAAAACAAAAAGATTCAAAGAAAGATATCGGTTTTGTTGAAATTCCGTCACTATTTCTGTCGCACCCTCAAAATCCACTAACGGAGTTTTACCGTCAGAGGGTGTGAAACTAACAGGATTGGAATCATTAGTTATAATCAAACACCATGTTTAAAGTTTTCAAACCAACAAGACATCAAGTCTTAAATAAAATGTGGAAGCGTAAATTTGTAAACAAAAATTTTGCGCCACACAGGACGACTTAAAAACCCAGGTTATTAAGATAAAAATTAAAAGAAGTTTTCAAGTGAAGGTGTTTAGTGAATGCATGTTCCTATACCGCGCGCCCGCCTCGGCTACCTGAGAATAACATACTAAAAGTGTCAACACAGCGTTGGTGAGTTCACAGGTTTATATAAAAAAAGTGTTTGCGTTTGCGTTACCAGATAGTGTTAAGTCAATTATATATCAATAGGTAGCTAACCTATCAAGCATGTATTACTAAGTGTTCGACACCGAAGCTGACTGTTTATCAATTGCCTTGCCACCATGTCAACCACGACCATGGTAATGTGTTAGCCAAGATTACACCCACTCGACCTACAGTCGAATTTAGAGTTGGGTGGGGTTTGTCAAACCCAGTAGTACTACTAAACAGTGACTCGCTATTATCCAAATATTAACCGGTTCGATGTTATGAAAGACTTTAGTTGGTTTGTTTTCCACTTAGCCTTACAAGTGATATATAAAAACTAAACAAAATCTACAGCGTTGGAGTATGTTATCTCCCCCAAATAAAAGCGTTTAAAAAGAGTAAAAAGGGGACGTGAAACTCACTGTTTGCGAAGATAATCAATACAAGATCCGAGAAAGGTATGCGTCACAGAAAATCCTCACTAGTGTTCTAAAAAAAAGGAGATTTTCTAAGTATTGAACTGCGAGTGAGTCCCTAGACTCTACACATACAACTTATGCATGAGATGCGTTTCGTGTTTCGTTTGTGAAATAAGTGCGACTCGACAAACACGTTGGTGATACGTTACATGTGTGAAAAACTACTTAAGTTTCAAGTATTAACATTTTACATTACTAGCAATTATCCCCCACAAGGGCAATTTGATCAAAACATAGCAAACATCGATCAGTTATGCACTTTTCATGACAATTAAAGTAATACAGCAGCTAAATTGTCCAGGCAGATTATCACTCGACAAGATTACTCTTATTATTAAATCCTAGCATGTCAAATAAATCACCAAAAATCATCACAGAAGTACACGTGGGTTAGGTTTATAAAAATATTTTTATTATATTTTTATCATATATGGTTTTATCACAATGATCAAAACATCACAGCAAACACACAGAAATCATTATCATGCGCAACAGAATTTTATTTGTTATTCCCGTTAAATGCCAAATCCAATTAATGCAAGAATAATTGGGTTAGATTCCTAACTCAAAATATTAACTTTCAGAAGTGGAACCAACCCATTTGGTCTTGTCGTTTATGAGATATGCTAATTTCAAAATAGCCTAACACTAGGTCTCCCGAATCAGCCTTGCACAACAGTTTTGTAAAATCATAAAAACTAACTTTTATCCGTCCAAAAATTACAAACTCAGACTTTTCAGAAACTAGACTCTCCTAGTATATTGTAGAATCAACAATCGCAATTAAACATGTAATTAACATCGAGTTACATCCATCCAAACACGAATTCAATAATCTGTCCAGCATCAGTTTTCATCAAAACTCAACAAACTAATAACCTTTGCACACAAAATCATGCATATAATCCTAATTCATCAACTAACAACACATTTAGCACTTAGGGTTTACGATTTGCAGGTTTAATCATAAAATTAACTTATAGAATGGGTTAGATATGAAGTTTATTTACCTAGTTATCACCTTGGATCCTTCAACAATCTTGCAAATAACTTGTATATGTGTGTGTGTGTGTGTGTGTGGTGATCGGCCGAGCAAGAGAGGAGAGGGGAAGGGGGTGCCATTGCCAAGAGGGAGACGGAGAGAGGAAAGAGTTAGGGTTTTTTTTGTTTAGGTTGTTTATATATTAATAATTATAATATAAGTTACACATCACACCCTAGCCTTCTAGTTAATCAATTTCTAGCACAAGTTAGTTTATTTTCCACACGGATTAACGTTATGCATGTAAACACCAAGTAGCACATAAACGTAACACATAATTATCAAATACTTATTGTTTTGGTATTTGTCGTATGTTCACCAACGGTTTAAGTCGACTCGTGTGTGTTTCGGTGAAATTCCGAAAGACTACTTGTGTAGTGATTGTCATGCGTCA
Organism: Bidens hawaiensis; assembly: GCF_021521415.1. NCBI lineage: Eukaryota > Viridiplantae > Streptophyta > Magnoliopsida > Asterales > Asteraceae > Bidens > Bidens hawaiensis. The sequence continues at coordinate 274,492 of NW_027491587.1, forward strand.
TCTAAACACTAGTTTAAATGTAATGGGATATGCGTTACAGTCCGTGTGATCTTAAGTTTGAATTAACGGAGTTCGGATTAACGGAGTTAACCTGAAAATGACGAGTGTCATACTTTCACAATGATTATAAAATTAATTCTTTTGCTAAACGAGAAGAAGAGGTAATTGTGAAAGAACCTGTGATTTCAGAAAATGTTAAACCTGTTAAATCTAAAACTGTTAAAACCCAATTTGCTCCTCCAAAACCTCACGTTGAAAGCACCAAAGTCTTTGTTGAGAATCTTGACAAAGTAAGTATTGAGGATGTGTTTGAACCAGAGGTTATATACAAGAACAAGAACATTCCTAGTTCTAATCATATTCTTTGTGAGCCTCATGAATTTGAGGAAGCAGTGTATGGTTCACACAAGCCTCATGTGACTAAGGTTGAACAAATGAAAGTTAAACCTGTGAAGGCAAAGAAATCAGAGAAACCAAAAATTTCTGATGAGGACTTGATGCGTTTCATTAATCCTCCTCGTTCTAAGCCATTTGCTAGAGTTTTCAAGTTAAAAGGAATGAATACTATGTTCACTGAAAAGGATATCCCAATTAGTATCATTAAACCAAAACTAATTGAGAGCGTCTTTTACAATGAAACTGACAAGGTGAAAGATTTGGAACGTCAATATGTTTGTGCCAAAACATCGAACTCATCAGACCCGGTATTGAAAGCAAAACTTTTGTTAAAACAAGCTAAAAAGGTTCAATTTGTCAAATCAACTGGAACAGATACATTGAAAAGTTTTTCCAATTGTTCTAGTCTTGACTTTTATATGAAAAAGAAGTCTGTCACTTCTGATGATTTGGCCAAACGACACACTGAAAATGTAAGTTTTCAACCTTCGGTTGTACATGTTTCTGCCAGACCTCAACATGGTCATGTTGATATGCAAAGTTGCTTTTTGTGCGGTCAACAAGGTCATGTGATGAGATACTGTGGTCAACAGAAAACTCAAAATCTCCAACCTTTTTTCAAGGATCATTCTAAATCGATCCCTGTGATAAAGGATATCTTGAAACGACCAATGTCGTGTGAGGATGATACACATATCATGTTTTCTAATGTGGATCCTCGTAAAGTAATTCATGTGAATGAAACTCATGGTCAAGTAAAACCAAAATTCGTTCCAACTGAGCTCATATGCAGGAACACGAATTCAAATATTGTTCAAGCTGCTTATCTAAGACGAAAGTCTAGGAAGCCGGCAACATATTCTCAAGTTGCTGAACAACAGCTCAATTCGGCTAAGTTTAACATTTCTCAAGAAAACCAAAAGGTGCCTAAGACTGGGGCCTGGGCTGCCTTTTTGAACTAATCATTTTCTTTTGTGTGTAGGGTACATCCAAGACCATCTCTGGTGAGAACTGGATTATGGATAGTGGATGTTCTCGTCATATCACTGAAAATCTCAACCTATTGACAAATGTGAGAAATATTCAAGGGGGTTAAGTAGCGTTTGCTGGGAATTCAGGGGCCATGATCACACAAGAGGGTGAAGTTTCAAATGGTCATATTACTTTTGAGAAAGTTAACTACTGTGACAAGGTGGATCATAATTAATTGAGTGTGTCGCAAATTTGCGATAAGAAGTACACCACGGTATTTACTGATAAAGAGTATCTTATCTTGAATCCGGGATATGTGATACCCGAGGACATGGTTTTCATGCGATCACCTCGATCAAATGATATTTATGTCTTAAATATGAGTTCTAAAGTATCAACGTCTATCGAAACATGTTTTGTCTCCAAAGCAACCGAGAAGGACTCTATTCTATGGCAACGTAGAATGGGTCACATTCATGTTTGAAAGATGAATTAATGGCTAATGACTTAGTTGAGGGTGTCTCGTTGAAGAACTTTAAGTTATCTGATCACTGCATTGCATGCAAGAAGGGCAAGCAGAAGAAAAAGTCTCGTCCCTCTAAGTTATTGAATTCCATTGATACTTCTCTTGAACGACTTCATATGGATTTGTTTGGTCCTGTGAATCATGTGAGTATTTCTAGGGATTGGTGTTGTTTTGTTGTTACTGATGATTATTCAAGATACTCATGGGTGTTATTTATGAGTTCGAAAGATCAAATGTCTGTTTTGGTACAAAACCTTATCACTAAGATTGAATCATTATACAAACAAAAGGTGAGGAGAATTCGAAGTGATAATGGTACTGAATTCAAAAACATTGTATTGGATTTCTTCTGTATTCAAAAGGGAATTCACCGAGAATACAGTGCACCTTATGTACCTCAACAAAATGGTGTTGCTGAACGAAAGAATATAACTTTGATTTAAGCTGCAAGAACTATGCTTGCTGATTCTAAGCTTCCCGTCCAATTCTATAATGAGGCGGTGAATACAGCTTGCTATACGCTTAATCGGGTTTTAACTGTTAAAAGACTCAAGAAGACAAGTTACGAGCTTTTGAACAATCGAAAGCCTAACTTAAAGTACCTGGAACCATTTGGGTGTCCTTGTACAATGTTGAAGAATGATACAGGTAAATTTGAAGAAAAAGGTATCGAAGGTTATTTCTTGGGATATGCATCTCCAAAGAAACGTGTATTTAATATCACGTCTAGTTGTGTTGAGGAATGGTATCATGTGGACTGTCAAAAGTACACCACTCCTCCTCAAGGGAAAGGTCCCGACTGGATGTTTGACTATGATGGCTTATTTAATTCATTTACTCCTTCAACTGAACACATCGATGAGGATCTGGTTCGAGCATACTTTGAAGATCATTTGGCCATTCCAAGATTTTCAAGTTCTAATGAGCTTGAAGCTCAACCTGATGCTCCAACTGAAGAACCACATCTTGCTTCTCCAGTTAATATTGATAATTTATCTTCTTCTGATGATGATGATCAAGCTGAAGATTAAGTTATTGAACTTGACAGTGATAATGTTTCATCTCCTGAACTTGTTGAACATTACACTAATTTATTTGATAATGTTGTTGTTCCTGAGAATCCCACTCTTCGGATTCATGGATATCATCCACAGGAAAACATCATTGGAGAACTTGATATGGGTGTACAAACACGTCATCAAGTTGCTTCGTCAAGTGAGAATAACGTATTGTGTGCCTATGTTGACTTACATTCCTCTGGAATTATAAATGTTGCTAAATTCACTTGCTTTCTATCCCAAGTTGAGCCAACAACGCCTCTTATGGCTGTTCAAGATCCTTCTTGGGTAGAAGCTATGCAAGAAGAATTACAGCAATTTGCACGTTTGGGTGTTTGGGACTTAATCGACAAACCTGCCAGAGTCAAGAAAGCTATTCCGACTAAGTGGGTATTAAAGTGTAAGAAAGACGATCGAGGGGTGATTGTCATGAACAAAGCACGTTTAGTGGTGCAAGGTTTTCATCAGCAACATGGTATTGATTACGAAGAAGTATATGCTCCAGTTGCAAGATTAGAGTCGATTCGAATCTTCCTGGCATATGCTGCTTATAAGAATATCCAGGTCTATCAAATGGATGTTAAAAGTGTTTTTCTCAATGGTGAACTACACGAGAAAGTGTTTGTTTTACAGCCTCTTGGTTTTGAAGATCCTGATTATCCGGACCGAGTTTACCGATTAAACAAGGCCCTGTATGGTCTACATCAATCCCCGAGAGCTTGGTATGGCACGCTCGCCTACCATCTGAATGATAACGGCTTCAAGCGAGTGACTGTCGACTGCACTTTATTTCATAAGACTATTGGTGATTATCTTCTCCTAGTTCAGATTTATGTCGACGACATTATTTTAGGGTCTACAAACGATACGTTGTGTAAGGAGTTCGAGAAGTCCATGCAAATGAAGTTCGAGATGAGCTCGATGGGAGAGATGAATTTCTTTCTAGGGTTGCAAGTTCACCAGTCTGCAAACGGAGTCTTTATTCATCATACCAAGTATGTGAATGATGTCTTGAGCCGATTCAAGATATCTGCCGGAAAAATCCCTTCTACTCCTCTCCCCGTGGGTCACAATTTATCACCGAATGAATTGGAGGATACCGTTGATCCTACCCTCTATCGTGCCATGATCGGTTTTTTAATGTATCTAACGGCTTCTCGCCCCGACATTATGTTTGCTGTTTGTCTTTGTGCTAGGTTTCAAGCAAATCCCCGAGTGACTCACCTAGCTGCGGTTAAGCGAATACTTCAGTATCTGAGGGGAAATCCATACATCGGGTTGTGGTACCCCAAGGACGATCACTTTGAGCTTACTGCCCTCTCAGAATCGGACTATGGAGGTTTCAAGATCAACTTCAAATCAACGACTGTAGGATGTCAATTTTTGGGAAACTGGCTTGATTCCTGGTAGTGTCAGAAGAAAACAACGGTCTCTACTTCAACCGCCGGAGCTGAGTATGTTTCAGCCTCGAGTTATTGTTCCCAGGTTTTGTGGATACAACAACATCTTCGCGACTAGGGTTTGAAGTTTCTTACTACTCCTATTTTGATTCATAATTCTGATGCAATTTCTATCACAAAGAATCCCGTACAACATTCAAAAACGAAACATATCGAAATTCGATATCATTTTATATGGGATTACTTTGAGAAGAAGTTGATTGACCTTGAGAAAGTACATACTGACTTTCAGAAAGCCAATCTATTTACCAAAGCTTTTGATAAAATGCGTTTTCAATTTTTGCTTGGTTTAAATGGATTGAAGACCCTCGCTGATATCCTTAAACAAGGATGACTATCTTTATTTTGTGTCATTTTTCTTTTAAAATTTATTTTGGTTTTAAGGGGTGAAAAACTAGAAAATACAATAATATTGTGCTTTTTCGTTTGTATAGTTAAAACCCAAAAACATTAAAAATTCTTAAAATCCAAAATTATTTGAAAATTTTAGAAAGATCAAAAGATTGTGATTTCTTTTCTTTAATGTTTTTCCTTTAAAATTTTTTGAAAAACCAAATACATTTTAAAATTTGAAAATCCAAAAAGATTGTGATTTCAGTTTGTACAGAAAAATCCAAAAATTTAAAAAGATTGTGAAGTTTGTTTTTGTTTATAAGAAAATTGAAAAAGACAAAAAGATTGTCTTTTTAATGTATGTATAGAGAAAAACCAAAAAGATTTTTGCATGCGTTCGCTGAAAATTATGTTAATTATCTACATTCGAAGGACATATACTTGTATATGTTTGGTCCTGATAGTTTCTTGTGAATCTTCAGGATAGCCATTTACCTGATAATGAAAAATAGTTTGGGCGTTCGTTATGCGTTTTTAGATTATTTCCTCGCTGAAAATTATGTCAGTTATTTAAGTTTGTGAAGCATGCTTGCATGTCTTGGTCTTATTATTCACTTGTTGAATTGATAGGTTAGCTATTTATTTATAGACTTGAGTTAACTCGGGCGATTAAATTTATCTTTATTTTCATTTTATACTCCTCAAAATTGTGAGTTTTTGAAGAAACAAGAGAAAATTATAGTACATTGACTATCTTGACTCCAAGTCCAGCAAGAAGTAAGCTTAAAAGACTGTGTGCTTAATCATTGGTGCATTGGTAGGTCTTAAAACAAACAAGTAGAGTAAAGTAAGCAATATAAACATAAAGAAACGCCAAATTGAAAGAGGTGTTAGTCTCTAGCAAAAGTCTCGGTGAGGATGGCAGAAATGTAATAACCTGTCATACTCAAGCCTTATAATTGTTTGATCACCAAAAATAAAATAAAGCAAATAACAAGCTTTGAGGTTCTGGACACTGTGAGTCTTTATGCGGCTTAATCATCTGATTATTCATATGCATGAATATTTCACTCACTTTTAGAGCAAACCCCAAGTCATTAAACTTGATCACTGTTGTACTTCGTACAAATCCAAATTACTAACTTGATCAAAATCCGCTGTTAGTCATACATGGTTCCTCCCTTGAGTGCGTCTTAATACCATTAAGAAACGGACCCCGGGGGATACAATATATGTAAGCCGACAGATGGACTCGTGCATATTCACTCATAGTAACAGAAAATCAATGCATTGCTCCTAATCTTCTATAAAAAATCAAATTTTTGATCAACAATATAATGGTTTAAGTCAAGTTGGGGTGATATGGCAAAAATCAAATTAAGCTTGAACCGAGATTAGAGGCTGATAGTTTCTGATATTCTGTGCTCTAATTGAACCATTAATCATATCACCAAAACAGTTGAAAGTTTGTTATTACATTTAAGTGGACAACAATACCAATGACCGACTTAACACCAGTTATAAAATCGCTGAAAAATAAAACTGTGATGAGGGCAATTTGGTCAATATGATTCTCTGCTCAAACTCAAAAAAAATACAAAAATATGTACTGCTTTTGAAAATCATATAAAACACAAAAAGATTTTATATTTCTCATTTCGGATTCTTTTCAAGTAAATACATTCTTTTAATATTCCAAAATACCAAAAATATTTTTCATTTTAGTTTTACATATTATTTAAATTTTTTTAAGTTATGTTTCGAAAACGTGAAACGTTTTTAAATTATTCGATTATCAAGATAAAGGTTCTCGATAATTAATTTAATTGATTATTAATTTAATTTATTTATTTATTTGATATATTTATTATATTTAGAGTTAAAATTAAATAATGTTTAATTCGTTATTTATGGATAACGAATTAAATGTTTTTGACGAACTACACTCTAGTTCATTCACCTAATTCGCTTCCGCACTCTGTAACGAAACACTTCTTGTTCGTTATGCATATTTAACGAATCAAAACACGAATCAGGCCTAATTCGCTACTCTACGCGTTCAAGTTGACTAACGAATTAGCTTATTCGTTATTTAGAATTTCAAACGAATTAGTCTTGATTCGTTGCCTCGAGAATCATGTTTGTCAGTGTATATAGGATGGTGTGAAACGAACCGTCCTACACTATTCCCTCATCTTCCTTACACCTAAAGTTACTTTGTTCAAATTTTTCCAAATTTTTCGATCTTCAAAATTCGAACTTTTAAGTATATCATTGTGTTCGTAAGGTATAGATGATCATTTCTTTGTGATTTTCGTCAAATATGATACAGTTTTGATAGGGTTATTATGGATCTTGATATCAGGGTTTTTAAGGTTTTTGAAACCTTGTTTACTTGGATTAATACTCTTTTAATACACTTAAATTTGATATCATTTTGATCGGAATAGAGTTCCGACACCCTTGGTGATTATTAATTGATTATTGTTTCGGGTGTTTATACACTGTACAAATTCTTAATAACCTAACTTGTTTGTTGGTATAGAACCTCATAAACGTTAATTTTTGCTTCGCAATGAGTTTCCGAGACTTGTTAAGTCGTTTGTTCGGCTACTCATCATAAATTATGGAGTAATTGTTCTCCGATTTGAAACTTTGACTTTTTGTGTTCTTGTCAATTTTGACTTTGACCATAAGAGTCAAATATTAAGTCTAATTTTGACCATTCATTAACCTTAGCGAATTGGAACTCCTACGTGTCCAATTCGTTAAGGATTCACACGAATTACATTAGCGAATTGTCCACTTAACGAATCAACTATGGATTCGTCAATTTGAAACGAACTAGAAGGTAGTTCGTTATTTAATAATAGTAGTTCGCTAATTATACTTCGTTAAATTATTTACTTGATAGCGAATCAGTTGATTCGTTACAATCTTATAACGAATCAGACTGTGTGTTAACGAATAACATTTCAAATAATATTTATTTTAATTAATGTAATTAAATAAAATATTCCAAAGGTCTAGCCGCGTCCATACATTGATTATACACACGGGATTAAACCATAATTATATATAACTTACTTATAAATACTTAAAGTATATAACACTTGTGTGATTGCTAAACTTCTATATTACTGATATTCAATATTATTTTAGGATTATGGCTGATAACATGGAACAAGATCCTCCTGTTGGTGCACCACCACAAGTTCAGGATGCACAACAAGTTCAAGATGCTGATCAACCAGCTGAGGAAGCTCCTTTACTTCCTTTTGAACCTCATCATAATGTGTGTGCTTTCGTTGATACAGACTTTCCTGATGAGGATGTATTTGGTGGTATGCTGGCATTTATACGCCGATCTCGTATCCATTACGCTGTTACTACTAATCTGTATATTAGATTCAGCATAGTTCGTCAATTCTGGAACACTGCTCAGTATGTAGAAGTTGAGGATCATATTGCTGCTGTAGTTAATAAAAAACAGTTGTCGTCTCAGCTGAAACAGTTTGAAGAGTGCTACAGTTTGATGATACCATTGATAATCCTAGCGAATATGATAAAGAATTGATCAAGGGACTGTTTTGACGATTGTTTTATGCTAACAGTCTTACTGCGTCTATGTATAACAAGGCATACTTGTGTCCTCAATACAAGTATTTACTTCATGTTCTTATTCACTGCCTTGGTGGACGTAAGGCTGGGTTTGACGAATGTCGCACTGCATTACAATCGGCATTTGTAGCACTTGTTTTGAACAAACGTTACAATTTTTCTGAAATGATCTTCGATCATATGAAAGAAAATTATATTCCTGGAAAACGTCGGGTGAAGTTCTTGATGTATCCGTGTTTCATCCAATTTTTTGTCGACGATGCTATCAGGGATCTGGTGCTCGACCCGAATGATGTGAACGAAAAGTTTATTCTGGACAACATGAAAACAGGCACCATGAGAAGAATGAAACTGTACATTCAAGCTCGTCCTCCCAGATTCAAGAGATTGATTGGTCATCCTGCTAATCCTGATTATGTATGTCCTCCCGAGGATCGATGGATCCATGATGACTCGGATTCCGAGCGTGAGGGAGGAGTAGGTGGGAACGATGATGATGATGATGATGATGATGATGATGATGATGGTGATGATGGAGGTGACGGTGGTCATGGTGGTAATAGTGGTAATGATGGTGATGGTGGTAATTGTGGTAATGATGGTGATGGTGGTAATGGTGACGCAGCTCTTCGAGAACAACAAGCTGCAGTTGAAGCTGCGTTAGCTGCTACTATTTCCGCTCAATGAGAACGAAAATGTAAAGGGAAAGAGCTAGCAACTGGAATTTCTTCTAAGCGGAGAGTGTCAGCTGGAGCTGGCATCTCGTTTGGTTTCAACCGTCTCGTTCCGCAACTCCTCAACGCCCGGTAGTGCCGCTTACTACTAGCACTCTGACGCTTACTTTGACGACGACGATGGTTCCTCATGACAGGCTTGGTATGATTCCACAAACGGCTTTAGCTGAGATACCAATGCCTTCTGCTACACCTTCTATTCTTCCTCCAACACCGACCATGGGGCCTCCTCCACCTAGTGATATCTCATTTATGAGACTTATAAGGCCTCAGGGACCAATCTAACCAGTTCATCCATCGTTGTATGCTATGCCACCGAATCGTCAGACATATATGCTTTTGAATCTTTTTCATTTGTATGAAAATCAAATGTCTGCTGACCGTTTGAATCAAGAATGTCTGATGGAGAACCAGAAGAAGCTGATCAGTTATGTTTATTTCTGTTAAAAGGAAACAAAAGCTCTTCGTGAGATTGTTGAGTCTCATGGGGTGAAACTTAAAGAACAAGAGGAGCTTATTCTGCAGCTGACATGTAAAGATGATGCGCTAAAAAGGCTCAAGAATGACGATGAGGATCCAGATGAGTCTGATGCAGGTGGTGAAACTAAACAAACTCAAGACCCAGCTTCTGGTGTGGGTACGAGTTCTGTTGATGATTCGGACAAGCAGGTTGTTGTTTATCATGACCATTCGGCTGCCAAACCGATTGAGATGATCGAGGCCGATACGGTTATTTTTGTGGATGAGAAGGGGATGGTTAGAAGTATGGTGAATGCCTATGAGATAGATGTGGGGCATTTTGTGGACAAGTCGCTAACACGAGAGGAGATTGCTATCTTGCTTGATCTGAATGAAGACGAGATGACCGTGTTAGAGGCTGAGCCCGATGTTGAGGTAATTAATGATGATGAGATCTTAAATGATCCTACTATTGAGATGAGTACGGATTTTATTTATGAAGATGAGGAGGTCGAGGTGGAGGATGTGACTGCTAAGGAGTATTATGACTTGTTTCAAAACACAAACGTTGATCAAGGTGCTCCAGTATTTAATGAAGAAACGGTTAAAGAAGCAGAAGACCATCTTGATAAGACGCCCAAGGGAAATAATGTCGTTGAGACAAGTGTTGATCCAAGGGCTGATCCATCATTGGTTGATATTCATAGCTGGTTTGCTCATCAAGACAACGGGGTTGGTAAGATTATCAATACTCACAGGTACGTTGATAAAAAATCGCTAGAAGCCATCGCACGCGCCAAAGCCAATCAAAAGACTACTTTCAAGGCCGTGTCGAAAGTTCAAGGTGATATCATTTCTTGGCTCGATGATTCTAATTTAATAGTATGCATTGTTAAATGGAAGAAGGGCGTCCAGTAGTACGAAAGGATGTCTGATCTTCTCTCATTACCGAGATGGGACGTACGTACTCTGGCGTATCGTCCATTTATTAATCGAGGTGGGGATAAACATGCAAGTTGGTTTCATCAACATCTGCTGTTTGAGGTGGACCACGGTTTCAAATTCTTTAAACCATAGATTCCCATCCGTAAGCGTCTCAATGAGATTGACCCAACGACAGGTTGGAAGAAGTAGGTTCTTAAGGTTAAACCGCCGAAAACAATGAAGCGTGTGCCAGTGAAAATGATGAACCAACACATATGGTTATCTTTCAACCGCTGGTACTATGACAATTGTACTGGCGAGGCCGTTATTGTCCTTGGTACAAGTTTGAAGACCGAGCTGATCAAGATCACCGATCCGATGCGGTTGATTAATTTAACTGAGACTGACAATGATGTGCTGCACAAGAATAAGATTCTGATTGAGCGCAATGAAGACTATGACCTGGCTATGCAATTCCAACGCGTTGTGCGTGTATGTTATGAGAACGGAATTCATAGTTGCAGAGACTGGCAGTCCAAGCATTTCAAGTAAAGTAAAGACAAAGAGCTCAAGACGAGGGGGTGTCTGTTAGTGCTCGGTTTTGCGTCTAGAATCTTTGTATTTATCGTTAACGTATTTGTCTTTTGTTTAATGTAATAAACAATTAATTTAATGTGTAGTTCGTTAATGTAATAGTCTAGTTCTCTAAGGATGTTTAGCGAACTAGATCTAAGTTATTTCCCTCCTGATTCGTTAAGGATGTTTAATGAATCATGGGGTGATTCGTTAAGCTATTGTCTATTTAATGTATGTAACGTATGTAACGAATTGGATGTTAGTTCATTAGGGGATGTTAACGAACTAACTCCATCGTCTATTTATAGTGAACATTGTTCACACATTAATATAAGTTTTTAGAGAGTTAATTAACGAACCTCTGTCCGAATCTCTCTTGATCTTCATCTTAAAATTATACATACATACACATACTACTGATAATCTATACACATACATAACATACAATCAATCGTGATAATGAGCTAGATCCATATTTAGAGTTAATCGTATATATCATATCTGTGATCTGTTTATTGTTAAGTATTGATTCTAAGGTTCAAACAGTGGGAATAAATATGTAGGTAAGACTATTATGAACTTGGATTGGTAGATATTCATAAGGGTTGAATATAGAGCACGGGTTTGCTGCCAAAGTTCATAGATATTTATGGGATATAAATATTGTATTGACCCGCCCTCAAATGTTACTGCATGGAATCCTTGTGATTGGTGGTCATAAGTAAATTTGAGTAAAGGAAAATATCATAGTATCCTCCGACCTGAGATACATATTAGGTCTTGATATTCACCAAATATTGTGCTTTGACTTAGTTCTTCGCTGCTCTGAAACATGAAGGTACATAAGGCTAAGATCAGGTATGGTACGAGGTGATTGTGAGAGACGTATGTAGTCAGAAGGCGATTTGTCCCTCTTAATCGTTGAGAGTGAGATGTCTAAGGCCTACTAAGTTAAATCAACAGAGAATGATCACTCTACATCTCTGGATTTGACATGACATCTGAGGCAAAAGGATAAATGATAGATTTATCTAAATCATTTCAAGTCGGAGACTTGAAGGGGATGATGTTATTGAATGGCACTTCGTCATACGTATTAGGGGTAGTAAACCGTTGTTAGGCGGTATTTGCTATTTGCAACAATCTTCAATGTATCTTGTGCAAGTGGGAGATTGTTGGAATCAGTCTGCCCAAGACACATATTGGAGTTTATGTGGCTAGTACGTTATAATCCAAGTCGGTCATACCCAATAACAAACTAGATAACACCATGATATTTATTTAAGATATGATCTAACAAATAAATATGAACACTTTAAATATTTGGAAATCGGGATTCTAAATATTCGCACTTGTGTAATAAATAAATATATGGATAATTTATGTTTTGAGAGATTTTGCATTTTGCATATACGATGTTATTTAAATTGGTTAAATAACAATATGCAAAACTTGATGCATTTTGCATTTTACTTATACGAGGTTGCTTAAATTGGTTAAATAACAGTATGCAAAACTTACTGCATTTTACATTTTGCATATACGAAGTTATTTAAGTTGGTTAAATAACAATATGCAATACATACTGGATTTTGCATGTTATGTTATGTTATGTGATGTTATGTTATAACATAAGTAAATAAAATATATTACTTGAGTTTGAATTTGGGTGGGAATCTTATGGCTGCACACTTTTCCCCCCTCTCTCTCCTCACTTAATTGTTTTATTTATTCCAAGACATGCACAAGAGTTGGTTGGTAGATTTGTGTGGTGCATTAGTTACTCACAACTCTCTCTCTCTCTCTCTCTCTCTCACACACACACACACACACACAAGTTGCAAGAAAACTCTATTTTCTTCTCTCTAATTTTCAGCTAAAGGGAGGAACATCAAAGAAGAGTTTTCAAGTGTAAATCCTAGCATAACCAAGGTGTTTGTTGGAAGCTCGAAGGGTATACAAGATTGAGTTTCTTCTATCTTGAAGACTCAACATTCATATCATCATCTCCTTCATTTTCTCTTGAACTCTTGAAGGTAGTATGCTATGAACACCATATGGTTGTTTATATTGGTAAGCATGCAAATTCGTATAAGGATCCGGGGCTTGGGTTTTGCATATAAAATCAGTTTTATATTTATCTAATTAACAAGATTCAAAATTTTTTATCCGCTGCGTTTTTCATATAAATGGGTTTATATGACTTTGATAATCTTGTTAAAACCCAACATAACCTTAACAGACCTAAACTCACCCGAGTCACCTTTCTCTCTCTCATCATCCTTCTTACCATTTTCTCCTGACCTCTCAGCATTCCTTGCATGGCTCCCAGCAGATCTATCTGGATGCAGTTAAATGATCAAACATCTCATACAACCATATACTCCTATCTCTAGCAATTAAACTACCTTACTTACACATTCTTACATTACACTTGAAAATAATCATGTACTTTACCTTTACTCAGATTGTTTGAGTGACACATGGCTATCTTGAACTAACATCTTCTTTCTTTTCTTATTTAAGTCTCATTATTTGTTCGAGTCTAAGCATGTAGAATGCTTAATTCTCTCGAACTTAGGCTCTAATAGCATTTGTAACAACCCAGCTACCACCGCACCATAATATTGTCCGCTTTGGCCAGGACGTACCACCATCGCCTCACGGATTTTCTTTTGGTTGCCCAGGTGGTCACCCATCCTCATACTACTCCCACCTAAGCACGCTTAATTGTGGAATTCTACTCTCATCCACTACCACTAAGCGCCCAAAATGTGTTATGATGAGGAAGGTATCCACCTCCTTATAATGAAGGCTTAGTTCTCATTCCCAACCGATATGGGATGTCATAATCCACCCCCTTAGGGGTCCAACGTCCTTGCGAAACCTGGCACCACCGGTCTGGCCCTGGATCTGATAACAACTTGTAAGGCCCGTTCCCGGTGCCTTACTTTGGACGTTGGATTTACTCATAAACACGGTTCAAAATATCAGAGTTAATTAAAACTTGTGCGGAATTTAAAAACCTTCAATAAACATTTCATATCATTTCAAAAACTTGTCTTAAAACAAGAATATTTTGTCTTTCATAATAAAACATCATTCATAAATGCAACATAATTCTTCGGATGCCAGCTTCTTATTCTTCTGTCATGTGCCCTACTCAAGCTAGCTGCCTCATCCTACTCACATGTGTGCATACCAAAAGTCAGCTACGCTGAGTGAGTTCTAGTTAATCATAGAATACGTTCATTAATTTACATATATGCATCCTAAGACACATGTTACTTTCTCTTTACCTCATTCATTCATATATACATACTTCTTGCTCATACTTTATACTTTCATACTATCATACTTTATACTTTCATACTTTCATACTATTATACTTACATACCTTCATACTTTCTTTCTTTCATATTCATACATTACGTTTTAAAGAGCATTTCGCCCTACCTTCCTCGAGTATTATTAGGGCCCGATTCCCTCTTGCCTCAAATATTATTAGTATCCGGTTCCCTCTTGCCTTGAATATTAGCAAGGTACGGTTCCCTTTTCTACCATACAACCATACCTTACCTTTCTTTGTCTTTATAATTATAACCTTCATTCATACTTTCAATATTTACATTAGCTTACATACATTATTCATACATACTTTCCGTTACATATTCATTCCATACTTACTACACATTACCTCCCTTGACAATACGTGCAATGTGCGAAGATCGTTCACGTACCAACAAGCATTCATTCCACAAAATATAAATATCACATATATCATTATGACATACACTTACCACTTAAGGTAAGTGTAATAACATTCACATTGAGTATGCACACAGCCCCGAAAATATAACAAGGAAATGGGGCTAGAAACTCACCTGAATCTGGTTACGCTCAGATTTTATAGTAATCTTCTTCTTTAATTGAGCACGGCTAACTGTATGACAATTATATGTGTCAATTAACTAACCATATACTAATAATTTAAGTTTCATTAGAAAATTCTAAGTCTGGATTATTCTAATCGAATGGCATAACCTATTCGAATTCTCTACCTATTCGAATGGCAGGTTACATTTGAATAGGCTTTTCTATTCGAATATATTTTATATTCGAATGCTTAGTTTATTCAAATGGCATGTTACATTCGAATAGACTTTTCTATTCGCATAGATTTTCTATTCGAATGCTCTATCTATTCGAATGGAATGTTACATTCTAATAGCCTTTTCTATTCGAATAGATTCTCTATTCGAATACACTGTCTATTCGAATGCTTGGCTTTTAAATGAGTAGGCCCATTTCTAATCGAATTATCCTTTCATTCGAATGGATCCCCATTCAAATCAGCCTTCTATGGGAACCAAACTTTTATTCGATTGTTCCTCCATTTTAATCATTCTTCTATTCGAATGATCTTGTTGATTGATTCAAACCATTCTATTCGAATGGTCCCCTATTCGAATCATAGGTTTCAGCTTCTTTCCTTCTTTCTTTCCTTCCTTTTCTTTCTATTAGAATGTCATTCGTTTGAATACTTGCATTCGAATACACCCACTGTTGGGGTATTAACACCTCTATTCTCATTTTCACTTCATATACTAACACCCTTTCTCATATTTTTGTGTTATATCACCTCTTAAGCGTTTTCCTTTCCATTCTAAACCAAGATCTAGCTTGTTTATCAATAAAGTTTAAACCTGTATTGATTTCAAACCCGTTTAAGCTAGATCTAGGGTTTGTTCATACTCATAAGTTCATTAAGTCCATTTTTAACATCAACTTTATATTTTTATGGCATAAAAATACCTGATTTGCCTTAGTACCAAGTCTTAAGGAAAGCCGTTCATAAAAATACAACCTTTATATGTAAGGCACGTACCTTTTGACGTCTTTAGGCTACGGTTGGCTTCAACGTACACTATGGACTTGCTCTTGTTAGCTAAGTTAAAGATCTATCAATATCTAAGCTTGGTTCTTGGACCTTGAATCACGACCGTAGAGGTTGAGAGTGTTTGTGTGTAAGGAAACCTATGGATAAGAATGAGAGATTTTAGGGTTTTAGGGAGGTTTAAGGAGTATTTATATTCTCTCAAGCCCATGGACCTGAGGCCCATCACCATCTCTTATTCAATCTTTCAATAACCAAGCCCACACTCTTTTATACTATATGACTTAATTAAATATTAACATATCTTCCTAAATAAACACAGTCCTTTTTATTTATTATTATCAAAAGTAGGATGCTACAAGTCTTCCCTCCTTAAAGAGGTTTCGTCCCCGAAACCAAACTTATCACTTAAACAAATCTGGGTAAAACGTGCCCATCTCTTCCTCAACTTTCCAAGTGCCATCTGATCCTTTACGGTGCTCCCATATCACTTTCACCAACGGGATGACTTTATGACGAAGTTGCTTTTCCTTGCGGTCAACTATCTCTATAGGTTTCTCAATGTAGTTTAACTTTTCGTCAACCTCAATGTCTACTAATGGCACATGGGACGTGTCGTCAGCTAGGCCTTTTCTCAAATGTGAAACATGGAGAATAAAATGAATTCCTTCTAACTCCCCTGGTGAATCCAGCTTGTAAGCCACTTCACCCACGCGATCTACAATCTTAAACGGTCCAATGTTCCTTGGACTCAGTTTTCCTCTCTTCCTGACATGAATAATTCCCTTCCAAGAAGAGACCTTGAGCATCACATTGTCACCAATGCAAAACTCAATTGGTCATCTCCGCTTATCAGCATAGGACTTCTGACGATCTTGTGCAGCTTTCATTCTTGCCTTGATCTGATCAAACCTTGAAGAGGTTTCTGGCACAACTTCCAAGGTTCCAATCTCTCCCCAACATGTGACCAAGTTTGGTTGGTTCAAGACTTGGTATGTGACCAAGTGGGGTACAACAAATCCATATTATAATAACAAATACAAAAATATAAATTAGAACTTAAAACACTTAAATCTTACATACAACTTGTTTTAAAACAATTAAATAAAGAGTTAAACAGGGTTCGGTTTCGGTTCGGTTCTTGACTTGGTATGAGACCGAGGATGGTTACCACATACCCAATACCATTGAACTATTAAAATAAACTTAGAAATGACAATACTCAAGTCTTACATACAACATGTTAGTAATAAAGTATTTAAACAAAAGTTCGATTTTGGTTCGTCCTTGACTCGGTATGAGACTGAGGATGGTTACCACATACCCAATACCATTGAACTATTAAGATGATTTGGAAACTAAAATAAGTAGAAACTAAACAATATTAATATGTTTAAACGAATTAAAGTGTTAACGAGGACTATAATAGCCCTCCATGTAGCCTTGCCTTATAATAGCAATAACACCTAATCCGACCATGTTCGGAGAAGGGAAAGCCAAGGAAACAAGGGGAATATATTTTAAACAAACTATAATAACAAGCTTTAATTACCAAGTATTAGTTAGAATCAAATATTAGCTTTAGTTTGACTTTGAGAAGTCAAACTATCAAGAGTTTAAAAGATGAATCTTAGAACTTAGATGGGGAGTGTCTGATGTGAAAAAGCAACTTAAAATGGGTGTATTGGCCTTGTTTTTATAGGGGGGAAGTAAGGGTTATCCATAATGTCACAATCAAGAGATTTGCATGCATTTTGATTGGTTTAATGGGTCAAACAAGGTGTAATACAAATAAACGAGCTGATGCATCTGCAGGTGAGTGGCCGCCACCTGCGACCATCATGCCCTTCATGGTCATGCGGCGTGGCGCCCCAGAAAGGTGGGTTTATCTCCAACTTTGGTTTTTTAGCGAGTTAGGTCCCTAAAGTTCGTTTTAAGTTGTTTTTAACCATAAAATAGTGTTTTAAAATACCGTAAAGGGTGTTTTCTTGATCCAACAATTGTATACATAAATGAAACATAAAACCCCATAGTTTATTAATAATGAAGGATCTGAAAGACAAAGCGGGTCGGTTTTACAATACAAACACAAATACGAAATAAACAAAAAAAATGACGAATGTCAGAGTCTTCCCTACTTTAGGATATTTCGTCCTCAAATTATAATAAACTTAAGAAAAGAGATAATTACAAACGGATGTCGTTTTAGTAAGGAAATAGTAAGGGGGTGTTTGGGATTCCTTATTTTCATCAACTTATAACTTATAAACTTTTTGAAAAGTTAATAAGGTGTAAAAGGTGTTTGGCAAACCATAAGGCCTTATAGATTTTAACTTATGGTGAAGGCAAAATAAAGGGTTTTTGAAAAGTTAAGAATATGTAACTTATTAACTTAATGAGTTTGATTTACCTATTACACCCCTCTAACCCTTAAACCCCATTACATTCCTTTTTAAAAAAGAGTGTCCCTTTTGGTCATTTTGATTTTCCCCAACACATAAGCTAATCCAAACATTTTTTTAAAAACTTCTTTTCAAAATTTCATAAGTTTGTAAGTCCTTTTAACTAAAATTCCTTTTTCACTTAAATAATCAATCCCAAGCACACCCTAAGACAAAAATTTAAGCAAGAAAAATAACGCCGAATCCTTGAATGACTCGAAAAACACCACAAATGAGAAACATAATAAGGGCATTTATATATAGGATGTACCAGCAGTTTATCAACCATGCCTTTAACATCTTGCATTTATACCATTTTTCTGCTATCATTCTCGGGTCCGAGTTATCGCACGCAACAGCACTTACTATGGCTTCCATACAAGGATTTCGATAACTAAGTATGCACCCGTAATTATTTAGATTGTCGTATAGTCCACATGGTTCGTTCCATTGTGTGGTTTTGAAAGACATATTTATTTTGAAATCTTAAATATTAGAAACGTAAATAAAATATGTTGAATTTTACCAATACTGACAAACCAATACTAGCGGTTGAAAATCTTTCAGGTTGGCTTTTAAAGTATGATAAAATGAGGTAAATAATTGAAAAAACTAAAAAATTAATGAGTCTCATGATATGACCGAGTTAAAACAACACTTCTGTTAAAAAAATATAGAGGGTCGAAGAGAAGAAGTCTGAGGATAAGAAAATGAAATGAGACTTGAAGTCGAAAGTTATAAGATTAAATATCAATGTCTATAAACCGATACACTAAATTAACTATAACATCGTTGAGTGAAACATGATAATGAGAACTCCAATAAGTGGAAATGAGAAATCCGATAAGTGAAAACTTGAAGTCGCGATAAACAATGATACAATTGACAATAATATCGTATGATGAGTTTTATATGTGAAACAAACCTGAGGTTATAAGCACTTGAGTATATGATCGAGTGAAATACGATTAAATATAATAAGAATAGGGTGGTTTTTATGGGGTAGCGTAACCATATATCAAACATGAAATATCAATTGTTTAACTAACCGAATCATCGAAGAAATGTGATAAAATGCGCACACTGCTTCTATCGTGAAGACTTCATATAATGATGATTATACAAACAATTTCCAATAGCGCCAAAGCTTGTGGACAGCCATACGTAGGCCGTTAATTGCGTAAATAAGATCATGCAACGAAATGCGTAAAATATCGTTTAAAATGAACAATATTAGCGTGATAGAAGTATCGTTTAAAATAAAACGAAATACAATGAAACTGAAATTTGAAGTGGTGCATACTAAACACACAAATTGTTGTCGAATAATCTGGATCTGGTCATGAATAATTGAAACACAGAAATGAAATTTCGAGTACATAGAGTTGTTACGGAAATATCTCCTTAAAATGTAAAAAACATCATAAGAAATAAGACTTGCGATAATGGTGAAGTATATAAATCGCATATCGTAAATCATAGAAAAATAAAATTTAAAACAAAACTTCGAGTAATATCCATCCAACAAACGAAATGTAACAACTAAGCATCGTGGTAGAGCGTAATTAAAGAAATTCATATATTGTAATCAAGTAAATCTCGATGGTTAAACTCTTTAAATGAAATTTCTTGAGTATATAAAATCGTTATGATGGTGCCGTCTTTATTAAAAATAAACCATAGAAGAAGGGAATGTGAGGTAATGAAACTCATAAATTGTTTTTGAATAATCCGGAAAAAAATTACTGAAATATCGAGTATATGAAGTTGTTGTGGGAACATACCCATGAACATTGAGGCAACATGGAATAAAGGAAATTTGTAAACTGTTATCGAATAAATCTTGAAACAACATTCGAGTTGAAACTTTGTGTGTATAAGTCATTATGGTATTATTACTTTGAGTAAAAAGGAGTCATTAATGTAATAAGCATTGCAGCAAGGCGATATAGCGAAACACGTAAAATGGTTTTTGAAAAATCTTGAAAACATAACCTGTTATTTAAATTTCGAGTGCGCAAAGTTGTTATGTCAATATCACTTTTAAATAAAAACCATTTATAAAGAAATGAACATTATGAATAAACGTAATACGTAAATTGTTATCTTGAAACAAAAGTTTATAATTTAAAATGAAGACTTGAGTACGTGGAGTCGTTATATATATATATATATATATATATATATATATATATATATATATATATATATATATATATATATATATATATATATATATTCAATACGGTTAATGAGGCTTGCTTGTGTATGTGGAGGTTTAGACTTTAGTGGTTGATGGTTTGGGTACCTTTTGAGGAGTGAGTGGGTTCTCGAGTAACTTGTGTAACTAGGTTTACTTGGGTTTGGTAATTGTAGGATTTGTTTGAGCTTAATGGGTTGGGTAAGTTGAGATTAACTAGCTTGGGCTTGGATACGGTTCGCATATGCATTTTGCGAAGATGGTTCGGGTGGCTATTGTGGTATTTAAACTTGAAGGTTGAGTGGAAATGGTAAGACAACATGGTTTGTGGTTCGACATAGTATGGGTCAAAGGATTGAGTCATAGGTTGGTAAATTTTGGTTTGTGTGTGTTCAAGGAATGTGTTCATGTGCTTGTCGGCGTTTCGTAGTAGTAGGATAGTGAAACTGGTAGGTGTTACATAGGGTAAAAGTGTCGGTATAGGGACGTTTTCTTGGGTTGATAATGTACATCTTGGATTTGCATGGAGTTTGAGTTGGTGATAGCATAACTTAGGTTAGTTAGGTTTCGTTTCTCTTCGAGGTTGGGGCAAAATCGATAGCATGCGAAGATATGGTAGTGGAAGGAAGGAGTTGTAGCGATGATAATAGTGGTAACGACAGGTTGATTGTACTCATGGTTTGAGTGAGGATGTTCGGTGACTTGCGGTTGCGTTTTTAAAGGAACTTGACCAACATTACGTTTGAAATTAAAAGTATCATAATTCATAAATCACTAAATTTAAATTGAAGAGGTTAAAACATTTATGAAATTTTGTGGACCAAATTACAAACTGAGATTTTTATGCGAAACCGAAAACTCTTTTTGAATCACCATAGATTGTTTGTGTTTCAATAAAAACGTGAATATTTCGATATAAGTGTTATAGAGAGAGGAATATATATATATATATATATATATATATATATATATATGAGTTATCGATAAAAAATTTAAAACTTAGGGTTTTATAGGAAGATTAAGAAACAAGTTAGTGAACCACCACAATTTCCTTGCTTCAACGATTCCCACTAAAATAAGTATTGTTATGAAAACGCCGGGTCGTGCTTGACTTGTCTTAAATATTTTTATAAGAGAAAAATTTGGATTAAACGAATCCTTTTAATGTAAATAGTCCATGAATTGGATAAAATTAAGTGGGGGAAATTTATCAAAAAAACTAGAAAAGAATGAACAAAATTGTATGTTAAAGATTACCATAAGGAATAAAACAAAATTGTTATGAGAAATCAACAAAAATATTTATGGGAGTAAAATTTACTATGAGGGTTCAAAAGAAGTATATTGTATATTACAATCTGTTATGAGGTATCGAGATATATAATGAAAATCGTTATGGGAACAAAGTTACGTAACAAGATTTTTTACCATAAGGGTTATACAATATTTTGTGTATTAAAAAAAATGATTTTGAGAATTTAAAATAAACAATTTTATGAAACAAGGGATCAAGATTAATAAGATTGTCATCAAACTAGAATTTTTATGAAAATGAGGGATCAAGATTAATAATATTGTCATCAAACTACAATTTTTATGAAAATGTTGTATGCGAAAATCAAAGAATTAAAAAATTATACAACGAGAATTTTTTGATAAATCTAAGTAAAATTGTCATGAGAAAATTTAAAATGATTGGAATTGTATGATGAAAATTTTTGTTGTGAAAAATCATAAAAAATTATATAATGGAAGTTGTCATGAGAATTCAAATTGTACGAAATAAAATTTTAAAAAATCCAAATAGACGAAAATATGTAATGAAAATTGTTGTGAGAAATCAAGATGGGGAAAGTTTTGTAATAGATTTACCATGTGAAATCAAAATATAAGAGAATTAATCATAACGAAAAATAAATCTATATAAATGAGGAATTCGTAATGAGAAATCAATATAAAGGAAATGGCTATATAAATACTTTGAATAAATAAGTCCTTCGAAAACATTTATAAGAGAAAAAAAAATTACAATTTAACAGTGAGAAAGTTCATGTACCACCATGAATCTTGTTCAAATCAATAAATTTTAAATGTAATTGTAATAAAATGGGGAGTCGAACATATGCACGTATCAACGTGTTTTTCACGTTTTGTCCTAAAAATAGAAATAATAACAATCACAAGTAAAACAAATGAGGCAATTGAGATGTTGAAAACACTAGTCCATGTACCACCGTGGCTTTTATGTTTCCAACAAAAAAAAAATATATGAGGAGGCAACCGGAACGCTTGCATTCGACAACTTAAAGTTGTTGACATATATAGCATGGTTTGTTTGGCCTAGAGGAAAAACACTTTGACCCAATCATCCCAGGTAAGTAAATCACCTCGATTCTTGGAATCTTTTTGTCAAATGGTCGGTTCTTAGTGTTTCGCCTCCTACGGTTGCCACAAACCCGTTATAAAGTCAAGCTTTAAGGAGATGATAAATAACGGGATCCAAATTTAGTTTGTGATCCATAAAAACATCATAAAAAACTAACTTTTTGCGGTAAGGTAAGGATACCTTAAAATAGTAATATGAGAGTGTGTGCATGTGTATATATGAGATTAAATGGCGGTAAGGTAAGGATACCTTAGAATGTATTGTGAGCATATGTATATACGATATTAAATGAAGTAAATAATTAAACGAATAAATAACTGCAATGAAGAATCAAGTAGGGCAATCACGTATAAGCAACATGTATAAGGGGACCCTAAAGTAAAAACTATAGTAAGCCGTTACGTCTAACCGACTATCCTATAATCATGGCTCTGATACCAATCTGTCACACCCCGACCAAAGACGGAGGAACATGCCGGGATGAAACGGATTGCTCAAGAACACTATGACACTATAAAGTGACAATATTTACTCAACTCGTTTATTTCATTCAATAATCACAAATACAACTTGTTCAAGATAAAATACAAACAATTGCATCAACACTAAAATCATTAAGTATCCTAAAGGTATAATCAAAGTGATGAGTCTTCAATCTTCATAAGCAACCTAAAAGTAAACTTGTAACATGCATAAAAATAGATTTGATCAACACGAATGTTGGTGAGCAATACACTAGTTTTTTATATATGTATATAATGAGGAAAAAATCACAATTCACGTGTGTAAATAGAATAATGCAACAAGCATTGTAAATGTAAAGTTAATAACTATGGCTCCTTTCTATTTGGTAACAACCAAAATACTCGGAGAATGATGTCATATTCTACTAGCACGAGGCTAAAGTAGTTAGGGGTGCGTATGATCATACTTACTGAGGCTCAAGAACAACATAAAAATAAACACTCGTGCACATAATCAATTTGAGGCATAAAAAAAGATCGAGCAAATATTTGTACAAACACAAAATGTTGAATTGTGGATTTAATAATGAGATCATAAAACAAGTAAGTTTGAATATGGTATGCATGCCACCCCCAAAAATATAAAATCTTAAAAGGGGGGGTGTGATTACACACATGAAATAAGTAACTTGACGGATTAGTTTGCGATAAACGGAAAGGTAAGTTCAACGAGCAAGACCTAGATTGAGAGGGTCTTGAGTTAGAAGATGGTCTTAAAAGCTTTAAAGTAAAATAACATGATAGGTAAGATAAATAATTAAAGTTTGAGGGTTAAAGTGTAAATACATAAGAAATTAAAGTAATGGTTTTTGAAAAGTAAGTTTACTTGAAATCGGGTCTCGGTATTCTATTCATTAGTTTTACTTAACCTTTGTTAACTAAATATGTGGGAAAAGGTTTAATGCAATAGTGCACGCCCCCTTGTTAGATAAATACCAAAACGGGATTTTAACGAGTGTTCGGTTTAGTCGCTTCGAGTCCGAACCCGACGTTCCAGAGGGATAAATATCATGAGATAAATTATTTAAACAGAAACTTAACTAACGTTAGAAGTTCTATTTAGGAGAAACTCCAAACACCAATGTTAAGAGAGTGTTCGGTTTTATTGATCCAAGCTTGTTAAAAGATTAAGTAGATCGACATACCAAGTACTTTAAGAAAACATTTATAATTAGTTTGTAAAAGATCTTAAAAAGAAAATGTGAGATTCGGTGGCCCGAAACACAACTGGTGTGACTTAAGCGAGTGAACTCGGTTTAGTTCGGTTTGTTTGGTTGGTTCATGTGACATTTGTCAAATTCGGGTCTCGTTTGTATTCGTATTGGTGTTGTTTTATGTTGTAAACCGAAACTCATGATACATAAAATATTGGATTTTTATGTTACCAAATCATTCCCATTTGTTCAATTTGAAAAAACCCCCTTTTACGGATTCGAAAACGCATTTAAAACGAGAAAAATAAATCAAAAACGAACTTCTGGATGCGAAACGAACTACGCTAGACGAGCTGGACCAGCCCCCCCCCCCCACCCCACCCCACCCCCCACCCCCACGCCGCACCGCGCAGCGCGAGCTACATAGGATCAGCAAACGGTTTTTGTTGTTTTGTGCTTGTTTTTTATCCTTTTTGCATGAAACTTCTTGTGTTTAACACCCATATTTGACCACCAACATTACCCTATATATACACACTCTTTCCCCCTCTTTTACACCAGATACATCTCCATTTTCTCTCCCAAATACAAAGATCTTAAGGTTGTCATTATTGTGTTCTTGAAGGTTTGACTTCTCAAGTCAAACTAACCATAATCTTTCATTCTAATTTGTTTATCTAACCTTATTAATACTTGTTTATGGTGGCACAACATATATATAATATAGTACCTCTTTTTACCTTTGGTAGTTACTTCTCCGGCTCCAGTCGGTGAGGTTTCGGACCTTGTAAGGCAAGGCTTCATGGAGGACTTCAGTTCTTGATATATATATATATATATATATATATATATATATATATACTTATATAACTTGTTTATGCATATTATTCATGTTTAACTTCTACTCATTTTAGTATGTTAGTCACATATACAAGTCTTGGGTATCTGGCAACCATCTATGAACTCATTGTGAGATGGAAACCGAAGCAAACCGAACTTTTGTTAAAAAGACTTGTGGTTGACATTTTAGTTGTAGAACTTAAATATTTTCATTTGAACATTATTATACAAGATCTATGATATATGGGTATGTGGAATCCATCTATGTACTTGTTGTGAGATGGAAACCAAACAGGTCCGATTTTTACTCGCTTAAAACACACAAGTGTGTTTTTAGCTATCAAGACTTGTATATTTTTTTAAAAATAGTTTACAAACTGATTTTAATTACTTTTTTAAGTACTTGGAAATGTTTGATCCAACTTGATCTCATAACAAAGTTTGGACCGACAAAACCGAACACTCACTTAACGTACATTGTTAGTTCTAAAACAATAGATCTACATACTTATGAGTTATCTCATAACATTTAATATTTGGAAGTTGACTTTAGGTTTTACCATTTGTCAAGACCCGGACCAACAACCCAAACACTCGTTAAAGACCCGGTTTAGTATCTTTGTCCCAAAGTAACTTGCATTTTTGCATTTTACCCACCTTATTACTTAACATAGGTTAAGTAAATAATAAGGTTAGATACTTTAACCCGGTTTTGAGTAAACTTACATTTTTAAAGGGTTATTATTATAAATTACAAATAGTTACATTTTATACCTTGAGACTTTAATTGTTTACATTTCTCAACTTTTATTTTATTTAAAGACATTCAAAATAACCTTTCTAAATCCAAGACTTCTTTCCTTTTAGGCTTTGTTCGTTAAACCCGTCGTTCCGGCAAATCTCCAAATTATCAACTTTCAAATTTATTACTTGAACATGAGTACTTTCATTTCCCCGTTTTCCATCTTTCGTTTTGGGGTGACATTTCATTTTATCTAAACTAAATGTTTTATACTTGGGTCTTAAACCACAAACGTTATTGTTTACTTTACTTGAATAATTGCTCGATTTGATGTTCTATGCTTAAATGTCTATGTGTTTATCGCTTTTGGATGGTGGAACTATAAATCCTAGACCATTCGGCAACCCCTTATGACAAGGTGTCGTTAACGTAATGCAATTAACGATAACTATAAAATCCTAGACTATTTGGCATCCCCTTATAGCTAGGTGTCGCTAACTTGTTTAGCGATAACTATTTTATCCAAGTTTATAGCTTTTATTTATTGTTTCGTATACTAGTTTTGTGTATTTTCCTTAATATATATCATATGCTCAAGACTTATGAATTGCTCAGCAACCTTTGTGTTGATAAACTTTATTTTATGAAATGTTACATGTTTATATCTTGGTTGATTTTGGATGCATGAATAAAACGTCACAAATACCTTTAGGATATTAGCAAAAATGAATAAGATTTGATTTGCTACATTTTGTTATATTTTGTTATGACTTGTTATGAATATTGTTATGTGACATTTTCGATGTTGTGAAATGAAATGAGTTTATTAAATATTGTCGCTTTAAATAGTGTCATGTGCTTATGGGAAATCGTTACATCTCAGCATGTTCCGCCACCTTCGGTCGGGGTGTAACAGATTGATATCATAGCCATGACAATAAGATAGGTGGTTAGACGTAACGACCTAGAATTGTTATGCTTAGAGTCCCATGCGTGTGCTTATACGTGTTTACTCTATTTTGATTGTTCATATTGCATGTTATTTATAAACTTGTTTAAAATTCACCAATATCCTAAATGTACACATACACACACTTTCATAGTATTTCCAAGGTATCCTTACCTTAAAAAGCAAAAAGTAGATTTTCATTATGTTTTATGGATTACAAGATTAACTTGGATCCCGTTGTTTCAAATCCCTTAAAGGTTGCGTTTATATCGGATTTGTAGCCAGCCATCATAGAAACGAGACATTATAAAATGACCATTTGACATAAAGATTCCAAGAATCAAAGGTGATTTACTTACCTGGGATGGTTGAGTTATAATGCTCGTTTTCTAGGCCACAAATTGCGATATATATGTCAATTCTTTAAGTAGTCGAATGAGAGCATTCCCGTCGCCATCCTTATTTTCGGTGTCAAAACAATAGTTCTACGGTGGTTCGTGGACTAGTGTTTTGACATGACGTTGTATCTCGATTTATCGTGTTATTATCGTTATTTGAGTCGAAAACATGAAAAAGTTGTGGTGGTTCGTACACATGTTTAGACTCCAATATGTTGTTTTATAAAACTTTTTAGTGTTGGAATATCATGGTGATTCATGAACAATTTTCCGACTCTATAAATCTCAAAGTCTCAATTTTTCAAGCTTTAACCTCTCAAAAACCATTCACTATTGTTTTTGGTTTTGTTGTTTATATACAAAGATTTACATTTTTTTTTCTAACACTAACCTCTCCTTTTTACTAACTCTAGGATTCACAATCAATAATTCAAACTTCATCTTATATTATTTTATTTTTTTTATACACCTTCATATTCATTTCTTTTTACCCAGAACTTATTCCATTTTCTTTATAATCTTTTTAGCATGCCTCCAATAAGACCGCGCAAGAACTCCAACCGACGTATGGCCGCATTTATCATCAAGCAAATGGTCGCTGTGATTCCCGAACTTGTAACCCAAATCCAAACTAACCAACCCGCACCCGTTGTTGCACCCGTGGAACCCAAACCCGCATCTTACTTGTACAAGCAATTTACTAGTGCCAACCCGTCCGAGTTTCTTGGAACCAATTGTGAGACTACCTTGTTGCAATGGTTTGAATCGACCGAGAGTGTGTTCCGACAAAGCGAATGTCCTGACGTGAAAAAGACAAATTTCGCATCAAGCATGTTTAGACAAACCGCTCTAACATGGTGGGGTGGTGTTATGCACCTCCAAGGCTCGGAGACGGTTATGGCTCTTGCATGGTCCGATCTAAAGGCACTCATGATGAAGAAATTATGTCCAAAACACGAGCTCCAAAATCTCGAGGAAGAATTTTGGAACCTAAAACAAGAAAGTGGTGATAACGCCACTTACTCACTCCGCTTCCATGAGTTGAGCATCCTTGTTCCTCATTTGGTTACCCCAACCGAACGTGAAATTGATAAATACATTGGGGGTCTACCAATGCAAATCTGGGACTCCGTTATGAGTAGCAAACCCGTGAATCTTGAGGACGCCATCACTTTAGCCAGTGCGCTATCGGAAAATCATGTGAATGCGGGCACTCTAACCCTCAAGAAAACGAGTGAGAAAGCCAAGCCCGATCCCGTAAATCAAGACAAGGTTGAACCCGCACCACAAGCCATAAACTACTCCAACTCATCCCGACACAACAACAACAACAACAACAACAACAACAAACCCAAAACCAACTACCGAAACTATGTTGTTACCCAACCCCAAACTCAACAAACCGAAGCTCCACCCCAAAACCGAAAACCCTATGTTGGTAATGCCCGCTATGCAACACTTGTCAACTCCACCACCCACCAAACACGTCGTGTCGCCATTGTACCATTTGTAACCAATTTGGCCATCTCAACACCAATTGTCGGTCCACTCAACGAACTCAACCTACCCAACCTAACCAACCAATAACCTTTCCCCAAAATGCCCAAAACCGATATGCACCCTACCCACCAAATCAACCCCGAGCTTGTTTCAAATGTGGAGACCCCAACCATTTTCGCAACAATTGCCCACGTTTAACTTTTGCTAACCAAGCTCAAACCGTAACCATACCCTATTACTAAACCCAAGCCTACCAAGTCCAAACCTATCAACCCCAAATTCCCCAACACAATGCACCACTCATCCAACCCATCCAAGCAATCCAAGCACCACCTCCACCTCCACAACAAGAACCTCAAGTCAACCATGGAAATCAAGGGCGAGCCTTCATGATGAATGCGAATCAAGCTCAAGTGGCAAACGATGTCATGAACGGTATGTTTTTTTGTGAACCATCATTTGGCTTCTATTTTATTTGATACTGGTGCCGATAGAAGTTTTATTTCTTTCTCCAAATGTGAATTTTGGCTAGAGGAATTTCAATTTTTGGGACATATCGTAAACGACAAAGGTACCCGCTAAAATTGACGCCGTTAAGGATTGGAAAACTCCAACGACACCCACGGAAATTCGATCCTTCCTTGGTTTGGCCGGATATTATCGGCGTTTCATTCGAAACTTTTCTATGATTTCCTTGCCTCTTACCTCCCTCACTCATAAAGGGAAACCATTCGAATGGGGTTCGAAGCAAGAAGAAGCTTTTTGTACTCTCAAGGATATGCTTTGCAATGCTCCTATTCTAACCCTTCCCGATGGAAAAGACGATTTCGTTGTATTTTGCAATGCATCTCATCAAGGTCTTGGTTGTGTTCTCATGTAACGAGGACAAGTCATCGCTTACGCATAAAGGCAACTAAATGTCAACGAAAAGAACTATAAGACTCACGATCTCGAACTTGGTGCCGTCGTTTTTTCTCTCAAAATCTAGAGACATTACCTTTATGGTACGAAATGTGTGGTTTTTACCGTTCATAAAAGCCTTTAACATATTTTTGACCAAAAAGATCTGAACATGAGACAACGACTATGGGCCGAATTACTTAGTGATTATGATTGCGAGATTCGCTACCATCCCGGTAAAGCGAATGTTGTAGCCGACACCCTAAGTCGAAAGGTTAATCTTAAATCCATTCTGCTTCTAAGCGTTGTTGTAGCCGATGCATGAAGAAAACGTCACAAATACCTTAAGGATATTAGCAAAAATGAACAAGATTTGATTTGCTACATTTTGTTATATTTTGTTATGACTTATTATGAATATTGTTATGTGACATTTTCGATGTTGTGAAATGAAATGAGTTTATTAAATATTGTCTCTTTAAATAGTGTCATGTGCTTATGGGAAATCGTTACATCTCGGCATGTTCCCTCGCCTTTGGTCGGGGTGTGACAGTTCAAGACTTGGTATGTAACCAAGTTTGGGCCAACAAATCCATATTATAATAACAATTACAAAAATGTAAATAAAGAACTTAAAACACTTAAATCTTACATACAACTTGTTTTAAAACAATTAAATAAAGAGTTAAACAGGGTTCGGTTTCGGTTCGATTCTTGACTCGGTATGAGACCGAGGATGGTTACCACATACCCAATACCATTGAACTATTAAAATAAACTTAGAAATGACAATACTCAAGTCTTACATACAACATGTTAGTAATAAAGTATTTAAACAAAAGTTTGATTTTGGTTCGTCCTTGACTCGGTATGAGACTGAGGATGGTTACCACATACCCAATACCATTGAACTATTATGATTTGGAAACTAAAATAAGAAGAAACTAAATAATATTAATAAGTTTAAACGAATTAAAGTGTTAACGAGGACTATAATAGCCCTCCATGTAGCCTTGCCTTATAATAGCAATAACACCTAATCCGACCATGGTCGGAGAAAGGAAAGCCAAGGAAACAAGGGGAATATATTTTAAACAAACTATAATAACAAGCTTTAATTACCAAGAATTAGTTAGAATCAAATATTAGCTTTAGTTTGACCTTAAGAAGTCAAACTATCAGGAGTTTGAAAGATGAATCTTAGAACTCAGATGGGGAGTGTCTGATGTGAAAGAGCAACTTAAAATGGGTGTATTGGCCTTGTTTTTATAGGGGGGGGGAAGCAAGGCTTATCCATAATGTCACAATCAAGAGATTTGCATGCATTTTGATTGGTTTAAAGAGTCAAACAAGGTGTAATACAAATAAAAACGAGCTGATGCATCTGCAGGTGAGTGGCCGCCACCTGCGACCATCATGCCCTTCATGGTCATGCGGCGTGGCGCCCCAGAAAGGTGGGTTTATCTCCAACTTTGGTTATTTAGCGAGTTAGGTCCCTAAAGTTCGTTTTAAGTCGTTTTTAACCATAAAATAGTGTTTTAAAATACCGTAAAAGGTGTTTTCTTGATCCAACAATTGTATACATAAATGAAACATAAAACCCCATAGTTTATTAATAATGAAGGATCCAAAAGACAAAGCGGGTCGGTTTTACAATACAAACACAAATACGAAATAAACAAAAAAAATGACGAATGTCACAGTCATCCCTACTTTAAAAAATTTTGTCCCGAAATTAGAATAAACTTAAGAAAAGAGATAATTACAAACGGATGTCATTTTAGTAAGGCAATAGTAAGAAACAAATTTAAGTAAGAAAAATAACGTCAAATCCTTGAATGACTCGAAAAACGCCACAAATGAGAAACATAATAAGGGCACTTATATATAGAATGTACCAACGGCGTATCCATCATGCCTTTAACATCTTGCATTTATACCGTTTTTCTGCTATCATTCTCGGGTCCGAGTTATCGCACACAACCGCACTTACTATGGCTTCCATATGAGGATTTCGATAATTAAATGTGCACCCATAATTATTTAGATCATCGTATAGTCCACATAGTTCGTTCCATTGTGTGGTTTTGAAAGACATATTTATTTTGAAATCTTAAATATTATAAATTTAAATAAAATCTGTTGAATTTTACCAATACTGACAAACCAATACTAGCGGTTGAAAATCTTTCAGGTTAGATTTTAAATAAGTAGGAAAAAATGAGGTAAATAACTGAAACAACTAAAAAATTAATGAGTCACATGATATGACCAAAGTTAAAAACACTTCTGTTAAAAAAATATAGAGGTTCGAAGAGAGGAAGTCCGAGGGTAAGCAAATGAAATGAGACTTGAAGTCGAAAGTTATAAGATTAAATATCAATGTCGATAAACCGATACACTAAATTAACAATAAAATCGTTGAGTGAAACATGATAATGAGAACTCAAATAAGTGGAAATGAGAAATCTGATAAGTGAAAACTTGAGGTCATGATAAACAATGATATAATTGACAACAACATCGTACGATGAGTTTCATATGTGAAACAAACTTGAGGTTATAAGCACTTGAGGATATGATTGCGTGAAATACGATTAAATATCATAAAAATGGGGTGGGTTTTATGGGGTAGCGTAACCATATATCAAAGATGAAATATCAATTGTTTAACTAAAAGAAACATCGAAGAAATGTGATAAAATGCGCATACGACTTTTATTGTAAAAGACTTCATTTAATCATGATTATAGATACGGTTTCCAATATTGCCAAAGCTTGTGGACAGCCATGCGTAGGCCGTTAAATTGTATAAATAAGATCATGCAACAAAATGCATAAAATATCGTTTAAAATTAGCATGATAGAAATATCGTTTAAAATAAAACGAAAGTGTAGTGAAACTGAAATTTGAAGTAGTTCATACTAAACACACAAATTGTTCTCGAATAATCTGGATCTGGTCATGAATAATCGAAACACAGAAATGAAATTTCGAGTACATAGAGTTGTTATGGAAATATCTCGTTAAAATGTAAAGAACATCATAAGAATTAAGACTTGGGATAAATGTGAAGTATATAAATCTTCGAAAAATAAAATTTGAAACAAAACTTCGAGTAAAGTGGTTATATCCATCCAACAAACGAAATGTAATAATTGAGCATCTTGGTAACGCGTAATTAGAGAAATTCATAAATTGTAATCAAGTATATCTCGATGGTTAAACTCTTTAAATGAAATTTCTCGAGTATATAAAATCGTTATGATGGTGTCGTCTTTATTAAAAATAAACCGTAGAAGAAATGAGACTTATGGGAATGTGAGGTAATGAAACGCATAAATTGTTATTGAATAATCCGGAAAAAAAATTACTAAAATATCCAGTATATAAAGCTGTTGTGGGAACATCCCTATGAACATTGAGGCAACGCCTCAACGATTGCATGCAAGGTCCACAACGTTTTTCCTTGACTGTTGGGCCGCAATAACACACCCATTATCTTGTCTTCTCTTTTTGGCCCATTCCTTCAACTCATTATGAAACTCAAAAATCTAAAACCAGTTACAAATAAATATTATAAATAATAATAATAATATAATAATAACTAAATAGTAATAATAATAATAATAATCCTAATAATAATAATAATAATAATAATAATAATTGAATAATAATTAAAAAATAATAATAACTATAATTAAATAATAACATTGATAATAATTATAATAATTAAATAGTAATTATAAATTCTAAAAGTAGTAGTAGTAATAAAAAATATTAAAACAAAACATATGGTGTCTTACCGCATTTGTTTTATACAAAACGGTTGGCTCGCGTATATAATCATCATCATAATTATCTTTATCATCTGGGTTCCCCCCAGCATGTTCGTTTCCCTCGTTATACAAAGAAACTTCTACTGGTACGTGGTACGAAGAAGACAACTGGCCTCCAAAATCCGACCCGTCAACCGGTAACTTGTACATTGGCTCACCGTAAAATTGGTCAGGTGACTCTCGTAAGCGAAATACTCCTGTGAAAACGTAATGATAACATGCATTAGTTAAAAATCAAATAACGACTTTATATTAAACATATATTACCTGGTTCAGAT
Organism: Bidens hawaiensis; assembly: GCF_021521415.1. Taxonomy (NCBI): domain Eukaryota; kingdom Viridiplantae; phylum Streptophyta; class Magnoliopsida; order Asterales; family Asteraceae; genus Bidens; species Bidens hawaiensis. Next base: position 308,600 of record NW_027491587.1, read on the forward strand.
GTGGTAACCCAGGCTTGCTAGGTTGATCATAAGACTGTTCAGCACGACTATCGTAATTGTGATACTCATGACAAACGTAACGGTAACATATTTTAGTTATAAACAAACTAACAAATTTATATTATATCAATATACAATGAAACCTGGTTCAAATCATTAGGTGCGTATCCCAACTCCTCGTTGTCAGGAAACATATTGTCGAACCACCACAATTTAGTTTTTTGGTTTTGATTCTCGAAGAGTGATGGTGAATTATGTGTACATGTATTTGTGTATGTTAATATATGTATATATCATAAAGAGACGAAAGAGGGAGCTGGATGGCTTAATTATTCAAACTAGACTAATAGAAAGCGTATAGGTATAGCGCTATACGCGACCAATAGGGTACGTAATTAAATACATGTCACATGTCCAAAGAGTCAATGAATAAAGTATAAATATCCCGAGGATTAAGTGTTGGACGACCATTCAGAATTGATTGTCGTAAAGTCACATTCACATACATTTACAACTCTGTCTCTTTATTTCTCTTTATTGTATCGAAGCTGTCGCCTTGCTGTAGCTTCTCTTTCTTTCTCTCTCTCTCACAGGTTATGAATTTGTGTGTTTAGATCGCTCATATTGAAACAAGATAATAAATAAATATTATGGACATGGAACATAGCAAGGATGAGGTATGATTTCAGTTTCATATTCTCTCTGTCTGCCTCTCTGTTTTTTGTTATATCAATACTAAAGTAAATTTTGGTGATTGTTATTTGTTTCATCTGTCGTAGGTTGAAATTTTTAATATTAATCTCACTACTATTTTATTGAGAACACAAGTAGCTTCAGGTTTTGTTTAGACCATGGATGCATGTGAAAGTAAAAGTAATGGTTTGTGTTGTGGCATTTAGATTGGAATCCATACTTCCATATTATTCATAAAATTTGTTCATAATAATATACAATCAATATATCTAAAGTTCTATTCTATACCAATATACCATATTTTAGGGATGTGTAAAATATGATGAAAATCTCTTAACTTTTTTAAAATTATATGGTTGTAGATGATGTAGGGATTCCAATGTAAATACTTTTTTTAAGTAATATCATAATATTTTGATAAAACTTTCTGGTTTAGGGATAAATCAAACGGGCGGCTTGTGTTACAAGCCAAACAGAAGAACTCAACCCAAAAGACTAGTATGATATGTGAGGAACTCATTTGGCTTGTAAACCCCACATCAGTTCCCCATATAACTGATGTGGAGCAAGTCTCGTACCTTGCAATGGTTTCAGTCCGTAACAGGTTATTTGAGTTAGGCTTACGGAAAAAATCTGGTTTTGACGGTTTGAACCGATCCTATTTTATTCTTTTTAAAATTATTAGTTTCTATTAATTTAAAGAAAAATACAAAAGATATTAATAATATTAATAATATGCTATGTTTTCATATTTTGAAATGAAAAAACAACAAAAATAATAATAATATACCGTAATCAAATCTATTGACTTTTTTATATTATTCTTTTTTGAAAATTTGAACTATGGATGGTGTTCACTAATGAAAAAAGTCAAAGAAGTTGATTTAAGATCATGAAACCCACTAATGAAACTTCTTGTTTCACTAATACATTTTTTAATAATGAGTTAATAACTGACTGCGATAATCATATAATACACGTGAATGTAGTCCATACTCATAAGCATCTTGTGTATCACATTAAAATCATTATGTAGATATGGCACTGCTAAACATATTACTGGTTGTAAAACGAATATAATAACTGGATTGTTACATTGTTGAGAAGAATGCAGCAGCATGGATGTCAGTGCCTCAATTTGGAGATTGGGACCAAAAGGGACCACTCCCAGACTACTCTCTGAATTTCTCAAAGATAAGAGAGACGAAGAAACAAAACAAAAGAGAGATATCAAGAGCCAGCATTGGCAATGAAGAACTCATCAAGGCCACCGCCAAACACGATACCACAAACAACACTGCTCCCGTCGCTGCTCCTGCTCATCATAGTAATTATAACCATGATCATGTCCAAGATGACCATCACTCTCCAACGGTAAACGCTTAATGGCCTCATTTTACTACTTTAATCCTAAATTTATGTCCCGTTTTAGGAACCAGTTTAAAGCTATCATTCTCAATAACTAGGGGTGTGAGTTTATGACACCACACTAGCCGAACAAAAAGTTTGTGAGCTTTTGTTTAGTCTAAACAGGTCAAACTCATGAAAACGTTTGGCTAAATAGGTTGGATTCGGATTGATCTGGTGGATTAACGGATTTAATCTTTGTAAAATCGTTTTTATGTCGTAACTTAAAGTTAAAAATTAAAAGAGAAATTGATGTACCTTGTATTTTATTTTTTTATTTTTTTTTTGTAAATTGGTAATTTTAGAATATGAACATGCAAAACAAAATTCAAGTTGTGTTCGTGTCAAATGGCAAACATTCACCACGGGTTCAACCTGCCAACTCGTGAACACGACCGATTTTACACCCAAACCAATAGCTAGCCATTACCGGATATATTAGTATTTGCATAATTGAGATTTGTACCAAAAAGTTACTATAGGATCAAAGTTGGAGATGTAGTTGGTATCTATCATTAAGAATAATTAATACTCAACAATGCCTTGCCTAACAAGACAGTTGGTGGTCGAGTATCAACAACATTGGAGATAGTTTGGTTGTTGTGTCAATCCATCTGGTTGGCTAGCACATGACGGCTTTGGCCCATGATATAGACAACACGTTAACATAGCACGATTGTTTGTGCCATTAAAATAAATTCCACTTTAAAATAGGATAGGGTATTTATAATCGGCTAGAATCAAGGGGAGTTTAAACTAGATCAGGTCTAAATTTGAGCTTATTTAATAAGCAAACCAAGCCTCGGGTTCATATACCGAGTTTGATTAGTCTCGCGAGCCTAGATTGGCACTAGTATGGCAGTATATATATAAACTTTATTTAGTTTAATAAATAAATAAATAAATGATTACATAATAAATAATATTATTCATCTAGTCATGATAAAAAATAATATGTGCTATGTTATATATATATATATATATATAATCAAAATTATAAATATACAAAAAAATAATTATATATTTATATATATACATATGTGTGTGCGAATAAAATACTTAATAAAGTAATAATAAACGAGCTTCTTCACTAGTTTTATTATTCTCCCACATACTTATTTGGGTCCGTCTTTTTGAGTTGTTACTTTAGGGAATTTTTATTTTATTTTATTTTAATTTCCTCTTTCTTGTGAAGACTAGTAATACGAATAATCATATTTCCGAGTCTAAAACTCATTTGGTAGAAAACTTGAACTTGATTGTAAAAAAAGCCAAGACCACCACATGATTGTGTTCACTTATTGAGACTGATGTTGGATAAATGTGGTGAATGCAGGGGAGGAGAAGCATCTTGAGCTACTTCAATTGTTGTGTTAAAGCCTAATGTTTGTAGTCTGCTTCAATTCTTTTTGTAATCAAATCTCTTACCAATCATATGTTGTTTGTTCAATCTGGCTTTCTCATCCATCATTTGGTCAATGAAACAATTTGACCATTGCATACGTGACTGATATTTAACAAAAAATAACTTATAATTCTAGACATTCAAGAATTACTACTTTTAAAGTTCGTACGGATGAAGATGCGTTTGTTTATACCTTTAAGGGTGGAGAAAATAATCTATCTTTTATCTATATCTATAATCTATATCTATATCTATCTATCTATAATATATATATATATAAACGAAAACATAAAAATCCTACGTGTCGCGATGTGGTCGCTCCCCTATTTTTTGAAGTCCCCAGATTTGCTTGGTTTTTAAATTGAGGTTTCTCATGCATTTGACCCGAATTCACGGTTATGGGTCGCATCAAACTCATATATTTCTTAAACGGGTTATAACATCTCATTAATTAAAAACTAATCTCACCAAATATTTGATATAAAAATCCTATAAAGTAGAGATATACTATAAAATAATATATAATTTATTTAAAAAGAGATATATATTATTTATTATTAAAAAACCAATTTTATAGTAAAAAAGGGGTCTTGGGACTCTTCAAACCCATATAGCTTTTAAAACCGGGTTATTACATCTCTCTTTTTTGTGAAACAATTTATCATCAAACCATAAGTATAATATTAACTTTCATACAATAAAAAAATAAAAATTCAAAAAATAAATAAATATTAAAAACAAATAATATAAAACAACCCCGTAATACGTGGATAAAAACTAGTAATAATATATATAAACAAAAGCTCAAAACTCATACGTGTCGCGATGTGGTCGCCCTCCCCTTTTATGGAAGCCACAAGATTGCTTGATTTTAAATAAAGGCTCCTCATGCTTTGACCCGAATTCACGGGTATGGGTCTTACCAAACCCAAACAGTCCTTAAACGGGTTATTACATCTCATTAAATTAAAAATTAATCTCACCAAATATTTGATATGAAAATCCTATAAAATAGGTATATACCAAAAATTAATATTTATTTTTTTTAAAAAAAAAGATATGATTTATAATTAAGAAAAAAAAATTATATTAAAAAAAAGAAGCGGATCATGGGTTTTACCAAACCATATAACTTTTAAACTGGGTTATAACATCTAATTTATTTGTGAAACAATTTTCATCATCAAATTCTAAGTATATAATTATTAACTTCCTTACAATACATAAAATTAAAATCACATACACACACACACACACACACACATATATATATTTGAAACGAGTAATATAAAATAACCTCGTAATACGAACGAAACCATTAATATCCTACGTCTCGCACTCTGGTCACTCCCCGCCTCATCTCAAGCCACCAGATTGCTTCATTTATAAATGAAGTCTTTTTATACGTTTGAACCGCTTTGACGGGTATGGGGCTTCTAATGAAACCTGAATAGCCCACGGGTCATAACAACTCATCTTAACATCTTCCTTTTTTCTCTGCCTACGAGATCTTGCTCACACCCACCTTATCGCTGGTGTGGATTGAAACAGGGAGAAGATTGAGCGAAGTTCATGGTGGATTGAAAGTCTTTCTCTATCTTCACAATTGCAAAACCTTACCTTTCCATCAATGATTCCATGGTGCGATTTCATCGATTCAACAACACATTGCACACTAATTTTGAATCTTTTTTTTTTGCAGGTGTCTTTTTCTTATTATGCTAATTTCAAATCGAATTCAATAAGTAAGTTGTGTCATTGCCCCTAATCTATATGTATACCTAAAATTGATTGGCTTTTGTTCTATATTTAAGATCGGCATTTGTTAACTATTAAAGATTCATAGCTCTTTATTAATTATGTTTTTCGTTAATATTTTTAAGGTTTTATGATATATATTATTATTATAGTATTCAATTTCAGAAGGTTATTTTCATTAGTGTTCTGATTAGGGTTATTTTTCATTATGCCTTTGTTAGTTATTGAAGATCATTTGAGGTTTATGATCCCGATAACAAACTCATGACTAGATAAGTTGCTGGAACTTTACACCTTTCTAAATCATGTACATTTATTATTATTATTATTATTATTATTATTATTATTATTATTATTATTATTTTGTAAATGATTGGAGCGATTTGTTACAATGGAACTCTAATTGATCTAGAAGAAAGTTATCGCTGCTTTTCATCGATGTTAAAAGATCTGATTGCTACAAGTACTATGTATTACAACTATTAATCTTTTTTTCTATAGGTTTGACCACATCCAGATTCGTCTTGATTTTATGTTAGATGATTTACTGATAAACTCCATGTAACATCCCGTTTTCTGATTTCGGTTAATAAATGAAAGTATGAGTTATTATGAGTCGGGCTAGTGTTGGGTTAAATGGAATTAGGTTATGGACTTGGGTTATGAAGGAAAGAGGAAAAGACCATGGGCTCAAGCCCATGATTCATAATTATATAAGCATTTATTACCAAGTAATTCTCATTTGCACACATTTCATACACCTCCCAAAACACACACTTAAGCTCTCTATCTAGTCTCTCTCTCTCTCTCTCTAGCCGAAATCACCAAGGAAAAACCGATCCCGATCCAAGGTAATGATAGTGTGATATTGTATGAGCTTAAACCCTTTAGATATAGTCACGAAACGACGAGCCGACACCGTTAAACCATTTAAGTCACGAGATCCGGATGGAATCGCGTATAAACCGAACCTAAGATGAGCTTAGGGATCACCCTAGCTCCGATCTGGATCGAACGGGACGAAAAACAGTGAAAAATGAGTTAAAACTTGTTTTTCCGGCAAATCCGCGGTTTTCCGGCGACGGCGCCGGAAAGGCCCCACTGGAAAGGCGGCGCCGGAAAAGGTAATACGAGGAAGGGAATGTCAGAGAATGTTTCTGACATTCTCTGACCTAACCCTATTTCGCTAATGGGAAGTTAACGAACTAGAGGTGATTCGCTAGCTGATTCGTCTAAGGGAGCATAACGAACTAGCTTCAGTTCATGTTCAATTCGTTAAGGGGGAAAAATAACGAATCACCCTTGATTCGTGATAGTCAGTTCGTTAAAGGAGATAACGAATTAGAATGACCAATTCGTTACGCAGACTGATTCGTTATATGGACTAATTCGTCAAAAGGACCAGTTCGTTATAAGGTCCAATTCGTTTAATAACTAGTTCGTTAAAGGGTTCAATTCAATACAAGGACCAGTTCGCTAAGATAAGCCAATTCGTTAAGAGCAATGTAACGAACTAGAAGTTTAACAAAAGGACAGAATGGTCCCTGAACTTAGAAAAATAATGATTTAATTACAAAGAAGCCCTTGAACTTTTAAGTAGCAAAATTAATTGATGATTCAAAATGCTAATGGAAAATGTGATAAGACAGTTAATAGAAATAAAATTTTTCCAAGCTGACCTGGCAGCTCGACCCCAGCCAGGGGCTCTGCCTCTTGGACCCTGCTAGGGGCTCCCGCTCCTAGACCCCGCTTCCAGGGGCGCTGACCCTGGACCCCCGTTTGTTGAGGGTTATAATTGGACTATAAATACGATATGGATAGTGATAGTAATTAATACGCGTAATTTTTATACAGTTAGTCGTGCACAGCTAAAGAGGGGAATAACCGTAAACGGTGAACGCAACCGCATTGAGGTGAGTTTCTAGCCCCACTTCCTTGTTATGTTTTCAGGGCTGTGTGCATACTTGATGTGATAGTTAATACACTTACCTTAAGTGGTAAGTGTATGCCTTGTATGATTTATGTTTGATGATTGCTTGACGGTGCGTGAACGATCTTCGGATATTGCATGTACCGTCAAGCGGTAGTTAATGACACAATTGATATGTATGACGTATGAAGGATGTATGTATGAATATATATGATGTATGAATAATGTTTTTATGATATGTTGATGGTACATGAACGCTCTTCGGAGATTGCACGTATTGTCAAGGTAAGTAAGTAAGAACAGGTGTGGTACAGTAGCATGAAATAAAGGGACCAGACCCTAATAATATCTGTGAGGATAGGGACCAGACCCTCATAATATCTGTGATGGTAGGGACCAGACCCTAATAATATATGTGATGTTGAGGACCAGACCCTTATAATATCTGTGAGGTTATAGGGCGGAAGGCTCTTTAAATAGTATGGATAGATATGTATGTAAAGTAAAGTATGAATAAAGTACACACCTTTGGGCACGTGTGCAAGTATGAGAATAGATTGTATGTCGTGTGATTAACTAGAACTCACTCAGCGTAGCTGACTTTTAGTATGCACGCAGGTGAGTAGAATGAGGCAACTTTCTTGAGGGGAAGCACCTGGCCTGGATTTGAAGACACTGGCATCTCAATGAAGTGTTATGTTATGATATTTAAAAGACAATGTTTTATGTTTAAATAATTTGAATACTCGTTAAGTCAAGGATTAATGGTCATGTAATGTAATGGTTTGAATGTTTTTAATATTCCGCGAACGTTTTTATTAACTCTGATATTTAGAACTATGTTAATGAGTAAATCCAACGTCCAAATGTGATGCACCGGTAACGGGGCCTTACACTCCAAAATTGTGATATACAAATTTATGTTTAATTTTATTTAGATGCTTCAAGCTGAAGTGAATTAGGTTTTGTTTACTTTCAAAGTTAAAGTATCAGATTATTGAATATGGTAGCTTTAATGTTTTGGGCTAAACACCTCAGTAGAGTATTCTAGTGGAGTTTGACTTTAATGATCAAACAATTATTTTTAAATTTTAATTTCATGTTGGTTGGTTTTAATTTACTTAAGTAATTCAGTAGAGTATTCCAGTAAACTTTGGGTTTCATGGTTAACTAATTTCTTTTATGCAGTATGGATATAACTTATTTCAAGGATTTGTAAATTGTTTATTTCCTGATTTATTTGCAAAACAGAACTCACTTTAACTTTGATGCTTATTTAATTCGCAACGTTTTTGGTTTTTTTTCACATCTGTTTGTTTGACTTTTTGATTTATATGGTTTTGTTTAATAATATATTATTTAGATAATGATATTGTTGGTGTTTGAAACTTTACTGTTGGTGCATTATGTTAGTAGTTCAGTATCTAGTGTCTGTAATCGTGTTAGTTTGTTTTGTTTTGGTTTTTTATAGGTTGTCTCACAAGTTCGCCTAATATAAGCGAACTTGTGGACAAGCGAAGTTATTGACAACTTCGCCTAGTCTGTTAGGCGAAGTTGTCGAAGGCTTTATATGCCTTGGCTACGGCTTGTTTTATGTGATTTTTCCAAAAAACGTGTAATTGTGATTGATTGTCACGTGTTAAAGTGTTGCAATACAACGTGTCTTTTGAGTATTGTAACGTGTGTTCGTGTACGGTATTAACGTAGTTTACATCTTACGCTCGTATCGTCTTACGTAGGGATTCCGCACCTACGTAGTACGAGATACTTCCGTGTAGATCCGGCTGGGAACCTACAATTGGTAGCAGAGCATTTGCTCGTGATTGTGTGGTTCGGGATTATCACACGAGTGTAGAAATCGTTCCGTTCGACTATTCGCGGGATTTGTTTACGTTGAAATACCGAGTTTTTGTGTCCTCCCCATCTCCCACTATCAAATATAACCCATTACACCTTCGCATACCTCGCAATACGTCAAATTAAAACCTGCAAAAACCTTGTGTTCATCAGGCGAAGTTGCCGTCACTGTTCGTAGGGTTTAGGCGAAGTTATAAGTTTAAGCGAAGTTATCAACCAAGCGAAGTTGATCTCAGGCGAAGTTATAGATCAAGCGAAGTTAAAATTCAGGCGAAGTTAGGAAGCGAAGTTAATACCAAGCGAAGTTGAGAATAACTTCGCCATCTGTGCAAGCGAAGTTAAGAGTTTCAGCGAAGTTAAGAAATCAAGCGAAGTTAAGCTTAAGCGAAGTTAAGCATAAATTCGCCTACTGGTCACTGTTCAAATTAAAATAAAAAAATTGTGTCTGTTTTCAAGTCGTGTTTCTTTCAGCGATGACTTCGCTAAACATTACGGAACTGGTGAAAATGGAAGTTGAAGCCGGTTCAGCAACTAAGGCTCCGAAAATGCTTAAGGGTACCGATTTCGTTGCTTGGAAAGATCGGTTTGAACAGTATGTTAAATATCAAGATGCTAAGATGTGGGTGTGCATTCAAGATGGATACATTCCACCAACGGCCTTGTTTGAAGGTCGTGAACAGATTAAGAAGTACAATAAGATGGAAGAAGAAGAAAAGAAGATGTATGAGGCAGAAAGTAAAGCTCATGCGGCAATCACCATGGCTCTTCCACAAGAGATTCTTCACACATTCAGGAAATACAAAACCGCTAGAGAGCTATGGGAAGCGCTAGAAAATCGATATGAAGGTAATGTGGGGATACGTGCATCCAAAATTAAGTTACTAAAAACCCAATTCTCAGTGTTCAAATATTTGAAAAATGAATCACTTGATGATATCATCACAAGATATTATCACCTGATGACCGAACTTAGAAACTACTCAATTGACTATAAAGAAGAAGAGATTGTAGAAAAACTTCTTGATGCTCTTCCACCGAAATGGGAAATGTACACGGTTTTGATGAGAGAAGATAAAGAGTTTGCCAATATTGATTTGGAAACAGCAGTCAATAAATTACAAACTTTTGAACTTAACATGGTTCGGAAAGAGACACCAACTGATTAGGTTCAGGATCCGGGAATGTATGGGGCGAAAGTTACTTCAAGTTCAAGTTCAAAGTCAGAATCCTCTGCTTACTACTCAAAGGGAGACTCAAACTCAAATTCAACTCATAATGGTCATGTGACTCTCAACATGGATGGTGATGTATGTTTCGTAGCTGCAGGAAGTAATTCTTCAAAACCTCAAGCCACAACTGGTAATGTACCCTCAAATGTTCCACCTACAATTACTCACAGATGCCCATGAGTGTTAAATCAGCTGAACAATAGTTTGCTCTCTATGCATCCTTCATTGCATCGTATGAAAACTACATCAAAGGTAAAATAGTCGATCCCGCAACTTTGGATGAAGACTATGATCAGATTGATGCTGATGATCTAGAAGAGATGGATCTGCAGTGGCAGATGGCTATGATAGCAAGAAGGGTTAAGAGATTCATGAAGAAAACAGGTAGAAAGTTCGTTGGAGAAAGACCAGGGTTTGACAAATCAAATGTTAGATGTTACAACTGTCAACAAAATGGTCACTTTGCTAAGGAATGTACAAATGAAAGAGTCGAACGTAGTCAGAACAGGCCGGCACAACAGAATGGGGGAGGTAGTGAGAATAGGGCTATGGTATCTAGACACAATGGTGGGTACAACTGGAATCTACAGGTTGAGGAAGTATTCGAACAGGCAAATTTGGTGAACATCGAAATTGCAGGAAGTGAAAGAGAGACGGGAGGAAATCAAGCTTATATGGCAGAAGTGAACGATCAGCTTTCTGAGGTAAGTTCTGAACTCCCTTGTATGCAATGTGAAAATCTGTCTGAACAATTGAAAACAGTAACTGATCAGTTTGTTAGTTTGGACACACAATTTAAAACATTAAAAGAAGATCATCACTACACTAAAACTAGAGAAAACAGCTACTCGGTAAAAATAAAAGCTAGTGAAAAAGATATCAGAAGTCTTAAAGCTAGTCTAGCTGATAAAATACAAGTAATTGATCTTAGTTATGAAGTGTTAGAAGAAAAAAACCAAACTAATTGCTGAAAGGGATAAACAGATAGCTGATTACCAGGTGAAAGTGGTGGAACTAAACAGAAAAATTGAACAATTTAGAAATTCCTCAGCAATGCTTGATCACATCGTAAGTGTTCAACGTTCCCCAGTTAACAAAGGGGGAATTGGATTTTCTGAAGTTCCACCACCATATAACCATAACTATACGTATGACCCTAGTAATCAGAACTCTGTTGATGTTGAGATTAGTCAGACAGTTCCTATCAAAATTTCGATTAAAGAACCTGAAGTTAGTAAAAGCGAAACAAGTAAGCCTGTTTCGAATGTTAAGATTTCTGTTCCTAGTTCTGTCTCATCAAATTCGGACAAGACATCCGAATCTAGTGAGACAAAAGAAGAGGTAGTGTTACTAAAACGTGGGGGGGGGGGGGGAATATAAGCCAACTGAAAAGAATTCTCCCCTAAACCCGTTTGTCCCACCGTATGTTAGACAAACGGGTAGTAACGCAACCTCAACATCTGAAACAACTGTTGAGACGAAAGTTGAACACAGGAGTTGTTTCATATGCAATCAAATAGGACACCTGATTGCTGATTGCCCTCTAAATCAGAGATTCAGAGGTATGAGGCCTCCAAAAGCTGAGAATAAAATGAATAGTAATTACTATACTGGTAAGAATACGAACCCACCAAAGTTCAGACATTGGACTATACCAAGATTTCAAAGATATCAATCTCAGTTTTTCCCAGTTAACAACCAAACCTACAATCATAATTCGGTTAATTCACTAAGGTTTGGAAGGCCTCATAGTCAATCCTCAAGAAGGTTTCCTTTTTGGACTTACAGAAATCATTCTCAAACTAACTTTGGACAACCAAAGTACGGGATGCCGTTTAACAGATTTAATCGACCCAAGACCAATAGGTCTTGGGTCCCCAGATTTTAATCTTTTCTTTAACTGTGCAGGAACAGTTGAACAGGACTGTAAACAATCTGTGGGTTGTGGATAGTGGCTGTTCCCGGCACATGACAGGTAACAAGAATTTGTTACACGAATGGAAACCTGTTCAAGGAGGTAGGGTAAGTTTTGCTAGAGAGAGCGGTGGTAGAATTACTGGTATTGGAACTATGACAAATGAAAAAATGAAGTTAGAAAAAGTGAATTTTGTTGAAGAGTTGAAGCATAATTTGTTGAGCGTGTCTCAGATTTGTGACAAAGAGTACACAATGCACTTTACTAAAAATGAAGCTATTGTTCTGTATCTTGGTTTCAAGATACCAGAGGCATGGGTGGTGATGAAAGCTCCAAGAGAAAAGAACACATATATAATGGATATGAAATCAACTGAGATGGCAACAGAAGAGTCATGTCTTCTGTCAAAGGCAACTGAATCTGAGTCCGAGTTATGGCATCAAAGAATGGGACATATTCATCTTCGAAAAATGAACTACATTGTCAAGAATGGGCTGGTGCTTGGTGTTCCCTTAAAGAACTTTAACTTTGAAGGCCAATGCTTATCGTGCAAGAAAGGAAAGCAACACAAGAAACCTCATCACTCCAAGAAGGTTAATTCAATTGTCTGTACCCTAGACCTACTTCACATGGATCTTTTCGGTCCCGTGAATGTTAAAAGTCTAGGTGGAACGTCATACTTCTTGGTAGTAACCGATGATTACTCTCGATACTCTTGGGTATACTTTCTGAAGGCAAAAGATGAGACAGTTCAGTTGGTAATTAACCTGATTACCAAGGTTGAAAATATTGTGGGAAGAAAGGTTATGTACATCAGGAGTGATAATGGGACAGAGTTCAAGAATTACCAGATGGAGATGTTCTGTTTACAGAAAGGGATAGACCACCAGTACAGCGCCTCGTATACTCCGCAACAAAATGGAGTGGCTGAGAGGAAGAACAGGACGCTAATTGAAGGAGCCAGAACTATGCTGGCTGATGCTAAACTTCTCGTGGTTTTCTGGGCTGAAGCTGTTGCCACAGCCTGTTATATCCTTAATCGTGTTTTAACTGTTAAAAGATTGAATAAAACTTGTTATGAACTTATGCATGGCCGAAAGCCAAACTTGAATGGTCTCGAACCATTCGGGTCCCCATGTACGATATTAAAGACAAACTCTAAATTTGGTGAGAAAGCCGACGAAGGTATTTTAGTCGGATATGTTGTTGGGACACCCAACAGAAGAGTCTTTAATTTATCGAACAGCAAGGTTGAAGTGGTATGTAACACCAACATCACGAGTTACAAACATCAAAGCCTAGCACGGGACCCGCTGAAGCTTTTGACTATGATAAACTGTTCAAATCCTTTAATATGCCTTACTTGGATTTTGCAGAAGTTGATGAGAAAATTGCTTCACAGATTTTGTATGATGAGGAAGAAAATATTGTGCAACGTCCGCGATACGATGAGTGTCATCCTTCCTCGTCAAGAACCGTTGATATTCCTGCTGCCTCTACTGAGGAAGAATTCTACAATCCTTTTCACTCTCAACATCAATCACTCATTGATGAACTCTCTTCGAACTTGAAAAACAATCTGGAAGTCAGTACGGTTCCGACTACTGGAGTTCACAAAAATCATCCTTTGGAGAACGTGATAGGTGATCTGTCTGATGGTGTACAAACAAGACGAAGCTTGAATGAGCACACCTATGTTTACGCAAGCCTTAAGGAAACAGGTATCATTAATGAGTGCTTGTACACCTGCTTCATCAGCCAGATTGAAACAAAGAACTATCAAATGGCTCTCAGATAGCTCGTGGGTCGAAGCCATGCAAGAAGAGTTAGCTCAGTTCGAGAAGATGGAAGTATGGAAATTAGTTGCAAAACCGAAGAATGTACATGCTATTGGCACAAAGTGGGTCTTTAAGTGTAAGAGAGATGAGAAAGGGATAATCATAAGGAACAAGGCGAGGCTGGTAGTAAAAGGGTTTAATCAGCAAGAAGGAATCGACTACAACGAAGTGTTTGCTCCTGTGGCAAGATTGGAGGCAATCCGACTATTTTTGGCATTTGCTGCACACAATCAGATGAAGGTGTTCCAGTTAGATGTAAAAAGTGCCTTTCTGAATGGTAAAGTCGATGAGGTAGTGTACGTTGAACAGCCTCCGGGTTTCCCTGACCCTGATTTTCCTGATCATGTGTACAAGCTGAGTAAAGCGCTATATGGTCTACATCAGGCCCCTCGTGCCTGGTACTCAACCTTGTCTGATTATCTGCTTGAAAATGGGTTCGAAAGAGGAAAGATCGACAGCACGCTGTTTGTCAAGAGAAAAGGGCGAGATTTTCTACTAGTTCAAGTCTACATGGACGACATCATATTTGCTGCATCAAAAGTCGTCATGTGTCAGGAGTTTGAAGAAGTCATGAAAAAGAGGTTTGAAATGAGTGCAATGGGTGAATTAACTTTCTTTTTAGGATTGCATGTTGATCAGAAGAAAGATGGGATGTTCATCCATCAGACTAAATATGTCCAAGACATTCTCAAACGCTTCAAGATGGAGGACAACACTCCATTTGATACTCCGGTTTGCGTCAACCACAAACTAGGTGCTGATTCGGACAGTGATGAAGACGTGGACCCCACCCAATATCGAGCAATCATAGGTTCTTTAATGTATTTAACTGCATCTAGACCTGATATTATGTTTGCAGTTTGTCTCTGTGCTCAATTTCAGGCAAGCCCAAAGGAATCTCACATGAAGAGGGTGAAGAGAATACTGCGATATCTCAAAGGCAAGCCTAAGCTGGGATTGTGGTACACGAAAGGGGGAGACTTGGATTTGGTCGCTTACACAGATTCTGACTATGGAGGTTGAAATCAGAACAGGAAGTCGACAACCGGTGGATGTCAGTTTCTGGGAGGAAGACTGGTGTCATGGCAGTGCAAGAAGCAGACCTCAGTATCCATTTCCACCTGTGAAGCAGAGTACATGGAAGCATCAAACTGCTGCTCCCAGGTTCTTTAGATACAACAGCAATTGCGCGATTACGGTCTGAATTTCACTCAAACTCCTATTTGCGTTGATAACACTGCTGCAATCTCAGTAACTAACAATCCCGTAAAACACAGCAAAACTAAACACATTGACATTCGTCATCATTTTATACGGGATTGTGCTGAGAAGAAATTAATAGTGCTAGAAAAGGTTGATTCATTGGATAATTTCGCCGATCTTTTTACTAAAGCGTTTGACCGAACTCGTTTTCAAAATCTTGTTGAGCTTATTGGGATGATCAATCCCGAGTAACCGTGTTTCTCGTTTCTATTAAAAAAAACCATCACTATCGCTTAGAATTATGTCGGTTGCTTCAGTTTGAAGGACACATCTTCGGATATGTTTGGTCCTTACTTCTACTAGTAGATTATGAGGATAGCCATTGACCAGATGACTGAAAGTGACCGGGGCGGTTTATGATGGGTTTTGTTCTTTCGCTGAAAAATAGTCGTTTATACTTAGTTAGAAGGACACATACTCGTATGTGGTCGGTCCAGCTGATCCATTGGATCTTCAGGATAGCCGTTTACCTGAAGACTTTGACTTGATCGGGGCGATAGAATCTAAAATTTTTTTTGGGAGATGATATAATGTTTCAAGTCTATAACTTCGTAGGAAGTTTCATTACTATGTTTAAAAGAAAATTGATCCAACCTTGGAAAGTGATAGACAAACTAATTCTGTGTGCTTAACTAGTGAAGTTATTAGGCCTAAAAGACTCTAGAACAGTCATTGTATTTTATGGTAGCTTATTATGGTGCGTAAAAGTAGAAGTGACAGTAACTAAATCTTCTCGATTTAAAGGGAAGACCCATTCAGAGTTGTGTATGTCTCCATATACGTCTTTCCGAATGATAGGCAGAAAAGCCGATTACCCAGTCATACACGAGCCCGTGAGTGTTCTGATTTCCGAAAAGATAGTGTGTCAAGTACCTGCAGTGATCCAGATTCGGGACTTGCAGTAGTCTACTGTTTGAAGCTATGTAAATCTTTATTATTAAAAAAAATGATGATGATACTTATCAATCAAGAGGCAAGAAAGAGAACGGGAAGAAGACTCTAAAGATCAAGATGGACTTACTGTTTAATCAGACACTACGGGTCGAGGTCAACTCGGGGTGACTCGGGGAAAGTCAAATAAGCTTTGAGAATAGATGGGAGGCATCACAATCTCTGATGTGTTGTCCATTTAAATTTTGAGCTTAATTGAACCTAATCCGTATCACAGAAGCGATGAAAACCATACTAAGTTGTTTACCTGCTTACAACCTGTTTCTTTATGTCATAATACCGCTGAACATGGATCTATGTGACAGCCATCTGATTAGTATGATTCCTGTTCGGATCTTTTCTAAAACATTCCGGTCCCCGTCAAGACTGAAATTTGATCCCGTGTACTCTATTTCTAAAATTTACTTTACATATGTCGTTTTATGGTTTAAAACTTGGTTACTTGGTCTTTGATCGTAACAGTTAAATCTTTAAAGGAAGTTTTAAAAGACAATTGCATAATGTTCAAATTTATAAGGGACTGTTGTGTAAATTTTAATACTAAGAGAAGTTATATAAGAGGCGAACTTGTTAAAAGGCGAAGTTAAGGGGTAAGCGAAGTTAACCCTAACTTCGCCTGTATAATTTACACCGTATATAAAGAGATTTTTTGGTCAAACACTTTACATTTTTCAACCCACAGCGAACTTATCACTTTAACCCTCGGCGAAGTTACCTCTCGAATCAAACATTGTTATTTTTCTCAATTTCAATCCGTGTTAAAGGTGTGTAGGGTCGGGATGACTTATAATTCGTGTCAATGATGTTAATCAGATGTCGTTTCGGTCCGATTTGTGACCTCGTTCATGAAAACCTTTAAACACCCGCTAACCAAACTCTTTCTAAGTGTTCGTAACTAGTTTGATCGTATAAATCTCTAGAGTAGCATCCTTTTATGTTGTTAATCACAAAATTTCCTTTAAAAACTCTGATCAGTCGTCTGTTTGATGCCGTTTCATATTCAGGCGAAGTTATCTTTAGGCGAAGTTGTTCTCAACTTCGCCTTAGGCATAACTTCGCATGCTTCTTTAACTGTTAATTAATCAGGGGCGAAGTTGTTCAGGGGCGAAGTTAAGGTTAGGATAAGTTATCCTCAACTTCGCCTTATACTTAACTTCGCCTAATGCCTTATATTATTTACAGTTCTGATGTGTTATCAGGCGAAGTTATGGTAAAGGCGAAGTTGTACTCAACTTCGCCCTCTGTTTAACTTCGCCTGCTCACTAGAAGTTATCTTAACTTCGCTCATGGTAATAGGCGAAGTTATGATTTGCTTTTACGATATTCTAACTTAGACCGTTTGTTGTGCAGATATGGCAGCTGTAGCAAGAGCTGGGAGTGCCGGTGGTGACGAAGGTGGTGATAACAATCGTCAATTCTTTCCGGGTCACAATATGTACATCACACTGGATCCAGATGCTAGTGGTGTAGAGGATTATTGCGAGATCATCTCCTTTCTTATTCGCTCGCGTATCTTCCACGATATTACTACAACTCTACCCATTTCTCTACCAAACATTGAAGACTACTGGCAAACGGTAGAATATGATTGTAGAGTCGAGCCCCCAGTCATGCGCGCCACAGTTAACAATCAGGAGGTGCAGTTCTCATCTGAACAGATAAGGTTCGCCTTGCAGTTTGGGAATGAAACTAGAGATGATCCTACAGACTTTACTGCTCCATTCAGAGATGGTGCATTTTTACGAATGGGTTTTTCCGGTCCATTGGGTGGCACTCAGAGACGTAAGGGATTTTTGTTGGATCAATGGCGTTTTCTCATTCATGTGATGATCGTGTGCATGTCGGGTCGTAAGGCTGGTACGGACGGTATGGGTGCAACGATGCAATCGGCTATGACAGAACTGACTTACAATAAGCCTTACAGCTTCAGTCAGATGGTGTTTTATGAAATAGACCGTCAGAGACGTGCGGTAGCTCGTGAAAGATTCTTGATGTATCCAAGATTATTACAAATGATCTTGAATCATGTGGCTCCTACGCTACCTCAGCGACGTCCCATTTGATATGTAGAGAGTGTCAGCAAGAGGATATTCGCTCAATGAAGATCGTCGAGTGCTCGAAGTAAACCAGAGCTTCGTCCACGACATACTCCGTTATTTGGTTATTTGATAAACCCGGCGTATGTTGCTCCTCGTGGAGACGAATTTCGGGATCCGGCACCGCAACAGGCTGTTGTTTCTCAACCACCACCTGTGGTACAGCACGCTTTGCATGCTGCTTCTGTTGTGGCACCGGAGGAACAAGTAGACCTTGAAGCTGCTTTTGGTGGCCAAGGGTTCTTTGATATGGAGCGAGTTGATCCTGAGGCAGAGATTCAGGTCTCAGTAGCGGAGGTTTCTGGTGTTGATGTGTCGATGGTAGCTACTTCTGTAGCTGATTCTGAGAGAACCGACTCTGACTCCTCAGCTGATGATATTGCTGAAGCAAGACATATTCTGGTCGCCCAAGAAAGAATTCATGGAAAAAGAAAGAAAGATACAGATGACAGTGAATCTGATTTTGAGGAGGAGTTAGATCGTTTGATTCGTCGATCGAAAAGGGTTACAACGGGTGAAGGCTCGGGAGCTGGTGAAAGCTCGAGGGTGGTTCGTTTCTCTCCACCCGCTTTATCTGGTATGACAATGGTCCCTGCTTTGATGATTGTGACAGGACCGATCACCTCGGGTGTTCCCGTGGTATCTACATCATCTTCCTTTAGCATTCCACCCACTACTTTTCAGTTTTCGGCTCCAGAAATTGTTTCCTTGCCACCTCCTACTCTTACTCCATCGGAGGTTGTGGCAAGATTTGTTGAGTCGACTTTGGTTGCTACCGCGGGTTTATCTGTTACAATACCACCTGCGGTTACTTTTCAGCCTGTTTCTGATGTTCCGGCTACCTTGGGAATCCCTCCACTGTATGCTCAAGACATTTCTCATATGAGATTTGATTTTGATGCAACTTTATCTGACTCAGACAGGATAGCAGCTCTTGAAAGGGTCGTGGCAGAACAATCGAGAATCAACCTGATCCAGACTCACGCTATTCAGCTCCTTGTTGCAGAAAATCAGATTCAGTCGTCCCTCCTGGTTGAGCACGGTAAACTTTTTGATGCTTTAAAACAGTTCTTAGCTTCTCAGGGGGAGACGAGCTGCAAGGGCGATGAGTTGAGGACGAAGAAGAGTAATGACAGAGACGATGATCCCAATGCATCGAAAGGTGCAGGTGATGAGTTGCCAAGAACTGAACAAACTCTTGGGACTTCCACATCTCAGGGGGAGTCAGCTGGCGCAGCAGGTGGATCAGGGGGTGATGATGTGGTGGTAGTGGATGATGAGGAGATGTTGCATGACGATATTGTAGGTGACGACGATGTGTTACCGGTTGAAGAGATTGAGAAGATAGGAGCCGAGATTGTGATTGACAGTGAGATTGAAGAGGGAGAGATTGTGGAGGATAATGTAGAGCATGAAATTCCAGATGTTGATAAATTAAATGTGGGTCAAGATATGGGAAGTGAAGAGTCAGAATGGGAAGAGCAGCCGAGATGGAAAGAAGGCTACGCTCAATGGTTTGTGAAGTCAAAGAAGCCAGCGGTTCCAACTATGTTTAAAAAGAGTTATAATATCAAAGGGTATGCTGAATCGAAGAAGGGGATTATATGCTGGTTATATGATGAGCAGTTGAGGCTATTTGGGATTAAACGTTACGATGGAATTCAGTACTTCAAGAGGTTGTTGAGATCGTTGAATACCTTGCCTGAGTGTGAGGTGAAGGATTTGGCCAAGTTGGGGTTGATAAACAGAAGTGATGATAATATGGCTAGGATTATTGGGAAGATCGTGTGGAAAGAAAGTATAAAAGAGAAAAAGTTCGAGTTGTTAAAGCCGCAGAAAGGGAAGCTTGTTGAAGATAAAGACAGAGGAATGAGAGCTGATGGCAAACCTTGGATGGTAATGAAGTATAAGCCTATCCGGTGTTTAAAAGAAGTGCCGATGAAACAAATGCCCAAGGATGTCTTAAAGAATCTGAAATGGTGGTATGTCGATAGTCAAACAGCTGAAGCGGTCATGGAGGATGAAGATGACCAAGAGGTGCTGAGAGTGTATGATCCTATGCACTTGGTAAATTTGTCTCAAGCTGACTTGCAGGTGCTGGACGAGAAAAAGATATTCTATATTCCTGCATGGAAAGATGAAGCCAAGAAATATCAGAGAGTAGTTTCCGTTTGTGTCAGAGAAGGCGTTCATGCTTGAAGACGAGTGACTCGAGATTTTTGGGATTACAAGACAAGTGATTGAAGATAGAGATATGAAGCTACTGCCAAGGGGGAGTCTGTTGGTGCATTATGTCAGTAGTTCAGTATCTAGTGTCTGTAATCGTGTTAGTTTGTTTTGTTTTGGTTTGTATAGGTTGTCTCACAAGTTCGCCTAATATAAGCGAACTTGTGGACAAGCGAAGTTATTGACAACTTCGCCTAGTCTGTTAGGCGAAGTTGTCGAAGGCTTTATATGCCTTGGCTACGGCTTGTTTTATGTGATTTTTCCAAAAAACGTGTAATTGTGATTGATTGTCACGTGTTAAAGTGTTGCAATACAACGTGTCTTTTGAGTATTGTAACCTGTGTTCGTGTACGGTTTTAACGTAGTTTACATCTTACGCTCGTATCGTATTACGTAGGGATTCCGCACCTACGTAGTACGAGATACTTCCGTGCAGATCCGGCTGGGAACCTACATTCACTTTCAACTCAATATTACTACATGTTTTACTTATTTATAAGTTTAAGTATCTAAATTGAACGAAGGTGTTATCTGCAGTTTTGCACATAAATAAAGAAATAATATAATTTCGCATATTACAAACGGAGAATTGTTCTTGCAACTTAAGTGCGTAATATTTCTTTGAAGTAACAATCTTGTGAGAGTATTTTGGTACTACACTCAAGGTCAGTGGTTTCTACTCTATATGTAATATGTTTTTATGATGTGCTCTTGGGTATGTGTGTGCCTTTGTATGTTGGTAATATGTAGTTTAAAACCTATCTTTACATTAATCTTTTAATAATTGTAGTGTCATAAGTGTGTTTTATATTCGGGGAAGTTCATCAAAAATGAGCAAAGAATACATTTTTGTGAGATAAGACATGTTTTATGAGACGGAATTGAAGACTCTATAACTAGGTAAAAAGAAAATATATGCAACTTTTTTTTACCTTTGATAATTATTTTTGCTACAACACTAGTATGATCACTACCATAATCTGTTTATTATAAAACTAAAAAGAAAATAATCACTTGCAGGTAATACCAACTTTCTGTTTCAAAAGAATCCCAAATGTTAAAGCATTTGACATGATTAAAAAATCTTATTTCAAGAACATTGTTGATGTTGGTTTGGATAGCGAGTAGCAACTTACTGATATTTTATCATCAGATATCAAGCATGTTGAAAACAAGGTCAATTCTAGAATAAATATCTTCATGCATCAATACAACAAGTTCAGAAATTTAAAGTTTAAGGTGTTGGTTTCTTTATCAATTGATGCGGGTCATAAATCATAAACGGTCCAGTGTTAACAAGAAGTGTATTTGATTGAGATTCAGTCATAATGGGGGTTACATATTTGTTTACATTTAGACCAAAATATTCAGCTTCGTCTTTCAGAAAATGGGAAACACTAGGCCGTTGGCATAATAGAATCCTTGGTATTCCAAGGTACCTTATCATTACTTTGTTCATGTTCGTTCATAAAAAAACAAGGGCATGTCCATGTGCATTCATGTTCGTTCATTTAAAATCTAAATGAACAATTTGCAATGGAAATGAACAAGTTTAATACATCACAATTTACACAATTTCTTTGTGATCATACTTTGTAATGAACTATTTATAAATGAGTCATAATATCAAATTCATATTTGGGAGGAGGAGCCATCAAGGTTAAATCTTGTATTATCATTTGCTTCACTGAAGTACCATGTGAACTCTAGAAGTTAAGTGACAAAATTCATATCAATAGTTTATCTTCTTTTTAAACTTGTTGGCTTGACTTCAAAAGTCAAAATTCATCCAATAAAACATATATAAAATATTTTAATATTTTTAGGAAACTGGTGGTGGTGGTGACTGCCATGGTGATGGCGGTGGTGGCAGTGCAATATGTCACATAAACATGTCACATATATGTCAAATAAAAATGTCGCATCATGAAAACTAACAACGTTAGGATTTCATTAGCCATAGTTCATTGGTAGAAAAAAAATGATAAACGTTGAGACTGTCATTAGTCATTTCGTTAGTTATGATCAGCATTGGCCAAAAGGTGATAGTTGAGATTATTTAAAACCAATATATTATTTTAAAAGTGATTGTAAATTGTTATTGACACAATGTTTGATTAAATAAACTAAGAACAAACACAGATCTATTCAACAACCTACAAAACTTCCACTTAACAATAAATTTCGTCCTAATTAAGGGGAATATTAACTTAGGGTTTCTAATTGTTAGATGAAACGAAAGATTTGATAAAGAATGCGAGAAAAGAGTTTCTCAAGATGGTTTATTATCATTATAGCGTCACTTTTAAATGACGACTTCCAATTATTATCCATTTTAAAATATAAAAAACAAATAAATCTTCAAAACTTCATAATACAAAAATTTATGTATAAAATATTAGCAGCGTGTACATTATTAATAAAAAAATAAATTTTTAAAAACTTAGTTTTTACATATGATCATAAAATTTTCGTTAATATAATTCATAAACTAATATAACTTCTATTATATTTGATAAGAATAAAAACTAATTAAAAAAATTAAATGTTCTTTTAATACACAATAATAACTAAACTACAAAATCTATAAATACATACAAAATAATAAGAAAATCACAAACTAAACATCATACTAGAAAAAATATAATAAATTGATAATTCACCCTAAAATGAAATTATAACACATGACGTACCCATTTCAGATAGACGTGGAACTAGGGTGGCCGCCTATAGAAATTCAAATACATCAATTTATTAAAAGTTCAATTCACTATCAAGCACAAAATACATACTTTAAACAACAAAAAACAAAATGTTTGGCTACATTAATCGAGAGACACATGAGAGCTATTTTTGGTGATCCATTAAACAACATGTACGTTCTGCATCACCAACGAACCGTAACAACTCAATACAAACGGAAATAACACAAACCATATAAATTTCTTTATGCATTCTTGTATACTAAGAAGAAAATTCGCATCTTAAATAACAAAATATTGGGTTACGTTAACTACCAGACCAGTGAGAATCATTTGAGATATAAACAAAAAACAAAACAAACTATACTTTAACTACAGCTAATAAATATAATATATTTTATAAGTTCATGTAACCTTTAAGTTTAATAACTAAACACATCCTACATGATAATATACATAAACAATTATTAAAAAACAATTATTAAAAAAAACTAAAAGTAATCCGCGTAACACGCGGGCTAAAGCTAGTTAATATATATATATAAACGAAACTTTTAAAATCACTCTGGTTGATCCCTACTTTTTCTCAAGCCAACAGAATGCTTTATTTGTAAATGAAGGCTTCTCATGCATTTGACCTGAATTCATGGGTATGAGTCTCACCAAACCCAAATGGCCCTTAAACGGGTTATAACATTTCACTAAATTAATGTTTTTGCTTCATATGCATTTGACCCGAATTCACAGGTATGAGTCTCATCAAACCCAGATAACCCTTAAACGGGTTATAACATCTCATTAAATTAAAAATTTATCTCACCAAATATTTGATTTGAAAATTCCTATAAAACAAGAATATACTAAAAATTAATAACATGGGTTATAACATCTCACTAAATTAATATTTTTGCTCTGTTTTTATTTGACCCGAATTCATAGGCATAAGTCTCATTAAACCTAGATAAGCCTTAAACGGGTTATAACATCTCATTAAATTAAAAATTAATCTCACCAAATATTTGATATGAAAATTCTTATAAAATAGGAATATACTAAAAATTAATATCATTTTTTTTAAATTGTTTTTAGTTAAAAATACAAATTTATAGTTAAAAAAAATAAATGGGTCATGAGTCTCACTAAACACAAATAGTTTTTAAAACGGGTTATAATATCTCATTTATTTGTAAAACATTTTCATCATCAAATCCTAATTGCATTATTAACTTTTTTACAATAAATAAAATTAAAATCCAAAAAAAAGTATATAAATATTAGAAACGAATAATGTAAGACAACCACCAAATTGTTTTATTTGTAAATTAAGCTTCTTTATTTGACCCGAATTCACGAGTATGAGACTCACCAGACCCAGATAGTCCTTAAACAGGTTATAACATCTCATTAAATTAATAATTAGACTCACAAAGTATTTGATATCAAAATCCTATAAAATAAGGATATACTAAAAACTAATATCAGATTTTTTTTTTACAAAAAAATATTATTTATAATTATAATAAAAAATTAAGCGGGTCTTGGGTCTCACCAAACCCAGATAGCTTTTAAACCAGATTATAACATCTCATTTATCTTTTAAACTCTTTTATCATTAAATCCGAAGTATATTATTAACTCACTTACAATAAATAAAATTAAAATAAAAAATATTTATAACTATTAGAACGAAGAATGAAAACAACCCCCGTAATACGGAGAATAAAAACTAGTAATATATATAAACGAAACCTTTAAAAGCTCTCTTATTACTCCTTACATTCTCTCAAGCCACCAGATTGCATTATTTGTAAATGAAGGATTCTTATGCATTTGACCCAAATCCACGGGTATTGGTCTCACCAAACCCATATATTCTTTAAACTGGTTATAATATCTCATTAAATTAATAATTAATCTCACCATATATTTGATATGCAAATCCTATAAAATAGGGATGTACTAAAATTAATATCTGGTTTGTTTAAAAAATATATATATCTATGATATATATATAAACGAAAGCTCAAAAATCTTATGTGTCGCGATTTGGTCGCTCCCCCTTTTATGGAAGCCACCAGACTGCTTGATTTATCAATGGAGGCTTCTCATTCATTTTACCCGAATTCACGGGTATGGGTCTTACCAAACCCAGACATTCCTTAAACGGGTTATAACATCTCATTAAATTAAAAAAGGTTTATTGGATTTTAATAATCCCTATTGAATGTTATTGGCCGATAATAATCCCTATTCATTTTATCGCCACTGGCGGTCTCAAATTTCAAACTTTTGGCCCCCAATGGTCCCCTGTTAAAAAAGACTTAACAGCGTTATACTTTTTTAAAAATTTTAAACTAACTTTTTAGGGCTTTTCATCGGAAGAAGAATACGAATCGATTGATACAAAATTTAACTCGAAACGGTGATCCAAAACGACTTGAATTTTGCTTCAATTTGTGTGTTTGAACTTCCAAATAACAAAATTCAAGTCGGCTGTATCACCGTTTCAAGTTAAGTTTTACAACAATTGATTCGTATTCTCCGTCCAATCAAAAGTCCTAAAATATTAGTTTGAAATTCGGAAAAAAGTAACATCGTTAATTCATTTTTAACAGAGGACCACTGGGGGCCAACTTTTTGAAATTTGGGACCGCTAGTGGCGATAAAATGAATATGGATTATTATCGGCCAATACTAGTCAATAGGGATTATTAAAATCCAATAAACCATTAAAAAATAATCTCACCAAATATTTGATATGAAAATCCTATAAAATAGGAATATACTAAAAACTAATATTTAATTTTTTTTGAAAATATGATTTATAATTAAGAAACAACTTAATATTAAAACGAAGCGGGTCATGGGTTTTACCAAACCCATATAACTTTTAAACCGGTTTATAATATCTAATTTATTTATGAAACAATTTTCATCATAAAATCCTAAGTATATAATTATTAACTTCCTTACTATTCATAAAATTAGCGACCAATCGCGACACGTAGGAGTTTTGAGCTTTCGTTTATATACATTATAGATTAGAAACGAGTAATATAAAATAACCCCGTAATAAGAACAAAACCTTTAATATCCTGCGTGTCGCTCTCTGGTCACTCACCACCCCCTCTCAAGCCACCAAATTGCTTCATTTGTAAATGGGGTCTTTTTATGCATTTGAACCGCTTTGACGGGTATGGGGCTTCTAATGAAACCCGGATAGCCCATAGGTCATAACAACTCATCTTAACAATTTCCTCTTTCCTCTGCCTGCGAGACCTTCCTCTTTTAAAACATAACATAAATGATAATATCAAAACATCATAATAAATCTTCAGATGCCAGTCTCTTCCAATCCTGTCATGTGTCTCTCTCAAGCCAGTTGTCTCAGTCGATTAACCTGCGTGCATACTAAAAGTCAGCTACGCTGAGTGAGTTCTAGTTAATCAGACGACATGCAATACATTCACATACTTACATATTCACCCGATGGTAGATACCTTCATGTTTACTTACATACTTACATTCATACGTACTTTCATTCTTTCATACTTACTTACATACTTTCATTCATACATATATGTTTTATAGAGCATTCTGCCCTATAACCTTCGCCGATGTTATTAGGGTCGGTTCCCTACATTCGCCGACATTATTAGGGTCGGTTCCCTACATTCGCCGATATTATTAGGGTCGGTTCCCTACATTCTCCGATATTATTAGGGTCGGTTCCCTTCATTTGCCAACATTATTAGGGTCAGTTCCCTACATTTGTCGATATTATTAGGGTCGGTTCCATTTTCTAACTATACCTTCCATACCTTTCTATACATTCATAATAATAACTTCCATACGTTCATACATCATATATATCAATCATAGCTTTAAACTATCCCTTGACGGTACATGCAATATCCAAAGATCGTTCATGCATCGTCAAGCATTCATTCATACATAAATCATATAAGACATACACTTACCACTTAAGGTAAGTGTATTAACTAATCACATCGAGTATGCACACAGCCCCGAAAACATAACAAGGAATGGGGCTAGAAACTCACCCGAACTCGGTTACGTTCACCGTTAATGGTTATTCCCTTCTTTAGTTGTGCGCGACTAACTGTATAACAATTACACGAATCAATTAACTATCACTACCCATATCGTGTTTCTAGTTTAATTATTACCCTCAATGAACGGGGGTCCATGAGCAGCGTCCCTGGCAGCGAGGTTCTAGGGGCGGCAGCCCCTAGCGGGGTCCAAGGGGCAGAGCCCCTGGCTGGGGTTAAGAGCTTCATTAATTGTCTTAACACATTTTTCATTAGAATTCTAATTTATTATTTTATTTGCTAACTCAAAAAGTTCGAGGGCTTCTTTGTAATTAATCCATTTTGTTATAAATCCAGGGACCTTTCTGTCATTCTTTCAAACTTTAGTTTGTCATCCAGTTCTTTAACGAATTAACTCCTTCGTTATCTCATAACGAATGGACCTTTATAACGAACTGGCTTGTAAGGCCCCGTTAGAATTACTCATAAACACAGTTCTAATCATCAGAGTTAATCAAAACATTCACGGAATATTAAAACTTCAACTAGATTATATTACAAAGTTTTCAAATCTCATCATATCAAACATTCAAAGTAGTTTAAACATAAAACATTGTTATTAAAATAACATAACACTTCCTTGAGATGCCAGTATCTTCAATTCCATGCCATGTGTTTCCCCTCAAGCGAGCTGCCTCATTCTACTCACCTGCGTGCATACTAAAAGTCAGCTACACTGAGTGAGTTCTAGTTGATCATACAACATACAATACATTCATAACTACATACTTTCATACATACTTCATATTTTCATACTTCGTTCATAGCATACATACTTTCATACATACTTCATATTTTCATACTTCGTTCATAACATACATACTTACCTTCATACTATATTTTAAAATCTACTTTACATTATTCTATTATGTCTCGGATATTATTAGGGTCCGGTCCCTTTTCTACCTCAGATATTATTAGGGTCCGGTCCCTTTCTACCTTGAGTATTATTAGGGCTCAGTCCCTTTCTGCCTCGAGATTTATAAGGGCCCGGTCCCTTTCTACCTCGGATATTATCAGGGTCTGGTCCCTTTCTACCTTGAGTATTATTAGGGCTCAGTCCATTTCTTCTGTACCTAGCCATCTCTTACATTCATTCATAACATATATACATATCATTCATATGTTAGATATTTTCTCAGCTAACAGGGAATGGGACGTGTCATCAGCTAGATATTTTCTCATATTTTAAACATGGAAGGTTGAAAGAATTCCTTCTAACTCATCGGGTAATTCCAGCTTATAAGCTACTTCACCCACACGATCCATAATCTTAAACGGTCCAATGTACCTCGGACACAACTTTACCCTCTTTCTGAAATGATTGATTCCTTTCCAAGGAGAGACCTTGAGCATCACATTATCACCAACGTTTAACTCAATCGGTCGTCACCGCTTATCAACATACATCTTCTGTCTGTCTTGAGCAGCTTTCATTCTTGCCTTAATCTGATCGAACTTTGAAGATGTCTCTTGAACAACTTCTAGGCTTCGCATTTCTTTCTGACCAATCTCTCCCCCAACACATCGGGGTTCTACATCGTCTACCATAAAGCATATCAAACGGTGGCATACCAATACTTGAATGGTAACTGTTATTATAGGAGAACTCTGCCAGATGCAGATGATCATCCCAATTTCCACCAAAATCTAAAACACAAGCACGTAGCATATCCTAAAGGGTTTGGATTGTCCTCTCAGACTGTCCATCTGTTTGAGGATGATACGCAGTACTGATGTTCAACCTTGTGCCCATAGCTTCATGGAACTTCTTCCAAAACCTTGAAGTAAACCAAGTATCTCAATCAGACACGATAGATAACGGTACTCCATTCTTAGTCACAACCTCTTTTATGAACAAGCTTGCTAACGTTTTTGACGAGATAGCCTCTCGTATAGGCAGAAAGTGAGCACTCTTGGTCAAAAGGTCCACAATCACCCAGATGGTATCATGATGCTTAGCTGTACAAGGTATCTTAGTTATGAAATCCATGGTGATGTGTTCCCATTTCCAATCAGGTATCTCAAGCGGTTGCATTTTTTCCATAACGCTTCTGATGTTCGGCTTTGACTTGTAAAAAAGTTAAGCACTTACTAACATAATCCACCACATCATTTTTCATTCCTGGCCACCAGTAGTCTCTTTTCAAATCTTGGTACATCTTTGTAGTTCCTGGATGAATTAAGTATCTTGACTTGTGAGCTTCATCTAAGATTCGACCTCTAAGATCTCCATGACGTGGGATCCACATACGGTCAAACCTAGTCTTCACACCATGCGTGTTCTCTATCAACTCATCTTGTTAACCGAAAATCCTTTCTTTATTAGCCCTTCATTTATCAGCACTTCTGACTGTACCTTGTTGATTTCCTCAAATAGACTTGAATTCATAATCAGCTGGTATGACTTCACTGTTGCAATGACTTCCTCATTCTTACG
The DNA here is from genome assembly GCF_021521415.1 of Bidens hawaiensis. NCBI lineage: Eukaryota > Viridiplantae > Streptophyta > Magnoliopsida > Asterales > Asteraceae > Bidens > Bidens hawaiensis. The sequence continues at coordinate 338,422 of NW_027491587.1, forward strand.
ACTTAGCGCGTCGGCAACCACATTAGCTTTACCAGGATAGTACTTAATGTCGCAGTCGTAATCCTTAATCTACTCTAACCATCTTCTTTGTCTCATGTTCAGTTCTTTCTGCTCGAAGAAGTACTTTAAACACATATGATCCGTGTAAATGGTACACTTAGTACCATACAGATAATGCCTCTATATCTTGAGAGCATGCACTGCTGCTGCTAGCTCTAAATCATGCGTCGGATAAGTACTCTCATGGACTTTCAACTGTCTAGACGCATAAGCTATTACTTTTCCTCATTGCGTCAACACGCAACCTAACCCACGATGCGAAGCATCAGTACAAACGACCAGATCATCGTCACCATCGGGTAAAACAAGGATTGGAGCTTGCGTGAGTCTCCTCTTTAATTCTTCAAAAGCTTCCTCTTGGAACTTTCCCCAACTGAATACTACCGACTTTCGGGTCATACCGGTCAATGGTGCGGCTATCTTGGAGAAACCTTCGATGAATCTCCTATAGTAGCCAGCTAACCCTAAGAAGCTTCGTATGTTAGTCGGATTCTGTGGAGTCTTCCAATTTTTTATCGCCTCAATATTAGCTGGGTCCACTGTAATCCCTTCAGGATTAATCACGTGACCTAGAAATTGCACTTCTCTTAACCAGAACGTGCATTTCGAAAACTTAGCATACAATTTCTCTTTCTTCAGAGTCTCCAACACCTCTCTCAAATGCTCAGCATGATCAGACTCAATCTTTGAGTAAATCAATATATCATCAATGAAGACGATTACCGACTTATCCAACATCGGCCGACACACCCTATTGATCATGTCCATATCTGCTGCGGGAGCATTCGTTAGATCGAATGACATCACGAGAAACTCGTAGTGTCCGTACCGCGTCCGAAACGTTGTTTTAGGGATGTCTGCCTCTTTCACCTTCAGTTGATGATAGCCTGATCTGAGATCTATCCTTGAGAACCAACTTGATCCTTGCAGTTGGTCAAACAGATCATCAATCCTTGGCAAAGGATATCTATTCTTCACCATAAGCTTATTCAACTCGCGATAATCCATGCACATTTTCATACTTCCATCCTTCTTCTTCACGAATAACATTGGTGCGCCCCACAGGGAAACACTTTGTCTAATAAAACCCTTGTCGACGAGTTCTTGCAGTTGGGACATCATTTCTTTCATCTCGGACGGTGCTAGACGGTAAGGCGCTTTCGGGACGGGTTGGGCTCCTGGTACTAAATCTATCTGGAATTCTATCTCTCACTCCGGTGGAAACCCCGGAAGATCCTTAGGGAATACTTCTAGGTAGTCGCACACGATAGGAACATCCTTCATTTCTTTCGTCTCGGCCGTAGCATTGACAACATATGCCAGGTAGGCACTGCACCCTCGCCTTAACAAGCCCTCGGCTTTTATCATCGAAATGACATTAAGCCCAGAACTTTCCTTATCACTGTAAACCGTCACCACATTACCATCCAACGGCTTTAACCTTATTATCCTACTTACACACAATTTGAGCCTTATACTCAGACAACCAATCCATACCCAAAACCACACCGAACCCTCCTAAGGTCATACCATACAAAGTAACAGGGAACTCATGTCCCTCTAACTCTATATTAAAGTCCTTAATCACTTTCATTATTTTAACCGAAGTGTCACTAGCGGTCTCTACTATAAAAGTTTCGGACACTCGGCAACATTTCATTTTAGCTAATTTACAAAATGGCATGGCTACGAAACTTTTGTTCGCACCTGAATCAAATAATACTAAAGCGGAAACACCGTTTACTAGAAACGTACTTGTGACAACATCTGGAATCTGCTTGGCTTGTTCTTGAGTCAGCATGAGGCTCTGGTCTTTCGCCTTGATGGTTCAGCATCCTTCGTACCGCTTCCTCCAACACCACCCTCAGTGCATTCCCTAGCAAAGTGACTCGTCTTACCGCATTTATAACGTGCGGACTTTGCAGTACAATATGGAGCGTAATGCCCCACTTTCCCGCACTTGTAACAAGCATTCGTACCGAACTTGCACTCCCCAGCGTGACTCTTCTCACACTTATAACAAACATCTGAACGTTTACTCCATCTGCACTCACCACTGTGTGCCTTGCCACAAGTCTTGCACGACTTTTTCTCCCATACCCTCTGCTTCTTGTCTCTAGGGTTCCACAACTGAGTATCGGGCCGCTTAACAGGGGCGACCCACTTCCTATCTTTCTTCTCTTCTCCCACCACAACATCATCCACAACCAGGTCCTCATAAACCATCTCTGCGAGTTCAACAGCAGAGTCAAAAGTACCAGGTTTATTCGCCCTGACTAGTATGCAAACATTCTGTGGCAATCCTCTCACATAGCACTTGATTCTTTTTAGCCTCATTGCTAACCATATCGGGTACCAACCTAGACATTCGGTTGAATTCTGTGGTATACTCACGGTGTGTCATCTTTCCTACTTTCAAGTTCACAAATTTCATCTCTGCCCTCTCAACATCAGCGTCGGCACAGAACCTCTTCATCACCAGCTCTTTCATATCCTCCCACTTCATTGCCTTAATATCTTCCTGACTCTTCCTCTGTTTGATCGATTCCCACCAGTACATTGCCTCATCACCAAACGATTGGGTGGCATAACCGAAATCTTGGTCGGGACGGCACTCGCTAATGCGGATAACCTTGCCCATAGTGGTTATCCATTAGAGAGTAGCGATTGCGTCTCCCAAACCAATCACCTTCAGCGGGTCACGACCCTTAAATGACTTGTAGTTGCACCCGCCACGGCCCCTTCTCCTATCATCGACTTTCACAGACTTAACCACACTCGAGGCCTCCCTTATCATCCTTCTTACCATCTCCACCCGCTCCTTCAGCAGTTCTTTCACAGCTTCTAGCAGACCCATCAGGAGTCAAGTTCTTCACAGCAGTGGCTACAGCTTGAACAATAGCCGCTTGAATTGCGGGATCCAGTTGAACCCCTTCGTTGTTGCTTGGGTTTCGTCCAGTAACGCTTCCTTCATCTCCTGTGTTGGAAGCTGTCTCTACAGAAGGTGGTCGGACAGTACGTGGCCTGCCTCGACGTCCAGTGTGACCTCCAGTGCCAACAATCTCTCTTGCTCCAGCCATCGTATTCTAAAATGGAAAACACAAACGTCATCACTCAAGGAACTATTTAGTACAAGTATAGTAAGGCTAACAGGTAATAACAGTGGCCAGCTGTGATTAGCTGATCACGTTACTTTCGGTGTCCTATACAGTTCCCTTTATGAGTCCATTTGTGCTAAGTTCTACTTTCAAACAGTTAATCAATCAAATAATCAATCAATCCTATCTCTAAAATTCACATACATTATTCAATCATACATTTACCTTTACTGAGCTTGCTTGTGTGACACATGGCATTCTTGAACTGGCATCTTCTTTCTTTTTTTACTTAAATCACATTCTCTGTTCGAGTCTAAGCATGTAGGATGCTTAAATCTCTCGAACTTTGCTCTGATACCTACTTGTAAGGCCCCGTTACCGGTGACCTACATTTGGACGTTGGATTTACTCATAAACACAGTTCTAATCATCAGAGTTAATCAAAACATTCGCAGAATATTAAAACTTCAACTAGATTATATTACATAGTTTTCAAATCTCATCATATCAAACATTTAAAGTAGTTTAAACATAAAACATTGTTTTTAAAATAACATAACACTTCCTTGAGATGCCAGTATCTTCAATTCCATGCCATGTGTTTCCCCTCAAGCGAGCTGCCTCATTCTACTCACATGCGTGCATACTAAAAGTCAGCTACGCTGAGTGAGTTATAGTTAATCATAAAACATACAATACATTCATAACTACATACTTTCATACATACTTCATATTTTCATACTTCGTTCATAACATACATACTTACCTTCATACTATATTTTAAACTCTACTTTACATTATTCTATTATGTCTCGGATATTATTAGGGTCCGGTCCCTTTCTACCTTGAGTATTATTAGGGCTCAGTCCCTTTCTACCTCGAGATTTATAAGGGCCCGGTCCCTTTCTACCTCGGATATTATCAGGGTCTGGTCCCTTTCTACCTTGAGTATTATTAGGGCTCAGTCCCTTTCTTTTGTACCTAGCCATCTCTTACATTCATTCATAACATATATACATATTATTCATACATATACATAGCATTCCTATTCATAATTATAACTTAACAGTACGTGCAATATACGAAGATCGTTCACATACCGACAAGTAATCATTCATACCTTTCAGATATCACATATGGCATACACTTATCGCTTTGGATACGTGTATTAACAAATCACATCGGGTATGCACACAGCCCCGAAAACATAACAGGGAATGGGGCTAGATACTCACCTGGATCTTGTTTCTTTCTCCGTTTAACGTTATTCCCTTCTCTAGTTTAGCTCAGCTAACTGTATGTAACTCACACGTATTAAAACTCGTCCTATTTGTATTTCAGCCAAAATGGCTAAGTCTGGTGTAATCTAGTGGTATTGTATTAGATTACTTTATACTTAGTTTATTTTATTCCTAACCCTAATGTATAAGACTTTTAAATATTTTAATATTCTTTTCTTTCTAACCTTATTTTTGTTTATTCTTTTGATGCGTAATGACGGGGGTACATGTCTATGTATGTGTATATATATATATATATACACGATGTATTCGAGCCTCACCTTGTAATCAAACCAAGGTATTATAAGCGAGCTTTACATGTATCCTAGTCTTAACGTTTATGCGGGTCTAACATGTTGCCTTATGCCCACAATGTAATCGAAAAGACATTGTGATCGAGTTCGTTTGTATTTGAGCTCAATGTAATTGACTAGACATTGTCTGCGACTTTCATTGTAATCAAATTCTGATTTATATATGAGTATATATATATATATATTGTAAGCGATATTCCATGTGATCAACGTAGCAAACTGATCGAACTCCTTTGTAAACAATGTCCATTGTAATTGAATATAGGTGTAAGCGATTTTTAAGAGTGTATGCGAGTTTTGAAATGAAATCGAGTTTCCTGCATGCGACTCCAATGTATGCGAGTTTGGGCAGTGTAAACGAGTTCAGAAGTAACTAAGTCCAACGTATGCGACTTATTATTGTATGCGATGTGATTTTGTAAGCGAACTCGAATGTGATCGAGTATACAATGTAATCGATCTCTAGCTTGTATGCGAGTCATATGAATCTGTATGTCCTCTGTAAGCAACCCTAATGTGATCGAGTTGGGCTTGTATGCGAGTTATAAACTTGTAATCGGCTAGAGCATTTGTAAGCTAATGAGCTGGACAATCTTGACCACGGGCGGGTCTTTTTAACATCATTACCTCACTTCTTTTTTACCCTAGTGATGGTCGGGCAAAAGTCGTGTATATTATTATATTATTTGTTTACTTTTAGTTTAAATATTATATGAACTTTGGTACTTCAAGCGTGTTTATGTGTTTCAGGATACTTGACGTTAAGGACGCTTATCGGGATGAATTACGAGCTTGGAACGAAGATGTAGAAGACTCATAATGATTGGCAAGCTTTCCGATGCAAAATAAATGAAGAAAATGAAGAAAATTCTGTCAGACACCCTTAGCGCGGCGCTAAGGGAGTTTAGAGATACTCTACAGACTCACATCAGGAGAGTAGACTTTAGAGACGCGCTAAAGTCTCACCCCCTGGACTTTAGCGCCGCGCTAAAGTCCTTCAGACGGGAAATTAAAACCTAACACTATTATATTGAGTTTTCAGGCCCCATTCGACCTATCCTTCATTCCTTCAACCAAGTACAAGCCCTAGTATAATTTTTCATCGTCCCGAAGCCTCCGGTTCGTTCGTTCATCGCAAGCTTTCATCCTCTCATCAGATAAGCGAATCCTTCGTGATGCCGATGTCCGGCTAAAACCATTTTATTCACTTTAGGCTAGGGTTTTGTGTAAACTAAATTTGATCAGATTCTATGTTTTGAATGATTATGAACTTGATTGATTGTTTTTAAACTTGTTTTACATTACGAATTGATTGTTTAAACAGTTTATGATTTTGATTGTCAAACTTTGCATCACTTTTCTGGTTGTGTTCATCACATGTAGGGTTAGCTCTTAAGTCATTGAACCAATAATCGTTAGTCATTGCTTATAACTGATTTTCTTATTTTAAACTAGTTATTGGGTAAACCGGCGTTCAGTTGTGTCAACAATTCGGTTAGGGTATCGTTTGTCCTCACAACCCAACTGTTAGGTTTAGTAATTACTTCGCAATTAATCTTAAAGAATCTGTGATTAGTCGGTTATCACTTTACCTGAACCTGAAGTGAATCTTTCTCTCATAATTGTTTACAGTTCGTTTAAAGTAATCGTGTGTTATTATAATCATCTTTATAAACCGCTTGACATCGTCTGTCCACCTTAGTTAATTAATTAATAATCATGAACTTTACTTGCACTTTCCATTGATTCCCTGTGAACACGACCTTACTTACCCGTACTAGTTATAGGTATTTAAGCATCATAAATACTTGTTTTTGATTAGAGCACGACATCTACATCAAAATGGTGCCGTTGTCAGGGAATCAACGCGCAAAGTGCTAGTTTAGCTTAGTTTTTAGTTTTTGTTTTTAATTTTTCTTCGTTGATTTTACGCGGGGTGTTAGTGTTTGTGTCTTTGCATGTAACTTCACAAGTTGAGGCAGACGAGATATTCCCGTGAGAAAGAGCCACTCCAGTTTGATCCCGAAATCGAGAAAACAGCAAGACGAAACCGAGCAGCTCAGAAACCCATACTAAACCAAATACCCGAATTCATAGCACCAAAAGAAGAGACCATGAGTAACCGAAACAGAAGAGACCCAAATGTTTACCAACCACATGACCAAGAACAACCAATCCCTCAAAACCAGAACGTTAACCGTGACAGAAACCGCAATCTGTTCAACCAAAGAAATGTTAACCGTAATCCCAGGAACATGGATGACCACTTGTCAATCAGATCAGCCCCAGTGAACCATCAAAGACACAATGATTTGAGAGAGGAAAGACCCGAGATTGATCCTGCTCGTGCACGGGTGTAAAATTGGCACATAGGGGATGACATTGGTTACAATTCTGAGGATGAGGAGGAGCGTAGAGATGAACAGGGGTCGATATCAGCAACAAGATCCCCGGGATGATCAAGAAATTAGACAGAATCCTCCAGAAAATCAGAGAGATCGAGCACCAAGAAGACAACAGTACCGTGAACCACAGTCACCATATTACGAGTTTAATGATGGAGTGCCGAGAGAATATGTCCCACCGCTAGTCAGAGGAGTTCAAAGTCATTTCGTTCCACAAGTGGCCACAAACCCTCTACCAATCATTACCCCGGTCAGAAATGTAAGGACTTTTTCAGTGAGGCAGAGTAGTATGACAGGGTTACCTACATTTCATGGGAAGGCTACAGAAGAACCGTACCTGCATTTGAGTGATTTCAACTCAGTATATGCACTCATCTCAAGTCAAGGTTTCACTGCGGAATAAGTAAAGATGGTGGTTTTCCAGTTCAGTTTGAAAGATGCAGCGAAACAATGGTTCCTATCTTTGCGAACATTTGGAGAGACATGAGACTAATTCAAAGAGACAGGCACAGTCGAACAGGATGTCAAAAAGGTCAGTGGTAAAAGCAGTTGAAAGTCATGGATCAGATGATAGAATGGATAAACTGGAAAAGAAGATGGATAGGTTGTTGGTTGCAGGTGTACAAGGAGTCGGAAAGTCGGGTAAAACATATCCGGTATTTGAAGGTTGTGGTGAATTAGGACACGAGGTTGCGAGTTGTGGGGTTATGCAAGATGAGGAAATTGAAGAAGAAGAGGTCAACTATGTGCAGGGTGAAAGGAAATACAATAAAATGAACTCAAATACTTATCATCTGGGCCTCAGGAATCATCCATACTTCAGATATGGAAACCCGAACACACAACAGAACCCGAATTTTCAAGGCAGTTTTTAGATTACAAGTTATCAGTCGAACCAGAAACAGTATGCTAATGGTTCGGGAAGCGGTCAGAGTGGGTACAATCAAAGAGATTCTGGGGGTTACAATAAGGGTTATCAAGAGAGTTATCAGCATGGGCAAGGGAATTCTTCGGGGAACAAAGAGGAATCACTTAAGGATGTGGTAGAGTTATTGAAACAAATGAAGGCAGATCGGGAGACCCAAAATAGAAATCAGGAGACTTAGAATAAGGCATTGAATCAGAGGATGGAACTCCAAGAGAAGGAAAATGCTACAAGAGATAAACAAGTGAGTCAACTGGCTGAAGAATTGGGACGAATACCCACATTAACCAGGTTACTGAGTGACACCTTGAAGAATCCTAGCCCTCAGAGTAACAATTCTTCAAGTGGGAAGAATACCCATATTAACCAGGTAACTACCCTTAGGAATGGTAAGGTTTATGATAACGGGGTAAATCCACCATCCTCCGTTGTTGAAGGAATGATGGAAGATTTGGGGGGAAATGGGAACAGTGATGATGAGGTGGAGATTAGACCAATAAATGAACCGAAAAATTCAATAACTAAAAATTTAAACGAATCGGTAAAGGAAAAAGAAACACCAAAAGCCAAGGAGACGGGTCCCACGGGTAAAACCGTTCCATTTCCTCGGGTATTGGTGCATCCCGCAACATCATCACTGAAAAAGGGGCCCACAACAGGAGGAAATGTGGGAAGTCTTTAAACAAGTAAAAATTAATTTACCCCTCATTGATGCTATTAAACAAGTCCCCGCATATGCTAAGTATTTGAAGGACTTGTGTACTCAAAAGCGAACTCATAAGATGCCCAAACAGGTCGATTTAACGGCTAATGTGAGTTCGATTTTGACGGGAATCCTCCCACCCAGGCTACAAGACCCGGGAATGCCAATAATACCCATTCAAGTGGGCGATTTTAAAATGACGAGGGCGTTATTGGATCTTGGAGCCGGGTGAGTATTCTCCCGGGGAGCTTATATGACCAATATGATTTTGGTCCACTTAGAAAAGCTGGCACCACCGTGGTATTGGTCGATTTGACACTTAAGCTTCCTAGGGAAATTGTTACGGATGTAATCGTCATGATCGAGGTCTTTTATTACCCGGTTGACTTTCTGGTTCTAGACTATGTCACAGTTGACCCAAAATGGCAACCGAACGTGATTCTCGGTAGGCCCTTTTCGGCAACCGCGAATGCTTTAATAAACTGTCGAACCGGGGTAGTTGACATGGCTTTCGAGAATAAAAATCTTCGGTTAAATGTTTTTTCAAACGTTTCTAACCCTCTGGTGAGTGATGAATGCTTCGCAGCTGAAATCATTGACGGGTTGAATCCTCATGAGAATGAGGAAGATGCCACACAGGAGTGTGTTATTTGTTGTAGGTCAGCAGTGGAGCATTCACACCAGTTAAAGGAAGAGGAAAGAGCAGTTGAAGTTTATGCTGCAAGTATCGGGAAACCACCATGGTCTCAACAGGTGGAGAAACTACCGGACACTATTGACTCCAAATTGAGACCTTCGCTTGAGAGTCCTCCGGTAGTCGAGTTGAAGGAACTCCCAAAACACCTCAAATATGTGTTTTTGGGAGAAAATGATACGTTACCCGCCATCATCGCCTCAAATTTAGAAGAAGATCAAGAAAGGGAATTGATGGTAGTGCTGAAAGAACATAAGGCTGCACTAGGGTGGACGATAGCAGACTTGAGGGGAATTAGTCCGTCTATCATGATGCATAAGATTATCACGGATCCCGAGGTGAAACCCGCACATGATGCACAAAGACGGTTAAATCCGAATATGCGGGAAGTTGTGAAGAAAGAAGTTTTGAAATGGTTGTAGGCGGGAATCATTTTCCCGATATCGGATAGTACTTGGGTGAGTCCAACACAAACGGTTCCGAAGAAAGTGGGTATTCAGATAACCCGTAATGAGAGAGGTGAAGAAATTGCTACCCGACCGGTAACCGGGTGGCAAATTTGTGTTGACTACCGGAAGTTGAATGCCGCGACATCCAAAGATCATTTTCCTCTACCGTTCATTGACCAAATCATCGAAAAATTATCAGGTCAGAAATTTTATTACTTTTTAGATGGCTACTCAGGGTACAATCAAATTGCTATTCACCCCTATGACCAACATAAGACCACTTTCACGTGTCCATACGGTACTTTCGCATTTAGGCGAATTCATTTTGGCTTGTGTAATGCCCCGGCCACCTTTCAAATGTGCATGATGAGTATCTTTTCAGATATGGTCGGGGATTCACTTGAAATTTTTATGGATGATTTTTCTATTTTCGGCTCATCTTTTGAATCATGTTTAACTGAATTAACAAAAGTTTTAAAAAGATGTGTGAAAACGAATTTGGTCTTAAGTAGGGAAAAGAGCCATTTTATGGTGCAAGAGGGAACGGTTTTGGGGCATGTCATCTCGAGTAGGGGGTTGAGGTTGACCGGACTAAGGTTAATGTTATATCTAATTTGCCACCTCTTACTAATATTAAGGGAATCCGGTCATTTTTGGGACATGCCGGGTTTTACAGCCGGTTTATAAAAAAAATTAGTGTCATTACAAAACCGTTGTGTAATCTGTTATTAAAATATGTACCATTTGTTTTTTATGAAGATTGCTTAAACGCTTTTAATGTGCTTAAAAACAAACTGGTTGAAGCCCCAATCTTAATGTCACCCGATTGGTCACTTCCGTTTGAAATTATGTGTGACGCGAGTGACTACGCGGTCGGGGCTGTTTTGGGTCAACGGGTGGATAAGAAACCCGTTGCCATATACTATGCAAGCAAAACTCTTTCCGATGCTCAAATTAATTACACCACCACGGAAAAGGAGTTACTAGCGGTAGTATATGCATTGGATAAATTTCGATCTTATATTTGGGGAAGCAAAGTTGTTGTGTTTTCAGATCATAGTGCAGTGAAATATTTGATGTCAAAGAAGGATGCGAAGCCGCGCTTGATCAGATGGATTTTGCTGCTTCAAGAGTTTGATGTGGAGATCAGGGACAAGAAAGGGAGCGGGAATGTGGTCGCAGACCATTTGACCAGATTAATTGGAGAGGAGGAAGAAGATTCTAGGGCCATCAATGAGTCATTTCCGGATGAACAACTGTTTTCTGTTTCAACTTTACCTTGGTATGCTGACATTATTAATTTTCTTGTTGCAGATATAGTTCCTGAATTTTGGCCCAAGAAGAAGAAGCAACACTTCTTGTCACAGGTAAAGTATTACATTTGGGAAGACCCGGACTTGTTTCGGGTGGGTGCCGATCAAGTGATGAGAAGGTGTATTCAGGAGGAGGAAGTCAAAAGTGTCCTATACCATGCTCATTCATCACCATGTTGTGGACATTTTAGTGGACAAAAGACGGGGCATCGTGTCTTGACCTGTGGATTCTACTGGCCCTCCATCTTTAAAGACGCAGCTGAGTTTGTTAAAAATTGCGTTAAATGCCAACAAATGGGTGGCATTTCAAAGAGAGACGAGATGCCCATGCAACCAATCCTTGTTGTCGACATCTTTGATGTTCGGGGGATTGATTTCATGGGCCCGTTCCGAAATTCTTACGGGAATTTATATATATCTTGGTGGCGGTTGACTATGTTTCTAAATGGGTAGAAGCAATCGCCACCAAGACAAACGACCATACCGTTGTTTGCAAGTTTGTCCAATCAAACATATTTTCACGATTTGGTGTTCCTCGTGCCATAATCAGTGATGGGGGTTCACATTTTAAAAATTTTAACTTTGGCAAATTGCTTAAACGGTATGGCATTAACCACCGCATTGCCACTCCATATCATCCTCAAACGAGTGGCCAAGTGGAGGTTTCCAATAGGCAAATCAAAGAGATTTTGCAAAAGGCGGTAAGGCCTGATCGCAAAGATTGGTCAAATAAATTTAATGATGCATTATGGGCTTACCGTACGGTTTTTAAAACACCTATTGGAACCACCCCTTATCGGTTGGTTTATGGGAAGGGATGTCATTTACCTGTTGAACTTGCCCATCGTGCGTTATGGGCGGTTAAGAATATTAATCTAGATTATGAGTGTTCAGGTAAGCAAAGGAAGTTGAACTTGTGTGAGTTAGAGGAGTTGAGAGACGAAGCATATGAATGTGCATCAGCTTATAAAGACAAAATGAAAAGAGTGCATGATGCTAAGCTGAGGAGAAAGACGTTCGAGGAAGGTCAAAGAGTGTGGTTGTACAACTCACGTTTGAAATTATTCCCGGGTAAGTTGAAGAGCAAATGGACGGGACCATATCAAGTCAAACGAGTGGGTAAAAATGGTGAAGTGGAAATCGAGGATTTTGATGATCATCTGAGACAAGTTGTTAATAGGCATCGATTGAAGCCATATTTAGAAGATGCAGACTTGAATAAAGAAGTGCACGAGTCGGAGGTTTGCTTCATTGCAGACAAACCAACGTATTCGGTTAAATAAAAGCCAAGAGGTGTCTAGCTGTAGACACTAAATTCAGCGCAAACTGGAAGGCAACCCAGCTCTGTAAGTGTATATTTTTGTATTATGAGTTTTGTTTTTCTAATCGTTTGTCTCGAATGTTCAGTATATTGCAAAGATCGAGTGTGGGGAAGACGAAAAACAGGGTGTTCTACGGTGTGTTGGTAAGAAAAATATTAAGTAAATAGAGTGCCAGGTAAGTACTTTAAGTTAAAATGTTGAAAAATGGCTTAAGAATTCAAGACAATGAAAAAATTTTGAAAGATAGAAAAAAAATTTAACATAAAAAATTCGGTCAAACTTTCTGTGAAAAGTGCGTTTAGCGCGACGCTAAAGTCACCAGGGTAAGTCCTTAGCGCCGCGCTAAGGTCTATAAATAAAAAAAAAGAAAAAAAATTAAAAATATTATAATTATAATGGCTGGTACAAGTGGGACCCACCACCAAAACACACCTATACCCTTATCTTTTTTCCCTTACCTCTTTCAAACCACACCACCACTTCCCCACCGTAATTTCAGCCGACCACACCTCCTTCCACCGCCTGTCTCACTACCGCCATCACTGCAAACCTCTGTCATCCTCCACATAACCACACCCCGTCACAAACTCACAAACCCTCTCCGTCCTCCACCATCTCCACCCTCCCTACCTCCGCCGAACCCTAACCCCGTCCACCACATCTCCGGCCACTTTCCCGCCGCACCACCACTGTCCTCCGCCGTCCTTCATCTTCTCCCTGTTGCCGTTCGGTCACCACCTCGCACAACCACCACCCCCTCGTCACCACTACACCCCACCCTCCCGTCTACCACCACAGCCACAGCCGTTGACCTTAGAGTATGTGTTTGAGAGGCAGCTGGCGATGCATGAGGAGAGTCAAACTTGTTTTCGCGTTTTATTTGATCATTTGCAGGTACCGATGCCAGACTGTCTGAGGCCGTCTTCTGACATGGGTGGATCAGGTTATGTTGGGCGCGATTCTGAGGCAAGAGGTTCGGTCACCAGCGAGGCCGGTGACGAGGAGTAGTTGATGATGGATGCAGTAGCAGTAACAGCCGGTTAATTTTGGGTTTATCTTTTATTTTCCCCTTATTTTTGTTTTTATATCATGACGGTTTGTACTAAATTTAATATACTTAAGGGAAAAATGTATAAAGGGGTAATCGGCTGGGTAATATATGCATAACTTTTATAACTGTTGCTGTTTATTTGTATTTTTGTGTTGTATTTGAACTTTGTGGGTGTAGTTCACTATAAACCCTCACGAGACCTCACTCATCCACCCGGGCTACCGGGAGTTTAAAGGGCTTGTTGCATACTCTAAATGCAGTCGTGATTCCTACGAAAGTGAGTTAGGTCTTTTAACACTTTTACTAATTTAACAAATTTAATTATGAAATTTATATAACTTGGCTTGGTAATTAAAATTAATGGTTTTGCAAACGGTTTAAAAGACCTATCCTAATGGTTGTGAGAAGCGTGCTTCTACACGTGTGAGAGTTTACAGATACTGTTGAGTGAATTGAGGAGCCGGGTCCGTTGAGCGCAAGCAAGAGTATATTTGAGTGGCTTATTTTCCTTATCGGGTGATTTTGTTTTCATAATTCTTTTTGTTTTCTTAGTTTTATTGTTAAAAGTGTAATTGTATAGTTGTATAATTTTTAGGACCATCACATTAAGCTCGGTTTTAAAATTAATAAAATAATAAATAAATTTTAACCCCGTCCTCGTTAATGTTCTTTTAAATGCTAAATTTTAAACATTGAGGACAATGTCAACCTCAAGTGTGCGGATGGGGGTAAAATTAAAATTTTTGCCTTATAGTGCCTTGATTGTGCGCAAAAGCCGGAATTGTAAATAATTTATTGCTATTATTAATGCCAGGTCTGTCTTTGGTCATGGTCAGTTTTTAAGCTTCTCGAAAGTCTTCCCATGCAAATGTTTTTCAAAAAGAAATTTTGAAAATGGGATCGTTTAGGCGGGGATAACGAGTCATGGGGATAGGTACACATGTTTATATTGTCATCCCTATTCCTCCGGTACGTGTGTGAGTTGGCCCAAATATATATAATACACATATAATACATAGTACACACATGTCATTTGAGTGCTTTCATTGATGTTCATGGATTATGGGATTGTAGTTGGCAAAATGCAAAAGTGATAGAGGCAATTAGGTTAAGCCTCGTCTGGAGAGCGAGAGTGTGGGTACTGGGGGGGTTGGGGCCTCATACATTATACATATGAGGATGGTTAAAGTGAGGGGCGGGGGTTGGGTTCCTTAGAAAACCTTTCTTGGACTTATTTTTCATTTGGTTAACCCCGACATTATGTTACGAGACGATCTGGCTTACTAGGTTTATTTGTAATTGTATTTGTTTTTGATTTTGTATCTGTATTTGTTCCAGTATTAAGCATTATGTTATTATGCTTTAACAAAAAAAAAACAAAAGAGAAAATTGAGGAAAAAGCCAAAAATATGTATGTGTATATTCAGTTATGTATTCAGTAGTTCGTTTATGTAAAAAAAGAGAGAGAGAGAGAGAGAGAAATAATAATAAAAAAAAAAGTCAAAGAAAAGCTCAAAAAGAGTCAATGTTCTTGTCAGTATTGGTTGTAAATGAAAGTCAGTGAGTTTGTTTAGTTGTTTAATCGTTGGAATAAATTAAGTCATTGTTTATTTAGTTGTTTTGTAATAAGCCGGATCGGATCGTCTGAGCTACTTCAAAAATTCCCTTCCACACCCTTACACTTGGCCCCGTTACAACCCTTTTAAGACCTCTTGATTTGCATTTGTGTCAAAGCAGCTTTATGGATATATATTTGCTTATGAGTGATACTGAGAGCAGAGTGATACTAGCACATCTTTTGCTAGTCTAGATATTAAACCGAGAGAAGAGATGTTATATTATGAGGGGTATGACCATGTGTGCCTTAACCAGAAATAAAGTACAATCGTTTGGGAGGTTCCATAGTTTTAAATTGTAACATTAAATTATTTGGTGGGTTATAAACCTTGACAGTGTCAGTTTTTGGGAATTGGGTATGACCTTATACCTCACTAGTATTAATTGTGGTAATTTATGAATCATCAATCGAGGTGTATGTGTTGCATGAGAGTTTGCTTGAGGGCAAGCAAAAGATAAGTGTGGGGATGTGATGGTCGGGCAAAAGTCGTGTGTATTATTATATTATTTGTTTACTTTTAGTTTAAATATTATATGAACTTTGGTACTTCAAGCATGTTTATGTGTTTCAGGATACTTGACGTCAAGGACGCTTATCGGGATGAATTACGGGCTTGGAACGAAGATGTAGAAGACTCATAATGATTGGCAAGCTTTCCAATGCAAAATAAATGAAGAAAATGAAGAAAATTCTGTCAGACACCCTTAGCGTGGCGCTAAGGGAGTTTAGAGATACTCTAAAGACTCACATCAGGAAAGTAGACTTTAGAGACGCGCTAAAGTCTCACCCCCTGGACTTTAGCGCCGCGCTAAAGTCCTTTAGATGGGAAATTAAAACCTAACACTATTATATTGAGTTTTCAGCCCCCATTCGACCTATCCTTCATTCCTTCAACCAAGTACAAGCCCTAGGATGATTTTCCATCATCCCGAAGCCTCCGGTTCGTTCGTTCATCGCACGCTTTCATCCTCTCATCAGATAAGCGAATCCTTCGTGATGCCGATGTCAGGCTAAAACCATTGTATTCACTTTAGGCTAGGGTTTTGTGTAAACTAACTTTGATCAGATTCTATGTTTTGAATGAGTATAAACTTGATTGATTGTTTTTAATCTTGTTTTACATTACGAGTTGATTGTTTAAACAGTTTATGATTTTGATTGTCAAACTTTGCATCACTTTTCTGGTTGTGTTCATCACATGTAGGGTTAGCTCTTATGTCATTGAACCAATAATCGTTAGTCATTGCTTATAACAGATTTTCATATTTTAAACTGGTAATTGGGTAAACCGGATTTCAGTTGTGTCAACAATTCGGTTAGGGTATCGTTTGTCCTCACAACCCAACTGTTAGGTTTAGTAATTACTGCGTAATTAATCTTAAAGAATATGTGATTAGTCGGTTATCACTTTACCTGAACCTGAAGTGAATCTTTCTCTCATAATTGATTACAGTTCGTTTAAAGTAATCGTGTGTTATTATAATCATCTTTATTAACCGCTTGACATCGTCTGTCCACCTTAGTTAATTAATTAATAATCATGAACTTTACTTGCACTTTCCATTGATTCCCTGTGGAGACGACCTTACTTACCCGTACTAGTTATAGGTATTTAAGCATCATAAATACTTGTTTTTGATTAGAGCACGACATCTACATCACCTAGTACCTTATTATGGTTCGGCAACATCTCATATACACTTCCTTGACCACTATCGGCTAATACTTAGCCCGTTCACCCATAAAGTTTGAGCCTTTATGAGTTAAACGTTCTTAGGTTAGATTTAGGGTTCTTTAAACGAACCGTAACCCTAACCTTGTTCATCTTGTTCATTTTAAACGTCAAGTTTGCTACCTTAATGTTCGCTTATACCCGATCTATCCAAGTTTTAAGTTTCAAGGCCAACCGTTAATAAAAATGTAAACTTTAAAGATCAAGAGTGTACCTTTGAACGTTTTTAGGTTACGATTTAACTTGTTATCTTGTATCTAGCTTGTATATCATAGATCTATCAATATTTGGCTTGATTTTTGGTCTCGGATTCCTTCTTTCTCTTTTGCGGCCGTAAGTGGCAATGGGTGTGTGTGTATGTGTGTGTTTTGAGTGTGAGTAGGCAATTATGGAAAGATGGAATGAGGATCTAGTGTTTTTGGGTGGTTTAAGGAAGTATTTATACTCCTTAAAGCCCATGGACCTAGGGCCCATCACATCCCTTAATCCATCTTAATTATTCCAAGTCCATATTCTTTTCTTTTATTTATTCTAATTAAATATTAACACAAAATAACTAAACACAGTTTTCTTTATTTAATATTATAATGTTTAGGATGTTACATGGCTTTTGTAACGAACTGGCTCTTTATAATGAACTGGCTTCTATAACGAACTGCCTTCTATAACAAACTGGGTTTCATTCGTCAGTTCTCCATTAACGAATTACTTAACGAATGGCTTATCGAACTGCTTCTAATCTGTTATCTCTTCTTAACGAATGAGCATAACGAATTGCTTGCAATTCGTTAGGTCTCCGCTAACGAACTAGGGTTAGGTCAGAGAATATTAGAAACATTCTCTGACATTCGTTACCTCGTACCTGACTTTTCCGGCGCCGTCATCGCCGGAAAACCGGGATCTCGCCGGAAAAGCGAGATCTCAGTTATTTTCCACCCTTTTTCACTTATTTTCGTCCCGTTCGATCCAGATCTGAGCTAGGGTGACCCCTAAGCTCATATTTTGATCGGTTTATACCCGATTCTACCCGGATCTTGTGACTTTAACGGTTTAAGGGTGTCGGCTCGTCATTTCACGACTAAATCTTGCGGAATTGGTTCCATACAAAATCATACTGTTATTACCTCGGGTCGACGCTTGGTTTCTCTTGGGTTCGGCTAAGGGAAAGAGAGAGAGAGATGAGAGAGAGCTTAAGTGTGTGTTTTTGATGGTGTATGGAATATATGAAATGAATGGATTATGGAGTAATTATTGTTTATATATGATGAGTCATGGGCTTAAGCCCATGGTCTTTTCTTCCTTCCTTTTTAATTAAGTCCATTACTCATATCTATTTAACCCAACACTAGCCCGACTCGTAATAACTCATATATTATTTTATTAACCGAAACGAGAAAACGGAATGTTACACTAGTGTGGATTGAAACATGGAGAAGACTAAGCGAAGGTCATGGTGGACTGAAAGTCTTTCTCTATCTTCACAATTGTAAAACCTTACCTTTCAATCAATGATTCCATGGTGCGATTTCATCGCTTCAGCAACACATTAATTGCGCACTAATTTTAAATCCTTTTTTTTTGCAAGCGTCTTTTTATTATTATACTACTTTCAAATCGTATTCAATAAGTAAGGTGTATCATTGCTACAAGTACCAAAAGTTTACCTCATTCATTTTAACGAGCCCTTTTTTATTTTCATATATATATATATATATAGGAAAATGATCAAGAGAGAACTCCTCCTTAGAGAGAGAACTAGAGAACTAATAATAAATTATTTTTAATTTAATTAAGAAAAATATATTTAATTTTTTTTTCTTTCATCCTTCTTATATGTTGTTATTCTTCACCACAAAAAAATATAAAAATTAAAAAAAAAACTCGTTGTAATGCATATATGCAATACGTCGACTTTTTCTTAATGCATATGTGCACTAGTGTGTATTTTTATATGCGCAATAGTGTTTATTAGCATATATGCAATTGTTTGTATTGTATATGTTCAATAGTATTATATTATATACAAAATAAAAAAATCGATATAGTACATATGTGCATTAATGTTGTATTACATAATGCGAAAGTGTGTAATGCATACAACTATTAGTGGTGTATTTGCATATATTCAATAGTGTGTATTGTATAATACAGTTGTATTGTATTATATGTAATAAAACACTATTGTAAATATGCAATAGGTATTATTAGTGCACATATGCACTACATCGACAAATTTGTATTTTTATTATTTTTTTTATTTTTTTTTAGTATCAATATCATCTTATTAGAATGAAGAAAGAAAAAAAATCACAAAATATTTTTTTTAAATAGTTAAATAGAATTCTTTACTAGTTCTCTAGTTCTCTCTTTAAGAGGGATTCTCTCTAGATCCCACCCCTAATATATATATATATATATATATATATATATAACTACTGAGATGTTTATAAAACATAAACGAACGAAAATACATCAACATAAATAAACGAACATAAATGGATGAACATAACTGGATGCTCATGAACATAAATGAACAAACATAATGCATGTTCATGTTTGTTCGTTTTTTTAATAAACGAAGATGAAAATTCAGCCGAACAGTTTGTTAATGTTTGTTTCTTTTATAGGCTTAAATTAGCATGTAAGCTGATTGGAAATACATCTAGAAGTTATGATAAATAACGTATATTTTTAGAGTAGTAACTATAGATATATTAATATAAACACTTTTAGAAAACTTTCTACATTTACAAGCTCTAATCAACAATACTAGAAAAAAGAATAAAACAAAATCCTAAAAGGGTCATATGGGTCACAGGTTAAAAGTCGTCTGAAATTTATTGCATTGTGTTTTTGTAATCATGCTAACAGGTTCGCGCGGTCTGACCTAATCTTGACAGAATTTTATGAATACATTGACAGAAGATGAATGTTATTTTAGCTCTATTGTATCCTCAAAATATAATTCTTCTGATTAAGAAGATACAATAGGTATACACAATTTCTTTGTGATCATGTTTTGTAATGTAATGAGTCATAATATTAACTTCATATTTGGTAGGAGGAGCCATCAAGGTTAAAGCTTGTATTATCATTTGCTTCATTGAAGTACCATATGAACTCTAGAAGTTAAGTGACAAGATTCATATTAATATTTTATCTTCTTTTCAAACTTGTTGGCTTGACTCAAAAAGTCAAAATTCACCCAACAAAACATATATAAAATATTTTAATATTTTTAGGTAACAGGTGGTTGTGGCGGTCGGGGTGGTGGTGACTGTCATGGTGATGGTGATGGTGGTGGTGGTGGTGGCAGTGTAATATGTCACATAAGCATGCCACATATCTGCCAAATAAGAATGTCACATTATGAAAACTAACGACGTCAGGATTTCGTTAGTCAGGGTTCATTGGTAGAAAAAAAATGATAAAAGATGGGACTGTCATTAGTCTTTTCGTTAGTTATGATCGGCAGTGGCCAAAAGGTGATAATTTAGATTATTTAAAACCAATATATTATTTTTGAAGTGATTGTAAATTGTTATTAACACAATGTTTGATTAAATAAACTAAGAACAAACACAAATCCCTTCAACAATCTACAAAACTTCCACTTAACAATAAAATTTGTCCTAATTAAGGAGAATATTAACTTAGGGTTTTCTAATTGTAAGATGAAACGAAAGATTTGATAAAGAATGCGAGAAAATAGTTTCTCAAGACAGTTTATTATCATTATAGCGTCACTTTCAAATGAGGACTTCCAATTATTACACATTTTAAAATATAAAAAAGAAATAAATCTACAAAACTTCATAATACAAAAATTTATGTATAAAAATATGAAAAACGTATACATTATTAATAAAAAATTAACTTTTAAGAACTTAGTATTTGCATATGATCATAAAATTTTCGTTGGTATAATTCATAAACTAATATAACTTCTATTATATTTGATAATAATAAAAACTAATTAACAAATTAAATGTTCATAAGTTGTTTGTGGTCAATGGCAGAGCACTCACTTTATAAGTGAGAGGTAGGGGGATCAAACCTCACTACCACCAACTTATATGGGAGATATGAGGGATGACTCTGGCTTGCCATGGTTCGAGTCCTGATCTCACCCGGTTTTACCGGCTCCTCGCTTTCGTGCCGTTTGGCGGGGGTGGGGGTGGGGGTCGGGTTTTATCCGGTGATCCCTCAACAAGTGGACCGCTAGGGGCTCCGTTCGTCCGGACTAGTGGCCGGCTCGGGCTACCTTTAGCCAATGGGGGCCGCGTATGGGGTACCCGACGTTACTTAGATGGCCGTTCAAAAAAAAACAAATTAAATGTTATTTTAATACCAACAATAACTAAACTACAAAATCTTTAAATACAACAAATACATACAAAATAATAAGAAAATCACAAACTAAACATCATACTAGAAAAAATATAACAAATTAATAATTCACCCAAAAATGAAATGATAAATTCATGTATATTAAGACGAAAATTCGCATCTAAAATAACATAATGTTGGGTCACGTTAACTACTAGACCAATGAGACACATTTGAGATATAAACAAACAAACAAAACAAACTATACTTTAGCTACATCTAATAAGTATAGCATATTTTATAAGTTCATGTAACCTTTTAAGTTTAATATCTAAACACATCCTACAAGAAAAATATACATAAACAATAATTAAAAAAAAAACAATTATTAAAAAAAACTAAAAGTAACATGCGTAACACGCGAGCTAAAAGCTAGTTAATTATAATTAAAAAACAATTGTATAGTAAATAATAAGTGGTTCATGAGTCTCATAAAACCCAAATAGTTTTTAAACCGGTTATATCTCATTTATTTATAATACTCTTTCATCATCAAATACTAAGTATGTTATTAACTTATGTATAGTAAATAAAATTAAAATAAAAATTGATATAGATATTATAAACGAATAATGTAAAACCCTAGTAATACAGTGAATAAAAGCTACTAATTTATAAAGAAAATTACATGATTTATTTGTATTTGTATTATTTTACCAAAAATATCTAAAAACATATATAATCATGTACGTTTAAAATATTTGTCATATTATAAACACACACATTCTTCTTCAAAGAAATCAATAACGGCCTTTTTTTTGTAACCACTCCTATCTCCAACCCATACCAAACCCAACCCGACACATGGCCCACCACAAACTCGGTTTCTGGAGTTGGGGAGAATGACAAAAACCAAACCCAAACCCAAAAAGCATCCCTCAACAATATAGCTAAAAGCCTAAAAACAAGTAAGATGGCAAAGAAAAGTGCCTAAAGGCAAAGCCTAAAACAGCTTATCACAGCCACGAACTGACATCCAAAAAAAACAACTATGAAACATGAAAGTTTTCAAAAATGTTACTAAACTAACTAGTATTTCAATACATGGAAGGACAAAGTGTTCAAAACTATCTTAAATCTTAACACACTGAGTTACCATTTTTAAGGTTTGTAAACATCAAAAATGCGACTTTCTATATGAGAAATTACAACATTTTTCAAGTGCCATCATGATCTTTTTATGAACGAACCATCAACTAACAAATTGCATAGCTTAGACCTTTTCATGTGGTAACAGTCATATAAAATGGCTGCCGATCAAAACCCTCGGTTTCTCATTTTCTGCTTCGACTTCTCTTCTTGCCCCATCTCTAATTTCCTCAACCCTCGTGTCCCATATTTTGTCAACTAGCTTCCACGTATCGTCACTAACAACTTGAGTCTGCACACAACAAAAATGCACCATAACACATGTTGAGACTTAAATCCATATGTAAACATTTGTATTGTTTAATATATTAGATTATTATTGAAACAATATAACTTTGTAACCATACATGACGTACTACTTAATAACAAAAACTATAGGTGGCAATCATGAGCCATTCTTTATAGAACGCGGTTTATTTGGACAATAATAAATTGTATATGGATTTATTTAGGTAATCAATTAATCAACGGGTCACATGGGACCTACTCAAATCAGTCAATAGGTCAAAACGGGCAGCTAACATAACACTTGTTAAGTTAAAAACGAGTCTAAATGAGTGAGCACCACACACTATCATTGTTAAATATCTTTAGTCCAGGACTATTTTGACCCGAACCAAAGAGACTTATTTAAACGGACTGTTTTGACCCGAACCTCGTTTTGACCCAAACCAAAGTGACAACTTTTTAAAACAGCCCGCGTTGACCCAAATTCATTTTCACCCGAATCCATGCTGACCCAAACCAAGGTGACCTTTTTTTTAAACGGCCCTTTTTGACCTGAACTCACCCTTCATTTGAACTTTCTCTAACCTGAACCCAGCTTGATCATTACCTGTTTTGACCCGACCCACCTGTTTTGCCAAGCCTAGACAAGACCCAACCCAACCCAAACCAAAAGGGAACCCATTTTTGATCCCTTAATTTGATCTGTTACCAATCACTTAAATCACGTCTATAAACTTTGAAGTTTGAACTAACCTCCATCGGACGCGGAGCACCAAAAGTTACAAAGCCGACATTTCCAGGTGCAAATGTGGCCCTACCAGGAAGAGATGCACCATATATTCCCCATCTTCCCGCATATATCAGTGCGGCATATTCATCCACCGGGGTCACACTAGGCTGAATGATAAAAAATGAAATTAATAATAATAATAATGGGAATAATAATAATAATAATAATAATAATAACAACAATAACAATAATAATAACAATAATAATAATAATAATAATAATAATAATAATAATAATAATAATAATAATAAGAAGAAGAAGAAGAAGAAGAAGAAAGCATATGCATATATATTTTAAAACATCAATTTCAAATAGATTATATAGCATAGACAATTTAAATAATATCTTATACATTCAACTGTAAGAGGAAGACAGAAGTAGTGATAACCTGAGATATCCGAGGGGCAGTTTTGTAGATACTCCAAATTTCATCAGCTTCAATTTCTCCCTTCTCAAGTAGAATATCTGAATACAGTAACAATGTGTTCTTAAGTAAAATTAAGCGAGTATGTTATATTCACTTATCAAACCTGTGATCTCTTCTACTGCAGAATAATATTCTCGTAACACAGAACAACATTTTTCCATTGCAAAACGCATGTACTCGTCCTTTAATGCTTCTAGTTTGGAAGCAAGCTATGAAAATAAAATAAAACTATTTTCACGACCAACAAAACATGACACCCTCAATATAGATTCATATGCAAATGCGCTTACATTTGGCACTAAATCATGTTTCTTCCGGTAGTAAGCCTTCCCAAATGATGTCATTCCAGACTGGAGAATTAAAAACTCAGCATGCATTGAAGCTTCTAATGTAGCCTTTGCAGATATCCAACATAAATTGTCTAATCCAAACATCTCCTCTTCAATTACTCTAGCTATCATATTAATTCAGGAGCGAATATCAGATACCATGTGTGCTGGTGGGGGTGGGGGTGTTATTTCGAAGAATCAGGATTAATATATACTTACGAGCACAAGCACGGACAATGGAGTTTACATAATCTGATTTCCTTTTAAACACGCGCCCTGAAATCTCTGAGTATTGCATGTTTGATTGACTCTTAACAGAATTGATATCCGTCTGCATATGAAACAATATGTATAAGAAGATACAGATATACATACATACACACACACATATATATATATACACACACACACTTACCCCCTGAAAAGGACGGTGGGGATCTGGAAAGTAGCATGCAAGAACTGAAACCGCAGCTTCTCTATACGCCAACCTCAGTTTTAGCTCTTCAGGGACTTCACTTTTATCTTCTTGGCCCGTTTCAAAGGTTCCTTTTTGCTGAAAAATAAGCCATCAATATTTCTTAATCTTAACTAAATGTGACATATTAACTCTCTTCATAACGTTTGATACATACCCTTTTCAAGGCTTCTAGAAGCTCTTCTCGCCCTATGTAGTCCATGTCCTTTCTGGCAGTCAAAATGCCAGCTTCATTCCTGTTAACTTAATTGTCAGCTTCTAAATTTCAAAACTAACATGTTAGAAGCATAGTTATCAAATGTGTTAGGCGCACTCAAGGCGCATAGGCCTCTCTGAGGGCCTAGGCGCTATGCGCAAAAAAAGCATGGACTTAAAAAAAGCGCACTTAAATAAAAAAACAAAAACAAAATTTGAAACGGAAAATATCACTTTTTTCAAATACCAAAATAATTCAAAACCATAATCCTCAACATAAAGTACCAAAATATTCTAAACACCCAAAGCAAGTACCAAAATGATCGATCTCTTGCTATTCATGAAAAACTCGCAATAATCTGCCATAATAGTGAAAGTTACTGATGTGATCAACTGTTTATTGTAAGTATGTATTTAGTAGAACAATTTTGAAATGTTAATTGTAGCCATGATAATTAAGGTTACCGATGTGTTCAAATGAGAGAAATTATTATTTATTTTGATAATTTTGTTCTTGGCTTCTTGCTTTGTGAACTGAAAAACCAGAGATTGATCATTTAATAATGATATTGAGTTAATTTTGTTAAACCTATTAATATTAGGTAAGTTGTTTAACTAAGTTAAGTGATAAATCAAAAAACAAAAATCAAGCTAAAATATCATAAAAAAAACTAGCAACTGCCTACTAATTGCCTAAAATTGCGCCTGCTTTTATGGAAAGCGCTGCAATTGCGCTTCTGCTGCTAAAAACGCCTAGGCGCAAAAAAGCAACGTTTTTAATAACTATGGTTAGAAGTCACAATGTCAACGTAGTTAAAACTTACAGTATATTCTGCAGTTCTGCTCCAGTAAAATCTTCGGTTTTGTCTGCGATTTCCAGTAATAATGTTTCCCTTTCCTCCTCGGACCGAAAAAACTTGTTTCTCGCATGCACCTAAAGTGATAAAACTTGAATAATCATAATAATAAGATTTAATGAATGCGGATACTGGATAGTGAAGATGGAAATGTTTACCTTTAATATGGCGAATCTACCGTCTCTAGAGGGCAGACCAACCCTAACAATCTTATCAAACCGACCTTTCCTTAAAAGAGCGGGATCAAGAATATCCAGTCTATTGGTTGCGCCAATAACCAACACCTACATAGTAGTGTTAGCTTGTGCAGGAGGACTATTATTAAGTATATAATGGAAAATAATGAGTACTTGAGATGTTGACTCTTTGAAACCGTCCATTTCTGTTAATATTTGAAGCAGCCCTTGTTCCCTCTCTGCACCACCCTATCAAGTCACAGTTTGGAACAGAAAATCATGAATGTATATTTTTATGTCTGAATGTGTGTAATGTATGTATTTTCCATACAAAACGTATATGTATGTATATTTATAATTATGTATATGCATTATTGCATTTAAAATACATATGAATGTATGAATAAAATGTATGTATGTATGCACATATATGTGTATGTGTGTGTGTACGAATAAATACGTATATGTATGTATATATGTATGCATGTATATGTTTTCATACTAGTAAAATGATTTGAAGAGTCACCATTATGTAAAAGCTGCAAATTAGTTTAGTTGTAAATAACAAGTCGGCTTGTATTCTTTTAAATAACTAGCAACCTAATGAAGATACATTTATTTGAGCCGTAACTTTATTGTAGGTAAATCAGATATAACCGTTAACAAAAAATGTTAGAAAAAAAATACTAAAGAGCAATTCTTGGGTTCGTTCTACTTCTAACTGCACTGATGAGTCATGAGATCTTTTGTAATAACTAAATTAGTCAAAAATACTATAGACGTCTACATATTTGTTAAATAAATACAAATATAGAAAATGAAAGAAAACCACAATATCATATATTAAAAGATATAAAAAAAAGTATTGAAATTTTGAACTTTTTTTCTACCGATACATATGTACAGGGGTCTTTATGAAAAACTTCAGGGGCCATTAATGAAAAATCGCTTCTTTTTCAGACCTTGTCACGTATCAATGGTTTCAAGTACAATATTTTAGAGGTGTGAACAAATGTAAATTAAGATGTTAAAACATTATTTGGAGGTTAAAAGCAAGTACTGTTACCATACCCCGCCAATATCAGGACCGCCACGTTTACTACCAATAGCATCTATCTCATCAATAAAAATAATTGAAGGAGCAAATGATCTTGAACTAGCAAAAAGATCCTTGACACGTGACGCTGCAACTCCAACAAACATCTGCATACAATTTCAAAGTTACCCATCATCCTGCCAAACCTTAATTATTCCACCTTCAAATCTAATATAAATAGAGTGAAAGGTTAATATACTGGTTTTGACCTCAACAAAATCTGTGCCATTGGCTGCAAAGAAAGGAAGACCCGCTTCACCAGCAATAGCTTTTGCTAGAAGGGTTTTACCCGTTCCAGGTGGACCGTGAAGTAGTACACCTTTAGGACAATATATACCTTTATTTTGAAACTCTTCCTCATTCTTTAATATTCTAACAATTTCTTGCAATTCCCTCTTTATATATTCTTGTCCGGCAAAATCATCAAATGTGACACCCGTTGTCTCTTCCGCTGATATAAATTTCGCCCTGCACCCATTTTTTAACACATGTACATATGAATGGATTGATTATTTAGTTATTTTTATAATAAATTTATATATAATAATAATTAGTATATAATCTGGATCGGGATCATTATAAAACTTCCAAATAATTTAAAAACTCTTAATGACCAATCATTTTGTTTATTTAGTTTTTATATTTAATGTCATTTGAGGGTATTCTTGTCATTTATTATGTCATTTTATGCTTACATATATGTAAATTGGTTATTACACATATATGTAATTTTTTTTACACATGTAAATTAGTGATTAAATATATCATATATGTAATCATAAAATTACAAATAACAATTAACAAATGACAAAACTATGCTCATATAATATTAAATATATAAAATAAATAAAGAAAATAGTTGGTTATCAGGAATTTTTGAAGTTTCTTAAACCCTTTTGAGTTCTGAAAACCTATATAATATATATTAAATATGTTAACTAAAAAGTAGTGAATAGTAGGCCCATTTCGTCTCAATTCGATCTTTTAACAAGCCAATCTCGAGTGCTTGGTTCATAAAAATTGAGGCACTTACCGACTCTCTCCTAAAGATCCAAGTGTCTGGTTTTTGATAGGTTGTCTAATCTTTTTGGGCGGACTTCCCAAATCACACGGGATTAACTTTGCATAGATCGGTCTCATCATATTGTCAATCCATACATACAATCCTATAGCAAGTGCAAGTCGCATTGACCACACGACAATAGTTGCAATACTTGAGTACACTTCTGTATTCATGTTAACAACATCCACATTCACCACTTGTTGATGCAACTTTTGCCAAACATCATTCCAGCTGTCAACTGGCATACGGTCAACGATATGTCTCTTGAATACAACTTCCTTTTTTGATTCTCCATCCTTATAATAGGGTAGAATCACTGATACTGTTTGACCGTAATTTGAGTACTCCATATATTGAACATTATTTGAATTAAGGAGTTGTAAGAATTCACTATACGCGATCTTGTGTGAATTTTCCGGATCCCACTCGGTTCCTCTTAGTTTTTGCTGCATTGTTAATAAAGTTCTGCTCCAATTTGAAGCCATGACAAGTTGTCTTTCTAACTGTGTGTTTGCTTTTCTGTCAAGCTCCTCAAGTTTGTTAATACGGTCTTTTTCTGACTCCTTCAGCTTCTGAAAACATAATCAGTTAAGTAAAAATATATTATTAGTTATGGGAAGGTTAAAATGAAAAGACTACCAAGTCATGAGGGTAAAAAAAAAGAAATTTGGACCGTTGATCAAGTCAGATCAATGGCAATTTCGTAAGAAAATGGGAGTTAATTAGGACTGAGAAAGGCAAAAGAAAAAAGCCACACTCTAGTTGCGACATTTTTTAAATGAATATAACTTTTATATACTTCATTGTGTTTTACTTTTTTCATTGGACACGTTTACCCCTTTCCCTATGGGACGACACATCCTGGTGGCTTCTCACACTTGCCATGATTTAACCCTTTTCAGTATAACCACCCCTTATCATTATTAGATATAAATTTAAGTATAGTTTAATTAACTTTCTTTGCCTTCATCACTTAAACCATATCATGTTATCATTGGAACATTTGTTTGCAATATTATCATTCGAACATTTCTTGCAAACAAACAAAATGATAAAACTATTTCTAGTGTAAAAAATAAATGCAATTATTTTTGTTATAGTAGCACATCATTTTTTTAAAAAAAAACTTTGTACGGCAATGCATACGCGGGTCTAAATCATGAATCCCTAGTATGCCTGTAAAGAACCAAACGTTCAGTGAACCGTTGGGCTGGAAGTTCATTTATGTTTGTTTAAACGAACATGAACGATTTTTTTGTTAAACTAGTTAAACGAACAAACATGAATATATGCCTCGTTTGTTAGCTTATGTTCGTGAACATTCGTCTACGTTTGTTCATTTACAATTTGTTTTATAAATGTTTTAGGGCAAACAGATAGTTAACTTCAAATTAGTGTTCACTCAGTCATGTTCAGTTATGTTGGTGAACCATTCGTTTATACTACTGAAACATGTCCATATTCTTAACGATTGAACATGAACAAGAAAATCCGTTCTTTTAATTCAATCATTTGTTTGGTTATCGTTTGGTTTGTTCCACTAGTCAGACCTACTCTGTAGTTCGTAGCAATTCCTTTCTAAAGACATTAAACTGAATAATAATAATAATAATAATAATAACGCCTAATTCACCTAAACAGTATCAAAATTCATACCTCGAACAGCTGCAATGACTCTGAATCCGGTTGCTGCTGCGAAGAAGAAGCCCTAACTTTGAGTCTACTGGTGTTGGCATTAGAAGAAGATAAAGGTGGTGTTTTGTTGAGGTGTAATACACGAGTGAAGAAAACATGAGGAGATGAGTAGGATAATGGTTTAACTTTAGCTAGGGTTTTGTTACAAGCACAAGCAGGTGATGGTGATGGTGATGATGATAAACACACCATTTGCACACCTCTTTTCTTTCTTCTTATCCTTGATTTGGTTAGCAGCAGCAGCAGCAGCAGCAATGGAGTTGATTTTGGCGGCAGCTTTCGAGCTCTACCTTTATCTACAAGTCAGTCCGGTGTTATATTGCCTTCAAAGATAACTACTCTATTAGTTAACTATTTTACATTATGCCAAGTACTAATAACATGGAGACCCCGAGGACGTTTGTGTAGAGATCAAATTCGTCCATATTAACCGCTCATGTCTAGTAAAAAACTATTTTATTTGTAGGTCATGGAAATATGTGATAACTCATTCACTTGGGATTGAGAGGTTGATTTCGTGAAAACTACCCGCTTTTAATAACAGCTTTTTACATGTATGATGTAACATGTTACACAACATAAAGTGAGGTTAAGGGAATCATAACAAAGCAACAATCCAAACAAAAGTACCATTATAAAAAGTAAAACTCTAACATGAGATTGTGAATAAAAATATAGAAGCAGAAAATAGTAGATCCAATAATAAACTAGAAATATGCCACTAATGACACTAAGGCTATGCAAATTGGTAATATGATCTTGTTTTTTTGGTGGGGATTGTGAAAATGAACCTTTTTCGCCATTTGAAAAATGTGTTTTTTCACTAACATTGGACAAATGTAATTACGTAACTGATTTAAACAGGGCTAAGATGAACAAGATATCGATGCTTGAAGTTGTGTGTTCGAAACTAAAAAAGATATGTAAATTGAAAAAAAAAGGACTATAATTAGTGGGAATTTGTTCCACGTAAAAGGAATGACAAACCTTGGAGTGAGTTATAAGGGAACACTCATTAGATGGTGTTTCATTAGGCAAATGAATTAGTGGGGTCTCTAAGGGTGCGAAGCAGCTTCACTTTGCATTTCATACTCGTGTTATCATGAATCGCTTCAGAGCAGTCTTTATGTTTTTGAATGTGCATTTGGTTCAGGTGAATATGTTCAAAAGTGGTCCATAGCCTATGTTTCATAAGTTATGGCAAAAAAAGTGAAAAACCTTTGAACTTATTTTGGTTTAGAGACTTTCGAACTACTATGTGTAGAAGTTTGATCCAAGGTAAACTAGGAACCTCTCGGTCCATATGTTGGTCCAAGGATAGATCAT
Organism: Bidens hawaiensis; assembly: GCF_021521415.1. Classification (NCBI taxonomy): domain Eukaryota; kingdom Viridiplantae; phylum Streptophyta; class Magnoliopsida; order Asterales; family Asteraceae; genus Bidens; species Bidens hawaiensis. The sequence goes on from NW_027491587.1 coordinate 369,581, forward strand.
GGCTCTTAAGGGATGTCTGAACACACTCATAGCTCTCTGAAAAGTGTAACGACATATCATAAAGACAATTTAACTTTTTCTTGAAATAAAGTTGAGTGATTTGATAGTTTTAGGTGACTATAAAACTAAGGTGGTGTTGTAGTTTAAGAAACACTTGAAAAACACGTGCATCTCATAATTAAGAGCAAACACAAACAAATATTTTAGCAGCAAAGAACATACTCATGTTCGCTCGGTATATTTCATACTTGGTTGTGCCTTCCAACAATATAACTATTGTTTTGGTTGTAACTAAGGAGGCAAAAATGTTCTCACGTGAGACATAAAACATGTTTTTGAGAGAACTTGGTCATACACTTGTTCAAGTTTTCCTTAATATTTCAACTATAACAACCGGGTTAATCTTTTCTTTATGTTTTGTAACTTCCATTCGACATCATAATCCAATTTAAAGGTATGTTCCTTGATTTCTAATGGATTAATGTATAATATGTTGTACAAATAGAAAAATCCATAGGAGAATATATGCAACTTTGATATTCAGTTTAACTGCATTGAGTTTTTTTAGAACCGAAAATGATATTAGTTTATTACCAAACTAAAAACCAAGTATGTAATTTAGTTTGGTGTTAATTGGGTTAAAATCGATTATTTAAGATCCCTAATGAGCCGTCGTTGATCATTGCCATGCTATATCATAAAATTACTAAATAGTTGATTACAAAAATGATCCATGTAAATAGGTCAAAGTCACATCTTTAAGTATTAATGCCTTGTTCTTAAGTTTTTTAACCAAGGAAATAAAAGGAAATGAGAGGGAAGGATAAGAAAGGGAAGAGAAGAGAAGGAAATTCTTTTTAATTAGGTGTGTTCTTGAGTTGGAAGAAAATTAGAGGAAATGAAGGGATAACTATGTTAAAAATAATTATCATTAGTAATCATCCCATTTTTGGGAGGATAACTTATTGGGAAAATATATTAATTTAATCTCTCCTAACTCCTCCTACTCCTTTCCTTTCCATCTTAAAAAAAACTCAAGAACACTCATTTTTTAACTATCCTTAGTTTTCATTTCCTTTCCATCCTTTAAATAACTCAAGAACAGGGCGTAAAGGCCCCCCTAATTATGGTAGCCTAAACCACCATCAAGTATATCCATTCCGTGGCTACACCCTGTTTATATTCATAAATAAATTTGGGCTTTTTATAGCCAAAAAAAATTTTAATTCTCAAAAGGTCTTTTATCAATGTTTAATTGCTCAAAGAGTTGTCTCTGATCGTGACGACTTAGCCATCATTATGAACCACCTTCCTCACCCATTTTTAACTCATCGAAAGCATGATTTATCTATGTGATTTGCATTTGGACTTGAACCACCGATACACTATGTCGACGAAAGTCAAAGTGGAGGGGACGGGGCGACTATTTTTTTTCTCCAAAGCCAAAATTGTCGACTATTAAAGGGTGGTAACTATCGTACATTTAAATATGTTTACCTTTATCTATTTTGTTATTGATGACGTGGGTACCAAAAAAAGAATAAAACTCATATACGAAGAAGCTGCATGCACTGGCTTCTAAACAAAGATGCCAAAAAGCTAGGAACCTCACCAGTCATCACAATGGCTTATGAGCTCATAAGCTTAGTAGCATCTTGCTATTGTGTCACACCCGATTAGGAAAATGCAGAAGCGTAGTACGAGAATGCAACAGACACCTCTGGTATCAACCACATTGTTTACAAAGAAAATTAACAAACTAATTTACATCTTGTTACATTGTTTTAACTACTATTATAAACTAAGTGTTTCACAACATAACCGGTTCTTTAAGTTACTTTATGTAACAACTCAGGTTTTCCAAATCAATACTTTTATTAATTACCCGACTCACTTCGATGTTCGGGAAGTTCAATTACGTTTATCGAGTGTAACCTATTATTATAATATTATTATTTAACTAATTATTTGTAACTTCCACTTTTTGGTAAATTCAACCCCAAAATATAAAGTTCAACTCTTTTAGTATCCATTCTCAACTGCAAGGGCTAAAGTGAAAAGTGTATTTATAACCCATTTAACAAAACTGGATAACTCGTTTTTGAATCTGGATCCAAACCAAACCCGAACCCAAAACGTTTAATACAACCGTAATTTGTTTGCTTGAGCCCTAATCTTCGTCGTATATTGAGAATTGATTTGTTAGAACGTTTATACGCGTAACACGAACTCCATCGACGATCTAATTAAGGATATACAATCAATTTGATACTAATTAACTTTAGTAACGGGTCGTCCATAACCTAATCTGCATATACTAACAAAACTTTGTTTATAATACAATTAAACAAACCTGCACCTTATATACAACTCTTCGTCTATAACCCTCAAAGCAATTGAGTTTTCATCGATGTTTAGTAGGCCGTTAATCTCCGTATGGGGCCGCGACCTGTCGTGCATCGTTTACCATCAATAAAATCTCGTTCCAGGTAACTAAATAGTAATTTATGATCGGTTTTAGGTGCATAATCAAAACCCTAAATCAATTGTAACAAACAATCAACGAATCTATCGATTTATGCATTAGGGTTTCTTCTTCGTATGGGGTATAACATTATAAAGGTTATATTAAATCGTTTTCAGATATTAATCAACTGTCAAGTTGGAGCATATGGTTGGGCACTGTGTTGTGATTCTGGTGGTTACGGGTTCGAACTCAGCCACCCGACATTTTAGGTTTTATTTTCTTTTTATTTGTTTTGATTAATTATTATAATTAATTTTAATAAATGGTAAATTATATTAATTATTAGATAAATATGATTTCATTAAAACCGGCATCTTGGAGTCATGTTTCTTGTCAAATTCCATTAAAAAAGCTTTTGTTACGTATATATATATATATATATATATATGTATATTGATATTTATAAGTATATTTTAATAATAGTGGGCCTTATTCTTTTTATTTAAACCCCGACACCTTAATTCACGATTCTCGTCGTTGAACGTCTTTATAAACTTGCTCATATATATATATATATATATATATATATATATATATATATATATATATATATATATACTTATTAAATAGATTTTTATTAATATATTCAAACACGTTTTATTTACATCTTACTATATATTATATCTTGGATAATTATTGGGAAATTTATAATTAATAAGAGTATTAAAAACAAGGACCGTAGGGATTAATAAATTAATATCTTAATCCAAATCATAACACAAATCACATCGAAGTATTAATTCATTAAATTACATTATATCATTTGTAATTGGTTTATATTATTATAGGTAATTGGGAATCCTTGTCGGTGTATGCCGACGGATTTATCCTTCTCACAACTTCCACATTTGTATTTTGTTCATCTGATCAGGTGAGTAATCATTCCCCTATTTTACTTGCTTTCAAATGTTTTGGGGACACTTGCGTACCATTTATCAAATTATTTATCTTATTATTTCTCAAACGCAAACTGTGATATTTGTGTTGTGTATCAATTGAATGACTGTTTGTTACTTGCTGTTTTCTTGCTTGCTTACTTGAATCGCATTCGGAGAGGTCCAACGTAATCTCATTATAGTATGATCATACGACCGTCGTAGTGGCCGGAGCCCGATCGCATTGGCAATGGTTTCACCGACACTCATTACTTGCTTAACACTTTCATTGTTTATACTCATAGATAACAGTTTTGCTTATTTTTACTCTATTATTTATATCATTATATATTATCATTTTGTTTGTGTCAAAACTGGTAAATCTACTCACTCAACATGTGTTGTTGACAAATATATATATATATATATATATATATATATATATATATATATATTGTACGCATTTGCAGGTTATAGATTGGATTGCTTATCGAATTGAAGCTCACGTAGAGATGACCTTAGGATGTTAAACATAAACAAGAATAGTTGGTTTTGTATTGTAATTTTCTCTATTTTTGTTGTACTTAAATGTTGGTTGACAATTAATAAATTAATTAGATATTGTCGCTTTACAATTGCATGATAGTACCTTGTGAGTTGTGGCAATCAGCTCACGCCCCGACATTTCCGCCGTAGGTTGGGGTGTGACAGATTGGTATCAGAGCCGAAGGTTTAAGATAGGTCGTTAGTGGTGCCTTAGTAACATGCTTAGAAACCCTATACGTGCTTTTTTATTTACCTGATGTGTTAATTTGGGTGTTTACAGCTTGCGTAATTACCTTCTAGACTAAGTACTTATTTAACTGCTTAGTTTAATGCTTATTTTATTGTCATGCACACACAACTCCGAGCTCATGTCTCACTCTCAAAATATTTTTATAATTTCGAGACTATGTCTTACTCTCAAAATACTTTTATAACTCCGAGGCAACGCCTCATTCCCAAGATATATATTTACATTCAAATTTTTGTTGGTCGTTTTCGTTGACGGGAAATTCTTTTAGGATTTCCTAAGTTTTGTTTTTACCTTTTAAACGTTTAACGTGATCAGTTAACTGTTACATCTTTCCATTTCGTTTTATTGTTATTATTATTACTTTTTTAATGTCTAGTCGGTGTGAAAAAATCTATGGGACGCCATTTTCACAATTATTATATTTACGATATTTGGTTGGAGCATTATCACATGTGGTGATACATCGATAAACTTACGTTATTTATTATTATTTGTTTATGTATTTGATTTTATTTGAAACAAGTTATCAATTGACTTAATTACTTAATTGATACTTTTGTTACTTGTTTAGTTGTTTGTATGTTTGATTTCATTCGAAACAACCTATTATATGATTTAGTTACTCAATTACTTAATTATTCAATTATATTGGATCAAGACTTATTGATTCAATTCGTTCACATACTCACAAATATTTTTATTCTCATAATGGAGCACAAATCATTCATTCACTGGGACTCTGTTATCACAAGTCCATCAAAACATTTTACTATTTAATTATCTAATCGGTTATCTCGTACTCATATTATCACATTCACAAATTATCAAGAGCAATTGATAACTATTTTCTCATACACATATTATAACATCCTCAAACTATCAAATATAATTAAAGTATTATTAAATACCTTAATATTTAAACAATATCCCTCATGTTCATGATTATCACGTTATCAATTAACGAACTTATCACAAGTAACTCAATACCCCCAATAACTATCAATTACATCTCCGTTATCACCCTCAAATTTTAAGTATTAATATTTTAATTTTTTTATGCTTCGATAAAATCTCATATTAAATCACCTCATTGATTATATCATCTACTTAGCAAATTGTCGTATAGATTATCTCATTTAAATTCTGACTTATCCTTAAGTCATGATTAACGCTAGCACAACTTGTGTCGAATTTCATTTTTTTTCCTTAGTAGCTAATAAGAGATTTACACAACTTATTATTTATACTCATTTAATCTCAATTTACATAATTATAGAATGATTTCTACATCACAATATAGATCATATATTCTCTACACTCGCTTTATGACCATAAGTATAGTCAAAGAGATAGCTCCTACAATCTTTAGGGCATAAATTCTAACTCAAAACACTAATACAATCCATTTAATCTTGTTCACTAATTTATTTCAGAGAAATTTCGATTCATTTACCCTTACTCACCCTCATAACAACAATAATAACAAGCGCAAACTAAATAATCGAGTTTAGGTTACTAAGTAAACCAATTATCAATCTCAACGAAATCATAGTGTCCCAAACAAGAACCCTTACACCAGAATACGCTCGTTCCGTCTTATTTATGATTTTCGTCATCCGACTAAATCCTTGTGTCATTCTTACACCCACTATAACCGTTATGGTTATCCCGTTCAGACTTTTCGTACGCTGCCTACGACACAAGACATCCCTCAACGGTCTATGTCGTCGACTTAGCTTTATACACCTGCTACACGTGCCTTCTACAATTATGGAGACCCTAATCACCTTCGCAACGCATTGCTCTTTACTCATTCACGCCTGTGACATCTGACCCGATCCGACCCGACCCAGGTACCCGTTTCTCTGACCCGATCTCTTTCTTTTATTATGTAATATTTATACTAATATTTTACTTTTAATAATAATATATATATTTTCCTTCCCGCCTCTTTCTTTCTCCTTCTTTTCCCTCTTGTCGCCGTCCCGCCCTTAAGCCTTGTTTCCCTCTTTTTTTTCTAACTCTTTGCTTGTCCCTTGTTCCTTCCCACCTAAGGTTGTCTGCGCAGCTCCACGCGCTAGACCCCTTACAAGGAAGCCTGCGTGAAGACCACCTGTTTCAGCGATGCGCGAGACGAACTCTTCTCGCAGCGCGCTAAGAATTGTAATTCTTCTCGCAGCGCGCTAAGAACGGTAGTTCTTCCCGCGACGCGCTAAGGAATGTAGTTCTTCTCGCAGCGCGCTAAGAGTCGTAGTTCATCCCTCGACGCGCGAAGAATTATAGTTCTTCCCGCGGCGCGCTAGGAATTTTAGTTCCTCCCGCGGTGCGCTAAGAAATGTGATTCTTCCCGCGACGCGCTTAGAAATGTAGTTCTTTCCGCGACGCGTTAAGGTTGTTTCTGTCTGCCTTCGCGCTCGCGCTCTCTTGACCTTCTGTGTCTGCCTTCGCGCTCCAGCCTTCTCGCGCTGAACCCTTTGAGTTTTCTTCTGTTTAATCTAGCCGTTTGCTTTTGTGTTGTCTTATCTGTTGTGCTGTTGACCTAATCTGCTTTATGTCTGAAAGGCCACTTTTGGCGCAGCATGCGCACCAACCCCATTGGTTGGCAGAAAAAGTGACTGACATTATCTTTTGAGATCTGCTTTTGCCATGCTTGACCAGTACCTTTTTTCTGAACCGCCCATGCCTTTTTACTGTTCCCTGACAGCTTTATCTTGCCCCCTGCAGCTGCCATATCTTTTGATATCTTTTGTTATCTTTTGTTTTGTCTTGTTCTGTTTGTCTTGGAATCTTTTCCCCTTTTTCTGGAATTATGTCTCCTAGGGTTTTCCTATAAATAATAATAATATTTTCATAACACTACACACACAAGACACTTAATCTCTCCTGTTCTCTTGCTCCTTGCTCTCTCTGCCGCCTCCCTCTCTGCCTCCGTCTTCCTCCCTGATCTGCCCTGCTTTTCCGGTAATATATATATATAATAATTTACTTATTAATTATGCTAACTTGTAATCAAGACTTAAAACCGATCGTTAAAACAATAATCTTATTTATAGGTTAACTTGTGCTTGTTTAAAGTTGGTTCTTGCTTTATCTTACACCGCATCGTTTATCAAGTGAGTAATCTCGTACCTAATCCCTTTTTGCTTTTAATGTTTTGGGATGTTCATGTGTTCATACAAACTTAGAGTCTTAAACTTGTTTATGAACTTTAGTCGCGCAGTATCCCATGTGTTGAGGACGTAGACTTGGCTGTTTATTTGTATGTGTGGATCATTAACCGTCTTGTCGGTCTATTCCGCAGTTTTCATGGTACCATTAGATGAACACGGGAGAACTATCGTTATTGATTTTCTCTTTTGTTTACACATGCACAGTTTGTCTTGTTTGTGAGCTCAATTGTGAGCACTGGCAGTCTTATGAATCTTAGAGTTGGTCCCGATCAGATTACACCCTTGTTGAAAACCAGACATACACATGTTGCGCGCAGATTTATTGTTATCTATGTATTGTATTAAACTTGATTTCCCACCAACACGCAAGTGTTTGACGTTTTATTTTAACACATGTTCAGGTTTGCAGTAGCTATTTTGGAGCTTGTGGACACGTAGGAAGTTTTCTTTATTTTGGACCTAGATTAAAATGTATCAAGACAAGTTATTGCTGTTCGAATATTTTGCCTTATAATATATTGATTTATGTTGATTTATATTATTTGTGTTTACTTTGCGCGTGCGCGAATGAATGTATTTATTAAATATTGACACCCAATAGTGTCACGAGTAATGAAACAATATGTGGCGCCCCGATGTATAATCCGCCTTTGGTCGGGGTGTTACAGATTGGTATCAGAGCTCGTTGACTTTAGGATAGGTGGTTAGACGTAACGGCCTAGAATACCTAAGAGTCCCTTCTCGCGCATGAGAGAAATCTCATGTTTGCGCGCTTATTGTTAATTACTCGATATTTATGAATATGCTCGCGCTTGCGCAGTATATGATTTTATGTTTTATTTCGCGATATTTCGATTTTTGTTGAATTTCGATTTTTATTGATTTTACTTACATATTCGTTTGTTGGATTTGAAAATCCGAAAAGTCATGGTGATACATGAATAGTTGATTTTCAAATTCCATTTACGATTATGTTCTGAGGTTGGAGACTTGAAAAGTCATGGTGATGCATGAATTGTCAACCCCCAATACTCATTTTCTTGTATATTTTATATTGAAGATTGAAAAGTCATGGTGATACATGAATCGTCAATCTCCAATACTCGTTTGCTCGTATATTTTAAATTGGGAATTCGGAAAGTCATGGTGATACATGAATTGTCGATTCTTGATTTGAATTTGTTACCTTTATTAAGTCTGCATTTAGGGTCATTTATTTTACTTTAACTTTTGACAGTAACTGACTCCGCGAAACCAAGCTTTTCGAGGTTATACTTTGCGCTAAAACCAAGATATTAACTAAAATTAAAATTTTTATAGAATGCCTCCGCTATCTCGCCGATTTCAGAGAAGAGAAGCCTCGCGCATGCGTAGACAGCAACGTTCCCAGGAAATGGCCGCCGCAATAGCCCAAGCTTTGAGCCAAAACAATACCAACACCTCTGGTTACAACATTAAATCCTTTAACGCGGGTAACCCTCCAAAGTTCACAGGTCTTGAAGGAGCCACCGTGATGCTCCAGTGGCTTGAGAAGATTGAAAACACTTTCCTCCACACCCAATGCCCCTCAGACAGACGAACCCTATATGCTTCCAGTGTCCTGGAATCCAGAGCGCTTACATGGTGGAATGGAGTAGCTCATGCGCGTGGCGCAGAGGCTGCTTCTAGCATGACATGGGAGGAATTCAAGGAAATTCTTACGCGAGAATTCTGCCCTCCCAACGAAGTTAAGCGCCTGGAGGAAGAATTCTGGAACTTGAAGCAATACAGCGGAGAAGCGAGCGAGTACGCGACGCGCTTCCATGAACTAAGCCTGCTTGTCCCTCACCTTGTTACCCCTTCCCGCCGAGCCATAGAGAAATTCCTTGGGGGTCTCCCCATGGAAATTCAAGATTCTGTATGGGCCAGGAACCCAGTAACCCTCTCTGACGCCATTGAGTTGGCCGCTGTGCTCAGCGACAACCATGTCAGAGCAGGAACCCTGTTCCTGCGGGGAGCTGAGAAGACCAAACTCACCAAGACTGCCCCTGAACCAACAGAAACCAAACCTGAACCCTCAAACCGTAACAACCTCATGCGCAGGCGCAAGGCCTATGCGCTTACCAACCCGCCCATTGTCCAGCAACCCGCATACCAACCCCCAGTTTACGCGCCTAACCCTCTGTCAGCTTACCCAACTCCCCCTGTAGTTCACAACTATGCCTTAACCAATCCAGCACTCCCTGCCCCGCCAACTAAGAAACCTTACACAGGAAACCACCCCTTTTGCCCAACCTGTAGATTTCACCACCCAACCCAAACCCCGTGTCGACTTTGTACCCGATGTGGCCGCGCTGGTCACCTTGCAGAAAACTGTAGAGTCCCTCTCGCCAACCCAATTGCGCCAACACCACCAGTCTACCCGCAGAACCCACAACCAACCTACCAAAACCCACGACCCAGATCGTGCTTTAACTGCGGTGATCCCAGTCATTTCCGGAACGCGTGCCCGAGACTACAAGTGCAAATCACACAGGCGAATCCGGTGAACCAGATTTCAAACCAAGTGACGCGTGGACGAGCTTTTAACATAACCGCGCACCAAGCGCAAGCGAATAATGACGTAGTTAATGGTACATTTTTGCTTAACGGATTTTATGCTTCTGTACTTTTTGATACTGGCGCCGATCGAAGTTTTATTTCTCGCGCCTTCGAGCAGAAGCTTGCGCGACCGCGCAGCGATTTAAAAGAGAATTTTTCAGTTGAATTGGCTAATGGTGAAACTGTTTTAATTAACTCCGTGATTAAGGATTGCACGCTTAACCTTAACGAAAACGATTTTCTGATCGACCTCATCCCCATGCCTCTTGGAAGCTTTGATGTTATTATTGGTATGGACTGGCTCTCGAATAATCGCGCCGAAGTTATTTGCGCCAAGAAGTTGATTCGCATTCCTCGAGAAAATGGTGATCTTCATATCTACGGCGAAAAACCCTCCAGTGGTCTTAAGCTTATGTCTTGCGCCGAAGCCCGAAGGCTCATGCGGAAAAGGTGTATTGCATTCTTAGCCCATGTGGTTAAACCTGCTGAAGAAAAGAAGCTTCGCGATATCCCTGTTGTGCGTGATTTCCCTGAAGTTTTTCCTGATGATCTTCCTGGTATCCCTCCCGCTCGTGAAGTCGAGTTCCGTATTGATCTTGTCCCTGGTGCTTCCCCCGTAGCCAAATCTCCTTACCGTCTTGCGCCCGCTGAGATGCAAGAATTGGCAAGCCAACTTCAAGAGTTGACTGCTAAAGGATTCATTCGCCCTAGCTCTTCGCCCTGGGGTGCTCCGGTGTTGTTCGTTAAAAAGAAAGATGGATCGTTTCGCATGTGTATTGATTACCGCGAGTTGAACAAACTCACCATTAAAAACCGGTATCCCTTACCGCATATTGACGACCTCTTTGATCAACTCCAAGGTGCCTCTTGTTTCTCGAAGATTGATCTCCGCTCTGGCTATCACCAGTTGCGCATCCGCGATGAAGATGTTCCGAAGACTGCTTTTCGAACTCGTTATGGCCATTTTGAATTCTTGGTCATGTCCTTCGGTCTAACCAACGCACCCGCTGTTTTCATGGATCTAATGAATCGGGTGTGTAGGCCTTTCTTGGATAAATTCGTGATTGTGTTTATCGATGACGTTCTGATTTATTCTAAGACCAAGGCCGAGCATGAGCAACATCTTCGGTTGGTGTTGCAAAAGCTTCGAACCGAGCAGCTCTATGCTAAGCTTTCCAAGTGTGAATTCTGGTCTGATGAAGTACAGTTTCTTGGCCATATTGTGAACAAGATGGGTATTCATGTCGACCCATCCAAAATTGAAGCAATCAAGAACTGGATTACGCCGACCACTCCTACCGAGATCCGTTCCTTTCTGGGCTTAGCTGGTTACTACCGGCGATTTATTTCGAACTTCTCAAAGATCGCTTTGCCTTTAACAGCTCTAACGCACAAAGGTAAACCGTATATTTGGGGCTCGAAGCAAGAAGAAGCCTTTCTAACGCTCAAGCGTTTGTTGTGTGAAGCTCCTGTTCTTGCGCTACCTGAGGGTAATGATGATTTTGTCGTGTATTGCGATGCATCCAACCAAGGTCTTGGTTGTGTTCTTATGCAACGAGGCAAGGTTATCGCTTACGCATCGAGGCAACTTAAGGTTCATGAAAAGAATTATACAACTCACGATCTCGAACTTGGTGCAGTGGTATTTGCCTTGAAGATCTGGAGACACTACCTTTATGGTACTAAGTGTATCCTTTACACTGACCATAAAAGCCTTCAGCATATCTTTGATCAGAAGGAACTTAACATGAGACAACGCCGATGGAACGAACTCATCAGCGATTACGATTGTGAGATCCGGTATCATCCTGGTAAGGCTAATGTGGTAGCCGATGCGCTCAGCCGAAAACCCTGCCAGCTTAACTGTATTTTGCCGCGCACGCAGCTTCACTTCGCGCCGATTCAAAGCAACCTTGAATCGCGCATTCGTGACGCGCAGCGCGCATCCATCAGTAATGGTAACCTTCGCGCCGAGTTAGCGTGTGGCGTGGAAGCGCACTTTGTCCCTAATCTGAGTGGAATTCTCTGCTATCTTAATCGCATCTGGATTCCCTTTGATGAGAATCTTCGCGCTGATATCCTGAGTGAAGCGCACAAATCTCGGTATTCTATTCATCCTGGCGCTGATAAGATGTACAAGGATTTGCGCATTACTTATTGGTGGCCCGGTATGAAGAAGGATATTGCTGTGTTCGTAGCTAAATGTCTGACTTGTTCTAAAGTGAAAGCTGAACACCAACGCCCATCTGGTTTGCTCGAACAACCAGAAATTCCTACGTGGAAATGGGAATGTGTAGCGATGGACTTTATTACCAAGTTACCTTTGACAGCAAGCAAACATGATAGCATTTGGGTAATAGTGGATCGTTTGACTAAGTCTGCTCACTTTCTGCCCATTCGTGAAAACTACCGTGTTGAGCAGCTCGCGCAGCTTTATGTCAAGGAAATTGTCTGCCGCCATGGTACTCCTTTGAGCATCATATCCGATCGCGATGGCCGTTTTATATCCCGCTTTTGGAAATCTCTCCAATCTGCGCTAGGAACTCGCTTGGACATAAGTACGGCATATCATCCTCAGACTGACGGTCAGTCTGAGCGAACTATTCAAACTCTTGAGGATATGCTCCGATCTAGTGTTCTTGATTTTGGAGGTAATTGGGATTCGCACCTGCCTTTGATCGAGTTCTCTTATAATAACAGCTATCATTCCAGTATTGGTATGGCCCCATTTGAAGCACTTTACGGTCGTAAGTGCCGCTCCCCGATCTGTTGGAGCGAAGTGGGTGAAACTCAAATCACAGGACCCGAACTTGTTCAAGAGACAACTGATAAAATCGCCAAGATCCGTGATCATCTGCTGACTGCCAGGAGCCGACAGAAGAGTTACGCAGATCGTAGGCGAAAGCCTCTCGAATTTCAAGTTGGTGATCTTGTTCTCCTCAAAGTGTCGCCTTGGAAAGGTGTTGTCCGCTTTGGGAAGAAAGGTAAGCTTGCTCCTCGTTATGTTGGTCCATTCAAGATTCTCGCGCGTGTGGGAAAAGTTGCCTACAGACTTGACCTGCCGCCCGCGCTCAGTAATGTGCATCCAACGTTCCATGTATCCAATCTCAAGAAGTGTTTAGCTGACGAGAACCTTCACATTCCACTTGATGAAGTTCAAGTTGATGAAACTATGCATTTCGTTGAGAAGCCTGTTGAGATTATGGATCGCGAGGTAAAGCAAACCAAGCGCAGTCGTATCCCTATCGTGAAAGTTTGCTGGGAGTCCAAGCGCGGAGCCGAGTTTACATGGGAAAGGGAAGATCAAATGAAGATCAAGTACCCGCACCTGTTCTCTGCGCAACCTACTTCGAGATAAATTTCGGGACGAAATTTCTTAAAGTAGGGGAGACTGTGACATCTGACCCGATCCGACCCGACCCAGGTACCCGTTTCTCTGACCCGATCTCTTTCTTTTATTATGTAATATTTATACTAATATTTTACTTTTAATAATAATATATATATTTTCCTTCCCGCCTCTTTCTTTCTCCTTCTTTTCCCTCTTGTCGCCGTCCCGCCCTTAAGCCTTGTTTCCCTCTTTTTTTTCTAACTCTTTGCTTGTCCCTTGTTCCTTCCCGCCTAAGTTTGTCTGCGCAGCTCCACGCGCCAGACCCCTTACAAGGAAGCCTGCGTGAAGACCACCTGTTTCAGCGATGCGCGAGACGAACTCTTCTCGCAGCGCGCTAAGAATTGTAATTCTTCTCGCAGCGCGCTAAGAACGGTAGTTCTTCCCGCGACGCGCTAAGGAATGTAGTTCTTCTCGCAGCGCGCTAAGAGTCGTAGTTCATCCCTCGACGCGCGAAGAATTATAGTTCTTCCCGCGGCGCGCTAGGAATTTTAGTTCCTCCCGCGGTGCGCTAAGAAATGTGATTCTTCCCGCGACGCGCTTAGAAATGTAGTTCTTTCCGCGACGCGTTAAGGTTGTTTCTGTCTGCCTTCGCGCTCGCGCTCTCTTGACCTTCTGTGTCTGCCTTCGCGCTCCAGCCTTCTCGCGCTGAACCCTTTGAGTTTTCTTCTGTTTAATCTAGCCGTTTGCTTTTGTGTTGTCTTATCTGTTGTGCTGTTGACCTAATCTGCTTTATGTCTGAAAGGCCACTTTTGGCGCAGCATGCGCACCAACCCCATTGGTTGGCAGAAAAAGTGACTGACATTATCTTTTGAGATCTGCTTTTGCCATGCTTGACCAGTACCTTTTTTCTGAACCGCCCATGCCTTTTTACTGTTCCCTGACAGCTTTATCTTGCCCCCTGCAGCTGCCATATCTTTTGATATCTTTTGTTATCTTTTGTTTTGTCTTGTTCTGTTTGTCTTGGAATCTTTTCCCCTTTTTCTGGAATTATGTCTCCTAGGGTTTTCCTATAAATAATAATAATATTTTCATAACACTACACACACAAGACACTTAATCTCTCCTGTTCTCTTGCTCCTTGCTCTCTCTGCCGCCTCCCTCTCTGCCTCCGTCTTCCTCCCTGATCTGCCCTGCTTTTCCGGTAATATATATATATAATAATTTACTTATTAATTATGCTAACTTGTAATCAAGACTTAAAACCGATCGTTAAAACAATAATCTTATTTATAGGTTAACTTGTGCTTGTTTAAAGTTGGTTCTTGCTTTATCTTACACCGCATCGTTTATCAAGTGAGTAATCTCGTACCTAATCCCTTTTTGCTTTTAATGTTTTGGGATGTTCATGTGTTCATACAAACTTAGAGTCTTAAACTTGTTTATGAACTTTAGTCGCGCAGTATCCCATGTGTTGAGGACGTAGACTTGGCTGTTTATTTGTATGTGTGGATCATTAACCGTCTTGTCGGTCTATTCCGCAGTTTTCATGGTACCATTAGATGAACACGGGAGAACTATCGTTATTGATTTTCTCTTTTGTTTACACATGCACAGTTTGTCTTGTTTGTGAGCTCAATTGTGAGCACTGGCAGTCTTATGAATCTTAGAGTTGGTCCCGATCAGATTACACCCTTGTTGAAAACCAGACATACACATGTTGCGCGCAGATTTATTGTTATCTATGTATTGTATTAAACTTGATTTCCCACCAACACGCAAGTGTTTGACGTTTTATTTTAACACATGTTCAGGTTTGCAGTAGCTATTTTGGAGCTTGTGGACACGTAGGAAGTTTTCTTTATTTTGGACCTAGATTAAAATGTATCAAGACAAGTTATTGCTGTTCGAATATTTTGCCTTATAATATATTGATTTATGTTGATTTATATTATTTGTGTTTACTTTGCGCGTACGCGAATGAATGTATTTATTAAATATTGACACCCAATAGTGTCACGAGTAATGAAACAATATGTGGCGCCCCGATGTATAATCCGCCTTTGGTCGGGGTGTTACAACGCCGAGATTAAATTATACCGGCACCATACCATACTGCCCGTGCTTATTTAGCTTAAACCTACCAACTCTATGCCTTTCAGGTTTTTCTTCATGTAACAAGGTCTTTCTCGCTTATTCGATTATAGACCCGCAAGACTTAATTTCATCAAGCTTACCTTAGTCAAACCTCGTTTTCACAAACCTATTCGAGGTGCCACGAATAATTCGATCTCAAGTATTTAAGTTTTCATAAGATCGATTAACAAAGGTGTTTTGAATCAAACCAATCGTAGTTAAGTTTTCACTAAGAAGATTTTTTTATTGTCTTCATCATTTTCGTCTAAACGTATTTTGTATTCAGTTATACCTTAAACGATTATTTGGCTAAATTAGTTATTTTGGAACAAACTCAACTTGGAAAATCCATCATTTAAGTATCTTTTTCGCATACAATAAAAATTTTTCTTATATTTCCAAAGATCAATATCGTTGGTTGCCGTACTTATCTATACATTTGGTTTTACTTAATCAAAATTATAGGATTTGGTTCATTAACATTTCGTCAACTAATCAAAATATTTAGATTCTCATAAATCGAAACAATTTTTTTTTCTTTTTCAATTATAAAAGACACAATTTCGACAGTCAGTTATTAGTTGATCATATTGTTCAATTTTGTCTTTTCTCATTTACCTTGTTTGCTTATTAAATTATTGACAACGTGCCAATTTCTACTCTCAACTTTGATTTTTAACATTTTTGTACGTCGTGTATTTATTGATCTCGTGCATTACAAGTTACCTTTCATCTTGTAAATTTTTATCGTTGAAATTGATATGTTATGGTTCTATTATTAATTGAACTTGTCATTATTTAAACAAAATTATTTCCTTTATGGAATTTTATTTTCCATTATTTAAGTAAATTTTCACTATTAAAAAAATGAATTTCATTGGATTCTCATGGTGATTTAATTGGAATTTTATTATTAATTTTCACTGTTATCTAATTTTAAAGATTTAATTGGAATAGGACTATCTCGGTGATTCGTGAATATCCGCTTCCCAATTTCATCTATTTACAGTTTGTTTGTATACATAAATTTTTGCATTAATATTTTTGCATTTTCAATTACTACTACCAGTACTTTAATATTTTAACTTACCTCATCTTAAATACACAATTGCGATATTTCAATGTTGTATAAAGTTCTCTTTAAATTTCATGAGTTTCTCATTTAACTAAACTACCTCAAAGCCTTCGTTTAATGTTGTTCAAATTTGTACTCTTGATCTTATGAATTCTAACTCGAATGTTGCAATATTTAAAAATTTCACAGGTTATTATCCGTCTACAATTATCAATTAATTCATTCATAAACTTTTGTTAATGTTATCCTTGCATTGATAGAAATTTTGGGAAGTTCACTTAAATTTGTTAGTTGGCTCGTATCCCCACTCTCTTTCTTCACAATCGATCTTGTCGACGCATCATATATCCCAACTTCAATGTTTCTGTTTCTCTTAACTTTTAAGTTACTCTAAAAGTTTCACTAATTTCATTAATCAAACTTAAAAGTTCACCTAAATTGCGTTATTAGAAATATTTTATAAAATCTTCTAATTTTACACTTATAATAAATCAACTCCCAATGGTCTTATAATATGTTAACACTTCCTCATATTTATAATAAATTAATAACTTTTCTCACCAAATCATGCCTTTCAACTATTTTGAAAACCACACGATGGGACGAGTTATGTGGACCATCCGACGATCTAGGTAATTATGGAGGCCTACATAATTATCGAAGTCCTCGCATGGAAATTATAATGCGTGCAATTGTGTGTCATAATATAGAATCGGAAGTAGTTGGGATAACGGTACAAATGTAGAGATGATAAGGACATGGTGGATACGCCGATGGTACATCCTATATATAAGTGCCCTTATCGGATTTTCATTTGGAGCGTTATTTGAACTATTCAAAATTCTGTGTTAAGATAAATTTTAAAAGTTATATATTTAAATTTTCCCTTTCTTAGAATTTAATGGTGTTGTTATAGTATTCTTAATTTCGGGACGAAATTCCCTAATGTAGGGGAGACTATAACAACTCGGGTTTTCCGAATCAATACTTTTATTAAATACCCGACTCATTTCGATGTTCGGGAAGTTCAATTACGTTTATCGAGTGTAACATATTATTATAATATTATTATTTAACTAAATATTTGTAACTTCCACCTTTTGGTAAATTCAACCCCAAAATATAAAGTTCAACTCTTTTTGTATCCATTCTCAACTGCAAGGGCTAAAGTGAAAAGTGTATTTATAACCCATTTAACAAAACTGGATAACCCGTTTTTGAATCTGGATCCAAACCAAACCCGAACCCAAAAAGTTTAATACAACCGTAATTTGTTTGCTTGAGCCCTAATCTTCGTCGTATATTGAGAATTGATTTGTTAGAACGTTTATACGCGTAACACGAACTCCACCGACAATCTAATTAAGGATATACAATCAATTTGATACGAATTAACTTTAGTAACGGGTCGTCCATAACCTAATCAGCATATACTAACAAAACTTTGTTTATAATACAATTAAACACACCTGCACCTTAACAACTCTTCGTCTATAACCCTCAAAGCAATTGAGTTTTCATCGATGTTTAGTAGGCCGTTAATCTCCGTATAGGGCCGCGACCTGTCGTGCATCTTTTACCATCAATAAAATCTCGTTCCAGGTAACTAAATAGTAATTTATGATCGGTTTTAGGTGCATAATCAAAACCCTAAATCAATTGTAACAAACAATCAACGAATCTATCGATTTACGCATTAGGGGTTCTTCTTCGTATGGGGTATAACATTATAAAGGTTAATTAAATCGTTTTCAGATATTAATCAACTGTCAAGTTGGAGCATATGGTTGGGCACTGTGTTGTGATTCTGGTGGTTACGGGTTCGAACTCGGCCACCCGACATTTTAGGTTTTATTTTCTTTTTATTTGTTTTGATTAATTATTATAATTAATTTTAATAAATGGTAAATTATATTAATTATTAGATAAATATGATTTAATTAGAACCGGCATCTTGGAGTCATGTTTCTTGTCAAATTCCATTAAAATAGCTTTTGTTACGTATGTATATATATATGTATATTGATATTTATAAGTATATTTTAATAATAGTGGATCTTATTCTTTTTATTTAACCCCCGACACTTTAATTCACGATTCTCGTCGTTGAACGTCTTTATAAACTTGCTCATATATATATATAATAAACTTATTAAATAGATTTTTATTAATATATTCAAACACATTTTATTTACATCTTACTATATATTATATCTTGGATAATTATTGGGAAATTTATAATTAATAAGAGTATTAAAAACAAGGACCGTATGGATTAATAAATTAATATCTTAATCCCAATCATAACACAAATCACATCGAAGTATTAATTCATTAAATTACATTATATCATTTGTAATTAGTTTATATTATTATAGGTAATTGGGAATCCTTGTCGGTGTATCCCGACGGATTTATCCTTCTCACATCTTCCACATTTGTATTTTGTTCATCTGATCAGGTGAGTAATCACTCCCCTATTTTACTTGTTTTCAAATGTTTTGGGGACACTTGCGTACCATTTATCAAATTATTTATCTTATTATTTCTCAAACGCAAACTGTGATATTTGTGTTGTGTATCAATTGAATGACTGTTTGTTACTTGCTATTTTCTTACTTGCTTACTTGAATCGCATTCGGAGAGGTCCAACATAATCTCATTATAGTATGATCATACGACCGTCGTAGTGGCCGGAGCCCGATCGCATTGGCAATGGTTTCACCGACACTCATTACTTGCTTAACACTTTCATTGTTTATACTCATAGATAACAGTTTTACTTATTTTTACTCTGTTATTTATATCATTATATATTATCATTTTGTTTGTGTCAAAACTGGTGAATTTACTCACTCAACATGTGTTGTTGACAAATATATATATATATATATATATATATATATATATATATATATATATATATATATATATATATATATATATGTACGCATTTGCAGGTTATAGATTGGATTGCTTATCGAATTGAAGCTCACGTAGAGATGACCTTAGGATGTTAAACATAAACAAGAATAGTTGGTTTTGTATTGTAATTTTCTCTATTTTTGTTGTACTTAAATGTTGGTTGACAATTAATAAATTAATTAGATATTGTCGCTTTACAATTGCATGATATTACCTTGTGAGCTGTGGCAATCAGCTCACGCCCCGACATTTCCGCCTAGGTTGGGGTGTGACACTTTACTCTTTAACAGTATACTTGCATCTATCTACAACAGTACTGTTCATCACTCAAACACATAGCATATAAGCACATCATTCCAACTTTAGTATACCAAAAAAGCATGTTAAAACGGGTCAACTACAAATAGTTGGTGAGTTTCACAAGTTTATACGAAATCGATATACGTAATCATAGTATTCACAATATGTATGTATGTGATGTAATTGTACTAAGCACAAGTGAACCCTTGACGTGCTTTTACCACGAGGCCTCTACTTCCCACGCATTCCCCATGGCCTCAACTGCCACATGCCCCAAACGATAGTATGTCTAATGCCACATAGCATGTTAGAACAAGTTTATATGGTCATGTGTAATTGTAAAATGCCTCGGCATACCCCTCCGACCCTGTCAATAGGGTTTGTCAAGCCAATAGTACTATTCATATGACACCGGCTCATAGTTAATCACTCGTGTTTGCGAGGACTTTCAAGTGTTAGCACTTAAATAATTCCCATCATAGCACGTTTCCTGATATATATATATATATATATATATATATAAACATGCTTTTCACCCAAAATGTTCATGAAACAGTTTAAAAAGAGGGGTCATGAAACTCACCTTATCGTAGTATAGTATCATAACACGCTGATGTAAATAGTATGCCTCAATTATAGCTCGAATTCTTTAATCGGTATTGTATTGTTAATACTGGTACAATCTTTAAATTGAATCGAGCTGTATATCTAGTCTGGGTATGGTTGTTATGCCCATAACATGTAAGTAGTCTTAGATTATGACATTTTATAATGTCTAGTATTTAAAATCGGTTTCGGTTCAGTTTCACCATTTTGCGTGCGTGGCCTAGTTGGTCGTTTACGCGTTTCGAAAATAGGTAAGATCATACAAACTTGAGTAAACATATTATTTGATAAAATGATTCAAACTATAAAAGAAAATTAGGGTCTAGGTACCTGGATTCGCTACACGGTTCATTTTCGTTTTTATACAGACTAGATTGTAGAATACACGTACAATTCGCCCGAATTGTCCGAAAATCTCTTGAAAAGTTCGATTTTATCAAATTTATCCATAACTATGATATTTGACCACTTTTGATATTTTGATATTCCAGCAGATCATTAAACATAATATTGTCGGTTTTATCAAAACTTATTTGTGTTTAATCTTTAAATTATTACACCCACCATCCATTTGAAAATGTCCACATTTCCTTTTTAGTTTATCTCATTATAAATGTCCACTTTCAAAATTTATTAACTAATTTTCAAGTTTACCCTTACACAAATCAATCATTCAAACTTTCTTAAATTTTTTCTTTTTATATATGTCAAGGATACTATAGTAATTTGTTAAGCAAAAAGTACAATCATTTAAACTTTCTTAAATTTTGTGTTTTTCAAACTATGACACTTGTAGAGGGACGGAGGGAGTATAACATTTTATTTAAATATATTATATTATGAGAATTTTTAAGCTTCCTAATTAAAATGTATATATTTTTATAAAAATATTTTAAAAATTATTAAACTTACTTATCCATTTATAAAAAATCATTTTATATGTAATTTTTAACCGATAAATCCTCCATTTATACCAAACAGTACCCAAAAATCCAATTATTTTTTTGAGTGATTATAATACCTTCATATAATCCCAGTAAAATTTCCATAACTTAACCCTTTAGCTAAAATCTCTTTTTGAGCATAAATCGACCGTTAAAACTCGATTAAACGAGAATCTCTTGAAAAGTTCGGTTTTATCAAATTTTCCCATAACTATGATATTTGACCACTTTTGATATTTTGATATTCCAGCCAGATCATTAAACATAATATTGCCGGTTTTATCAAAACTTATATTTTTTTAATCTTTAAATTATTATAAATGTTTATTTAAATATATTTAAATTATGAGAATTTTTTCACTTACCAGTTAAAATGTGTATATTTTAATAAAAATATTTTAAAAATTATTAAACTTACTTATTCATTTATAAAAATTTATTTTATATGTTATTTTTAACCGATAAATCCTTCGTTTATACCAAACGGCACCAGAAGTATCCAATTATTTATCTGAGTGATTAAAATACCTTCATATAATCCTTATAAAATTTCCAGAACTTAACCCTTTAGCTAAAATCTCTTTTTGAGAATAAACTGATCGTTAAAACTCGATTAAACGAGAATCCACAAACCATCGCTAGGGTTCTCCAATGGACCCCAAATTTCATGCGTGATCTTACAATGATATTACTGAGTTCTCCAAAAAACTTCAAAATTTTCCAGATTGTTTTACTATTTTTCCCAATAAATCATCAACAAATGGTAATAAAATCGACAAATATTCTCCGTTAATCGAAAAAATTACCAAATTTGGACAGGGACTCATTCATATGATCTTTGATGTCCCTAAATATTATCATAGTCTAACAACAAGCTTGTTACAATCAAAGCAGAAACAGCCCTAAACGAGTGTTTCAGGTAATACCTTTGCGCTTTTCAATCGGTTAAGCCCTCTGATGTATGTTGCGTGTGATGGTAAAATATTAACTGATTGGAGTTTAAGCTTTGTACAAGATCGTGTTTTAAATTTATAAAAGTGATTTCTACTAAAACTAAACACACACAAAATAGGCAAGTGTACCTATCGTATATGTAGGATAGTATTGGTAAGAACCAAGTATCGATCCGTGGACATAAATGTTTCTAATAATGAATCTTCGTCTTACTTTAATCAGAGGGTTTAATAATTTTTTAGATTGATTTTTAAACTTTTTATAAAATAGAAATACTTATATATAAATATAGGTGACAAGAAGAGAAATTCTAAGTGAATAATTCAATTATATGAAGGTTTACCATCTAAGATCAAGAATCCACTCCATTATTCCTTGATGATTGTTAAATAAACATGTGATAAACTTTTCCTAATAATATATAATAGAATAGTCTCTCATTTCTAAGTAAACATATTCTATGACATAAAAGAAAGTAGCATGCGCATTTTAAAGTCCATCATTTCCTAATGTCATGCTACTATGAGAATGTCAATTTGAGTAGACAAGCAGTTTAGTATAGTAGAACGATTAGGATTGACTTCGATTTCTCAAATACCAATCCTAAAAACTTCGAGCGGTTGTAGTTAACTCACACAACCTCCTCCTGGTTGATTTAATTAGATTATAATTACACACTCCATTAACATATGAATTCTTTAACTAGCATGATGACCTAAGCAATCGTGTTAACAATGTTATTTCAGAATTATCAAAACTAGAGAAATAGATCATAGCTTATATCTCATCATTTCTAAGTACAACATGAAGATCCATGTTTTATCTTGAATAAAGTATCAAAGTATTCTTTTTACCATTTCTAGTTTTCAAGACATGTGTTAACATGAATGATTATAAATCATCAACTTTGATGTATTGAATTAAAGTGATAAAACATTTCTTCATCAATGGATAATTACAAAATAACCACGTACTATACCAAACTAAACCACATGTTTCACATAATCATCAAGTAAAACAAAGATTTTTCATAGATTATAGATGGTAAATGGAGTTTAGCTCATAGTAAGCATTATTATGAACATAAAAATAAAAAAAAGATGATGATAACAAACACATGATTAAACTAGAACAATCTAACCAAATGTGGATAAATCTCCTTCTTAATGGTGATGGATTATGGTGATGTTGATGATGATGATAACCTCCAAGCCTTCAAACTCCTCACAAGATCTTCAATATGAGTGTAATGTGGGTGTTTTTATAAGAGAAACATGTTTAGAGATCTTCTTCAAGCACACCAAATGAGTACAACATGATCCACTATTTATAGGCTGTCTGGAGAGAGAGACACAGCCACGTGCCTTATGAAGCACGGCCCCGTGGCCAGGTGTCCAGTTGCATGCTGTTAGATCGTACATGATGACTCACCACGGGGGCGTGCTTTCCGAGGCACGACCCCGTGCTTTTTAATGACATGTGCTAATTTCTTTTTGTATTATTTGAAGGTGACCACGGCCCCTTGGTTTATTGGGCACGGCCCCGTGCTTTTGTGTCCAATATTTGTCTTTTCTTGTTATTAGAAGCATGGGGGCGTGATTCTAAGAGCACGGGGGCGTGGTTGAGGATTTTTCTTGTGTTTTCTTACGTTTTCTTCGTCTTTTCACTTGTTTCTTCGTTTAAGGCTTGGGTTTACCTGAAATTGCATTTTAGTGTGATAAGTAGCCATCTAAGCTAGCTTATTTGAGAGTTGCAGTTTTTAGAGATTATTTAATACTGAAAAGATGTATAATTTTATATACATCACCCTATTTTCAAGTTTTTGAGTTCTTGGTTAGCTACATAATGTATCTACATATTAGGTAACACAAAACCAAGCATAGAACAACAATCATCCAGCCTTGTAACATAGGGTTTCTATTAGTGTTATAAATCGAGTTTTTAAAGCATAAAAACGCGATATAAACCTCCTAATCCGTGTTTTTGGTCAAACAAATGTATTTGATTCGGATTTGTAACCATGTTTAGGATCAAAATATGTTTTTATACCATTTTGAAGGTTTTTACATGGTTTTCATTAATCAAACATAATCTTTAGGTTTAAGCATGATTAAACAAGCTTCAAAACTCATCAAAAATTAAGTTTTACCGTAGGTTTTTGAGTTGGTAGGAAGATATTATGAAGAAAATATCAATTTTTCTAGCTTATATGTGAAGATATGTTAAGGGGGTGGACCCCACAAGGTCCGGCCTCCAAAGGGGGGCTTAGGCCCCTCATTTGGCTTATTTTCTTCTTGTTTTACGTGCCAAAAGTGAAATACCAAGTCCAAATTTAGTTCGGGTTCGGTTTTTTATGAGAAAAATAGTTCGGGGTTGATAAACAACGCAAAAATGAGTGTTTTTCGGCTAATTTTTGTAAATTAAGAAAAACGTACTGACTCGTTGTAAAAATCCAAAATATTTTCATGAGTTGCTTAAAACATCTCTAATAGATGTTTTATAAGTCTTTTTTGGCTTGACGGATGATACAATGCTTGTTTTGGTACTTGCGTTTGGGTTTAAGATCACAGCGTATTGTTAAACGAAAATCTTTTTTGTTTAAGCAGGTTTTACACATACGAGGGCTATAATATCAATATGTTAGTTGTTATAATACATATATCAATTGTATATGCCCCCCCCCCCGGATATATACGGGTCATAATAAGTATCATGCGGTTAATCGTTTACTCTTTACAAAATAACCGGTTAATTGTTTACTCGCTACGTAATAAATAAGATATACCTCGTTTTTTCACGGATGTCACATATTGTGAATTAGCTTAGAAAAGTCGACTATGATACTGCTAAAAGTAATCATAGGTACTTGAAACGCTCCTTTTATGAAGCAGTATTACCCATTTCACCAAAGAGGGATAACTCGCCTACACAAGTTAAGCCAAAGGAGATAACTCTTTACCACTTACCGAAGCTCTGCTGATTCGATAAAGCTCTCAGTTTGCCTATAAAAGTAATCACATGCACTTGGTAACATTCATGCCAGCCCTCTCTCTCTCTCTCTTATACTTTGACATCTATTTCACTTATCAACTCTCGATATAATAAATTACTCTCACGTCAAAATTTGATCGATCGCAAGAGACCCACTCATGCGATGAAGCTAACGTCGTTGGTGTTCTTATCAGGCCTAGAAAGCTCTGATCTTAGTACATCCTTGAACCCTTATAAAGCCATATTCTTGTGTAGCAACAATCATGTTTATCTATTTCCTTTTTTAGTAGATTTTGGTTTTCTGGAATGTATAGATATAAATAGGCCCATTGAAATTTAGATTGCTCTAACCTAAAATTGTTATACTCGTTCGTTTGTACATTATTCTATATTTTTTTAATCACAAACCATCTTCCTTTGACTTACAAACACCAGTCTTCCTTTAAAATATGGCCAACAATAAATCACCGAACTTCGACAGAGAACCGACCTATCACATTAGTGATGAAGTGGTGGCATTCAATGACGTTTAGAGGAGTGTGTCAAACACACGTTTAGAGAGGGAAGGGGCGAGAAGTCGAAAATGAGTGGGAGGTGGTACATTTCTACTCATTTACGTAAACCTATTTATATAAATAGAGTTATATTTACAATAGTCAAAGTGTGATAGGGTCATTGCCACCCAACTTAGCAACTTATTTAACATAACCCAAACTAGTAAATTACACCACCAAGTTGCGGTGCGAATTCGGACGATATCGGTTCGATTAGTTACAGTATTGATATGGTACGGCTCGATCTTGGTATAACAATCAAAAGAGAAATAAATAAATAAATAAAAGCTGTGACATATGCCATAGCAAAATAAAATTGGCAAGGAACTGGTACGAACCGTCACTCGTTATAACAATCCAAAGAGAAAATCCGAAAAATAAAATAGTAATATACCGAAAGTATCTTGCACGTGTTCGGTTTGTGAAAGAAAATTTAACTGAAGCCAAATAAAAAGAGTAATTAAGCAAAGACTAACAAAAAAAATTAAACTAAAGCCATTAGAAAACAAATAATTAACTAAAGGCAAACAACAAAAATTAAACTAAATTGAACACATCCTCAATGATAGGTTGGCATACATTGATGAAGATAAATAAAAATTGTACCTCACTAAAGTGCAGGGACTAAATATGATAGCTCTAATTGTTCAATTAGTAGCTATTGGTTTTATAAACACATTATAACAACATGCTAAACAAATTTCAAAATTTCGTATGGTAACCATTATAAAACAATCAAAACTCAAATGCGTACATAAATAATAGCAAAATTAAAAATAAATGTTAGGGCATAAATTAAAACTATAAAAACTTTGTGGGGCTATATTACAAAGTTTAGAAAAAGAAAATGTTAGGAGATCTAACTAAAACAGTTTATTTGAAATAATTTTAAACACAATGGAGTAAACCGTTTAAAACTTTGAAGAGCTGATTTGAAACAATTTAAAACATAAGGGACTAAAACTGCAATGCCCTATATTTAACTGTAGCAATGGCATTTGCTTTAATACATAGTATAATTAGCTTTAGAGCCCGTGTAACACACGATACTATCTAAATAATTAAGTTACAAATAAAATGATGCATAATATAAATAAAAAATGTATTATATTTATACTTGTATCATTATACATAAATTGATTTTATGTATATCACAAAATGATATTTTTATTAAAAATGAACTTAATAAAAAAATTAGAAGCATTGATAGGTCTGAAGGTGGCATGTCGAAAGTTTTTCTCATTATTTATTAAATTTTAATAGTCATAGGAAAATACTCAACGTGCAAAATCTCGAATCTTTTGACTATTTCAAAAAATGTCATTAAAAATAAATTTGAAAACAATTCACATTTAAAATTCTAACTTTCACTTTGAACCCGTAACAAGTTTGATGATAAATCTATTTGCATACTCAAATTTTTAAAATTATTCAAAATACCCTCTTTTACACATAACAAATTTTAAGCCAAATTTTGTTAACTCGTACCAAACGATATATTTACCAACTTTTAACCCGTAACAATTAAATTTAAGTTCCACAAAAAATCCGAAGCAATCGTTGATAAAAAAACCCAATAAACTAAATATGATAAACTGTATTATACTGAAAGTGATTACTGTGACATTCGTCAATTTCGGGTTATCTTGTATTTGTTTTTTTATGTTGTAAACCGACCCGATTTATATCCCGAACATAACAAATATATAAAATATTGGATTTTATGTTACTAAATCATTCCCGCTTGTTCAATTTGAAAAACCCCCTTTTACGGATTCGAAAACGCCTTTAAAACGCTCAAATTACATCGAAAACGAACTTCAAGGATCAAAGTTGCCAAAAATTAATCCCATAAATATTTTACCAACTATAATTTCCAGATTTCTTTTAAGTATTTTAATTATTTTATTTTAATTAATGGTTTTACTTTAATTCAAAAGCAACCAATGGGCATTTTTGATTATTTAATTATATTAGTTTAATTAATGGCCTTACTTTAATTCAAAAGCAACCAATGGACATTTTTGCATGAGATTCTATTGGTGGAGTTTTGCCACCCTCTCAAGCATTTCTCTACACTCTTGGCCTATAAATACAAGTGTATTTCACTCATTTTAACACTTGCTCTTACTTCAAATTCTCTCTCAAAACTCCATAGATTTAATGTTGTTATTTCTTAGTGTTTTTGAAGTTTTGACTTCCAAGAGTCAAACTAAGTTTAATCTTTCATTCTTTTTAGCTTATGTAGTCTTATTAATACTTTTTATGGTGGTACAACATATATATAATACACACCCCTTGTTGCCTTTGGTAGTTGCTTCTCCGACTCCGGTTGGTTAAGCTTCGGACTTCGTAAGACAAGGCTTCATGTAGGACTTCCGTAGTCCTTGATATATATATACACTTATACAACTTGTTGCACATATTAATCTTGTTTAACTTATGCTCTTTTTAGTTTTTTTGTCATATTTATGCAGTTCCATGGTGGGGGTTTGTAGAGACTAACCTCGGTTTAACCGTAAATAGTCCAAACCGTGAACCGAACTTGTTACTAGTTTTGTTAAATAATTGTTTTAAACATGCTTTATGTTAGATTTAAGTTTCTAAATTCATTTTTACAAGTTCTTGGTTATTTTGGGCATGTGGAGACCATCAAGGAACGTATTGTGAGATGGAAACCGAACCAATCCGATTTTTACCCGCTTAAGACACACAAGTGTGTTTTTAGCTATCAAGACTTGTATATTTCTTTAAAAATAGTTAACAAACTGATTTTAATCATTTTCTTAAGTACTTGGGAATGTTGGATCCAACTTAATCTCCTAACAAAGTTTGGACCGACAAAAACCGAACACTCGCTTAACGGACGATGTTAGTTTTAAAACAATAGAACTACATACTTGGTTAAGTCTTATTAAGTTTTATTGAGTTATCTCATAACATTCATTATTTTGGAAAGTTGACTTTAGGTTTTGACCAATTATCAAGACCCGAACCAACAACCCGAGACACTCGTTAAAAAAACCCGTCTTAGTATCTATATTCCGAAGGAACTTGCAATTTGCATTTTTCCCACCTTATTACTTACCATTGATTAAGTAAATATTAAGGTTAGATACTTTAACCCGGTTTCAAGCAAACTTACATTTTTAAAGGACTATTATTATGCTTTTCTTAAAATATTTATCTTTTAAACCTTAAACTTTAAATTGTTTACATTTCCTATCATTTATTTTTATTTAGGACTTCCTAAGACAACCTTCCTAATACAAGACTTCCTTTCATCTAGACTTGCCCGTTAAACCTCATCCTTCCGGTTACTCGTCATTTTACCAAATCAAGTTTTTCACTTGAATGTGAGTACTTTCATACCCCTTTTTTCCATCTTTCGTTTTGGGGTGACATTTCATACTTATCAGACTAAATGCTTTATTTACTTGAATCTTAAACCCACAAACGTGATTGTATAGATTACTTAAATACTTGCTTGATTTGGTGTTCTATGTTATATGTCAATGTGTTTATCGCTTTCGGTTGGTTGAATCTATAAATCCTAGACCATTTGGTAATGGCAATGTGTCGTTAACGTAATGCAATTAACGATATTCTATTAAATCCTAGACTACTTGGCAACCCCTTTGTAGCTAGGTGGCGCTAACGTAATTCTATTAGTGATTGTCAATTTATCCAAGTTGTTGCTTTATTTATTGTCTTGTATACAAGTTTTGTGGCCTTTTTTTTATTATTAGATATTTATATGCTCAAACATATGAATTGCTCACCAACCTTTGTGTTGATAAACTTTATTTTTATGAAATGTTACAGGTTTGACTTTTGTTGACTCGAGGACTTGACGAAAAACGTTACCAAGACTATTAGGATATTAGTAAAACGAAAAATATAATTGTTTACTTGTATTCAATCTGTTTGTATGAACGAGATGTGTTGTTTATTGATTTATGAAATAAAATGAGTTGATTAAATATTGTCACTTTAATAGTGTCTTGTGTTTTGGGCAATCCATTGCACCCCGGCATGTTCCACCGCCTTTGGTCGGGGTGTGACAATTACTATCCTTACAATTTAACATATATATGTATAGTTTACTAATTAACCAAAAAGAGTAAATAAATAAATTTAAATCATATATTTATAATTTATAAATTTATATGACAATGTAAAAAAATCAATAGATAAATGAATTTATTTTTTTAAAAATGGATCAACTTTTAAGCATATAATTATGATTAAATAAATTACTTCGTAAATTTAAAGCATATTAGAGTTTTTTTTTGTTTTTTTTATCTACAATATTCAATAATAAACATAGTTTAATATGTTAATAATAACATTTAAATTATATTTTTTTCCTATATTAAAAAAACATGGTCTGTTGTTGATTTTTGAATTTCACCAAGTATGTTGTGAAATATATTCTAACAATGTATAGTAGTATAATATGTAAATATTTATTTTTATAAAAATATATAGATATAATATAAATAGAGTTTAAAGAAAAATGAATAATTAATAATTTTATAAATATAATATAAATGGAGTAAAAAATGAAATTGAATAATTATTAATATATAACATATGTAGTTTTGGAGGGAAAAAATTGTGAGAATTAATAAAAAACTGACATGTATCTATAATTATTTTACTTTATTATAATAGGGAGATATGTGACAAATTCAAAAACCACAAAATCCAATCTTGTAACTTTTACAGCATTAAATACTCAAAAGTGTAAGTTTGGTCAAAGTACAGGGACAATATTAAAAATAAACGCAATATTATAATTTTGATTTGAAATATAAGTGATTTTCCTTGTTACTCATAAATGAATGACAAAATGGCAAAACTCGTCCTTTATGTTTGCACATTTTTTCAATAGTCGTCCTTTAGCAAACTTAATGACAATGAACATCCTTTAAGTTTAAAAAACCTTGCACGGTTCGTCCTTTTCTCTAACGAGGGTTATTTTTTCTCGTTAAATCCAGTCATGTGCACCTCATGTGAGGGCAATTTAGTCTTTTACCCCCAGGGGTTGTTTGTGTAATTAATTTAAAATTTTGGTCTTTATATAAATAAAAATTTTTCTTTTTAAGCATCTTCTTCCCCAAATATAACCCAGTGTCAACACTCAACACCACAACCAAACACACCACCCACCACCCATCATCATCATCTCAGAAACCCTAGATCTACCACAACCATCGCCACCACCATAAAAAATTTCACCCATTTCTGTATTATTTTAACTTTCCGAATCTTTGACCATCTTCACCCCACCCACCACCATGCCCGGAGATGATCTCAGCCCCACCCCCACAGCCGTCACCGACGGAGTTCAGATCAACCACCACCGCCGCTTGCCGGACTTCCTCCACTGGCCAGAACCAATCTCAACCCCACCCCACCGTCGTCACCGTCGGAGTTCAGATCAACCACCACCGCCGCTTGCCGTCACTTATGGTCCCACCTCCAATACAACCTCGTTAGCGTCATCATTTGCTCCGCCGTCTTAGTATTCAGATCCACCGACTGATCCGACCCAAACCCGTGGAAATCCGTGTATTAAAGGTTCTGACCCGGGTTAATGATTGATGATTGTTAAGCTTTAAATAATATTATAGTTTGGTGGAAATTGATGATTGTTAATGATTGGAAATTGGTGAGCAGAATGACTCCAGTTAATGATTGATGATTGTTAGTGATCTAGATCATTCGGATCCATCGATTACGCCGATGGAAATTGGTAGTCGCAACAGCAGGTGATGAGTGGTGATGGCGACGAAAAATGATGGTGGTGGCGGTGGCTGGTTGTGGTGGTTGCTTGGTGATGGTGGTAGTTCTATGTTAAAGAGAGAGAGAGAGAGAGAGAGAGAGAAACGATGATGAATGTTAAAGAGAGAGATAATGAATTGGTGGGTGAAAAGATTAATTGTTTTTTTAATAAATAGATAAAAGACCAAATTACCCTTATGTGCAAGGCACATGACCAGATTTAACATGAAAAATTAACTTTGTTAGTGATAAAGGACGTAACGTGATAGAGATTTGAAACTTAAAGGATGTTCATTGTCATTAAGTTTGCTAAAGGACGACTATTGAAAAAACGTGCAAACATAAAGGACGAGTTTTGCCATTTTGTGTAAATGAATATTATCTTTATTATTATTCGTTGCATGCATACATAATATATATTCGATATTTCTCGACTCCATAAATCCAGAGTCTGTTTTATATAATATATAAGACGAATCGAAACCCTAGAAACCCACTTATTATTATTATTATCCTCAGCCACAGAAACCCATCACCGCCAATAAATTTAAAACCTCTCATCTTCAATCCCCACAAAACCACTAAACCCTTATCCCATGGCCATTACCAATGCACCCGAAACCACCCGCCACAAACCCCATCAAACAATGGACGATTCTGACAAGGTTAAAAGCTTGAAATCACTCAACGACAGGTTGCTTAAAGAGACCATTGAGAAGCGTACACAGGTCGATTCGTTGGCTCAGAAGAACAAGTACTTGGAATCTGAGGTTAATCGGACGGTCATGGAGAACGATGAGTTGAAGTCCGAGATGGGTTTGCTGACTGAAGCATTGGTGAGGCTGGAGATTGAGAAAGATTTAGTTTCTGTGTATTTGAATGTGCATTTGAACCAGTTAATGGAGCGTTTGGAGGGTGAGTTGAAGAGGGTTTTGGAGGACAAGAGTGAGACTGAGAGGGTGAAAGGCGAGAAGGAATCGGAGATTGCGGGTTTGAGTAAGCGGTTAAGCGAGTTTCGGGTTGAAATTGATGAAGAGAGAGCGGTTTCGGCTCGGGTTAGTGACGAGAGGGATGAGATTAAAGTTTTGTTGGAGGGTAAAGTTTTAGAGCTGGATGAGTTGAAAGTGAAGATAGCTAAAGTAGAGGAAAAGGAAGCTCGGGTTTCGACGGAAGTAGCGGGATTGAAGGAGGAGTGTGATAGATTAAAGGAGGATAATTTAGCTGGTGCGAGGCGGGTTGAATTGGTATTGAAGGAAAAGGAGGATGTTCAAGCGAGATTGGTTGAATCGGAATGTGTGGTTGAGGGATTGCGGAGGGATGTTGCTAATTTAGTAGAAGAGAATAAGGCGATTGCAGACGAGAAGGCTGCAAAAGAAGTTAAGAGCTCTGAGTTGCAAGGTTTTGTGGATGAACTTACGAAGCTGGTAGAGAGGATGAGAATCGAAGAGGGAGTATTGTGCGAGAAGATTGCTGATTTGGAGAAGAAGTATGCTGCAAGTTTGGATAATGAAGCGGAGATGAAGAGTAGAATTGATGATTTGGTTGAAGAGAAGAAGGAAACCGAGAGGCGGATTGAGTGTTTAGTTAATGAAAAGAGTTTGGCTTCGAAAGATTTGCAGGATGCGATGAACGAGTTGCAGCAGCAGAAGCTTGCATTTGAGCAGATTGTTGAACAGAAAACCGAATTGGAGA
Organism: Bidens hawaiensis; assembly: GCF_021521415.1. Taxonomy (NCBI): domain Eukaryota; kingdom Viridiplantae; phylum Streptophyta; class Magnoliopsida; order Asterales; family Asteraceae; genus Bidens; species Bidens hawaiensis. The sequence continues at coordinate 402,824 of NW_027491587.1, forward strand.
ATGTTAAGACAAACGCGGTGAGTGAAATTGTCAAGAAAGAGGAACAGTTGAGTGCGTGTAAAGACACGATTTCGTCACTGGAAGAGTCAAATTCCAAACAAATTGAGAAAGTTAAGGAGTTAGAGATCGAATCAAGAAGCTACAAATCATCACTTGATCAAGCTACAGTTGAGAAAGATGAAGTTATCAAACAACTTCAGGATCAAAAAGTCCAAACAGATGATTTAAACCAGACGATTTCATCAATGAAAATGGAAATTCAAGAGTTGAACCTAAAGTTATCAGCTTTGACAGCAGTAAATGAGGAGAATTCAGGTGAAAAGAACCGATTAACCGATCAATGTGCAGGGTTGGTTAAAGAAGTCGCTGATCTAGAAGCAAGGTATGCAGAAAACCGAGCTGAACTCGAGGGTAAACTAAGTGCAGCAGAGGCAAACTCGAACCAGGTGTTGAATATCTTGAAGAAAACAGTGATGGTGTGTGAAGGAACCGGTGATTTTGATCAAGAAAACGGTGTGGAAGAAGAGATTAAAGAGCATGTTGCAGGGATAGAAGCAATTAAGAGAGCTTTGATGGATAAAGAGAGTAGTTTGGAAGAGATGAAAATGCAGGTTGAGTTGGTTAAAAGCTCGGCTAAGAAGGAGAAGGGGTTCTGGACCATGGTGTCATCTGCAACAACACTGTTAGCTGCGGCTGCTTCTCTGGCGTATGTGGCTCGAGCCCATTGATTCAGTTCAAGTTTTGTGGTCGATTTTATAAATTTTGTTTACTGTTACTGAAAGGATTTACTGTAAACTCGGTTTTGGGGTTATATAATAAAAGATGTTTCTGTTATTATAAACTAGTGGTTCGTTTTGTTGGGCTTGGTTAATATGCTTCTATAAATGCATCATAAAATTAAAACTGAACTATAGTTTTTCATTTTAATCGACTCAGTTTATTTCTACTCATAAAATTCCTAGTTATTTAGTTATCACTCTATACAAATCTGATACATATTTTCTTTCACCTTATTCAAAAACATATTTACCTAGGAAACTACACTAATATTATCCTACACAATTGCAAGCCTCTACTTGTTTCATTTGCTTGCATGTCATTCAAAATGAAAGTAAGGTTCAAACATAGTTGATGAATGGACAATTCATATAACTTCTGTTGAGTTAGTTTGCATTGGTAGTCAGTTAAATTGTTAAGGTTGTTATTTCCTTTTCATGTCTCCTAATCTCCTATATTCATATGATTTCAGGGACATTGATAGGCCTTGGTGATTGAATATATGATTCTACATATAATGGAAAATATCAAAATAAAATGATAGATGTTTTTGTTGGTCCATAAAATCTTGTAGCATTACAAACTTTATGAAACTTCCTTTTTGATGAGCATAATACCATAACAATTTCTTGTTCAGCAAAGAAAATAACAATCGGGTTCACTGACTTTGTATTCACAAGTTTTTATCTTCTTATCAATGAACATGTCCCTTCCAGGCGGTTCATCGGATGAACAAACCATGCAATCCTCACGACGTTTGATAAATTCAATACTCAGTAGAACAAGTTCATTACAGGTTGCAACCGAGTAAATGAGTGATTATTCAATTATTTTCTTAATCCGGTCACCTGTGTAAATAAAAACATATTATTTTCTATTTTCTTAAGTAAATGATAAAATGACTGATAAGGCTGGCTTTGAGGGGGGCGAGGGTCCCCGGCTCGATCACCCTGTAGGCTTGATTTTTTTTAAATAAAAGAATTATACATATATTTCTTTTATGAAGAAAATATGTATTGTTAATGTTTAAGCCTAATTACACAATTCATTTAAGCCCATTTTTATAAATAAAAAGCTTTTTAACAACCCAAATTATTTCTCATTTTTGCCATAATTTTTTTAATGATTCTTAGGACGGCCCTGCTGTTATGGCATGATTTTTATGCTGAGGATCCTTAATCCTTAACTATCTTATGGATAGATTATCCTTGAGATATATAATAGGTTATAAAGGATCAATGATCCTCGGTGTTATTTGTTTACTAATGATTGCGTTTAGTATGGTGATGTGTTAGACATGTATAACAGTTTTAGGACATGCTGACATCAATTATCCTCATGGAGTATTCTCGAGCTGGAATATGGATACAAGATCCTTATTCAGTATAGCTAGTAATGGACAATTTCGTATGAAGACTGTTGTTTGAATATCAACTATGGTTCCTAGACCGGGATGCCGACCTTCACCCAGCAAAGAGGGAACTTGTATGACCCTATATCCTTAGATACTAACCGTGGTCCTATGCAGGATACAGGTATCAACCAGGCCATGGCCAAAGAACTACAGAAGCTTAAGGATATGATATCCAGTGTTCCCGGGGTGATACGACCAATCCCTGAGATACCTGAGGGAAGCCACAAGTTATCAAGATTTTCTCCACCTATTTGTGATGCTGAGATTCCGAAGCGGTTCCAAACCCCCAACATGAAGACTTATGATAGGACCACGGATCCTGAGGAGCACGTTGCACAATATAGGGAAAGGATGGAAATCAACCCCATCCCTGAGAGACTCAAAGAAGCTTGCTTATGCAAAGGATTCGGATCCACACTCACAGGATCTGCATTAAAATGGCTGCTAAGTCTTCCTCCCTTTTCTGTTACTTCTTTTTCACATTTAGTTAACTTGTTCAACAGCTAATATTCCTGTAGTAGGAAATTCGAGAAATTAACTAGTGATTTATACCGAGTTATCCAACCTAGTGATGAAACCCTTAGGGATTTTGTTACAAGGTTCGGTAGGGAAGCTCTAGAAATCCCTAATCTTGACATGGCTACTATTGTTGAGGCCTTCAAGATGGGAGTTCAGAGGAGCTCCCCCTTTTATGATGATCTTGTGATTACTCCTTGCAGGTCTCTAGATGAAGTAAGGAACAGGGAGCTCAGATTCATACGGTTGGAGGATGACAAGAGGATCCAGGATCGTCTGGGGAATCAGACGAAACAAGAACCCTCCGACAAGAAGCAAGGATTCTCGTTCAAGAACAACAACACAAAGCCATATAACAAGTTCAACAACCAGAATGTACGAGCAGTTGAAGAAGGAGAGGATGATGAAGATTATCGATGCATCTCCGAGTATTTTTTCTCCGTAGATACCCATGGCTTGATTTGCGCCATGAAGGATCTAGGAGAGAAAGCAAGGTGGCCCCGAAAGAACGAGAAGACGACTGCCTTCAAAGATAAGTCTAAGTGGTGTGCCTTTCACGAAGACTTTGGCCACACAACAGACGAATGCATCGGCTTGAGGAGGGAAATTGGATACCTCTTGAGCAAGGGTCACTTTAAAGAACTCTTGGGAAGGAAAAAATCCAGGATCCTGAAGATCTTCCACAAAAAAGCGACGCCGCCACCACCAGACGCTCATGTGATTAACTTTGTCTCCAGAGACTACGAAATGTTCCCAGATTCGTGTGCCTTAGAAGAAAAGCCCACAAAAGAATTCGAGTTGGACGATGAAAGAAGACCGCTTATCCCCGTTACTCGAGTAACTGATCAAAGGATCTTCTTCGACTCAAAGATTCAGGATCCTCAGAAGGATGAGCTGGATGTCCGAATGGTGAATTTCATCTCTGGAGGATCAGACATTTGTGGAACTTCCTTCTCTGCAACAAAAAGACTTGCCAAAGAAGTCAAGATGGATAACGGAGACCAACCGATAGTATCCACTACCTTAACAACTGACAAAAGGATCTTCTTCGACGAGGAAAACAAACTAAACATCCAGGATCCTCATCATGACGGTTTGATCATTACTTTATTTATCGCTAACCATTATGTACGCAGGATCCTAGTAGACGGAGGGAGCTCAGTCAACATTATCCAGCATGATGTCCTCAAAAAGATGAACATACCGGACTCAGAGATCATTCCTAGAACATCCGTGCTAGTCGGTTTCAGTGGGGAAACCAAGAAAACATTGGGGGACATCAACCTCCCAATTTATATCGAAGGGTTAAATTCATACCAGAAATTTTATGTTATTGATAACCTTTCTTGTTGCAATGTTATATTAGGTAGGCCCTGGCTGCATGGAATGAAGGCAGTAGCCTCAACGTATCACCAATGCATCAAACTGCCTACCCCATGGGGAGTTGTGAAGATAGTTGGTGACCAAGAAGAGGCCAAGAACTATTATTCTTCATCAATGAAGCCAACAGCCAAACAAACTATAGCATAACAACTACAGCAGCAACCTAGGGACGTGCTGGAAGCTCGGGAGAAAGACCTTAAAGAAGTATCATTGGACCCTGAGGATCCAGAGATAAAGGTGTTCCTAGGATCCAGTATCCCCAGCAAAATCGAGGAGGATTTAGTATCCTTCTTGGGACGAAGAAAATCTACCTTCGCCTTCAAGCACTCAGACATGACAGGTATTTCAAAAGAGGTAATCACTCACAAACTAGGCCTTGATTTATCTGTCAAACCCGTCCATCAGAAGCGAAGAAAATTCGCTCCTGAGAGGAACAAGATCATACAAGAAGAGGTTGAGAAACTTCTTAAGGCCGGTATGATCAGAGAGGTTTAGTATCCTCGATGGTTGGCTAATGTGGTTGTAGTTTCAAAAAAAGAATGGAAAGTGGAGGGTATGCGTTGATTTTACAGATTTAAACAAGGCATGCCCCAAGGATCCTTTCCCGTTACCACATATAGACTCCATGGTGGATGCAACGGCAGGACATGAAATGCTTACCTTTATGGATGCTTCCTCTGGATTCCAACAAATCCAGATGGAACCATCTGATCAAGAGGATACATCATTCATGACTCCTACCGGCATATACTGTTATACTGCTATGCCGTTTGGACTAAGAAATGCAGGGGCAACATACCAAAGGCTAGTCAACATGATGTTCAAGAATCAGTTAGGTTAGACTATGGAGGTCTACATAGATGATATGTTGGTGAAGTCAAAGAGAGCCGAGGATCACCTCAGAGATCTTGAATAAGCATTCAATATCCTCGACCAATATAACATGAAATTGAATCCGGCAAAATGCCACTTTGGTGTTAAGGCTGAAAAATTTCTGGGATATATGGTGACTAAAAGAGGAATTGAAGCAAGCCCCGATCAGATTGAAGCCATCCTCAATTTAAAGTCTCCTACAAACGCAAAAGATGTCCAAAGGCTCACAGGAAGAATAGCCGCTCTCAACAGGTTCATCTCAAGATCCTCCGAAAAGTGTAAGGACTTCTATGATATCCACATACTCTCGCCAGCAATAGGAGAGCAAGAAGTTGGGGAAATAACAAGTGATAAGCAGATTGTACTTTGGGATCCATTATCCTCAGGCAATCAAGGATCCTGGATCCTTCCAATCAAAAAGTACATTCAAACTGGAGAAATCCCAGCTACGGAGAATCCGAAATCCTTCAAACTCAAGGTATCACAATATATTTTATTAGATGATATACTATACAGGAAATCTCTTGCAGGTCCATACTTGAGGTGCATCGAGGATCCTGAAATCCAAGAAGTACTTAAAGACTTTCATGAAGGAGATTGCGGCAACCACACAGGAGGAAGGGCATTATTCTCCAAGATACTTAGAACGGGGTACTTCTAGCCAACAATGAAGAAGGATGCAGTAGAGTATTCGAAGAAGTGTGATGCTTGCCAAATGCATGCAAGTATCCTTCATCAACCAGCAGAACCAATGTATCCTATATACTCTTCATGGCCTTTCATAAAATGGGGAATATACATTGTTGGGAAGCTGCCAAAGGCTCTAGGTGGAAAGGTCTTTATGCTCGCCATGACGGACTACTTCTCTAAATGGATCAAAGCAGAAGCATTCGTACAATTTCGAGAAAGGGAAGTTATATCTTTTATCAAAATGAATATTATAACTAGATTTGGTATTCCTTTTGAGATTATATGTGATAATGGTTCCCAATTTATTGGGAAATGAACAACTAACTTTTATGACAGCTGGGGCATAAAGATGATTACTTCAACACCAGTGCATCCTCAAGCTAATGGTCAAGCAGAGTCTAGCAACAAGATCATCATCAACAACTTAAAGAAGAAGCTAGGATCCAAGAAGGGAAAGTGGGCCGAGGAACTACCATATGTTCTTTGGGCCGACAGGACAACACCCAAGAATGCAACAGGCCAAACACCCTTTTCATTGGTATTTGGGTCAGAAGCGGTAATCCCAACAGAGATGGTGGTTCTTACAGCAAGAACGAGCATTCGTGATCCTGAAGCCAACGAAGAAATCCTTCTTGAAGACTTGGATACTGTTGAAGAACTCAGAGACCTGGCCAAGATCAGAATGGTAGCTTATCGACAAAAAGTAGTTAGGGCATACAACAAGAATATAAGAATAAGAAGATTTCAAGAAGGAGATATAGTCTTGAGGAAAGCCTTCCAAAATACTACCAACCCGGCTGATGGAAAGTTAGCACCCAAATGGGAAGGACCTTATCAGATCGATTCGGAAGCATGAAAGGGGGCATATCATTTGCTTACATTGGAAGGCAATAGATTACCAAGGGCATGGAATGCTATCCACCTCAAGAAGTATTTTTCCTAATCAGGATCCTGTATCCTGAGAGGATATATTATCCTTAAAGGATTAAGGATCCCCGAAATTGGTAATATCTATCCGATCACTTATCCTTTTCATTTTATTATTCTTAATTTAAGGATAATATAATCTTAACATTTTATCTTTTCCAAGTCTTGAATATCAATGCAGGGTATTATTGAGATGTGTAATAGTCAAGAGGTTGGCCACCTCTCCTTTACATTCAATGTATTATCTTGTTTCCCTTGGCTTAGCCCACGTTTGGGTATGACCCCCGATGGTCATATCCTCTAAGGTTTAAAGGTTTTCACCTTTCTTATAAATAGAGTTTATACACTCTCGCCTGGGGCGCACGCTATCCAACGTATAGTCCGGGGCAGCGGGACCAGTACACGCTTAGTGGCTGACAATTTCGTTGTTTTCGGCTATATGGAGGATCCTACGAATTATGGTAGACGTACCACACCACCGGTTTATAACGTTTTCACGTTATCTCAAGACAAAGGTTTCTAACATTTTCATGTTAGCTAAGATTTATAACGTTTTCACGTTATCTTCGTTTGGGCTAAATCCCGGGTTGGGCGAGTCCCCAGTGAACATCCGTTTTTGGGCTTGTCCCCAATTTTGGCCTTGTCCCCAGTTTCGGGCTTGTCCCCAGATTACACGGGCTTGTCCCCAGGTTATTATTTGGGCTTGTTCCCAGCCTAATGGGTTTAATCCCACTAACACTATGAGTTGTTTGCAACAGATTTTTTAAGTTCATTATGAGGATCAAAATTCTAAGGATCCAGAATCCTAAAGTTATTCTTTCAAGGATCACTGAGAGTTCAGTATTTATGGTAACATAGGTCTACCTAGACCTTCTGGTATGGTCTCTATTAATGAATTTATTTGTTATCTTAGTTGAAATAATTTTGGATATTTCAAGTTAGTAAATTACTCATTTGAAGATATTTTATTACTAAAATCTTTTACCTGTTTTTAAGGATACTTTATCAAAAATTTGTCCTTTAAGGTGTCACACCCTCAAAATCCACTAACGGAGTTTTACCGTCAGAGGGTGTGAACTAACAGGATCGGAATCATTAGTTATAATCAAACCATAAAAACGTTTAAGTGAAATTAAGTGCGGAAGCGTAAAAACCAAAAGACAAAAGTTGCGTCACGCAGGACGACCTTAAAACCCCATAACAACAGTTTAAAATCAGTTTGCATAAACAAAAGCGTTTTCAAGTAATGCATGATCCTATACCGCGCGCCCGTCTCGGCTACCTGAGAATAACATACTAAAAGTGTCAACACGAGGTTGGTGAGTTCACAAGTTTATATAAAATAAAGCGTTTAGCGTTTTGCGTTCAGCGTTCTGCGTTCAGCGTTTTGCGTTACCAGATAGTGTTAAATCAATTATATATCGATAGGTAGCTAGCCTATACAACAAGTATTACTAAGTGTTCGACACCGAAGCTGACTGTTTATCAAGTGCCTTGCCACCAGGTCATCCAGACCATGGTATGTGTTAGCCAAAATTACACCCGCTCGACCTCCATTCGAGTTTAGCGTTGGGTGGGGTTTGTCAAACCCAGTAGTACTACTCAACAGTGACTCGCTATTATCCAAATATTAACCGGTTCGATGTGTACGACTTCAATTGTTTCGTTTGCCACTTAGCCTTTACAAGTGATATATAATTTACTAACAAAATCTTAAAAGCATTTTCGGAGTATGTTATCTCCCCCAAGTGAAAAGCATTTAAAACAGTTTAAAGGGGTAAGTGAAACTCACTGTTTGCGAAGATTTCCCAAAAATAAATCACCAAGTGATGCGCGTCACAGAAAACTCTTTCTAGCGTTCTAAAACAACAAAGAGATTTTCTAAGTGTCGGAACTATTATCGAGTCTCTAGACTCGGCACATAACACCTATGCACAAATTACGTTTCGTGTGTCGTTTGTGAATCGTGTGTGACTTAACAAGTACAGTTGTGATACGATACATGTGTGAACGATTATTTACGTGTCGTGTATTAATAATGTACATCACTAGCAACTATTCCCCGTAGGGGCAATTTGGTCAAAACACCACAACTATTTAGCAAGTATTCCCCGCATGGGCAATTTGGTCAAAACATAACAATTAACTAGCAATTATCATGTTTCATGCATTTTCACAAAATTCAGCAGCTAGTTTCATCGAGACAGAAATTCTACTTGAAAGATTGTACTATTCCACCGATCATAGCATATCAATTAATTTACCAAAAATCATCACAAAAGCATACATGAATTAGGTTTCCAGAACATATTTTATTATATTTTTATTCCACATAGATATCTCACAATGATCAAAACATTACAGCAAGCTCATAACAGTCAAATTCATGCGCAACAGAATGTTATTTGAAATTCCCGTTAAATGAAAAATCCAACAAATGCAAGACCACTTGGGTTAGGTTCCTAACTCAACAAGTCAACTTCCAGAAGTGGAACCAACCCAATTGGTCTCGTAGTTCATGAGATATAATATTTACAAAACAACCTAACAGCAGGTCTCACAACTCAGCATTGCACAACGTTTTTGTAAAATCATAAAAGTTAACTTTTACACGTTCAAAAATTGCAAATTTATATTCTTTAGAAACTAGACTCAACCTAGTTTACTGTAGTATCAATTATCTCGACAAATTTTCACATTCACACCCGGTTACAGTCAATTGAACATCAATAACACAATCTGTCCAGAAACTGTTTGCATCCAAACTCAACATATTAACTATCTATGGACCATAATTCATTCATATGACATTCTAGACACCATAATCACTATCCATGCACATCAATTACACATCACATACATGATTAGGGTTTTTCTTGAACTAAAATCAAAGAAACAAATGATTAACATGCAATAACATCAATACTAGTTATCAATTCAACAATCAATACATCTTTCAATCATCATCTAATCAAAACAAGTCATATGAACATCATATATATAATTTCCAGATTCTAGGGTTTATAATTATACCTTCAAAGGCACAAAAATAAGCAAGAGGAAGGTAGAAGATGACTAGAATCGGATGTAGGATGCTTCAATTGTGAAAAACAAGATCAAAAATCAAGAGATATGTGTGTGTGTGTGAGCCGATTGTGAGGAGAGGGGAGGGAGTAGGCTGCCGTCAATTGTGAGGGAGAGGAGAGAAAGAGATTAGGGTTCTAGGTTAATATTAATAATAACAAGATGTTACACTTTAGTCCCTCAACTTTTAATTGTTACTTTTCTAGCTTAATTAACTAGTTCTTGTTTCTTGTCTAGCATCACAATCAAGTAACACATATGTTAACACATATTATCACATAATTATTGTTTTGACGTTTTTCGTTTATTCACCAATTGTTTGCGTCAACTCGTTTGCGTTTCGGTGCAATTCCCGAAAGACTACACATGTAGTAAGTGTCAAGCGTCATTTAAACCCTAGTTTAAATGTAATGAGGTGTGCGTTATAGATTCAGTAATCTTTAGGTTTGAATTGACGGAGTTGAGTTAACGGAGTTAACCTGAAATTGACGATTGTCACAAAGGATATTATTTTGTACGACTTTTATTAACTTTTAAGGATAGTTTATCCTCTGATTGTTCTTTAAGGATATTCTATCCTATGTAATTTTCATAAGAATCTGTTATTCTAAAATCTTTTACTTAAGATTATTTTTCAAAACTATCTACAATGGTAAAGTTGTATCTAATAAACTTTTAGAAATAAGCAATAGGCAAATAGTTAAAAGATTTATATTAATTAAAATAAGCCACATGGACTTATCCAAAATTCTTAACCCGGACTTCACCATGCAAAAGATGGACCATCCATCCGGGTTAAGTAAGTACTACTAACAGTTCATAAGTGCAAGAAAATTATAAGACAGGGGCAACAAAGGCTTCATCCCCACAAACAGAGGATCCCTCCACCTTTGTCAACCCTACAAATTGTCTTAAGGATCATGGATCCTTTACCCTAGTTGCTATTGTTTATTACAGACCATAGTAATTGTTCATAAAAACATCATAAAAGCAAAATAAAATGGGCTTGGGCCTTGTCTTCTGTATCCTTCATCACCCGTTCATGCATATGCTTCCACCTCCACCGTTGCCTCGTTTCCTCCTTCAGCTTCTTCCTGACCCTTCACACCGCTCGTCCCTGCTTCACCTGCTTCAACCATCATACCTTCAGCCTCATCGTCGCCTCCACCTAAGTCGATCAAGGCTTGCTTCCATTCTTTGATTTCCCATGAAGATTTGTCAAAGGATGGATCATTGGCTTCGGTCACCAGTTTGATCCTAGCCTCGAGGACCGATTGGCTGCCTAGACCTTCGCCTCTTCGATAGCCCGGTTGATTTCGTCTTGCATTTGGACTGCCAGTGCGGCAGCATGCTCCTCTATCTGTCTCTTCTCTTTGGTCATCTTTGAGAGGGCCTTATCCTTAGCAGCAGCCATAGAGCTCATCACAGCAAGGGTCTCTTCATGCTCTGCAACAGCCTTCTCATAATGGCTTCGGGCAGAATTGATGGCCTATAAAAGAAAGCAGGATAAGCTTGGGAAGATACTTGGATAATAAAGATTAACAAGAATAAAGGATCCTTACAGTAGAAAGCATTTCCAGAATCTGCTTTTCGGCATCAAAGGGGTTCTCTGGGTCTGAACTCTTCTTCCTCTTAGCTCCTGACTTGGCTCGGGTTGTGATCGGACGAGGCTCGGACGTAGGGGTTGATTTCGGGGTCTCTTTCTTGGTAAACATGCAGTCGATATCCTTAAGGGAGAACTTGGAAGCAGACTTTCCTGATTTTGGAGCACCTGTAAACAGCAAATGACAGATAAGTTTTCAACTCTAACACTTTTTAATACTAATAATTATTACTCTTACTTGATATGATTGACTCTGAGTTTGATACTTGAAAAGCTTCAATAAACTTTGCTTGAAAGGTTCTGATTGCAGGATCCAATGATAAGAACTTCTTCACTCTGTCTTCAACTCTAGGTAGATCAGCCAGCAAATCGAAATTTTCAACTACACGAGCAATAAAAATTATTAGCAGAAGAATAAAGTATCCTACCTAGGTTACCTAAGGATCCTAGATCCTACCCTTTGGTATCCACTTTTTGGGAAGGTTAGTTCCACCCGGAATGGAATCCCTTCTTACGAAGAAAAATTGGTTTTTCCAGAGGGTACCGTTAAGGGTGACTTTGAAAATAGGAATTTCTTGGTGAAGTTTCGATTTGAAGACGAAGCGTTTGGAACCATGGGTAACAAGATTGTACAGGTATGCTAATTCTGCTAGGCCGAACTCGACTCATTCTTCTTCGGTTACCCTCTCTAAGGTATGAAAGGTTCTCCACAACATCGGCATGGTCTGTATGTAACTAATTCCCGTTAGGGTGAAGAACCTTTGGGTGAAATCGGGAAAATGATACTTGTAACCTATCAAAAATGGTTGGGCCGGAAAGCAAACCCAGTTTTTCGAAATACTATCGCTACAGGCTGTAGGGTCGAAGGGTCGGAAAACTGTATCGGCTGGAAAATGTGATCGGATTTCATCGATTTCCGGATCTGTGAACTTACAGATCTCAGAAGAGGGAGCTTGGAGGATGTCTTGTGGATAAAGATCATCGGGGTCAGTATGATTGAAAGAAGAAGACGAAGAGGGTACAGAAGTAGTCGACATGTTGAAGGAAAATAAACAAGAGGAAAGAAGGATACATGAGAGACGCCTGGATCTGTGGTTATAAAAGAGTTATAATTCTCGCATATATAGGAGGCGTATAATTATGGTTTGTGGATATTAAACCTCCTGACACACGTCTAATCACCTTCTTTTATGGAGGGATTTGAAATTCAAAATGACAGCTGTTTTACACAATCACCCGCCATTTTGGGGGCAATTGTTAGGGTATGATTTTTATGCTAAGGATCCTTAATCCTTAACTATCTTAAGGATAGATTATCCTTGAGATATATAACAGGTTATAAAGGATCAATGATCCTCGGTGTTATTTGTTTACTAATGATTGCGTTTAGTATGGTGATGTGTTAGACAGGTATAACAATTTTAGGACATGCTGACATCAATTATCCTCATGGAGTATTCTCTAGCTGGAATATGGATACAAGATCCTTATTCAGTATAGCTAGCAATGGACAATTTCGTATGAAGACTGATGTTTGAATATCAACTATGGTTCCTAGACCTGGTCCACAACTTAATTCGTTACTGAACGGCTATTAGCACGTGGTCAAAGCACACGATGATGAAGAGTGGAAGACTAGCGAGATTATAGGAATAGTTGTTAGTTAGTTACTTATTATTTTTCTTTATATAACCGAGTTATGATCAACATTAGGCAGACACACGCTCTCACATTTACACTCGTATTCTAGCTGCTAGCTCATCAGAAAACACACACATAGCTTTCATTGTATCTGTTGATCAATAACTCCAACCCTTGTAATTACCTTTTACTATTAATAAACTTGACGGTGATAGTTTTCACCGTCCGGGGGTTTTTTGTGCAGGAGATTACTATAATCACGTACCATCCGACCAAAGATTACCTTGTTAATCCTTGAATGAAGCAATTTGACCAAAGATTACCTTGTTAGTTTTTGACCGAAGTAAAGATTATCGTAATTAACGGTTTTTCCCTCGTGATCAAATCCTTGTGTTCATCAAGATCTCAGTTTTACAATCATTAATATCGTATTAGCACTATACTTCACTTGACAAATTTGGATACATTATCCTTAGCTAATTTTTATCCAAAACACCTGCATAATGATAAAATAATGATGATCAAAATCCACAATTCATAGCTCCTGAAAACAAACTATTAAACCCACATATAGCACAAGCAGAGGTGGGCAAATAAACCGGTTAACCGAACCGACCCGAAAACCGAACCAGAAACAAACCGATTTAAAACCAACTATGTAAAACCGGTTTGGAACCAATTGAAACCGTAGGTTTGGAACTGCCTTGTAATTTTTTCCCCCAAAACCGGTTAACCGAATCGAAACCGGGCAAAAAGGTCGAAACCCGAACCGAAACCGATTGTAACTTGGTCAAGAAACTGACTTCAACCCGAACTAAAACCGATCATAAACCGGTTTTGACTTTTGTTGACCAACCTGAACAGGTTTCAACCCAAACCGGTTTTGAGTTTTAAACCGGTTTGTGCACAACTAACTCACTAAGCACAAGGAGTGAAGGAACGTCTGCTTTGATATACTCTAAGACGACTTAGTGGGCTGGACCCGGCCCAGCAGTTTACACCGTGTAAAATGAATGAATGAATGTTCTTGGTGTTTCACAAGTCAGTCTTTGTTTCAATTTCTTCTTCAATCACTTATTACTTTTGTCATTCTAATTATTCACCGGAACGGAACGGAGCGATGTCTACTGAATCTGCTGCTGCTTCCGCAATCCTCAGAAATCAGGTTTTATTAATTTACTCTCTAATTCAATACCTACTGTTCCTTGATTTGTAATTTGAAGTTAATCTGACGCAGGTGGATTTGCTGGATTTCATCGACTGGACCGGAGTCGAATGCCTCAATCAGAACACCGCTCATCCTTTCCCAAATGCTCTCAAACAGGTTCACTTTCATTTCTTACAGAACTAAACCCTAATTCACACGCTTTTGTTATTTAATACCTAGGTTTTTGAATATTTGATTTAGTGGATTAGCTGTTTTGCTTCAAGTAGATGTTTATTGTCAGTTTATGTATGTAGAATAACATCTAGCAACCTCATGTTGACAAAGTATGTATGTGTTAGGTACCGTTGAGGTCGAACAAACTAAAATTCCACTTATACTGGTAGGGTCTGGTGGGTTCTTTTATTTATCCAGGAAGATTGAGAGGCACTAAAAGCTTCCCTTGTGAAGTGAGACATATTTGTCAATGTGTTTTCTGGTTTCATGATCCTTTAATTTTTCAATGTTTTGGTCTGTGGAACAGGGTTATAGAGAAGACGAGGGTCTAAATCTGGAGAGTGATGCAGATGAGCAACTTCTGGTTTACATACCATTCACTCAAGTTATCAAACTGCATTCTATTGTTATTAAAGGACCTGAGGATGAAGGTAAATATTTCTGTCCTTTTTAACAGCATGATGAGTTGTATTATACTATTATGTATCTGTTTGGCTATGTACCTGCAATATAATGCTATAATGTATGACATATACCATAGCTTAATACATGTTTTTGGCTATAAAAGATACTGCTAATTAAGAGAATACATATGGTCCACAATCGATTTCTCTAATATCTTGTTATGATTTCGAACATAACAGCCAGTCAGATAAATAAGGAAACTAACCTTTTTACTAAATGAAATTATTTATTTATTTTTGCTATAATTAGATATAGAAGTTTTGCATTCTTGGGTCACACGTGCAAACTATTTAATTGTAATAAGTACAAGCTAAATTTGATATGCTGAAAATCCATAAAATTATAAAAGTTCTTCTGTTCATCTATAAAGTAGCAGTTAATTAACATTAGCTAGTGCATAGTCTTGTAGATTCTAGTATGTAAGAAGCGATAAGCGATAAAGATATAAAGGGCCTAAAAATTTGATGACATGGAAGATGCTCTGGAAATTTGAGACTGGAACTCAAGTTCAGTTAGATAAAATGTTGTAAATTATTGTGAATCTATTGGACCTTCCTACACACTCTATCCAATTTGCAGGTCCTCAAACCGTAAAGCTTTATACAAACAAGGAACACATGGGATTCAGGTAACTTAAAAAATATAATAAGTTATTCTCCTGGTTCGTTTATCATATATATAATCGGTTATTACAATGGCTATATGTAATGCAGTAATGTTAGCGACTTCCCCCCTAGTGACACGCTGACTTTATCTCCCGAGAATCTCCAGGTAAGCACATATTCATATTCTTAAATACCTTATATAATTAATGAACACATAAATTATTATTCTTGCAATATTAATATATTAAATCTTGATGATTTGGCCAGTTTTCTTATTCAGTGTTTTGGTTCTATGTTCATTCAGGGTAAACCAGTTGTGTTGAAGTATGTTAAGTTTCAAAACGTGCGCAGGTAATAAATTTATTTATTTACTTGAGAGTTGAGAATATGATAAACGGTAGGCTGACTAACATATGCTTGGGTCAGTTTGACAATATTCATTGAGGACAATCAGTCTGGTTCTGATATTACCAAAGTTCAAAAGATTATTCTGCATGGTACCACGTAAGTTTCTTATATAATCTTTCTTGGTGTATGCGTTTTGTACCTCTTCACATGTTATGATAGATGACATTACATGATTATGTGATATCATATTGCTTGGATGCACTTGGGTGTTTGAAATTGTAATACTCAGATATTTTAATGTTGTCTATGCTGCAGAGTGGAAACAACAGACATGAAAGGCTTGAAAAAGATCGAAGATCATTGATGAAGAGGTTTGTTTGAACTGGTTATGAACTGTTTTGGTTTGATGGCATGTAATGCAACATAGATTTGGATCTACCATTACAAACATATGTATAATAAGGTCATGGATATCCTTTGTGGCCTTTGCTTGGCACTTTGCTTTCGAGACCACTTCTTAAATAGCGATTGGATGCTTTGATTATTATATTATCATTGTAAACTGATTAATTTGGAGGTGTTCAATTTCACATATCTGTGTGATGTTCAAACATCTTAGAAAGTTGTAAATGGACGGCATATTGTTAAATGGATGGAGGGTTTTGACATTGTTAGCAAAAAAATAGTTCTTCTGAAAGTTCTTTAGCTAGAACTCTTAAGGAAGTTTGAAAAACTCATCTTTGACTTGATTGAAGGAAACGAAGTCGGTTAAGTCTAACTTGTGGGACTTCCTGCGAAATTGCTCTAAACATAAACATTTAGTAGACACACTCACAGATGCTAAGTGTGTGAGTTGAGGGTAAAAAACCAAGAATTTTTATTTTTATTTTATTTTTTTCTGGAGAGGTAAAAAACAACCAAGAAAAAAAAAAGTGGAGAGAAGGGTGCGAACGCGGGAGAACAAACTCAAAGATCTAGATTTATCCATTGTGTCAAAGAAACCTTTTGTAGTTATTATCATCTGAAATCAATTTAAATAAAAGAAAAGAAAATAAAAATGTTAATTTGTCTTTAAAATTATATGTGTAGTAATATTGTTTCCATGTCTTTAAAAACATCAATATTACTAAGCATTCTTTGTTAGAAATGAGACCCGTGATGTAAAAAAATTATTGAGAAATAAGTAATTTATTTATATTTAACAACTTATAACTTGAATGGACTGACTATATATGTGAATCTCAATATACCAAAGGGACGTATTGAGTAAGATCAGATAATCGAAGGGGCTAAATAACTCAAAGCGGCAGTATCATCTGGTTTCTTCTTTCTAGTCCACAATCTGAGCTCAAAATTATTATTATTATTATTATTATTATTATTATTATTATTAACAATGGCGAATTCAAAGAAAATCTTAATGATATGCGGCGATTACATGGAAGACTCTGAGGTTTCATCTTCTTACTCTTACTTTGATTGAATTGTTAACATCGATGTTGAATTGATTGGATTTTGCAGGCGATGGTTCCGTTTCAGGCGTTACAAGCTTACGGACTATCCGTTGACGCTGTTTGCCCCGGTAAAAAGTCCGGTGACGTTTGTCGCACTGCTGTTCATCAACTTTCTGCTCATCAGGTCCTCTTTTCTTTTATTATTATTATTATTATTATTGTTATTGTTAATTAAGTAGATAGGTTAGTGATTATTAGGAAATTCATACTTATTATATAGGAGTCAAATTACTCATTTAACCTTACTCGCTGCTGTTATACTCACCTGCTAACTTTTTTACACAAACACTAGCTAGTATAACTAACTAGTTCATTTCAGGATATATTCTAATAACTAATACATCGTCTAAGCATGTATCGTAGTTATCAGAGGCGCCAGGTGCATAGGCCTCGTTTGGGGCCTAGGCGAGGGCGTAAGTAAAAAAAAGTTAACAACTCTTAGAAACTTGAGTAGTGAGCTTTCAAACACGCACACACCAGAAGTAAGATAGACCTGTTACTTTAGTAGTTAGTAATCTTATTATAGTTTACTTTGGTTTTAACAGACATACACTGAGTCACGTGGACACAACTTCACTCTCAATGCCACATTTGATGAAATTGATGCAAGCACATATGACGGCTTGGTTCTGCCAGGTGGACGTGCACCCCGAGTATCTTGCTTTGAATGACTCTGTTCTTAACCTGGTCACACATTTTGCTAAATCTGGAAAACCAATTGCCTCCGTGTGTCATGGACAACTTATCTTGGCGGCTGCTGCGGATGTAGTAAAAGGTCGGAAAGTTACAGCATATCCTACTGTGGGACCCGTGCTCGTTTCTGCTGGTGCTCATTGTGTGCAACCCAAGACAATGGCTGCATGCACGGTTGATGGGAATTTAGTCACTGCAGCTACTTACTCTGGTCACCCTGAGTTTATCCGTCATTTTCTTAAGGTGTTAGGAGCTACTGTAACCGGTTCCGACAAACGTGTTCTATTCCTTTGTGGGGTAAGTTTCAATTTCTTTCTTATGCAATGTTCAATCACTTCTACTTAAGCGCATGTGTGGGTCGCTTTGGCCACAAACCGAACCAAAAACTGAAATTTCGGTTTTTGAAAACAGTTTGCCATTTGGGTTTGAAATATTTGGGCCGAAAAAAATTGACCCAAAATAATGAATTTGGGCCTAAATCTTTGGGTCTAAATTTTTTCGTAATTGGTAAGTAATTGTTTATTTATACGTTTGGGCTAAACTATTTGTGTTACACTATTTATTGAATTCTTATAAGTTATTTAACATTCAAAATTAAACATAAAAATTCATAAATTTGGTTTGGTTTGGTTTTTTTCGGTATTAATTAAATGCCAAACTGAAACCTAACCAAAAGTTTGTTTTTTACAAAATTATAAAACCAAACCGTAATTTTTTGTTTGGGTACGGTCATTTAGATCTTTTTTTTCTCTTTGGTTTCTGGTTGATTTTTTTATTAATATATTTGTGTTTTTCTTAGCTACTAATTTCATCTTTATATGTCACATTATGGGACAAATTTTCACCTTTTTTCTTTATTTCTTTCTTTTTGTTCGTTTGTTTTTTTCTCTTTTTGGTCTCACTAATGTAGGGTAAAGTTAAAATACAAAGTACAACAAAAATGGATAAATGAGAAGGGTGAGAAGGAATCTAATCCATTGATCTTAAATTTGGATGGTGGAGATTAATTTAAAAATAAAAATTGATGAAAAGGGCATGAAGGTAATAACCCACTTATGATGACTTTCTCTCTCCACATGCAAGACACATGTCAATTTCTCCATCATTTTAATGCGTTTATAACTTTTTCATACGACATTTTTTATAGAATTTTTTTTACCATAATAACAAACGTTTTTTAATCTTTAATATGAATATCAAATTGTTATATAAAAATAAAAAAAAGTTAGTGGGTTTTTTTATATTGTGTTATTTGGTTGTTCCTTGTGTTTTTTAATTGAGTTTTTTTATGCATTGTGTTATAAATTTTGGTCATTGTGTTTTTCAATTGGTACTCATATTCAAGATAAACATTAAAACAAAGATTACATCATTGTGTCTTTATGCTCAACATTTGTCTTTCTACTTATCATTGTGTTTTAGTCATTGTGATCAACATTCACTTAAGTTGAGACAAATAGTATTATGTTCATTGTGTATTACGTTCAAGTTATTATGTAATATATAGATTCCATTGTGTTTTACGTTTCAGGTCATTGTGTTATATGTATTTATCATTGTGTCTTACGTTTCAGGCCATTGTGTTATATGTATTCATTATTGTGTTTTACGTTTCAGGTTATTGTGTAATATGTATTCATCATTGTGTTTTATATATTACATAATTCGTTGATATTTTTCATTATATATACATATTATTACACAATGGTGTTATTAGTATTTAAAAAAACACAATGATCAGTTGAAAGACACAATGGCGTAAAAAACACATTGACAAATAGAAAGACACAATGGTAAGAAAAAAAGACATAATGACGTAATTTTTCTTTAATTTTTATATAACAAAATCATACTCAAATAAAAGATAAAAAAATGCTTGTTATTATGGTGAATTTTAATTTTTAAAAATTATCATATGAAAAAGTTACGGGCGTTTAAAAATGATGGGGGGATTAACATGTGACTTGCATGTGGAGAGAGAAAATGTGTACTATTACTTTTATACCCTTTTTCCTTTGGTCAATACTTGACACATGTCAATTAATTATAGCTTCTCACACTTCTCATTTTTGTTGCACTTTGTTGAATAACTCAACCCCATTAAGACAGAATTACAGAAATTGTCCTTTATACACCAAATTTCAGTGGTTGTCCTTTATCTTTAAAAGTAACATAATTTGTACTTTACGTTTCCAAATGTTACACCGTTTGTCCTTTAGCCCTAACCCAGTTAGTTTTTCTCGTTAACTCAGGTCACATGCCTTGCACATGAGGGCAAATTGGTACTTTTACCCATTTAATTGAAAAGACATTATAATATCCATTCATATAAGTATAATATATATATATATATATATATACAGAAGATGGTTCAAATAAAAAAAGTGTGAGAATGCTTTAAAATAAAAGCAAACCACAAAAATAGGAAACTATACGATTTTTAGAAACTACTAATCTCAACCGCTAGATCCTAGATCCAAGGGTCTAGATCTCTTCTTATGCTTCTCACAAAATTATTGTTTTTACATTAACCCTACCCTACCCTATATATATATATATATATATATATGACAAAATGGCAAAACACGTTCTTTATGTTTGAACGTTTTTTAATAGACGTCCTTTAGCAAAAGACATGGCAGAAAACGTATTTTATGTTTCAAATTTCGTTCACGTTACATCCTTTCGTACTAACCCAGTTAAATTTTTTCGTTAAATGTGGTCATGTGCTTTGCACATGAGGGGGAGAGAGAGAGAGAGAGAGAGAGAGAGTTTTTATATATTTATAATCTTTTAATTAATTATTAGTATTTTTTTAAATGATAGGTAAAATGACTAATTTGCCCTCATGTGCAAGTCATGTGACCTGTGATAATGGAAAAAACTAACTGGGTTAGGGCTAAAGGACAAACGATGTAACATTTGGAAATGTAAAGTATAAATTATGTTACTTTTAAAGATAAAAGACAACCACTGAAATTTGATGTAAACGTAAAGGACAATTTCTGTAATTCTGTCCCCCATTAATGTATGTATAAGTTTTCAACTTTTTACCATTAACTGGTTTCACGGGCTAGAATGTTGCTCACTTGGCTTCCAAATTATTAAAAAATGATTATGTAGACAAAATATATGATTAAATATGCTGATGTGAATGTTTGATTTTTCAATTGTTTTCCAAGTTTCTTTCTGTTGTAAATTGTAATAAATTCTTATAAGAAAACAAACATATTTTCGTCATAGTTGGTGAACTCTAGCTTTAAGTGTGGACTTTGGTAGTTTGAAAAGGGTAAATTGCACGTAAATGGATGTTATCTTTTGCCAATTTCAACAAGGGACCTGGTTACTGGTACAGCCCTTAGTTATTAAGATAGTTATAACTGACAAGCTAAGGACGCACCAGGGTAGATAGAAGACCACTACTGGGCGAAAATCCATTATTATAGTTTGAATTATTTATTAATTTATCTTTATTCTTCGTATAACATTATTTTAATCCAGATTTTTAGGAATATTTTTAACCAGGATTTGTTTTAACTTTTAACTCTAGATTTAGGAGAGACTATTTTAAATAACAGTTGTTTTAGGTTCTATGATTTGTTGTCTGTGTTCTGAAGTAAGCCTTTTTTGTGTTTAGGGAAGCTTTCTATCAATTGAATTTTCAGTTTATTTAGAAGATGTTTCGCTGCTTCATCGTAGTTGGTGTGTTTTAAATCCTGGTGTATTGTGTATGCATTTACCTGTTCACAAAGTCCCATTGAGCTAATTATAAGCTCTCCTACTTGAGGTGGTGTCAGAGTAGGTTTACCTCTCATGATCACCCTTGGTTCGGTGAGAATCAATTCATTTTCTTTAAAAAAAACAAAAGGAATATCATCTATTTATTTTTTCCTTCTTGAATCAGTAACCTTTGATTTTTCAACATTTGGATTTTGCCTACTTGTGATTCCACTTTTCGTGAATTTACTGTTGAGATTCATTAGGAATGTCTTATTCTCCCTTTACAGTTTTTGGAATTATAGACACTGTGATTGTTTTAACCTTTCTCATTTGTTTATAAGAATCTAGCACCATATATAAATGTTGGTTATGAAAGTAAGTTCCATGGATAAACTAAAAGCAGGATTCTTTAACACATAAGCTTTGACCTATTGCAGGATTACATGGAAGACTATGAGGTAATGGTTCCTTTCCAGTCCCTTGAAGCTCTTGAATGCTGCCATGTGGATGCGATTTGCCCCAACAAGAAAGCGGGTGATACATGCCCTACAGCTGTCCATGATTTTGAGGGGGACCAAACATACAGTGAAAAACCGGGCCATGATTTCACACTAACTGCTAACTTCCATGACATTGATGCTTCAAGTTATGACGCTCTTGTCATCCCGGGAGGTCGAGCTCCAGAGTATCTCGCACTAGACCCTGCGGTTATTAAGCTGGTTAAACATTTTATGGATGCTGGAAAGCCCGTCGCGTCCATCTGCCATGGTCAACAGATTCTCTCTGCTGCTGGTGTTCTCAAGGTACATAAAAGGCTAACTATATAGGAGCCATTTTGTTCACCGACTGTTTGTTGAATATAATGCATTCACCTGTCGAATAGGGGTGTTCATTAACTGTATAAACTAACCGAACCGGCCAAACCAAAATTAATTGACTGGTTTGTTCGGTTTGAAACAGATATGGTTCGATTCACAGTTTGAATTTGCCAGTTTGGCGGTTAACGATGTTGAATCTGGAACCAGCTGTGTAAACTGAACTGGTCTTTTAACATTATTATTTATATTTTTTTCATTTTAGGAATACAAAGTTAAGTGTGTCTGTATATATATATATATATACACATATATATATATACACAAGAGAAAGTTAACGTACAAATGCTAACTGTGCAAATCAAGTGGTGTAATTATATATGCAAGTAGTGTAATGATGTAATTACATCGTAGTGTAAATACTATAATCACACTATGTTGTATTTATAATTACACTACTTGATTCGTACAATTAGCACGTTAAATTAATTTGTATTTGATCCAAACCCTATATATACATACATAAAATTTAATTGAAAAAAAAAGTTAAAATGCTGTCTAAAACTAAATTTAGAAAGTTATCCAAACCTGTAAAATCGCTAAATCGTAAATTGACCAATTTGGTGACCCAACCAACTCCGCCGGTTTGGCCCGGTTTTTTAAAAAATTGTTTTAACACCTTTACTAACCGTTGAAATATTGTTGTATTCACTAGCAGTAAATGGTTTATTATGATTCTCAAATATTTAGTAATACTCATTTGAACTAGGGGTGGCAATCTTGACCCAAACCCTTTCAAATGAGTCAATTTGAGTTGTTTTAAAAGTTAAATGAGTTGGTTTGGGTAAAAGGTTTTAAATAAATGGGTCAAAATAAGTCATTTGAAATTCCATCATTTTATTTTCGGGTCAAAATGGGTTGACAAGTTCAAAGAAATGGGTCGATGTGGGTTAGTGTTCTAAGGAAATGTGATAGGTTTCAGATTGGAAGGGGTTTTCATACAAGACAGGTTTCGGCACGAAACGGGTTTCAGATCGGAACGGGTTCGGTTCAGGTTTCAAGTCAACACGAGTTTTCACCCGTGGTGTGTTGGGTTTTGGTTTCTTTTGTTTCTTTCTAGTCGATTCCGGACTCATTTTTGTTCGTTTTTTCAGTTTTGTTTTTTTTTTCGGTTTGAATTCTTTTAGTTTTGTTTTAATTGATTTTTTCGATTTCGATTGATGTGGTCCAGTTTTGGCTTTTTGTTTCTTTGTTTCATTTTCGTCGATTCTTTCGGTTTCGGTTCGATTCTAGATGTTTTTTTTTATGGAACGAGGAAAACGTATGAAACATTTTAGTGTTTTTACTTTTTTTGTTTATGATTTATATTTTGAGTTATAATTTTTTTATTATTATTTTTGAATATTTTTTTTGAGGGTTTTTGATCTTAATTGAAAACCTCTCAAAAAAATTAAAAAAAAATAATTAAAAAAATCATAACTTAAAATATAAGTAAAAAACGAAAAATCTAAAAAAGCCAAAATGTTTCCGCCATTATTCTCGTTCACAAAAAAAAAAAAAAAAAACCTGGTTTGACCCTAACCTATATTGACCCAAACCAAAACAACCCTTTTTTAATTGACTCGTTTTGACCCAAACTCATTTTGACTCATACTCGTTTTGACCCATGACTCATTTCAACTCATGACTCGTTCGACCCAACCCAACCCATTTGCCACCTCTAATTTGAACCCACCAAACGAGGGGTGTTTATTTCAGAACCAACAATATGTTAAAAAACTATGAAAACCGCATAATGCAACATATTACTTGAAATGTGATACACAAGACGGTTATGTAACCGTCTTTGTTTCTCACTGTGATTATTCTTTATGCTTTATGTACCAGTTCATTATTTGGTTCTTGCATTTCTCAACAATTATATATACATATTGCATTTACCAGGGGAAGAAATGTACCGCATATCCTGCTGTGAAATTAAATGTGGTGTTGGGTGGTGCATCATGGTTGGAACCAGATCCAATAGATCGCTGCTTTACGGATGGAAATCTAGTAACGGGTGCAGCCTGGCCAGGGCATCCTCAGTTCATAGCTCAGTTGATGTCGTTGCTCGGTGTACAGGTGCGCTTTTAGTATGATGTGTTTGTACTATGATATGTTTGTGACTACAACCACCATACATTTTCTTGTACACGTAATGCTTGTAACCTTATGCTACTGATAATAAGTTTCGTGTATGGTGAGTTGATCGCCACCAAACAATCTCTGAGCACTTTTTGCACACGCCTTTCCTAAATCGTTGAGCTATCTCAAAAGATGTGCAAGAACCACTCATTTAAGCACGGTAGACCCATCCGCTGTATTGGACTGTTTCCATGTATTTGCAAGTGTAGCTCTATATTTATATATCTTGAATATAATCCCGTTTCAGACATTTAGTTGGTAACTTTTAAATAATAGCAAATCTAATCTAAAAGTGATAACTTAATAGTAATAGTATTAGTAGTGTAGTGGAAGTGACAGCTATTACAGATGGTGCTATGTTATTTAATGACAGTCGGGTCATGAGACAAATAAAACTAGTGGGATTTCCTGGTCCGATGCAGTGGGAATTCAGTTTCAGTTTGTTTGGTTTTAGGGTGTTGGTATAGTACTGGCACTCGGGTATATTGAGAGAAAAACCAAATAAATGTAGATGCGATTAGTGTATTACAACGACCGAAAACCATAGAAACGAATATTGGTACCAATGTTCGTATCGATTAGTTCTGTCACAAAATTTACGTATTTAGTTTTTAAAAATATCAAAATTGAATATCAAAATCTTTGTTGGCTAAACTTCAAAGTGAAAAAAGAAAAATTATACTAATTTTAAATTAAAAAAAACAAACCACCTTGTGAACAACCTTTAAAAAACAACATTTGTGTTCAATTTGTAAACACAAATTTTGAAAGGAAAAACACAACACACACACAAAATGACAAAAATTACGGTTAAAGCACCAATTCTGATAAACACGACTTAATTTTATTAGTTACTATGCCTATGTATCATCACCATTTGTTGTATCCTTTAGCCATGTGCTCACCCATAATATGTATTCATGGTTCTTCGGTAAAATCGAAGAATGTACATAAAAGGTAGATACTAGATAGATCAAGTAATGAGGTAAAACATTTATTTACGTTGCACCTTAAGAAATTATAGAGTGATGTGAGTTTGTTCATGTTACAATTTGTGTTTGTTCATTTTAATTGTTTACATATTACGGTTGAGACAAGGTGTTTGTTTAAGATATTTAAATAGGAGTATAGGACCATTCAACATTGTGTACTACTATACTCTCCCATAAAACATTTATTAAAACTTGATAATGTCATAGCTCATAATTAAGCGCTCCTCACTCTTGCGGGTCCCGCCACTACGCTCCCTTTAGCACCACACGCCCAACAAGACAAGCATATGCATATCGATTCATTGTCATTTATAGAAAAAAAAACATATATTACATACAAGATGCAACTCAACACAAAAATACAGTCCATGGCTTTATAGCCTAGTGACATCTTGGTGGTGGGATAAGGCTTAGGGACCATAAGGTCCTGGGTTCGAATCCCACAAGGGGGTTTTCCTAAGATTTGTTGGGTTTCCTCCTGAACTGGTGGTTAGGCATTATTGCCTGGTGGAGATGGATATGATCGTGTGGTTCTGCTGGTAACATGATGATACTCCAGTGGTCAATGAGTGATCCTAATTTACCGTTAAAAAAAAACACAAAAATACACATGGTTGGTCCCTACAACCGATTTAGGCCCCATATTTAGGGGTCTCAAACTAAAATGATTTTGGTATTTGATTAGAGTGAGTTTTAACATTTTTGATATGTTACTGAAAAAATAAATATCTTTATACGATCCACGTTAACTTCAAGTTGAAGTGTCACACCTTGATCAAAGGCAGCGGAACATGTCGGGGTGCAACGGATTGTCTAAGAATACAAAACACTATTAAAGTGACAATATTTAAACAACTCATTCATTTCATTCAATCAACCAAATAGCATAACTTGTTCATACAAAATAACATCAAAACATAAGAAATAAATTGTTCATTCTTCTAAATAACTTAAACGGTCTCAAAATAAAATAGCATCCTCGAACTCCAATCAACTCATAATCAAATTTGTAACAATGCATAAAATAATATTTGTCAACACGTATGTTGGTGAACAATTTCATAGTTTTGAGTATATATAATATGAGTCAAAATCCACAAACGAATATGAGACTATAAATAAAAGCATCAATCGTGGTATATAAAACATATGTAAATGAAGATCCTTTCTAATCGGTAGCAACCGACATACTCGGATAATGATGCCCTATGCTACTTGCACAAAGCTAAGTAGTTAGGTGTCACACCCCGTCCAAAGGCGGTGGAACATGCCAAGGTGTAACGATTGCCCATAAGCACATGACACTATTTAAAGCGACAATATTTAACAAACTCATTTCATTTCACAACATCGAAAATGTCACATAACAATATTCATAACAAGTCATAACAAAATATAGCAAATCAAATATCGTTCATTTTTGCTAATATCCTAAAGGTGTTTGTGACGTTTTCTTCTCCAAATCCATAATCAACCTAGATGCAAACCTGTAACATTTTGTAAAATAAAGTTTATCAACACAAGGGTTGGTGAGCAATTCATACTTTTGAACAATATGTATGTAATAAGAAAAAGCCACAATCTTGTAAACGAAACAACAAATAATTTGGATAATATGAGGTAGCTAATAAGAATACATTAGCGGCACCGTCTATAAGAGAATACCAAATAGATTCGGATTTCATGAGGTCGTTAATAAGAATACATTAACGGCACCGTGCTATAAGAGAATACCATATAGTTCACGGATTTATGATTCAACCCTCCAAAAGCGGTAAACACATAAACATATATTCATGTAAGCATAGAACACCAAATCGAGCATTTATTTAAGTAAAGTATACAATAACGTTTGTGGTTTAAGACTCAAATATAAAGAATTTAATTTGAATAAGTATGAAATGTCACCCCCCAAAATAAAAGATAGAAAACGGGGGATGAATGTACTCACGTTCAAGTAATAAACTTGAAAGTTGATAGTTTGGAGATTTGCCGGAACGACGGGTTTAACGAACAAAGCCTAAACGAAAGAAGTCTTGGATTTAGAAAGGTTGTCTTGAAAGTCTTTAAATAAAATAAATGTTGCAAAATGTAAATAATTTAAAGTTCAAGGTTTAAAATGTAACTATTTAAGAATTTATAATAATAACCCTTTAAAAATGTAAGTTTACTTGAAACCGGGTTAAAGTATCTAACCTTAATATTTACTTAACCAATGTTAAGAAATAAGGTGGGAAAAATGCTAAAATGTAAGTTCCATTGGGCTAAAGATACTAAAACGGATCTTTAACGAGTGATCGGGTTGTTGGTTCAGGTCTTGACAAATGGTCAAACCCAAAGTCAACTTTCCAAAATATTAATTGTTATGAGATAATTCATTAAAATATAATAATGCTTAACCAAGTATGTAGATCTATTGTTTTAGAACTAACAACAAACTTTAAGCGAATGTTCGTTTTTGTCGGTCCAAACTTTGTTATGAGATCAAGTTGGATCCAACATTTCCAAGTACTTATGATAATAATTAAAATCAGTTTGTAAACTATTTTTAAAGAAATATACAAGTCTTGATAGCTAAAAACACATTTGTGTGTCTTAAGCGAGTAAAAATCGGATCGGTTCGGTTACCATCTCACAACAAGTTCATAGATGGATTCCACATACCCATATATCATAGATCTTGTATAATAATGTACAAATATTTAAGTTCTACAACTAAAAAGTCAACAAGTCTTTTTAACAAAAGTTCGGTGTGGTTCGGTTTCCATCTCACAATGAGTTCATAGATGATCTCCACATACCCAAGACTTGTAAATGTGACTAGCAAACTAAAATGAGCAGAATTTAAGCATTGTTAGTAAGCAATAATAAAGTTAGATAAGTATATATATATATAAAGAACACGAAGTTCTCCATGAAGCCTTGCTTTACGAGGTCCATAATCTCACCGACCGGAGCCGGAGAAGTAACTACCAAAGGTAACAAGGGGTATTATATTATATATATGTTGTGCCACCATAAACAAGTATTATTAAGGTTAGATAAACAAGTTAGAATGAAAGATTAAACTCAGTTGACTTTTAGAAGTCAAACCTTCAAGAACAACTAATAAACAACCTTTGAATCTTTGATGCCTTGAGAGAGAGAAATGAGAGATGTAGCAGGGAATTATGGATGAGAATAGTGGTGTATATATAGGGGAAGGAGATGGGTCAAAGATGGATGTTTATATCAAGTATTTGCATGAAAAATGTATCAAAACAAGGCATAAACAAACAAAACCCGTAGCTGCAGGTCTGCAGCCCCTTAGCGCCACGCGGTGGCTGAAAGGGTGTCCCCATCGCGGTACTGTATACCAAATTTTCCAACTTTTCAAAAATGACAGTTTTAGTCCCTGTAGATCGTTTTAAGTGATTTTTACGCGTTTTAAAGACCGAAAATGATGTTTTCAAGACCCAACAAGTGTGAAACAATATTGTAACATAAAATCCATCATTTTGATTATTTCTAAAGTGCCGGTTTACAAAACGGGTCGGTTTACATAATAAAAGTTTACAAAACGAATACAAATCGAGACCCGAAATTGACGAATGTCACAGTATCTACTACTTTAGAAAACTTCGTCCCGAAATTAAAATGAAGACGATGATGCGAACAAATGTGGATACTTCTCTTTCATAGTGTCTTCTCGGTCCCAGGTAAATTCCGCGCCACGCCGTGATTTCCATCGAATTTTGATTAACCGAATATGACTACGCTTGGTTTTCTTCTCTTTGCGATCCATGATCTCAACGGGTCGTTCAACCATGATCATCGACTCATCGACATACACTTCGTCGAGAGATATATGGAGATTACCCTCGGCTAAGCACTTTTTAAGATTTGAAACATGGAATGTCGGATGAACACTGGTAAGTTCTTGCGGTAGTTCGAGTCGATAAGCTACCTTCCCAACACGCTCAAGGATTCTGAAAGGACCAACGAAACGAGGAGCTAGTTTACCCTTCTTTCCGAAACGGACTACCCCATTCCAAGGAGATACTTTTAAAAGGACAAGGTCGTCAACATTAAATTCGATTGGTTTTTCTAGCGGCTAGGAGATTCTTACGGATTTGATTGATCACATTGGTATCTTCTTGGACCATTTCGGGTATTTGAGCTTCACCGATTTCGTTCCAACTAATCGGAGATCGACATTTATGACCGTAAAGAGCTTGAAAGGGAGCCATATCAATGCTAGAATGATAGTTATTGTTATAAGAGAACTCGATGAACGGAAGATGAGAATTCCAATTCCCACCGAAATCAAGAACACACGCTTGTAGCATAACCTCGAGTGTTTGAATTGTACGTTCGGATTGACCGTCCGTTTGAGGATGATAAGCGGTGCTAAGATCGAGACGAGTTCCCAAGGCTTCTTGAAGAGATCGCCAAAAATGAGAGGTGAAACGAGCATCACGATCATAAATGATAGTCAATGGTATACCGTGTCGGCACACGTTCTCCCGAACAACAAATAATTTGGATAATATGAGGTAGCTAATAAGAATACATTAGCGGCAGCGTCTATAAGAGAATACCAAATAGATTCGGATTTCATGAGGTCGTTAATAAGAATACATTAACGGCACCGTGCTATAAGAGAATACCATATAGTTCACGGATTTATGATTCAACCCTCCAAAAGCGGTAAACACATAAACATATATTCATGTAAGCATAGAACACCAAATCGAGCATTTATTTAAGTAAAGTATACAATAACGTTTGTGGTTTAAGACTCAAATATAAAGAATTTAATTTGAATAAGTATGAAATGTCACCCCCCAAAATAAAAGATAGAAAACGGGGGATGAATGTACTCACGTTCAAGTAATAAACTTGAAAGTTGATAGTTTGGAGATTTGCCGGAACGACGGGTTTAACGAACAAAGCCTAAACGAAAGAAGTCTTGGATTTAGAAAGGTTGTCTTGAAAGTCTTTAAATAACATAAATGTTGCAAAATGTAAATAATTTAAAGTTCAAGGTTTAAAATGTAACTATTTAAGAATTTATAATAATAACCCTTTAAAAATGTAAGTTTACTTGAAACCGGGTTAAAGTATCTAACCTTAATATTTACTTAACCAATGTTAAGAAATAAGGTGGGAAAAATGCTAAAATGTAAGTTCCATTGGGCTAAAGATACTAAAACGGATCTTTAACGAGTGATCGGGTTGTTGGTTCGGGTATTGACAAATGGTCAAACCCAAAGTCAACTTTTTAAAATATTAATTGTTATGAGATAACTCATTAAAATATAATAATGCTTAACCAAGTATGTAGATCTATTGTTTTAGAACTAACAACGTACGTTAAGCGAATGTTCGTTTTTGTCGGTCCAAACTTTGTTATGAGATCAAGTTGGATCCAACATTTCCAAGTACTTATGAAAATAATTAAAATCAGTTTGTAAACTATTTTTAAAGAAATATACAAGTCTTGATAGCTAAAAACACATTTGTGTGTCTTAAGCGAGTAAAAATCGGATCGGTTTGGTTACCATCTCACAACAAGTTCATAGATGGATTCCACATACCCATATATCATAGATCTTGTATAATAATGTACAAATATTTAAGTTCTACAACTAAAAAGTCAACAAGTCTTTTTAACAAAAGTTCGGTGTGGTTCGGTTTCCATCTCACAATGAGTTCATAGATGATCTCCACATACCCAAGACTTGTAAATGTGACTAGCAAACTAAAATGAGCATAATTTAAGCATGGTTAGTAAGCAATAATAAAGTTAGATAAGTATATATATATCAAGAACACGAAGTTCTCCATGAAGCCTTCCTTTACGAGGTCCGAAACCTCACCGACCGGAGCCGGAGAAGTAACTACCAAAGGTAATAAGGGGTATTATATTATATATATGTTGTGTCACCATAAACAAGTATTATTAAGGTTAGATAAACAAGTTAGAATGAAAGATTAAACTCAGTTTGACTTTTAGAAGTCAAACCTTCAAGAACAACTAATAAACAACCTTTGAATCTTTGATGCCTTGAGAGAGAGAAATGAGAGATGTAGCAGGGAATTATGGATGAGAATAGTGGTGTATATATAGGGGAAGGAGATGGGTCAAAGATGGGTGTTTATATCAAGTATTTGCATGAAAAATGGATCAAAACAAGGCATAAACAAACAAAACCCGTAGCTGCAGGTCTGCAGCCCCTTAGCGCCACGCGATGGCTGAAAGGGTGTCCCCCATCGCGTACCGCGATGGGGTGTATACCAAATTTTCCAACTTTTCATAAATGACAGTTTTAATCCCTGTAGTTCGTTTTAAGTGATTTTTACGCGTTTTAAAGACCGAAAATGATTTTTTCAAGACCCAACAAGTGTGAAACAATATTGTAACATACAATCCATCATTTTGATTATTTACAAAGTGTCGGTTTACAAAACGGGTCGGTTTACATAATAAAAGTTTACAAAACGAATACAAATCGAGACCCGAAATTGACGAATGTCACATTAGGGGTGCGTATGATCATACTTATTCCGTTCCACAACAACATAAAATAAATACTCGTGCATGTAAAGCATTTGAAACATATAATACACAATAAAGCAAGTATTCTAAGTATCATACACCTTATAATTTGTGGTTTGAAGATAGAGTATTATAAATCATTCTTGTTTTGGATAAGTATGCATGTTACCCCCAAAGTATAAAAGTGAAAACAGGGGATGAAATGTACTCACATTAAATAAGTAACTTGAAGGATAGTTTGCGATAAAACGGGGGATGGGTAAATTCAACGGGCAAGACCTAGATTAAAAAGGGTCTTGGGTTAGTAGATGGTTTTGAAAGCTTTAAAGTAAAATAACTTGACAAGTAACATAAATAATTAAAGTTTGATGTCTAAAATTTAAACACATAAGGAATTAAAGTATTTGATTTTTGAAAAGTAAGTTTACTCGAAGTCGGCTCTCGGTATTCTATTTATTAGGTTTTACTTAACCTTTGTTAAGTAAATATTTAGGTGCAATTGCAATATTGCTAAGTTAAATAGATACCAAAACGAGACTTTACGAGTGTTCGGATTTGTTGGTTCGAGTCATGATAATTGGTCAAGCTCGAAGCCGAGGTTCCAAAATGTTATGAGATAACTCAATGAAATCAAAAGAAGCTTAACCAAGTGTGTAGTTCTATTAAGAAGAACATTGACGTCTGTTAAGCGAGTGTTTGGTTTTGTCGGTCCAAACTTGCTATAAGATCAAGTTAGATCCAACATACCAGGTGTTTTGAGAAAACAATTAAAGATTAGTTTATAAAATAGTTTTAGAGAAAATATGAGATTCGGTGGCTCAAAACACACTAGTGTGTCTTAAGCGAATGAACTCAGTTTAGTTCGTCTTGGTTCGGTCCTTGACTCGGAATAAAACCGAGGATGGTTGCCACATACCCAATACCATAAAACTTATTAAAATGAACTTAGAAATTATAATACACAATTCATACTTGTAACATATAAATCATTTTAAATATAAAGTATTTAAACAAGAGTTCGGTTTTGGTTTCGCTCTTGACTCGGGATGAAACCAAAAATGGTGGCCACATACCCAATACCATTGAACTACTAAAAAATGATTTGGAAACTAAAAGTAATTAGAAACTAAACAACAATAGTAAACTTGCATAAATTAAAGCATAAGTTAAAGTATATATCAAGGACTATAATAGTCCTCCATGTAGTTTTGCCTTGTATCACAACACTTCAACCGACCGTGACCAGAGAAGTGAAAGTCGAAGGAAACAAGGGGTGTTTATTATATATGTGTTGCAACATCAAGCTTTAAGTAATAAGATTTAGTTAGAAACAAGGTTAGTATTTGTTTGACCTTATGTAATCAAACTAACAAGAGGTTGAAGATAAATACTTGGATTTGAGAAAAAAGTTTGGAGAAGATGAACAACCAAAGTGGTGATGGAACCTTGCTTTTATAATGGTAAGAGTATTGTTCATTCAAACAGGGTAAAAATGCATGTGATGGTTAAAATGGTTAAACAAGCTTTTGATAATTGACAATAATAGTCCCTAAAGTTTGTTTCATCATAAAGAGGTGTTTTAATGTACCGAATGATGTATTCTTGACCTGGCATTTGTGAAACAAACATTTTATTAATAACGACGAATCCAAAAGATTGAAACGGGTCAGGTTTTTGATACAAATACAAATGCTAGTTAAACCGAAAAATGACAAATGTTACATGAAGCGCATGAGATATTAAGGAATTGCCGCTTGTTTGATGATTCCATCTGCATACTTTTCTCTTATATTGATTTGTACAATTGTATGATAAAAAATTTACTAATTTAACGAATATCTATACATACTATTAAACCAACAGGCTTTAACTCAACTTCCTCTCTTTCTATTGGTTGTTTCCTAAACTTTCCATCTATAACTACTACCTCTCTAATTTTTATTTTAATAAAATAAATCAAAATTAAATTAAAATAAGATACAATCAATTCTTTTTAATAATTATCTTTAACTTTAATTTAATAACTAGTAGGAGAGCCCGCGCGTTGCGGCGAGTGTCTCAACTAATCTTGTATTCAATTTTGTTGTGTATTACAAGTCAACTCATTCTTGGTTTTAAACATTATATTATGTTCACACAAAAATAGGTATAGTAGTTTATATGGGGCGTATGAGTATATGTCTAGCACGTTTATTCCATTCATTATTGGGCCTCTACGTCACCTGTATATGATTTATTTGGTATGAAATTGACGTTTTCATCATATACTTTCTATTAACGAAAGGAAATCCAAAATTTCTTATGACTAAAAGTATAATTTTAATATGACGTTAGTCATGCCTAAAATATTGTATAATATGACTATATAAAAAGAAATAAAACATTTAGCATAAAGTGTTTACAAATTGATTTTTGATGGTTTAACGGTCTAAAGTAGACGTGCACAAAAAAACCGGTTCCGGAACCTAACTGGTGGAATCGAACCGGAACCGGTTCCAGTTCCAACCCGGTTGGAACAATACCCGGTTTGGGTATTTTTGTACCCGAAAATCGTACCCGGTTCTCATATTTATATGTCAGTACCGGTTCCAAACCGGTTCCTACCCGGTTCTTAATTGGAACCGGTTTGGTTCGTACCCGGAATAACCGGTTCCGACGGGTTTTTTTGAAGGGTCAAACAAAAGTCAAAACTAGCCGTTGGAACCAGTTCCAACGGTAATATAGCCGTTGGAACCGGTTTTTTTAGACACCAATTAGCCGTTGGAACCGGTTCCAACGGTAATATAGCCGTTGGAACCGGTTTTTAAGACAATAGATCCGTTAGAACCGGTTCCAACGGTAATATAGCCGTTGGAACCGGTTTTTGGGCCAAACCTATATATAAGTTGTTTCCATTACTTGTTTCACCACCAAACTCAAAAACAAACTACAATACTACTCCTTTAGCAAACCCGTTCCTTTACCCGACCATCCAACTAAATATTATTATGGCACCAATAAAAAAAACTAACAAGGCTAAGAAGAGTGTTTTTGTTGCCCCCGTTCCTGTTACGGAGGACCCAAGGGTTGTTACGGTAGTCAACCATAACCGCAACCAAGACGTATGGAAGAATTGGGATTTGATTGTGGATGACGAAGGTTATCAAAAGGCTCGTTGCAAACTATGTGGTTTAATATTAAAGCACGATTCCAACTCTACTTTGAGAAAGCACATCGAGAAGCCATATTGCAAGGCGTTGAAAAGGATTGGCGCGACCGATCAAATTGACTTGGGTAAAGATGGTACACTATTTCGTTACAACACGACTAAAGTTCAAGATAGAATGGCAAAGTTCGTTATTCAACGAGGTTTGCCGTTTAACCACTTTGATGACCCGGAGTTGACGTCGTTGATTCGCGAAACTCTACAACCGAGATACACACATGTAAGTCGTACTACCTTAAGACGTCATTGTATCAGGTTGTGGGAGTGTGCTAAAAAAGAGTTAATCGAGTCTTTTCATTCTTTAGAAGCCATGGTTAGTTTAACTACCGATATTTGGTCGGCACCACACGGGTTGCCCGAATCATACATATGTGTCACCGCTCATTGGGTTGATCCGGTGACATGGCAATTGATGAAACGCACCATCGCTTTTGAAAACTTCCCGTTCCCACATACCGCCGAAAAATTGTTTGAATTACTTGATGAAGTTATAACGACTTACAACTTGAGAAATAAAATATTTTCGATTTCGTTTGACAACGCTTCAAACAATACTAAGGCGGCTGAAAAATTTATCATTAAATATTCACCACCTTGTTTCGGGGATTTTTTTCATGTCTGATGTGTTGCACATATCATCAACTTGGTTGTCCAAATAGGTCTTGACAATGAACACATTTGTGATGATTTAAAATACTTTAGACTTATGTTACAAGATGTCTTCAAAAGTGGTAAAAGAAGACATCTTGAATATAAGAACTATTGCAAGTCGGTTGAAAGAAAGTATTTGGGGCCGAATTGGGACGTTCCAACCCGTTGGAACTCAACTTGTCATATGTTAAAGTGTGCTTTTGCCCAACGCCAAACTTTACAAGCTTTTCATAACAATCTTGTTGAAGAACGCGAGGCCGATATGTTTCCGGAAAGTGTTTGGGTCCAAGTCGGTTATTTGTTGGAGTATCTTGATGTGTTCAAAAAGTCAACAACAAAATTATCGGGAGTCTATTACCCTACTAGTTGTTGGGTTTTGCAAGAATTGTACTATATGTCTTGTGTTTTTAAAAGCTTTGCGGAGAAGAACAAACTCTTCGAAAATATTGTTGCGGTGATGAAAGAAAAGTTCATAAAATATTTTGAAATCATACCGCCGGTCTTTACTTGTGCCGCCGCATTAAACCCCTATTGGAATGTTAATGGGGTTGAAACAACGATTGAGGAAATATTCGACAACTTAGGTTTGCACGAGATTGACCCGAAGTTGTCGACGGAAGCGAAGGACAAGTTCAACAAAAACCTTCAAGACCTTTATGACCATTATTTTCAAATGTATGGTCCAAGCACGAGATCGTCTTTTGTGAAAAAAACAACTGGTAGGCCGTGCAATGACCCACTTATAAACTTGATGAATGGGATTCGTGAATCGGCATCTACGAGGCAAAGAGGAAACACACCAAGTAGCGAACTTGGTCGATATAATGGAGCAAACTATGTTGAGGGCGCAACGGTCGACGAAATTCGCAATATTGATTTGTTGGCTTGGTGGAAAGGTAAACAAAACGAATTTCCCATTCTATCCGCCATGGCTCGTGATTTGCTTGCCGTACAAGCCTCAACGGTTGCTTCCGAGTCGGTTTTTTCTCTTAGTGGGAGGGTGTTATCTATGCGAAGAACAAAACTAACTCCCGAGTCTCTAGAGGTTTGCATTTGCCTAAAGGACCATTTGGATGCGGTGGATCGTGTACAACACAAGGCGAACTTTGAAGACGAAATACCAATAGAGCGTCATATTCATGATGAGGAGGCGGAGGACGGGGTTTCTTCCGATAACGAAGACGAGGGTGAAGACGAGAATGAAGACGAAGAAGAGTTGTAATTATTTGTTTTGGTAAAATTATTTGTAACTTGTTCAACTAATATTTAGTTTTGATTTGTTTTATTATAATTACTTTTGTTACTCATGATTAATTGTTTGTTACTTTTTTAATAACGACGAACATTTTATTCATCTAAAAAATAACTATTACAAACATTATTAAAACATAAACGATACTAAACATAACAACTAAAACATAAAAAACAAAGTCCGTCGTTTTAATCCGGGAATACTTATTTTTGGGTTGTAGAGCCGGACGACTCTCCCACTTCCGTTTTTTGGGCTTCCATTCTTCTTTTCTCTCGACAATACTTATTCGTATGTTTTCGTAATGTCGAGTTGGACGCTGCTTTAAGAAACTTTGAGCAATATTTGCAACGTGCCAACTCATGTGAGTCGGTCATGAGACACAAATCGTAATGAACCCAAACATCGGGTCATCTTGTTGTTTCGATCACCATAACAACGTCATCATTGGTTGCCATTTGTTGTCGGTTTAAGGTTAATTGTGGTTTGGAGTGTGTTTTATAGTTTTGGGAGTGGTTTAACAAGTACACAAACAAACCTTGCTATTTATAGAAAGAAGATAACCTATTTATAGTTAAAAAAACCGGTTCCAACGGTCAAAAACGGCTATATAGCCGTTGGAACCGGTTCCTAACGGCTATAATGTTTAAATTTCAAAAAAAACCGGTGGAACCGGTTTTTACGTAAAAACCGGTTCCGGTTCCAACCTACCCGGTTCCTAAAAGTTTGCATTTCTGGGCATCGGTTCGGGTCGGGAACCGAACCGGTTCCTGACTGGAACCGGTTTCATTTTCTACCCGGTGTGAAAAAAACCGGTTCCGAACCGGTTCGGGTTTTCAAGGTGAACCCGATTTGTGCACCTCTAGTCTAAAGTCTGTTTTTTGATTTAGAGAATTAAAAATGCAAGATTTAATTTTTGTTTCAGTATGTTAATATATCTTCAAAATAAAATCAACAAAAATTTCTACTTATTAAATTCTAAATTGGGTGACAAAAACACCCAAAACAGTTACATAAGATATAAGTTGCAATCGCTTTGACAAAACTTATTAAAAATATATTTTTGACCTACACTCTTTGGTGCATCAAATATTTAAGACTTAAATGGAATCTTCATTCTCCACCTCAGCGCATGACAGGTTAGCATTGTAAACAACAAAAGTTTCTTGACCGAATCACACCATCGGTCTCACTACACCTGGAGTCTTAACCAATTTCAAAAGATCATTTATTTAAACCAACTTCTAAAGATCATTTATTTAAACTTGAACAGAATTTCATCAAAATAAAATTTCATGTTCTTAGTTTTAGAGCCTGCAGTAACGTAATTATCATAATCAATAGCATGTCATACTGCCGCTGAAAATAATAATTATAAAAAAACATCAATCTTACATGATATAGGACTCTTAGTCTCCCTAACGCGTGCCCAACCATGCGTATCTAAATTAACTTCATATGGTTTTTCGTTCACAACACATGTAGCTTCCACACAAGCTTTTAATCCTAATAAGTAAGAATAGGAAAAAAAATAATAAAAACAACAGGTCATGTTTTTATTAAATTCAGTTTATTTATATATATATTCATGTATAACGATTTTTTATTAGGCCTGCAAACGAACATGAACAAGTACATGTTCGTGTTCGTTTATGTTCATTCATTAAAAATCCAATCCAACTGTTCAGGAACATAAATACATAATTTAGCATAATACCTGCACATTCCCAGTCATGGTGGCACCCTCAATGAGCACGCGTTGTTTGAGGAAAGCTCATAATACCTGAAAAAAAGTAAAAAAATGAAATTGGTTTAAATAAGACCGAATACATACTTGGTTGGCCTATAACATATTTTAATACATTAATAAGTAAAAAAAAGAGCTAGAGATCAAATCAAATTTCTATGTTTTCATATATACTATTAGATAAAATCAAACTTCATTTCTTATAAGTCCTGATATGATCTTCGTTTAGTGTGGAGTCAGAATATAGGCTATGGTAAGAAGTCTAAGGTGTAATAAAAGCCGAGCATGAGCTCCACAAGGCTCTAGCTCGGCTCGGCTCACAAACCTTACATATGGGCTGGTTAGACATGACCCCAAGGAAAATTCACTATACTAATTTTGATTAACGTACCTTTAGGACACCGTAGTAACCAGGAATTATGTTAAAAGGTTCGCAAATACAAATATACATTTCTAAGGTACAGTTTCTTTGGTCTGCTACTTTTAGCATCATATTATTTTTAAATTGTAAAATTACCATAGCGTTTAATTTTTTAGTTTCGGATCGGGTTTTTTGGTTTCTTGCACACCCCTATTCAATAATATATCAATCTGAGAGCGTTGCCGACCGACAGACCCCAGATCGTATGGTTTCATACCTAAAACAATGTTTTTAATACTACATTAAGTAAAAATTAGGTGGAATCTAAACACACACAAAAATTATCAAAAATTACCTGTAAAGATAGAGTAACCTTGACTGCTTCATAGAATTGGTTCGCATCCAATGGCTTATCAACACGTAGTGATGGCAAATTTGAAAGCAAAATTGCAGCCTAATAGAAAATGGATATGTGGCATGAACCCTGCACCTGGTGAACCCGTGGTGAACCAGAAAACGGGTTCTCAACTAATGTGGCATTT
This sequence comes from Bidens hawaiensis, assembly GCF_021521415.1. NCBI lineage: Eukaryota > Viridiplantae > Streptophyta > Magnoliopsida > Asterales > Asteraceae > Bidens > Bidens hawaiensis. The sequence goes on from NW_027491587.1 coordinate 442,745, forward strand.
AGCAACCGCGCTAAATAATTAAACTCGATTTTAAGTAAGTCAATGATAAAATATGCATAAAAACCTATTAATCCCCTTTTATCATCTCACCAAATGCGTTTAGCCGCTAGTAAATATACGAATGCCTACAAAATACAGTCTCAACCAACACCTTAGTAAGTGTTAACTGAAAATTAGATGCGAATTGAACCTAAACTGTTCTACACGATTGTCATATTGGAATTAGATACACATAAACAATGGTCATCACCAAATTAGATGCAAATTGAAAATTATATATAAATTGGCATATAAAGCTTTGATTATTGTGATGTATAAAATAGCATCTGAAAAGCATTTTGATATACAACTTGTACCAATTCTAGAAATGAAGGCAGGTTATGAGAATATCATAGGGCATGATGCAACTTTTCTAAACCTCCTCTATAACGATTTCTCTGAGTAACACAAAAATAATATTAAATAAAGAAAAAAACCATCTAACAAAAACAATTTCATTCAGGCATTTCATCAAACACCTAATGCTCATGATCCACAACATTATATTACTGGATGTAAACAATCACTATGAACCTTATTTAAGAACTACAAAGAGTTAACAAAATCCAACACAAATTGAGAGCTGCAACAAGAATATATAGAGGGCTTCCATGTAGCGTACCTTTTGGAAAAGCAGAAGTCGTAAATTTAGTTGATAGTACACTGCAAAATTGAAGGGATAACGGATGTTAGCGACACAATTGACAAAGGCAACATCGCAGTTCATATCAAATTGAAGTAATATAGACGAACATTGAAATTCACTGTCCACTGCAAAATCTCATACTGTAAATAATATAGACGATTAGACAAACATTGAACGTATACGGAAAACTGAATGAGTGAAACGTTGCTGTTTCTAAAGGTCATAATTTACACGTTTATGTATGCCTTTAATTTAAACATTTATGTAACGGATTGAAAGGGCATTTTCGGGTCTTTCAAAATGAAGTTTCAGCTATGTTTGGCAGTTATGTTCACAATTACTTTATTCGGTGTTCGTTCAGTTATGTTCATTACTCTATATTCAAAAATGTTCATCGACGTTCATGAACCATTCGTTTATATTACTAACAAACGATCATAATCAAACATGAACACATTCATTTTATTAACGAACAAACACGAGCAAGAAAAGCACGTTCGTTTAATTGTTCATGCCTGTTTTTATGGTCAACTTAAATGAACAAACATGTACAGATAACCAGGTCTGGTTTGTGTTCGTTCGGTTCGTTTATATGCATAGAAAAATGATATGAAAAATCAAAGACTCACCATCAACGTTACCTCCGGTCAGTTTAACCATCAAGCTTCCTTTCGGGTTTAATTTATTTGAGATAATTAATTGATATTTCATCCATTGGATTCAATATAAAACAACCTAATATACAAAGATTACGGATTTAACTTTACTATAATTGTGTAATTTTATATTTATGAAATATCAGTTTCTGTAAATTAGCGATATATTTTCCATTTGATTAAGGAATTCTTTAATTACGAAATTTCTATATTTTGATTAAGCATCCTTAAGGATTACTATAAATACGGATTTTGACCGATTGACTAATTCAAAATTAGTCAATTAAAGATTTTAATACATGAGGCTGATTCTAATTTGAAATATATGTTTATTTATAATTATTATTACTACTTACCATATTATATCAATGCATTTTTAAATTGTTGTTTATTATATTAAAATTGTGTTATTGTTAATGCATAAAAAAAGAAATTACTTAGTTATTTTTACACAGCTTATCTCAGTTACTTAATTATTCAAATGCTTATTAATTATATTTTGTTGACTATTTATATAAATTTCAACCATATGATTCACAATTTAAATATATCATAATTGATTCTAATTTTAAATATTAGATATACGGTAATTGATAATTATTCAAGATATACGGTAATTATTTAATTGAATGAATTGATGATTAGTTATATTCATGTAAATAAAAAAATTAGTAACTTATCTTTTCACATTAAAAAGTTAATTCTGTATGTTTAAAAATAGTTTAGAATTAAAGATTTGAATTGAATTATTTTGTATTTAACAACATTACGTTTTAGTAATTCAAATTTTGAAAATCCCTTAATCCTTATTCCCTAATTTTCGTCCATGATTTAATGTAATTGAAGTTTCCTAATTTTATGTTTTTAATTAATTCTGTATATACATTCTTTCTTTATTCATTCCTCCCAAAATTCAATCATTTACTATGAACTATATATAAACACTTCACTTTCACACAAGAATTCTTACACCATCGCACCAAATTGAGCTAAAACGATTTTCTTGGTTTCTAAGGTTTATATTTTTGTTGTTTATATCATTCATTTTGTTTTTTTAGTTTTTTGGTTAAAAGTGTTATTTTTCAGAAATAATTTTTTTTGTTTTTGTTTTTACCATCAGGAAGATGGAGCCAACAAACATCACCATGTTGAACCAATTGGATGTCCTTAACAGTGACTGTATCTTCAAGGTGCGTATTCTCAAACTTTGGCGTCTGAAGGACAATTCAAAGCCCGGAGAAGATTGGTCAATCGAAATGATTGTTCAAGATGAAATGGTAGTTAGCCCAAACAATAATCAATACATGTGTATAAATTCCTAAAAAAATTAGCCCGAAGATATTTATGTGTATAATTAGCCCAAACAATAATATAAGTCCGTGTATAATTTTTAGGATTTATACCATCGAAATGACTGCATATTGCCCGGAAAAGTTGACTTTTTTTTAATACATGTATTCAAATTTCGTCAACATTTCAACCAAAACAATCAAACTTTTGTCACCATTTAATTATATGTATACAAGTATGTTTTGTGATGTTAAATTTCCCTTACCTATTGTTATGAATTTAATGATTTATATCGTCACTAAATCTAAATCTAACTCTAATTGCATTTTGGCATGCATTGGAATATTGTAAGGTTAATTTATCCAACAATGTATATTGAAATAAAGTTTGTAAGGCCGGTAAATATTTTTTTATTTATAAATGTATAGTTATTTAATACTGAATACAATTAAAATGCACAACTTAATTTAAAATGAAGATACAATTTATACATCTATATCTATATATACTATTAAAACAATAGAGTTTAACTCAACATGACAATTCGATTTAGAACATAACAATTTTTTTCTATTGTCTTCATTAGTGCTATTTTTATCATTCAAAAGTATATATATATATATATATATATATATATATATATATATATATATAAATATATAGGGAAGGGTTATCCTAAAAATAAGTAGTTTCCTAGGAAGACTAAGAATAAATCATAGCCATTAGATCATATCAATCAATGGTTAAGATTTAAAATTACCAAAAACCGTCATAGTTTCCTAGAATTACTCTTTCACCAGTATAACCGACATAATTTTCTAGAATTATTCTTTCACCATAGGTTTTAATGCCAAATGTCAAAATTCTATTGGTTCTTACCATTCCTAGGAAACAACTTCTTTTTATTTGAACCATTTTCTATATATATATATATATGTTTTATTTTATCATAATTACATTTAGTTATGTTTATTTTGTGTCACCATTTTATAACCATAGTCCTCAAAATTTTATGTCATTTTAATTATTTTATAAACTTTAAAACTTTAAAGCGTAACTCAAAGGTAAATTGTGTAAATCAATGGTCAAACATTTCATAATGTGTAACATTACTACGATTGAAACTTATTATTTTTAAAAGAATTTTCAGTTTTAAATTTTAAACTTTTAAATTTAACTGGTCAAACATTTCATAATGTCAAAATGTACCATGATTAAAAATTCATTATTACTAAAAATATATCCAATTTTAAATTTTAAAATTTACAATAACTTACATATTTTTAAAATCTTGTCAAACAGTTCATAAAACCTATTAATGTAATTATGATATTAATTATTTTAATTATTATTAGAATTCAAAAACATACTAAGTCATCTCATTTGCATTATATAAATCTTAAGATTGAAACTCTAACCATTATAATATCTCTCTCTCTCTCTCTCTCTCTCTCTCTCTGTTTTAGATTACTATCTCCACCATCGCCAGTTTGGGTAAGAGAGATTAATTATTTTCCGGTAAGGTTTAATTTGATACTCTAACAGTCGATTCTCATATTATTCATTATTTCATTAACAATTATTTTTCTTTTCCCTTTTTGTTTGTACTGATTTTAATTATTATATAATTTTCTTATAATCTATTTAGGTTCCATATCAAAATAAAAATTTCAACGGAGATGTTGAACTATTGCGGTTTTCCGGTAAGGTATTATGGAATATACTATAATACCAGATGGGTTATTAACATCTTGAGTTGAAGTAATAACAAGCTCAAGTCAATATTAAAGTGTATACAAGTTATGGCTTTATGAATCGTTAAACAAGTCGTATAAGCCAATTGATATGTCTAAGTGTTTAGTTATTAGCTATTAAAAAAACCAATTTGTTTCTTTTTATATTAATCTTTGACAACAACGAAATGCTACAAATTAAAGTATAAACCTTGTATAAAAGGATGTATTTAGGGAGTTGTAAATATTAAATTTATGATACTTTTGTTAAATAAATAGTTAGATTGTATACACTTTTGTCCGTGTTTATTTTAAACTAGTTTGAGGCCCGTGTATTACACGGTTTATTGATTGAAATTTTAAACTTTAGCCTTTAAATGAAATACAGTCAACAAAATGATCATATATTGTTAATATAATTACAATTCACATTAAAATTACATAAATTACATTATTAACATTAAAAAAAATATGCTATAAATAAGTAAAACATTTCTTGCGCACTACATTTGTGATTGTATTGGCCGGTATACATTGTTTATCAAAAATCAAAATTTTTAATCCATCTTTGCTTGCTACTCTAGATAAGGTAATATACATGTCTGCTTATAACTCTTCCATGTGACAAATAAGTTTCTTCATGTATATACCAACTCTAGATATATAATAATGTATCTATGAAACTAACAAAAAAAAATATTCATGCACATAAAAATATATTAAAAAGTCAAAACTTTTGTTCAAAAGAAGCCAAAACTTGTTATAGAATCTTGGTGCAAAATAGAAAATAACCAACAAATACGAATGTCGTGTTCAGTTCATGTGTACGATATAATTTGGTTTCGGGTAGTGTTCGGATTAGCTGGACCTACCAACCCAAGAACACGAGTACACGAACCGTGAAACAATTTAAAAAAAAACATTCAAAATAATATATTGTCGACTATTGAATCTGAAAATATAATAAGGTTTCGGGTTGTCTTCGGGTTAGTTGGACGTACCAACCCAGGAACACGAGTACACGAATCGTGCTGCAATATATATATATATATATATATTTTAAAAAAAGAAGAAGAAATCAAAGTGACACCTTGGTGCAACAAGGGACTAAGCTTATTGCAGCGTGAACAATGTGGAGGACATCAACAACGGCAACAGTAACTCCATATGCACCAAATCAGATGCAATTTAGATATACAACATGTATGTATAATGTTTATATCAAATGTATAAAATGAAACATACAACATTGTCTTTACCTCTATCGACAACAGATAGATGTAAAAACTTTCCATCATGCATGTGGTGCAAGGCGTCAACAATAGGCGTATCGATTGTAGCCCTTTTTTGGATTTGGAGTCATTACCTGTATAATAAATCATGAAAAAAATTAATAATTAGTTGAAAAGATAGAGAATAACCACTTACCAATATAACATCTTACTATTACATTAAAATTACAATTACAATATAATATATGATGTTTATCGCTTGATAATCTATTAATTAAAAACTGACAACTATATACATATTCAACAACAATCAACATCAACCAAACATTTAGATAACACCATCAAATCGATTTCAAAGGTCCCTTACTCTTGTTTTAATCCCGCCCCATGATTCATGGTAGGCACCAACAGTTAAAGCATGAAATTGTAAAATTACCTAATAAAAGTAAGTGACAATGGAACGGTCTGAAGCAACGGTGGAAATGAACAGTATTGTAAGTTTAATCAGATAAGGGAGAAGACAGTGAAGTAATGGCAAATTGGCAGCGAAGGGAAGATGCGCCTAATTGAGTGTCTGCGGCGTAGGGTTTTTTTATTTGGAAGGGGGAAACAAATGGATTGAATAATATACGGATCCAAATTACATTAGTTAGGCGGGTTGATCCGAAATAATACCATTTTAGTGAATATGGGTTAAAAATGTGAGGAGTGATGAGAGATTGACAAGTGGCAATATATTGTAGTATTTTATTAGAGTAGTAAGATTACACTTCAATAAGTTCTTCTTACATCTTGTCAAAGTGAAAGGTACTTAAACTATCAAAAAACACGAGGCTCACAGTTGGATGTCAATCCTTACATGTTGAAGAGATAAAATAATTTGCGAATTAATTATTGGATATAGGTGAAGAGAATGTTGTGGGGGGGGGGGTCCAAATGACGACAAATGAATGTACAAATTCTCGATGATCTTCTAATTAACAATGCATCCTATCCCGTATATGATTTAATAGACTTAGTCTATCCTTCGATTTTAGACAAGTTCAATGAACTTACTTTCAAGAAGGGGCGATATTGTCGGTTAAAATTATTTGTATTTATTAGACGATTTCTATATTTTCACCCGTGATGTCCACGGGTCAATAACCTAGTTGTATTATATAAAAGCTTAAGTTTTAGACTAACTCCAATGCAGTGCCCATAAGGTTGCCCAAGATGATGTGGAAAGTGTCCAAGTTTTCAGGCTCCATTGGAGCATATCCAAAGGGAAGAGAGGCCCTTATGCAAGGGCACCCACTTGTTTCGGTTCTTCTGTCAAACTTAATAAAAAAACACTTTAATTTAAATATTGTGTGTAGTGGGTAGATGATGAGGTGGAAATTAAAGATGATAAGGATATTTGTAGGGTTGAAGATAAAATTGAGGTTTTTAAGGATTTGTAAGAATATTATGTGGCAGATGACGTGGCGGTTAAGGGCGCCCTTAGGCGCAACTAGCATTGTGGATGGTCTTAGTTTAGGTAAACCAATCACGCCTAAGAGGGCTCTTTTTTGGGGGGGTCCACCTATAGTAACCAATTGGCTTTTTTTTTTAACTAACCCTCTCTTTGAGTTAGTTAGCTAAAGTCTCACTGCTTATGTAGCAATGACATTGACATGCCGGCACTTTTCGTTAACTAACTCTATTCCACAACACTCAGTCTAATAGGTTCAATGGCGAAGGCTACTTAGGGCCCGGGTGGCCCCGACCCCCTGTTTTTTTACGCAATAGTGTAAATATACCGTTTTCGGCCGAAGTCTTTTGTACGCAGTGTAAACTTTAGTCGTTTACGGCCGAAATTTTTTATACGTAGTGTAAATTTTTCCGTTTCGGCCTAAATTTGAGCCCGCCCCCCTTTGTGAAATTTTTTACACATTTTGAGTTTGGCCCCCGGGTGTTTTAGTCCAAGCTTCGCCACTTGGGTCTTGGTATATTAAATATTTTGTTTTTTCGAATATATTATATTTGTTTGTTTTATTAGTGATTATTTCGAAGACGGTTTTTGCGTTTTAAAAGAATTATTGTAATAAAAAATTCAAAATATAAACAAAAGTCGGCTAAAAGTGTAGTAAGAGAATTTGAAATTGAGAACCACAAATAAGGAAATATGAAAGAAGGTCGCTAAAATTGTTTTCTATATTTATTTAATGATTTAATGATTAGACCATATTATCAAAAGCCGACGCCGAACCAGTAAAGCGTGCGTTGGATATGCGAATATTTTGAATCTTTGTATATATATTTTTTGTATCATAATTTCTGAAATTATAATTTTTCATGACATTATGTTTTCGCAACTTCTAAAATTACAAAATAATAAATGTGAATTTTATGTTGCCTACATGCATTTTTTAAATGTTGTTCGATTCTTTCTTAACAAAATCGATTCCTATACGAACTGATCTCTAACCCGACCCTAACCCGTGGCTCAATTGGTTTGGGTTCCATACCCCTCAAACTAATCCCAACCGGAACCAGTTTTGACTTGCTGGCAACCACCCAAACTGTTACACCCCGACCAAAGGCGGCGGAACATGTCGGGGTGGAACGGATTGCCCAAAACACAAGACACTATTTAAGTGACAATATTTAATCAACTCATTTATTTCATAAATCAATAAACAATCACATAACTTGTTCATACAAAACAAATTGAATACAAGTAAACAAATATATATTGTTCGTTTTGCTAATATCCTAATAGTCTTGATAACGTTTTTCGTCAAGTTCTCGAGTCAACCAAAGTCAAACCTATAACATTTCATAAAATAAAGTTTATCAACACAAAGGTTGGTGAGCAATTAATAGTTTTGAGCATATAATTATATAATAAGAAAAACCACAATCTTGTAAATAAAACAACAAATAATAGCAATGATTTGGATAAAAAGTGAGATCTCTAATAAGAATACATTAGCGACACCTTGCTATAAGGGGATGCCAAATAGTCTAGGATTTATAGTTATCGTTAATAAGAATATATTAACGACACATTGCTATAAGGGGATGCCAAATAGTCTAGAATTTATAGATCAACCAACCAAAAGCGGTAAACACATAGGCATATAATCATGTAAGCATAGAACACCAAATCGAGCAATTATTTAAGTAAATCATATAATAACGTTTGTGGTTTAAGACTCAAGTATAAAGCATTTAAGTTAAATAAGTATGAAATGTCACCCCAAAATGAAAGATGGAAAACAGGGTATGAAAGTACTCACATTCAAGTAATAAACTTGAAAGATGGATGATTTGAAGTTTAACCGGAACGCCGGGTTTAACGAACGAAGCCTAAATAAAAGAAAGTCTTGAATTAAGAAGGTTGTCTTGAAAGTCTTTTAATAAAATATATGTTGAGAAAAGTAAATAATTTAAAGTTCAAGGTTTAAAATGTAACTATTTAAGAACTTATAATAATAACCCTTTAAAAATGTAAGTTTGCTCGAAACCAGGTTAAAGTATCTAACCTTAATATTTACTCAATCTATGTTAGGTAATAAGGTGGGAAAAATGTAAGAATACAAGTCCCTTTAAAATAAAAATAATAAAACGGGTTTTAACGAGTGTTTGGGTTGTTGGTTCGAGTCTTGACAATTGGTCAAACCCAAAGTCAACTTTCCAAAATAATAAATGTTATGAGATAACTCAATAAAATCCATCAATACTTAACCAAGTATGTAGTTCTATTGTTTTAGAACTAATAACGTACGTTAAGCGAGTGTTCGGTTTTGTCGGTCCAACTTTGTTATAAGATCAAGTTGGATCCAACATTCCAAGTACTTTAATAAAATATTTAAAATTAGTTTATAAAGTATTTTTAAAAAAATATACAAGTCTTGATAGCTAAAAACACACTTGTGTGTCTTAAGCGAGTGAAAATCGGTTTAGTTCGGTTTGGTTCGGTTTCCATCTCACAATAAGTTCATAGATGGTTTCCACATTCCCAAATATCAAAGAACTTGCATAATAATCTTTAAATACTATTAAAGCAATACAATATGGACACATGGCCTTCTTCTAGGCTGTCTACATGTGCAATCCAGTCAGTATGTTTCCATTCTCATGTGCTCTGATATTCTGTCACGTGTCATCTCATACATTATATTTAAACCTTTAAATTTTCCACCCTAATCATTTTAATAATTTTAATCTCTCTCTTTCTCTCTCTCTCTCGGCTTACAAACTCCACCATCCACCATCTTCTATATTCCGGTAATGTAGATCGAGATTAATCATTTTCCGGTAAGGTTATATATTATACTCTAATGGCCAACAATGTTATATGATTTTCCGGCAAGGTTATATCTTTTTCCGGCAACATCATATTTTCTTCCGGTTATTGTAGATTTAACCTTTTTATCTTTATTTTCATTGTTAACTGATTTTTTAAAAATCGGTTTAGGTTCTAAATCAAAAACGGCGATGAAGCTAATATTTCTACGTATTTACGTTTTTCCGATAAGTTTTTCCGTTCATGTGTTATATGATTTTTCGGCAATGTTATATCTTTTTCCGGCAACATCATATTTTCTTCCGGTTATTGTAGATCTAACCTTTTTATCTTTATTTTCATTGTTAACTGATTTTTTTAAAATCAGTTTAGGTTCTAAATCAAAAACGGCGATGAAGCTAATATTTCTACGTATTTACGTTTTTCTGGTAAAATTTTCCGTTCATGTGTTATACCTATAAAAATGGTTGTTTTATATTTATTTGAAGTTTTATATTTTTCCAGTTTTTTTTACATGTTCTTCTAGGTTCTAAATAAAAATCAGTTTCATCCATGAACATTATCATTATTCTTTTTCCAGTAAGGCCAATTTAAATTTTCCGGTTATATATTATTATTCAAATCTTCCATAATATCAATGTTATAACAAAACTTAATTATTTCAGGTTATTGTCCCGATTGATGTACGGAATATTTCATTTTACCTTCTAAATAAAAATCGCAGATACCATCGTCATTATCACTATTTCGTTTTTCCGGTAAGACCATTCAAATTTTCCGGTTATAAAATTATAATTAAAATCTTCCATAATATGACTATTAATATTTGATTTTATCATTTTAGGTTATTGTTCCGACTCATATAAGCTAATTGTATGGATTGAACATTAGTTAATAAGATGTATTTTTTTAATTTTTTTAATATTGATGTATATTTTTTTTAATATTCATGTATATTCCTTATTTATAAGATTATAATATACATTAAATTACCTATATTAATATAATCATTATTTTATTGTTTTTGTCAACTTCCAATTAAGTGACAAATATTCCGTCTAATTTAAAATCTCATTATAATTTCCAATCTTATATTAGTTTACATTTTTAGATTTATACACATTGAAAAATCTCATTAATACAATTTATAGAGTTTGACTTTCCTTATTTAAAAAAAAAACGAATGAACAACATTTTTTTATGTTTTTAATTTTTTCTATTTTTATAAACTTATTCCTTAATTTGTGGTTTGACCGGAATAATAACATAATTATCCCATTATTACAATTTATATTTTTTGAATTTCCTTATTTGTTAAAAAAACTGAATGAATAAGTTATAACTTAAATAAATTTCCGACCGATTTACGTATTTGACCATTCATATTAGTTTACATTTTTAGATTTATACACATTTAAGAATCCAATTATGACACTTTATAAAGTTTGACATTCCTTATTTTATTTAAAAACCGATTGAACAACCCTTTTTTATGTTTTAATTTTTTCCATTTTTATAAACTCATTACTTAATTTTTGGTTTGACCGAAATAATAACATAATTATCCCATTATTACAATTTATATTTTTTGACTTTCCTTATTTGTTAAAAAATCGAATGAATAAGTTATAACTTAAATAAATATCTGACCGATTTAAGTATTTGACCATTCATATTAAATCGTTTTTGAACATTCATATTAGTTTACATTTTTAGATTTATACACATTTAAGAATCCAATTATGGCACTTTATAAAATTTGACATTCCTTTTAAAAAAAAAACTAATGAACAACCCTTTTTTATGTTTTTAATTTTTTCCGTCTTTATAAACTCATTCCTTAATTTGTGGTTTGCCGAAATAATAACATAATTATTGTAAGGCCCCGTTACCGGTAACCCTACTTTCGTGTTGGGTTTACTCATAAACACAGTTCTAAATATCAGAGTTAATTAAAAACTTTACGCGGAATATAAAACTTTCATAAAACATTACATATCGATTCATAATCATGTCTTAAAACATTCCTCTTGTCTTTCAAAATCAAAACATAACTTATAAAACATATCAGATCTTCATATGCCAGGCTTTAGTCTTCTGCCATGTGTCCTCCACTCAAGCCAGCTGTCTCAACCTACTCACCTGCGTGCATACTAAAAGTCAGCTACGCTGAGTGAGTTCTAGTTAATCATACAATACCATACAATACCTTATTACATACATACGTACTTAACCTCATAACTTTCTTTCATACACACATAAGTACTCATACCTTCATTCTTACTTACATACTTTCTTTCTTACTTACATACTTTCTTTTCATTCATAATCATACGTTTTAAAGAGCCTTTCGCCCTATAACCTCACAGATATTATAAGGGTCTGGTCCCTAACATCACAGATATTATAAGGGTCTGGTCCCTAACATCACAGATATTATAAGGGTCTGGTCCCTAACATCACAGATATTATGAGGGTCTGGTCCCTAACATCACAGATATTATTAGGGTCTGGTCCCTAACATCACAGATATTATTAGGGTCTGGTCCCTAACATCACAGATATTATTAGGGTCTGGTCCCTTGTTTTCGAATATTAGTAGGGTTCGATTCCCTCTTCGTTACCATACAACCATACATCATACCTCGAGTATTATTAGGGCTCGGTACCCTTTTCGTAACCATACAACCATACAACCGTCATTTCCTTCTTTTATTAACTTTATTACGTTCATACACATAAACATACATATCATACTTGCCATATTTATAACGTTACAACCTGATAGTACGTGCAATATCCGAAGATCGTTCACGAACCATCAAGCAATCATTCATACATATCACATATATCACATATGGCTTTATAACGTTACAACCTGACAGTACGTGCAATATCCGAAGATCGTTCACGAACCATCAAGCAATCATTCATACATATCACATATATCACATATGGCATACACTTATCACTTAGGATAAATGTATTAACAACACATCAAGTATGCACACAGCCCCGAAAATATAACAAGGAATGGGGCTAGAAACTCACCTGGATCCTGTTACGTTCGCCGTTGATCGTAATTCCTTTCTTTAACTGGGCTCGGCTAACTGTATAATATTTACACATATCAATTAACTACTACTACTCGTTTTGTATTTCTATCTATATATGACCCACAACGAACGGGGGTCCGGGGGCAGCGCCCCTGGCAGCGGGGTTCTAGGGGCGGCAGCCCCTAGCGGGGTCCAAGGGGCAGAGCCCCTGGCTGGGGTTAAGCTGCCAGGTCAGCTTGGAAAAATTTTATTTTCGATAACTGCCTTACCACATTTTCCATTAGGTTTTTAATTTATTTTATAATCGAACTTCACTTCAGGCGAAGTTAAACCTTAGGCGAACTTGGCTTCAGGCGAAGTTAAACCTTAGGCGAACTTGGCTTCAGGTGAAGTTAAACCTTAGGCGAACTTGGCTTCAGGCGAAGTTAAACCTTAGGCGAACTTGGCTTCAGGCGAAGTTAAACCTTAGGCGAACTTGGCTTCAGGCGAAGTTAAACCTTAGGCGAACTTGGCTTCAGGCGAAGTTAAACCTTAGGCGAACTTGGCTTCAGGCGAAGTTATACCTTAGGCGAACTTGGCTTCAGGCGAAGTTATACCTTAGGCGAACTTGGCTTCAGGCGAAGTTAAACCTTAGGCGAACTTGGCTTCAGGCGAAGTTATACCTTAGGCGAACTTGGCCGTATGCGAAGTTATCCTTAGGCGAACTTGGCCGTAGGCGAAGTTATCCTTAGGCGAAGTTACGCTTGAAGGCGAAGTTACGCTTGAAGGCGAAGTTCATCAGGCGAACTTAATCTTGCAGGCGAAGTTATCGCGCTGCAGATCTGTTTGCCCATAACTCCTTCGTTTCTTAGCCAAATAACTCGATTTTGGTACCCACGGAATCGTATGATCGGCGCCTACAAATCCCAACCATCAAATCGGCCTAAAATCGACGTTTTAGGGGTCCGATTTGGGCAGTTTGGGTTTCGGGTCCGGTTAACCCATCCAATCCTAACCATTTACAGTAATAATAGATTTGTTGGATTGTTCTTACCTTACCAACTCAGATCTATCAACAAAATCTCGGGTTTCGGCTTCGAATCTTGATCGGTTAGTATGTGTGTGTTTTGAGGAGTGTGTGGAGTGTGTGTGGAGTTTGGTGAGAAATGAGATATTTTGGGATTTTGGGGGTATTTATATCCCTGAAATCCCATTCTCATTTATCCTATCTCAATTAATCCAAGTCCATGACCCGCTCCTACCCGATATTAATAATTAAAAACGCGAAATCACTAACATAACTTTCTTTATTCAACATTAAAAATTTTAGGATGTTACAAGTCTTCCCCCCTTAAGGAGGTTTCGTCCCCGAAACCTAACTATTATATAAACAAACTAGGGTAAAACTTGCGCATCTCATCCTCGGCTTCCCAAGTAGCATCTGATCCCTTGCGGTGTTTCCATATTACTTTTACCAAAGGTATAGTTTTGTGACGAAGCTGCTTCTCCTTGCGATCAACGATCTTTATCGGTTGCTCGATGTAGTTCAATTGTTCATCAACCTCAATGTCCATTAATGGCACGTGAGACGTGTCATCAGCTAGACACTTCCTCAGATGAGAAACATGGAAGGTTGAATGAATTCCTTCTAACTCATCGGGTAAATCCAGCTTATAAGCTACTTCCCCCACACGATACAAAATTTTAAATGGTCCAATGTACCTCGGACTTAGCTTCCCTCTCTTTCTAAAACGGATAATTCCTTTCCAAGGCGAGACCTTAAGCATCACATAGTCGCCAACGTTAAACTCAATTGGTCGTCGCCGCTTATCTGCATAAGACTTTTGTCTGTCTTGAGCGGCTTTCATTCTTGCTTTGATCTGATCGAACTTTGAAGACGTTTCTTGAACCACTTCTAGGCTTCCTATTTCTTTCTGACCAATCTCACCCCAACACACCGGGGTTCTACATCGTCGACCGTAAAGCATCTCAAACGGTGGCATACCAATACTCGAATGGTAACTGTTGTTATAGGAGAACTCTGCCAGATGCAGATGATCATCCCAACTTCCACCAAAATCTAAAACGCAAGCACGTAGCATATCCTCAAGGGTTTGGATCGTCCTTTCAGACTGTCCATCGGTTTGAGGGTGATACGCCGTACTGATGTTCAACCTCGTCCCCATAGCTTCATGAAATTTCTTCCAGAACCTCGAAGTAAACCGTGTGTCCCTATCAGACACGATCGATAACGGTACTCCATGCTTGGTTACCACTTCCTTGATGAACAAGCTTGCTAACATTTCTGACGAGATGGCCTCTCGTATGGGCAGAAAGTGAGCACTCTTAGTCAAACGGTCCACAATCACCCAGATGGTATCATGTTGCTTAGCTGTACGAGGTAGCTTAGTTATGAAATCCATGGTGATGTGTTCCCATTTCCACTCAGGTATCTCTAGCGGTTGCATCTTCCCATAAGGCTTTTGGTGCTCGGCTTTGACTTGTAAGCAAGTTAAGCACTTACTAACATAATCCACTACATCGTTCTTCATTCCTGGCCACCAGTAATCTCTTTTCAAGCCTTGGTACATCTTTGTAGCTCCTGGATGGATTGAGTACCTTGACTTATGAGCTTCATCTAAGATTCGACTTCTAAGATCACCATGGCGTGGGATCCACATACGGTCGAACCTAGTCTTAACTCCATGAGTGTTTTCCATCAACTCATCTTGCTGGCCATAAATCCTTTCTTTCTTTACTAACCCTTCGTCTACTAACACTTCTGACTGCACTTTGATGATTTCTTCAAAAAGACTTGAGTTCATGATCAACTTGTATGATTTCACGGTTGCAAGGACTCCCTCATTCTTACGACTTAGCGCATCAGCGACCACGTTAGCTTTACCGGGGTAATACTTAATCTCACAGTCGTAATCCTTTATCAATTCTAACCATCTTCTCTGCCTCATGTTCAATTCTTTCTGCTCGAAGAAGTACTTTAAACTCTTATGATCTGTATAGATAGTGCACTTAGTACCGTACAGGTAATGCCTCCATATCTTAAGAGCATGCACTACAGCTGCTAACTCCAAATCATGCGTCGGATACGTACTCTCATGGACTTTCAACTGTCTAGACGCGTAAGCTATCACCTTCCCTCGTTGCATCAACACGCAACCTAACCCTTGATGCGAGGCATCAGCACAAACAACGAAATCCCCATCACCATCGGGTAAAGTAAGGATTGGAGCTTGCGTGAGTCTCTTCTTCAATTCTTCAAAGGCTTCCTCCTGAAACTTTCCCCAATTGAATACTATCGTCTTTCGGGTCATACCGGTCAGCGGTGCGGCTATCTTGGATAAACCTTCGATGAATCTCCTATAGTAGCCAGCTAACCCTAGGAAGCTTCGTATATCAGTCGG
Source organism: Bidens hawaiensis (assembly GCF_021521415.1). Lineage (NCBI taxonomy): Eukaryota > Viridiplantae > Streptophyta > Magnoliopsida > Asterales > Asteraceae > Bidens > Bidens hawaiensis. The sequence goes on from NW_027491587.1 coordinate 459,071, forward strand.
ATTCTGCGGAGTCTTCCAATTCGTTATCGCTTCAATCTTAGCTGGGTCCACGGTAATCCCCTCCGGATTAACCACATGACCTAAAAATTGCACTTCCCTTAACCAGAACGCGCACTTCGAAAACTTGGCGTACAACCTTTCTTTCTTCAGAACTTCCAATACCTCTCTCAGATGCTCGGCATGGTCAGACTCACTCTTTGAATAAATCAATATATCATCGATGAAGACGATAACCGACTTATCCAACATCGGTCGACACACCCTATTCATCATGTCCATAAATGCTGCAGGAGCATTTGTTAGACCGAATGACATTACAAGGAACTCGTAGTGTACATACCGCGTTCGGAACGCTGTTTTAGGGATGTCTACCTCTTTCACCTTCAGCTGATGGTAGCCTGATCTGAGATCTATTCGTGAGAACCAACTCGAACCTTGCAGTTGGTCAAACAGATCGTCAATCCTAGGCAAGGGGTATCTATTCTTTACCGTAAGCTTATTCAACTCACGATAGTCTATGCACATTCTCATACTTCCATCCTTTTTCTTCACAAACAAAACCGGTGCGCCCCACGGAGAAACACTCGGTCTGATAAAACCCTTGTCGAGGAGTTCTTGCAGTTGGGACATCAATTCCTTCATCTCGGACGGTGCTAGACGGTAAGGCGCCTTCGCGACGGGCTGGGCTCCTGGTACTAGATCTATCTGAAATTCTATCTCTCGCTCAGGTGGCAACCCCGGAAGATCCTCAGGGAATACTTCTGGGTAGTCGCGCACAATAGGAACATTCTTCATTTCTTTCGTCTCGGCCGTAGCGTTGACAACATACGCCAGGTAGGCACCGCACCCTCGTCTTAACAAACCCTCGGCTTTTATCATCGAAATGACATTAAGCCCATAACTCTCCTTATCACCATAAACCGTCACCGCACTACCATCCAATGACTTTAACCTTATCATCTTACTTTTACATACTATCTGAGCCTCAAACTCAGACAACCAATCCATACCCAAGACTACATCGAACCCTCCTAAGGCCATAACATACAAAGTAACAGGGAACACATGTCCCTCTAACTCTATCTTACAATTCTTAACCATTTTTGTTATTTTCACCGAAGTGTCACTTGCGGTTTCTACTACAAAAGTTTCAGACACTCGGCAGCCTTTCATTTTAGCTAGTTTACTAAACGTCGTAGCTACAAAACTTCTATTCGCACCAGAATCAAATAATACAGAAGCGGAAACATCGTTCACTAGAAACGTACCTGTGACGACATCCGGAATCTGCCTGGCTTGTTCCTGGGTCAGCATGTAGGCTCTAGTTCTGGGCCTAGCTTGATCGGCATCCTTCTTTCCACTACCTCCAGCTACACCTTCAGTGCACTCCCTTGACATATGGCCTGTCTTGCCACATTTGTAACATGCTGGCTTCGCACTGCACTCATTGGCATAATGCCCTACCTTCCCGCACTTATAACAGGCATTCGACCCCATTCTGCATTCTCCACCATGAGCCTTTCCACATTTGAGACAAACATTAGAACTTTTACCCCACTTGCACTCACCACCATGCCTCTTTCCGCAGGTCTTACACGATCTCTTCTCCCACACTTTCTGTTTCTTATCCTTGGAGTTCCATAACTGAGTACCGGGTCGTTTAGCAGGAGTGACCCATTTCTTCTCTTTCTCTTCGTCCCTTTCCACCCTATCATCCGCGGCCACGTCAGCATAGACCATTTCCGCGAGTCCAACAGCCGAATCAAAAGTAGCAGGTTGAATCGCCCTGACTAACATGCGGACCTTTTGTGGCAACCCTCTCACATAACATTTGATTCTCTTGACCTCAGTGTCAACCATGTCAGGCACCAACCTAGATAGTCGGTTGAACACCGTGGTATACTCACGATGCGTCATCATACCGGCTTTCAAATTCTGGAACTTCATCTCCGTTCTTTCAACCTCGGCATCTGCACAGAACTTCTTCATTACCAACTCTTTCAAATCTTCCCACCTCATCTCTTTGATCTCTTCACGGGTCTTCCTCTGCTCCACACTCTCCCACCAATACATAGCCTCATCTACGAATGACTGAGTAGCATAACCCACAGCTTGGTCGGGACGGCATTCGCTAATGCGGATAACCTTGTCCATAGCGGTTATCCACTGGAGAGTAGCGATTGCGTCTCCTAAACCAGTCAGCTTAGGCGGGTCACAACCTTTGAAGGACTTATAGCTGCACCCACCTTGTCCTCCTCTCCTATCATCGACTTTCACAGACTTATCCCCACTCGAGGCCCCTCTTTCACCTTCCCCATCCTTTCTACCATCACCACCCGCCCCTTCAGCAGTTCGCTCACGGCTTCCAGCAGATCCTTCGGGATTCAGGTTCTTCACAGCAGCAACTACAGCCTGAACGATGGCTGCTTGAACTGCGGGGCTAAGTTGAACTTCTTCGTTGTTGTTCTGGTCTCCTCCAGCTGCGCTTCCTTCATCTTCGGTGTGGGAAGCTTCTTCCACCGAGGGTTGCCGGACAAGACGAGGCCTGCCACGACGCCCAGTGCGACCCCCAGTTTCAACAAATTCTCCAGCTCCAGCCATTAGTATTCTAAAGGGGAAAACACAAACATCATCACTCAAGGAACTATCTAGTACAAGGATAGTAAGGCTAACAGGTAATAACAGTGGCCAGTTGTGATTAGCTGATCACGTTACTTTCCGCGTCCTATACACTTCCTTTTATGAGTCTATTTGTGCTGGTTCTACTTAAGTAGTTAGTCAATTCAAAACAATCAATTATTCCTATCCGTACCATTCTCATATCTTTTCTTTCTCATTAACGTATATCATTTAATCATACCTTTCACCTTTACTGATCTTGCTTGAGCGACACATGGCATTCTTGAACTGGCATCTTCTTTCTTTTCTTACTTAAATCCCATTCTCTGTTCGAGTCTAAGCATGTAGGATGCTTAAATCTCTCGAACTTTGCTCTGATACCAACTTGTAAGGCCCCGTTACCGGTAACCCTACTTTCGTGTTGGATTTACTCATAAACACAGTTCTAAATATCAGAGTTAATTAAAAACTTTACGCGGAATATAAAACTTTCATAAAACATTACATATCGATTCATAATCATGTCTTAAAACATTCCTCTTGTCTTTCAAAATCAAAACATAACTTATAAAACATATCAGATCTTCATATGCCAGGCTTTAGTCTTCTGCCATGTGTCCTCCACTCAAGCCAGCTGTCTCAACCTACTCACCTGCGTGCATACTAAAAGTCAGCTACGCTGAGTGAGTTCTAGTTAATCATACAATACCATACAATACCTTATTACATACATACGTACTTAACCTCATAACTTTCTTTCATACACACATAAGTACTCATACCTTCATTCTTACTTACATACTTTCTTTCTTACTTACATACTTTCTTTTCATTCATAATCATACGTTTTAAAGAGCCTTTCGCCCTATAACCTCACAGATATTATAAGGGTCTGGTCCCTAACATCACAGATATTATAAGGGTCTGGTCCCTAACATCACAGATATTATAAGGGTCTGGTCCCTAACATCACAGATATTATGAGGGTCTGGTCCCTAACATCACAGATATTATTAGGGTCTGGTCCCTAACATCACAGATATTATTAGGGTCTGGTCCCTAACATCACAGATATTATTAGGGTCTGGTCCCTTGTTTTCGAATATTAGTAGGGTTCGATTCCCTCTTCGTTACCATACAACCATACATCATACCTCGAGTATTATTAGGGCTCGGTACCCTTTTCGTAACCATACAACCATACAACCGTCATTTCCTTCTTTTATTAACTTTATTACGTTCATACACATAAACATACATATCATACTTGCCATATTTATAACGTTACAACCTGATAGTACGTGCAATATCCGAAGATCGTTCACGAACCATCAAGCAATCATTCATACATATCACATATATCACATATGGCTTTATAACGTTACAACCTGACAGTACGTGCAATATCCGAAGATCGTTCACGAACCATCAAGCAATCATTCATACATATCACATATATCACATATGGCATACACTTATCACTTAGGATAAATGTATTAACAACACATCAAGTATGCACACAGCCCCGAAAATATAACAAGGAATGGGGCTAGAAACTCACCTGGATCCTGTTACGTTCGCCGTTGATCGTAATTCCTTTCTTTAACTGGGCTCGGCTAACTGTATAATATTTACACATATCAATTAACTACTACTACTCGTTTTGTATTTCTATCTATATATGACCCACAACGAACGGGGGTCCGGGGGCAGCGCCCCTGGCAGCGGGGTTCTAGGGGCGGCAGCCCCTAGCGGGGTCCAAGGGGCAGAGCCCCTGGCTGGGGTTAAGCTGCCAGGTCAGCTTGGAAAAATTTTATTTTCGATAACTGCCTTACCACATTTTCCATTAGGTTTTTAATTTATTTTATAATCGAACTTCACTTCAGGCGAAGTTAAACCTTAGGCGAACTTGGCTTCAGGCGAAGTTAAACCTTAGGCGAACTTGGCTTCAGGTGAAGTTAAACCTTAGGCGAACTTGGCTTCAGGCGAAGTTAAACCTTAGGCGAACTTGGCTTCAGGCGAAGTTAAACCTTAGGCGAACTTGGCTTCAGGCGAAGTTAAACCTTAGGCGAACTTGGCTTCAGGCGAAGTTAAACCTTAGGCGAACTTGGCTTCAGGCGAAGTTATACCTTAGGCGAACTTGGCTTCAGGCGAAGTTATACCTTAGGCGAACTTGGCTTCAGGCGAAGTTAAACCTTAGGCGAACTTGGCTTCAGGCGAAGTTATACCTTAGGCGAACTTGGCCGTATGCGAAGTTATCCTTAGGCGAACTTGGCCGTAGGCGAAGTTATCCTTAGGCGAAGTTACGCTTGAAGGCGAAGTTACGCTTGAAGGCGAAGTTCATCAGGCGAACTTAATCTTGCAGGCGAAGTTATCGCGCTGCAGATCTGTTTGCCCATAACTCCTTCGTTTCTTAGCCAAATAACTCGATTTTGGTACCCACGGAATCGTATGATCGGCGCCTACAAATCCCAACCATCAAATCGGCCTAAAATCGACGTTTTAGGGGTCCGATTTGGGCAGTTTGGGTTTCGGGTCCGGTTAACCCATCCAATCCTAACCATTTACAGTAATAATAGATTTGTTGGATTGTTCTTACCTTACCAACTCAGATCTATCAACAAAATCTCGGGTTTCGGCTTCGAATCTTGATCGGTTAGTATGTGTGTGTTTTGAGGAGTGTGTGGAGTGTGTGTGGAGTTTGGTGAGAAATGAGATATTTTGGGATTTTGGGGGTATTTATATCCCTGAAATCCCATTCTCATTTATCCTATCTCAATTAATCCAAGTCCATGACCCGCTCCTACCCGATATTAATAATTAAAAACGCGAAATCACTAACATAACTTTCTTTATTCAACATTAAAAATTTTAGGATGTTACAATTATCTCATTATTACAATTTATATCTTTTGACTTTCCTTATTTGTTATAAAATCGAATGAATAAGTTATAACTTAAATAAATATCCGACCGATTTAAGTATTTGATCATTCATATTAAATGGTTTTTGACTAATCATATTAGTTTACATTTTTAGATTTATACACATTTAAGAATCCAATTATGGCACTTTATAAAGTTTGACATTCCTTATTTAAAAAAAAACGAATGAACAACCCTTTTTTATGTTTTTAATTTTTTCCATTTTTATAAACTCATTTCTTAATTTCTGGTTTGACCGAAATAATAACATAATTATCTCATTATTACAATTTATATTTTTTTAACTTTCCTTATTTGTTAAAAAAACCAAATGAATAAGTTATAACTTAAATAAATTTTCGAGTCTTACTTGCAACAAGGTTTAAGTATCTCATTAATACAATTTATTGAGTTTGACTATCTTTATTTGTTTAAATAACTAATAAGGATAGTTAAACTCAATAAATTGTACTAATGGTTTTAATACAATTCAATTAACATATTTAAACTCCTTTTAAATTCGAAATTTGACCAATCTTTTAACAAAGTTTTCAAGGTTTTAATACTCTCCATAATTTTAAACTAATTTCAAAATCTTTTCATAATGTTTTAAAGTTTTCAAATTAAACGATTTGATTTTCATTTTTGTAATTATTTCTAAATTAATAGTCATATTTTTTCAACTTTAATTATTTTCAAAGTCAACATAAATTTTTTTAATCTTTTCAAAGTTATTTGAGAATTCATTTATTATTAAATGTTTTTAAGTTTTGCAAATTTAACAAAATATTAATGTCAGTAATTTAAAAGTTTGTTGAAAGATTGGTCAAAAATAAAAAACAATTTCATAATTTTTTGAAGTTGACTAATTCCAATTTTTTTTTATTTTTTTAACTATTTTGAAAATATTTCAAAACGGGTTGTTTTGAAATAGTATCAAATTTGTTAGTTATAAAATGACGGCCAAAAAAAGATTTTTATTGATATATCTTTTTGGTTTAACGGTTTAAGTTAGAAAAATGTTTTATGTTGTCATTTTGTTTTAATAAAAACAACAATTTAATAAAAATAACTTTATTAATGTTCAAATGTTACTCATTATTAAATATGTTATTATGGTATATTTAATTTAGATGCTATTGTTTTATTATATTTTTTCAGGTGGTGAAGTAAAATGAGTTTTTTTTGATAAAATGTTTGAAGAAGTTGATGGTGGTTTAATATGAAAGAACATGTTATGTCCTTTGTTGATGTTTTTGGTTGTTTGATGTACATTAACTTATTGTAACTTTTAACTTTTAATATCTAGACAATGTAAATGGTTAACGTTTTGGTCCGAAAGTTTGAAGAAGTTTTGTGTTGCATGAATTTGTTGTTTAATTTATTATGTTTGTTGACATGTTTTTCCACCCGTGTGTAACACGAGCTACACCCTAGTTTATAAGTAATGATACTTAAGTTTTACAACCAAAAGGTTAACAATAAAGTCTTTAAACAAAAGTTCGGTTTTCGGTTCGGATCTTGGTTCGGGTTAAAACCGAGGTAAGATTCTACAAACCCATAACCATAGAACTTATAAAAATGATTTAACAAACTTAAATCTAACATTAAACATGTTTAAACAATTATTTAACAAAAACTAGTAAACAAAGTTCGGTTTATGGTATAAAGCTATTTACGGTTAAACTGAGGCTAGACTCTTAGAACCCTTAACCATGGAACTTGTAAATATGACAAACAAACTAAAATGAGCAGAAGTTAAGCATGGTTAGTATATATAAACAAGTTATATAAGTGTATATATATATATGGGAGGGATATTTTGAGAACTTGATGAGTTGTAAGAACTTTGAGAACTCAATTTTGGACCATACATTTAATTAAATGGTTTGAAATATGTGGCTGAGATTAAATTTAATTAAAAAATGAATCAGGAGAGAGAATAAGTATTTTTGATAATTACACAAGTTTAAATGTTAGTTAGAGCATTCTCATCCCATTCCTCATCCTTATCTCTATAATTACATAAAAAACACTATATTTCTATCTCCTGTTCAATTAAATTATATTTTTTATATATTTATCATTACAGTTTTTACTCTCCTCTACTCACAACCAATCCAACAAATATTAAAAAATAAATAGGGGCAAACAATGTTCCCCAAATGTTTCCCCAAATTTACAAAAAATCACTACATTTTTTCTCTCCACCCTAGAATTTACACTCACAACCACTCAAAACCCCACCCTATAATTTACATACTCTCCTCACATAAATTTAGGGGATGGGATGTGAATGCTCTTACACATGTGTAATAAGTCGATTCGGTGTGTAAAAAAATACTGTAATTTTTTGTACATTACTTACACTTACGTATTACACATGTGTAAAAACAATTCAAATTTTTTTTGCTACGTTCAGTTATTTCGAGTTCTTAAAGCTCAAAGCGGTTCTCAAAAGAAATCAATCCTATATATATATATATATATATATATATCAAGGACACAAAGTACTCCATGAAGCCTTGCCTTACGAGGTTCGAAACCTCACTGATCGAGATCGGAGAAGTAACCGCCAAAGGTAACAAGGGGTGTATATTATATATATGTTGTACCACCATATTCAAGTATTAAGAAGACTACATAAGCTAATTAGAACGAAAGATTTAACTCAGTTTGACTTTTAGAAGTCAAACCTTCAAGACCACTAACAAAATAACCTTAATATCTTTGTATTTGAGAGAGATTTTGGGGTTGTAGCAGGGGGAAATGGTGGTGCTTATATAGGGTAAGTTGAAAGGGTCACGCATAAAGAGTCTTGCATGAAAATGAGTTGGTTTAAGTCACATGTTTGCATAAAAACAACAAAAAACGAGTTCTGGTGTAGACTCCCTTTAGCACGGAGCTAAGGTCTCTGCCCTTCACCTTAGCGCGGCGCTAAGTCACCTGGTGGAAATTCTGAACTTTCAAAATTGGCAGTTTTGGCCCCCGGAGTTGTTTTAAAGCGTTTTAAGGCCATTTTAAGGATCGAAAAGGGTGTTTTTTGAGACCCGACAAGTATAAAACAATATTGTAATATAAAATCCATCATTTTGATTATATCGATGGTTTTGGTTTACAAAACGGGTCGGTTTACATAATAAACAAATACGAAACGAAAATACGATTGACTCGAAATTGACGAATGTCACACAAACCCCTTTAGGTTAGAACCCGAAATGAATGTGCACCTCTAGAAGACCCCGTTACTTATTCGATACGGAAAAAAGTTGCGGGTTCACGACAAGAAGAGAGAAGGAGTGAAGTCTCTATCTAGGGGCAAGGAACGTAAAAAAGAGAGGACAGATGAAGTGCACTCATGTAGGGATGAATTTTTTTTACGAATACTCGTACTTGTACATGTTCATTACTCGTATCTTTACCCGTACATGTCTATTGGGTACGGGTATGGGTACCCAAATTTATAAATTATAGGTACGGGTAATTTTTGGTACATGTACGGGTACAAGTACGAGTATTTCGGGCTGGTACCTGTTTAGAATATGTAGGGACTTTTACTAGGTTTCCAACACTCATAACTTAACTTTCAAGCGATATTTTCAGAACCTAGTATATATTAGTTGAATAATTTCCTTCTTGATCCATATGTGTATATTCATATATTGTGTATACGTATATTTTTATTTCATTTATGTGTAACTGTGTATATCATTAAATAATATGTATGAACTTCCTCTCTTGTTTTCTACAAAAATTGTTGTTTTTCTACAGAAATTGAGAAAGAAATAAACAAAGAAAAGAAAAAGAGAAAATGGAAAGATGACTACAAACAAATTAAACGGATGTTGACTTTCTTTACATAAGTTAATTTTGTTTTAAACATTTTAATAAAAATATGTTGGGTGACTTTGTATGTTTTGCAATACATTACTTGAGTATAAATGGATTTTATATTATGGTTTATTTCATTTTAAGTTTTAGACTTTTAGTATTATGTTATTACGGTTTTTAATTGTTTTATTATAAATAACTAGTGGTTTACTGGTGCATGTCACACCCCAACCTACGGCGGAAATGCCAGGGCGAACTGATTGCTCACAGTTTTTCAAAGGTTACTATTTTGCATTATTAAAATGACAATATCTATTAATTAAATTAAGTTTTCAAATAAATCAAATACAACAAATACATAATCCAAAATCATGCATCAATACAACTTATATCACAAATGATCTTGATTAATTATCTTCTAACTTAAATTCTTCACTAAGTCTTCACCAACCTGCATTAAATTTCTACGATAACATGCATATGCGTTTAAAATAGAATTTCGTCAACAACACATGTTGAGTGAGCAACACACCAGTTTAGTTGTACATATAATATATATAACAAAATACGTAGCTGCAACAAGTCATATGAGAATAACAAATTAACCAAATGAGCAAGTATAACTGAGATGTCAAGAAGCACAAAGGCTATAACGACTGGCGTATGATCATACTATTCTGAGATTATGTTGGACCTCTCCGAATGCGGTTCACGTAAAGCATGTAAGCACATAAACAAGTAAGGTATAAGTTGTTAACACATAACCAATAATTGCAGTTTTGAGTATAAGTATATAAGAGAAATAATATTTACGCATATGTCCCCAAAACAGTATGAAAACGAGTAAAAAGAGGGGAATGTGGTACTCACCTTGATAGACGAACAATAGTGAAAAGAGAAGTATTAAAAATGATGATTCGCAGAAATCACGCGCTTCGGGAAAATACCAACGAGAAATTCCTAAGTAACAATAATTACTGAACGAATAACTATGACCGCAATAAGGAATTTAAAGCTAGATAGACATTCGATATTTGATAACCAAGTATAATCTTACGAAAGTTAAATATCTATTATAAAAGTTTTATCGTAAATAACATGACTTAATTATATAAAATACATAACAAGACTTAAATAATTATTTATAAAACTTTTTAGTTTATATAAAGAAATTTGTTTAATTAAATCTAAAAATGTGTTTAATGTGTGTGTGTATATCATTAATAAATATCTTTCTTTAAATAATTATTGAAAAAATAATAACTAATAATATTTATATAAAATATGATATTTAGTTAATTAACAGATTAAAATTAATTTTATTCATAATACATATTCATACATATATTCATATATATATATATATATATATACAAATACATATATTCATATATGGTGTTAACAAGGATTCGAAAAAAATGATTGATTAATGTGTCAATTTTATAAAAATATAATTAATTATGAGTTTTATAATATTTATAATATTAATTAAATTGATTTAAAGGATTGACTATAATACAAGAATAAAACTCCAAAAATTAAACAAACAAAATGGTGTTGAAGGGATTCGAACCTGCGTCCTCCAGCAACACAGTCCTTTAACCCAACCCAACCAGCCAACTGAACCACTTGATTAGTTTGTAACTACCCAGATTAGAAAAATATAAAACCATGCAGGCCAGAGCCCCAATACTAACAAGAACCCTAATGATTCAATCTTTTAAATCCGTTAAACTTGATTCAATTAACGATATGGCTTTTGATCAGCATCAAAACGCGATTCAAAACATGTAATCAATTACCTTAAGCGATTACACGAGTTCGTCCAATTTAAATGGAACCCGACGGCAAGAAACCCAAGACGAACAATCAATAAACGATCATTATAACGCGATTGGGTATATGGGTTTGTTAGACGATGGTCTGGGGGTGGTGTCTATGCAATGAATTGAATTATGATTAACGATTTCGTGTTCAAGGGTTATTACAATTGTCGGCTTGGTTAAAGATGGAAAACGAATCATTGTGATTGAATTTACTCAATTAGATTGTCGGTTGAGCCGAAATAGGCAAGTGTAATGAAATCCTTGATCCAATTTCCATAAAAACTACGTAAATTAAGCTCCAAGACATCTCATATGTGGTTTCAAGAAACAAGAACACCGGTCGAGTTTGATAAATGGATTATCCAGATTGTAATAAGGGTTATAACAAAATTGTAGTTTAGTCCCTTGGAATTTAAGGTGGAAACAAAAAGGTTTAAACTATATATTTTGGGCTAGAAGGGTAAATACACTAAAGATTTATTCATAATTAATTAAATATTAATTTAATACTCAATTTAGTTTGATAAGCGCGATATGTTTAACAAAAATAACCCGAACATCGAACCGAGTCGGGTAAAGGTACAAGTCCGAAACCCGAGTTGTTACTGTGCAACAACATTGAAGCGGTACATCGACATGAATTCGTTTGTTTTCGGTTACGTGTATCAAAAAAAACAAAAAAAATATATAAAAATTAAGATGAACCAATGGGGCAATGGGGGTGGTGTCGTCGGTAAAACTCGAGTGCTGGTAGAACCGAGCATTGTTGATTCCGGGCGTTGAGGCGGTGAGTCTTCGCGAATTCGGTTGATTTCCTTCACGTTCTTTACAATACCAAAACTAAAAAAATGAGCACCCAGTCGATTTCGCTACGGTATCGGAACTAAAACAAAACGCAGCGAGTTTATACGAATTCGGTTGATTTCGGATATATTTGTGATCATACCGAAACTAAAACAAAAAGGTCGGTAAAACCCGATCGTTGGTAAAACCCGAACGTTGTTTTCCCCGACCATTGCGACGACGAGTCGACGTGACACTTGAATAACCGTTTAGTTATCAAATTTTAAAAAAAAAATCAATATATATATATATATATATTTCCTGAACCAATCATACGGCACCACATGGACCAATCATGGCCATGCGACGCCAAACTTCTCATTTGTAATATATAATAATTGTTTGCTGGTACTATACGGTACCAATACCAAGTTTAGTGGGATTTTTTTAAAAAATAACAAAGTGGTACAAAAGCGAGTATAATACCCGAAAATACATGTACCCATATTTGTACCGGTACCTGTACCCGCACCATAAAATTGGTTACGGGTACGGGTACGAAGATTTTCTGATTTTTTAATTTTGTTCATGCTTATCATCCGTCATCATAAATAAAATTGATTTAGTTCTTTCTTTTATCATATATAAATGATTTAACGGAGATCTCTCACATGTGACCTAGTGATAGAAATGCTTGAGTTTTTCAATGGAGATCCAAGTTCGATCTCTACTTGTGTCACTTTAGGTGGATAGTGGCGATGAAATATTTGAGATAAACCTTGTACAGTTGTTAGTTTCGATTCCGAGCCCACCCGGGTTGTCGTCCCATTGTGTTACAGCAAAGGGTTTTGCTCTTGTGGAGGCACAGCGACTGTACGTCAAGTGACAGCCGGCGGTATGGTTTCCGGGGGAACACCCAAGCCAAATTCTGAAGCCGGCATAGGCCCGGTTCAGACAACATAATCAACAAAACTGGGTATAGAGGTAGGGTACCAAAAAGACCCAAATACCCTCAAGTGATATCCGCAGGTTAACCCGAAGTCCCTCATAAGGCACCCGCGGGGAATACGAACCATCCGCATAACCGTGGGCGGAAGAAACATCTCCGCAAGACATGCGAAAGCATCCTGGCACCCTCAGAAGTCGTCCTCAGGACGGAACGCTTGCCCGCATAAACAGCTACGAGGTAATGCCCTGGTACAGCTGTCATTAACTGATAACATTCTAGGAGATCTACCAAGATGCTTTCTTGAGCAATACGTGACGTATCAACCAATCAATGAAGCCAAGGTTGTCTACCATCCTAACATATGAAGACATGTGTCCAGGTTGTTATACATGCACATGCAACGTATGAACTAGACCTGTAGTATGAGGACACGTGTCCAGGCGGTTGCAAGAGCATCTTCTTAAAGGACAGCTGGCCTAATCACCTTCCCACACCCTTCGGCTATAAATACCCTCTCAGTCATCATGAGGTATTCATTCACTCCCACTATACTCTCTCAGTTTACTTAAGTACTTTATCTCTTCATCAGAACGGTCTTATTCTCACGCCGGAGGGTGGTTACCGGAAGACCCCCCACCTTGTCCTTCCCGTATCGAGCTCACGGTGTTCTGTTTTGCAGGATTCACGTCATTGGACTTTGGGAATTGTATTCATATCGTATTGGCAGTTAACCGTATCCTACCCTGGGGACTCATCAGATCTAGGACCCATCTGGGGTGTAGATCCGTGTTTCTTCATTGGCGCCATCCGTGCTTTTGTTAGAACAGCAAAAAAAAATTCCGTTCTCTTTACGATATGAATCAGTTACCTAAAGAGCCGACGGAGAATTAGACACAGCTTCCACATGATCTCAATATTGAAACACGTGAAGGAACAACATCTGTTTTTGCTCGAATTACAAATCCGGTTACATGAACCGATGCCTTGAACCCCGGAGGTTTTACCTTAGGTGGTTCAACGGCTCGGGGACATTTCACTCCACTAGCAGATGTTACTTCAGTAGACACTAGAAATGTTGTTACACCGACTACTGATCTGGGGCACGTTACAGTCCCAGGAGGTTCTAATATGGGAGATTTAGAACGAATTATGAGAGATGCCCGCCGAACTCATTCGGAGTTGGGTTTGGAAGAGGATTTCGGTGACTCTAACCTAAGAAGAGCTCACCGTCATGGTTCCAGGTCCGAAGGACTTTTATCTCCGGATGAGTGGCTTCGTATGCAACAAGACAATTTGAAGCAGAGTACGAGCGTAGGGTTCGGAATGAGCGTTTTCGCGGCCGTACCCTAACGTATGAAGAGCCTCCCAGGAGATCAATCTCTCCTCCAATAAGAGGAAGCCAAATTCAGTACAGTCAACCACCGGAACAGAATATGAGCGAGACCAGGAGGTTACGTCCTCGTCCCCGCATAGATATGCGGGTACCATCCTATGAGGACGAACTGGACGGGTACGACTCAATTTATCGTCCGGAAGGTAGTTTTTACAGCGGGGATAGCCGCCTTCCATCGTATGGAGGGGCTAGTTACCCGCGACCAGTTGTCCGTCATGCGGAATATTGCAGTGATGCCGAATATAATTTTTCGAAACCATACCGTCTGGAGTCTTTTGCAGAAAAGTCAAAATTTATTCTGAGCATCGCACAAGCTCCCTTTCCAATGAACACGAAGATTCCGACATCTGTTGGAATATTTAATGGAATGACAGACCCCATCGATCATTTGCTGAGATTTGTGGCAGCCGGGGGTGTCAGTGGTTGGACCCTTCCGTACTGGTGCCACATGTTCGCACTCACATTCACGGGAGCTGCTCGAGAATGGTTTGAGAAATTGCCAGGCGGACAAATCAAAAGTTGGAATGACTTTGTAGCAAAATTTTCCTAATATTTTAGTCAACAAAAGAAACATACCCGTGACCCTTCAGAAATACTAGATGTTACAAGGCGAAATAATGAGTCTATTGAAGACTTCATTACTCGTTTACCAACGAGAGCCTTAACATCGGAGGGGTAAGCGAAGATATGCTGCGAGAAGCATTCTGTAAGAACGTTCATAGCGATTCCTTGATCCGCACTCTTACAGGGAGAGACGGAATGCCCGAGTCATGGGACGGAATCATGAAGGCATCAAAGTTGTTTACAAGAACTGAGAAAACTCTAAGTTCAAGTAGTCAAAAGCAATCACCGAGGGTTGAGTTTCAAACTCCGAGACCAAATAGGCAAGCTAAGGGACCAATATGGTCAAGACTTCAGCCAAATGCGGAAACGTCTAAACCATTTGATGCAAGGTCTTTGATCGGTAATAAGGGTAAACGTAATTTTTCAGCCCGTTCCTCCAACAGTTGGACTCAGTTATCAAAGACTCCCTTAGAAATTCTCACCACTGAGAATCTGACCTTCAGGAAGCCTCAACCGTTATCGAGGAAGTCGTTCCTCGATAACAAGAAGCACTGCTCATCTCATAATGATATCGGACACAACACGAATGAGTGTGTGGCCCTCAGAAGCGAAATAGAAGCAGCTGTCAAAAATGGCAAACCCAAACACCTGGTCAAAGGCGCACGAGCATGGGCTGGTAAACCTTCCGCAAGGGACAGCCAGGGCCCAGCTAAAAGGCAAGTTAAAGATTTGAATGTCCACATGATTCAGGGTGTACATTCGGGTAAAGGAAAAATGAGGGATTATTCAGACGAGGAATGGAAAAACGAGCCCGTGATCTTTCCACGAATTAGATGAGGCCCGTGTAATAAAAACCTGTTGATAATTACTGCCGAATTTGGTCATTACCGGTCACAATATGTGTTCTTTGACACAGGCAGTACATCCGACAATATGTACGAACAATGTTTCAAACAGTTGGACAAGGAAGACAAAGAAAGATTAAAACCAATTCATGCTCCCGTCTCTGGTTTTGTAGGGGAGATAATGCATCCGCGCGGGTTGATATAATTCCCGGTAACACTAGTGACGGAACTCATTCAAGAACAGAAGAAGTTGAATTTTTGGTCCTACCAGCAACTTCTAAGCAGACATTATTCTGGGACGAGAGGCGATCGGAGACTTCAACGCCCATCCGTCCACAGCCCACGGTGCAGTAGGAGTTCCAACTCGTACCGGTGTGGCGATAATTCATGGGAACCGGCATTTTTTCGCAACCGAGAGTTCAAGACCAAGCAAGGTCCCTAGACAGGCTCAGAGGACCGAACCTGAGAAATGGGTTTTGAACAAGAAGTTTCCGGACCAGACAATCACAATTGGACCTGCTATTTCAGAGATAGTGAGGACCTTTTTGAAACAACTATTGACCAAGAACGTGGACATCTTCACCTGGTGCCCCGTGGACATGACTAGTGTCCCGCGGAACATTGTTGAACACAAGTTAAAAGTAAACCCAATGTTTAATCCAATCGTACAGAAAAAGCGAAAGATGGGCCCGGAACAAACGAAAGCCATGAATGAGCAAGTATAAGATCTTCTTCACGCCAGAATCATCCGGGAAAGTAAATATCAGACACGGGTAGCTAATCCGGTCATTGTCCCAAAGAGCAACGGGACATGGCGGATGTGTATTGATTTCAAGGACCTAAACAAAGCATGCCCGAAAGATTGTTATCCATTACCTGAGATTGACCTCAAGGTGGACGATGTTGCCCCGTTTAAATTCAAATGCTTCCTTGATGCTTACAAGGGATACCATCAAATTCGTATGGCAGCGAATGATGAGGATAAAACAGCATTCCGAACCGATCAAGGCACCTTTTGCTATAAAATGATGCCTTTCGGATTAAAGAACGCGGGCGCCACATATCAGCGATTAATGGATCAAGCTTTCCGAGGCCAGATAAGCCGAAACCTGGAGGTTTACATGGACGATTTGGTGATCAAAAACATTGAAGAGGATCAGATGTTAAGAGATATTGAAGAGACCTTTGAAACGTTAAGAAGCATCAATATGAAGTTGAACCCGGCCAAGTGTTCGTTTGGGATGGAAGAGGGAAAATTCTTGGGAGTCATAGTAATGGGTGCGGGCTTCAAAGCCAACCCTGATAAAGTTCAAGCTATAGCCCGCATTTCCTTACCTTCTTCCCTCAAGGAGGTTCAAACACTTAATGGAAGACTTGTAGCGTTAAACCGATTCTTAGCAAATCATGTGGCCAAGTCCTATCCATTCATGTGAACACTTTGAAATTGCCTCAAAAAGGCACATTTCAAGTGGACCGCGGAAGCTGAAAAAGCATTTTCAGAGGTTAAAAAATGCTTAATGGAGCTTCCTACTCTAACAGCACCATATGCGGGTGAACCTCTGACACTGTACTTATCTGCCTTGGATATTGCCATAGGGGTCGTACTATTGACTGATAGAAAAAATGTTCAAACACCAATTTACTATGTCAGTAGAACGTTGTCAGACCCGGAGACCAGGTATTCAATGTTAGAAAAACTTGTCTTAGCACTGGTCTATGCAGCCCGACGGCTCCGCAGAATATTTTCAGGGACATCCCATAAACGTTCTGACCGGCTACAAGCTAAAAAACGTGTTGAGTAAACCGGAATTGTCCGGGCGATTAGAGAAATGGGCTATTGAGTTGGGTGAACATGCAATCGAGTATAAGCCTAGACCAGCGATCAAGGGACAGGTACTCGTGGACTTCGTCACCGAAGTCCCGCAGCACAAAGAAAAATAATGCTTGATCGAACAACAACCCCAAGCGCCTCCGGAACAAGGACAAGTTTGGTCATTGTTCACGGACGGAGCCTCTAGCAGTGAGGGATCCGGGGCAGGCCTCAGGCTAGTTAATCCGGAAGGCCATGAGTTCACATATGCCATTAAATTGGACTTCAAAAGTACCAATAACGAGGCAGAATATGAAGCCTTCTTGGCAGGCCTACGGATAGCTAGCAAGCTTGGGGTGAAAAATTTGGAAGCACGGGTGGACTCCATGCTAATTGCGTGACAGATAAACGAAAATTACGAAGCAAAAAACGACGTTGTGGCTTCTTATCTCTCGCAAGCAAAAGACTTAATCCGCCAGTTCTCCTCCTTCAACATTGTTCACATTAAGAGGAGTGAAAACAAATCTGCGGACGCTCTTAGCAAACTAGCCTCGACAAATTTCGAGCATTTTGCTAAGGATATTCGTGTGGAAGTCTTAGATAACCCATCCGTTCCTCAAAATCAACTCTTGGTAATTCAAACGGGCGCCGAGTCATGGATGACACCGATCAAAGCTTATTATCATCCGGAGCCCTCCCAGCAGAAAAAGCTGAGGCGCGGAAGATTAAGCACAAGGCTTTGAATTACCAATTGAACAATGGTATGTTATACCGGAGATCATTTCTAGGAGCACTGTTGCGTTGCATGGATGCGGAAGACGCGAATTATCTAATACGAGAAATTCACGAAGGCATTTGTGGCTTGCACGCGGGTCCTAGAATGACTGTTGCAAAAATCATGGAAGCAGGGTATTATTGGCCTGGCATGCACTTAGACGCTGTGCAAGAAATCAGAAAGTGTGATTCTTGCCAACGTCATGCCCCCAATACCTTACGTCCTAAAAATGAACTGATCCTGGTAATATCCGCTTGGCCGTTCTAGAAGTGGGCTATAGACATTATGGGACCATTCCCGGAAGCCCCTGGACGGGTCAAATTTTTGATAGTGGCCATTGATTACTTCACCAAGTGGGTAGAAGCCAAACCGGTTGCATCAATAACGGCATCAAGTGTCAAAAAGTTCCTATGGGAATTCATCATTTGCCGGTTTGGTCTCCCGCAAGAATTGGTATGTGACAATGGGACCCATTTTCTGATAGCGGACTACAAGAATGGTTGAAAGAACTTCAAGTCATTCAAAATTTTACATCTGTAGCTCATCGGCAGGCAAATGGTCAGGTCAAAAGAACCAACCGGACTATCAAAGAAGGGATTAAGGCAAGGTTAGGAACTAAACATACGGGTTGGGTGGATGAATTGCCCCATGTACTTTGGGCCTTTCGCACCCAAAAGAATTCCAACAACTCTGAGAAGCCGTTTAGTCTAACCTATGGCACCGAGGCCATGATCCCAGCCGAAATCGGGATTCTATCCGCAAGAGTTTTATTAATTGATGACAATAATTATGAACTCAGGATGAATCTGGGTTTGCTGGAGGAAAGAAGAGAACTTGCATCGATCCGCGAGTATAATTATAAGCGACAGCTTCAGAAATATTACAACTCGCGGGTTAGGAAATGTGAGTTCGATGCGGGAGACTTTGTCTTCCGTAACAATGAGGCTTCCGGCCAGAAGCCTCCGGGCAAGTTGGCCCCAACTTGGGAAGGCCCTTACAAGATAAAACAAGTCTTGTCTAAAGGTGCTTACAAGTTAGAGAAATTAGATGGGACGCAGGTCCCGCGAACTTGAAATGGGGCACAACTAAAAAAGTGTTACATCTAGCAGTTTCGTTTATTTGTATTTTGGCCTACGTGCCCGAATAGACTAGTTGAAGCTTTGTAATTTTAGTTTGTACTTTGGCTTATGCCCGTTATATGGAAAGTTTTTGTTAAGTCTCTTGATGCATAGTAATCTTGTATTGATAAAATCGAAGATCCGGAAGAACACTTATATTATAACATATAAGACAAAGTGTACCGGAGAAAGCAAAACTTCTTATTTATTATCAAAAGAGATTACAAAACAAAGTACATATACATTTACATGGAGAGTAGATCTACATCTAAGAAGCTGTATCTTCATCCTCCTTGTCTCCGGCTTCAGTATCGTCTTGATCTTCCTCGTCCAAATCAAGAAGAACCTTCAGCTGGTCAATAGCATCTTCTTTATCAGCAAGATCGGATATCTGCTCTGAAATCGAAAACCTTAGAGTGTCATAAGTCTTCGTCTTTTCAGTAAGAATTGCAGCAGTATCCTTGTCGTGAAGAATGAATTCTTCCGGAACTCGGCTTTCGGAGGCAAAATTATAGCCCTCCTGAAACCCTAGTTAGCGTCTGGCCTGCTTGGAGGCACTCAAGAGCACTGCAACGCAGTCACCAAGAACATCACTCCGATGAACTTGTGTGATAACCTGTTAAGAAAAATTTAAACATAAGCAATTGAGATAGGCATAATTCCTACCGGCGGAATAAAAGGCATACATACCTCGGGAATGCCTTCCGCCAGAAGCCACTTCTTATCCGCCT
The DNA here is from genome assembly GCF_021521415.1 of Bidens hawaiensis. NCBI lineage: Eukaryota > Viridiplantae > Streptophyta > Magnoliopsida > Asterales > Asteraceae > Bidens > Bidens hawaiensis. The sequence goes on from NW_027491587.1 coordinate 479,240, forward strand.
CCGCCCATAGTAACTTCATGTTTTGGCTAGCATATTCCAGTGATTGTTCCCGGCTTTTGGCGTTGAGGTCGAACAGACGTTTATCTTTGGCCCCTGAATCAGCCTGAAGAGTTTTTATCAACTCAGCTTGCTCCTCCAATTGCTTATCAGCAGCAAGACGGCTGGCCCTTTCAGCTTCATAAGCTTTGAAATTCTCTTGAGCTTCAGTCAGAGCATTGAAAGCTTCTTTCTTGGACTCCAGCAATTTAAGCTCTAAATCATCCCATTCCTCGTTCATCAACAACCAATCACGAGTGATCTCTTGGTTGGCAGAAATAGTATTCGCCAGGTTATAGGAATTTGAGTTCAAAAATTCCTGACGAATACGGCGACGTTGTCGCTCCCTTTCTGCGGGAGGAAGACTCTCCCGCAGATACTCAAAGCAGAGGTCCACATCATTATACATCGAATTTCGACGTAATGACCAACGTGGATTATGAGGGGCAGCGACCTCTTCCGTAGGAGGTGGAGAGGTCTGACCCCTATAGCGAAACGCACTGACACCCCTTAGTCCCTAAATTGATGCACATTAAAATTTGGAGACATACGGAGGGCGTCAGACTCAACAATATCCTTTTCCTTCAATGGAGAAGTGTCCGTCAGATTGATTGGATCCTAAAGAGTGTTTTGTGGGGAGGATGGTGGAGTAGGAAGTTTCAGAGCACCAGAGCTCTTTAAACCGGAAACATCTTCCGGAAAACCCTTTGAACCTACTGACGTAATGATAATCACGCATCAGATACATTACTGTTTGAAAGCATGATAAATGTAAGAGAGAATGATATTACCTAAGGAGGGGTCCCCAGCATCGCGTTGATGAAGGCGCGACTCCAACTCAACGACTTTAGCCTTCTTCATCTTTTTAGATGGAGCTGCTTTAGTGGGTTGAGCCTTACGTTTACCAACTGCCTTAGACACGCCTGCATCAGTGGCTTGAGGCTCTCCCTCAAGTTTGGAGTCCTCAACAACCTGGTGATCACCATCATCACCCGCTGCTTGCTTGGCGGCAGCTTTGGAATCCAGTTTACGGGTCAAACCTATAGTTGAACGCAATGGGTTAAAAGCATCACCCGTAGAACCTTCCTCGAAGAGTGATGACTCCTCACTAGATGAAAGAAGTACTATCACCCCTCGGGAAGTAGCAGCGGTAAGGGGTCGAGGTTGTTGAATACCCTCACCTTTCAAGACGAACTCCTCACCTTGAGCATGCATCACCTCAGAAACCACAGGTTCCAGGCTCAGGGTAGTGGAAAATAAAAAATTGGTACGAGTACGCTCCAAGAAAGGTGCATCCCTTGGATCAATATGGCGACGTAACATCATCCCTCCCTCGTGATCTAGAAGAACGCTGACTACGAAACCCTCGTCTATACAAGAAACCAGTAAAGTTAAAACAAGGAAGGATATTGAGACTAAATTAGCAACATACTTACGTTTATCCAAGTTCTCGTAATACGGTTCTAGTTTAGGGAATGGCCATAAGCGGCTCATCTTAGCATACACCATTGCTCCTTCGTGAATTGGGCGCATGGGTGTTGGCGTCTGGGTTAAAGTATCGAACCACTTATGACCCTCAAACTCAATGGCGGGGATCTCGGGGGCTTGGTCTTCCGGTTTCCGTCGGGTCATCGTAAACGGGATGACATCTTCCCAGATCCAAAAGAACTTGGATTTCCACCCATGGATACTGCGGATCCATTCAAAACCAATTGGATCTTTTCCAGTGGTGGCAAAACCATACCATCCATCACGGTATGTCATTTTGTAAAAAATGGCAAACATATTGACGAACGATTCATAGTTATGGGATTGGCAACAGAATTCGAAGTGTCGAATTCTTAGCATCCCAAAGGGGTGAATTTGGGATAAATGGAGCTTATAGGCTTTCAAAACGGACCGAACGAATTTCGTCATAGGCAGACGGAAAATACCCGTAGTAAAGTGGTCCAAGTATACGGCCATCTTCTTCGCCGGTGGTGCTGTGGCAATAGCACCTTCTGCCGGACGTTCGGCTTCCCATTCCAGCGCCAGTCCGTACACGTTTCTCACATCGTCAAAATCTTTTTCTTTAATGTTGCATCCGACCTCGTGGATGGCAGGGGGATTCTTCTTATCAACAGCCATCATAATATAATCTGATTAACGAAAAGAAGACGAAGTCTTAGAGATCTCAGATTTGTTGAATACTTGAGAGAAAATTTTCGAAAGCGATAAGAACAAATGAATGGTTATGGACTTATTTATACTCATCGCAATAAATGCGTTTGATGGATTAACAGAGGAAAGAGAAAGTACGGGCCGTTGGATGAATAACACGTTAGGCGGGAAATTCGAAAAAGTGTGCACAGACTGTCAAAAGGTGTCCCATCAGCCGTTGCTTAAAATTTCTTTCCCTGCCACGTCATCAACATCATCCAAGTTGCAAAATTCAAAAGTTAAAAATATCTTGCAAAGATATTATTTTAAAAGAACACAGTCAGCAAGGCATAAAAGTTCTTTTCATTAATACTCAAAAGGGAGATTACAAAATTACAAATAACAAATTACAAGCCATACTAAATCTATGGGTTAGGAGTTGATGTGTCTTCTGGGTCTTGGAGAGAAGCATCCTCAGACTCTTTATCCTCAGATTCATCATCTAGGTACACCCGCAACTGCTTCATGCCATCTCCAGCGGACGCAAACTCCAGAAGCATGTTCTGCAGCGGAAGGACTAGAGTATTATACTCTTTCATCCGCATATCATACTCCTGTTGAACGTCGAGGCCATGAAGTGGATGGATTTTGATAGGTTTTCCAGACTGAGCAAATGCCATCCCTTCATTGAAGCCTTTCATCCGGCCAACTCCTTCGGAAGCCGTCATTAAATTCACGAAACAATCAGTTAGCTTGGGGCTTCCTTTGATGTGTCGGATGACCTGATAATAAACATATTAGTATCTGTAGAGATATCAGAACAAGTAATTAATAAGGGAAACTTAGAGAGTTGAGCCCTTGATTGAGGAACCATTGTCGATCTCGCTCAGCATGCTCCGCCCTAGTCCGATGCACTTGAAGTTCATTGACTGCTTCGGAAGCGCGATTCTCTGCTTCAAAGCGAGACTGTAGCAAGGAATCATAGGCAGACTGCATTTCAGTGGCAGTTTTATCCTTGAGTTCAGCTTGCTCCTTCTGCAATCTTAATTCGGCCTCAAGCTCTTGGACCCGGCTGCCTTGGCAGGTCAATTCTTCTTGTGCCTTCGCCAGTTCATCCTTCTTTTTCTGAGTCTCAGCTCGCGCGGCTTCAAGCACGGCATTTTGCCTCTCATAGGCTTCTTTCCACTTCTGAGCAGCGGCGGAGCTTCGGTCTTTTTCTTGCTTAAGGGCATCCTCGGTGTTAGTTTGTTTCCACCGGGCTGCACTCGCTACTTTTTGGTGTTCCTCGGCCTCTTACTTTGCAGCATTTAAGGCTCGAGTAGTCTCACCAATCTTCCCCCCATCGTACGCCACTCGCATAAAATTTCCTGGCTACAAGCTAAACTGTTAGCCAAGGAAACAGAAAGATCGACATGGAGGTCCTCGCGAGAGCGATTAAGCAGATGCGTCATCTCTGCAGGAGGTACGCAGTGTTTGACAAAATTAACACAGGTCCCGGGATCAGAGAACCGGGATCCGTTGACAATATCCCAATGAGGGACAAACAGGTCATAATCCCCTCCCAAAACAGCATCTCCAAAATATTGGGAACTTGAAGTCTCGAGACGAGTGGGGATTGACAAGGGTGGACGTAAACCGCCTTATGTTGAACCTCCCCCAAACTCGTGGGTAGAAGGCCCAAATTGGAAATTACCTCCCGCACTCGTTGTCAATGGTGAGGAGGTAGAAAGCATTTGAGAAGCAGGTCGGGAAGGAGATTCGTGAAGCCTGAACCCAGCCTCATCCACGACCGGGTTATTGCTTTCATAACCAGTGGGCCCCCCATCCTCGAAAAGATAATCAAGTGAATCGTTAGGCTTAGGCTGAACATTGGACCCCTCCACATTTGAATCCATAGGAGGGGTAGCAGGCTTATCTTCTGCCTCCTTCTCCGGAGGAGGAGAAGGTTGTTTCTCAATAATAGGGATTGAAACTGGTGGCTTCACAGACACATCGTCCCTATCAATCGATGGATCTGCACACAATGAAACATTATTTAACTACAAGTGATGTAAATAAAGATATAGAATAAAGACTCATACCATTCACCATCTTCAGTCAATCCGCAAGAACAGACTGCGGCTTCTTGGAGCGACGCGTCCGTTGCTTCTTGGTCACGGGTTCATCCCGAGTACTTGTAGAACCTGTACCCATTTCAGTAGCCTTGAATTATCCAAGAGGTCGCTTCTGTGCTAACTCTGCTAACAAGTGTGACACGGATGAAGTCTCAGAAGCAACATCAAAGCATTCTTCCTCTGAGGACGATAACTCGTCACTCGATGATAGAATAGTGAATATCCCCTCAGAGGTAAGCGCGGTGAGAGGAGGAGGATTGAGAATGTACGCACATGTCTGAAAAGTAGCATCGGAAACAACAGGTTCAGCACGCACCCTCACCGGAAAAAGAAAGTATTTCGCGGTCTTCTCAAGGATAGGTGTATCCTTTGCGTCGCGAATGCTCTTCATCACACAACCTCTGTCGTCAAATAAGGCATTTAACATAGGTCCAGGACCTGGAGAATAGAAATATCAAAGTTAGTCATATAATTTTCTAAAAACAATAAAAGAAAAGAACTTACATTCATCTAAGCCATGAAACACAGGCTCTAAAAAGTGAGATGGCCACAGGCGGCTCATTCCAGCCCACACGAGGGCTTCCTCGGGTAAAGATCGCATAGGGGTTGGATTGGTAGTCAGAAGGCGGAACCATTCTTTTCCCTCGTGAGAGGTATGAGTAACATCAAGAAGCGCCTAATTCACCGAGTGACGTGTCATGCGGCTCGGCACCACGTCCTCGGAAATCCAGAAGAACTTGTTCTTCCAGTCGGAGAACCGTTCTCAACTTCCTGGTCGATTCGCCTACCCGATACAGCTTGGCAAGTGAACCACCCGTTTCGGTTGACCATCCGATAAAAAACAACAAATCGGTCAAGACGTGGTACCAGATCGTGAGCCATACACACGAATTCGAAATGACGAATTCGCGCGATGGCACGAGGGTGCAACTGGGACAATTGGATCCCAAAAGTACCCAATATCTTCATAATAAACTTTGTTACAGGGAAACGGAAATTCCCATAAACAAAGAAATCAGAATACACAGCCAATTTCCCAGGAGGTGGGAAACTGGCTATAGAACCAGCAGAGGGGAATTCCGGCCCCCATTCCGGTGGAATACCATACGTCTCAAGGAGTTTCTGATACTCAGTTTGGTCATATTGGACCTCTATCTCGTCAATTTCAGACTGTGTTTCATTACAACAAGGATCTATCAAGTACCATGTAATTTTAAGAAAAATCGATTCCTTGTTTTATTATTTCACAATTTTTACACCACTTTTTCATCAATTCCTTGTTTTATCATTTGGGTGTGATTCCTTGTGTTTAGTTTTAATTCTTGAGTCATGTTTACGGGTCTAGTAATTCGAGTCTTGTATTATTAATCGAGTCGCTAACGTAGTTTTTGTAGTTCGACTTTGTTTGGTGGTTTTGAGATTTGCTAGTTTGAAGATTATATGAGCTAGAGAGACGATCCCTAAGAAAAATTTATTGAAAAAGACAAGTGTGGGGATGGAGCAGCCGAGCCGTATACTTTATATTTATTTATTTTCTGCTATTTATTCATGTTTTATTTGTGGGTTGGTGAAACACTTTAATTGTATAATATCTATCATTTTGATAAGATACATTATTAGATATGTTTGTTTTGTTTTGCCGCTTACGTTCGTGAAAGAAGGAGTTACCATTTGCTGAGCACGTTCGTAGTTGGAGAGCATTCATGGAAGAAGACTTTGGCATCATGTTTCATGCGCATATTAACAGCTAAGTCTTTCCATTTATCTTGCTTGTTAATTTTTTATTTTGTTTTTATTTTTAGATTTTTAGTTTTTGTAGTCCGACTTTATTTTATTTTATTTTTATTTTAAGTCGTCCTTATCCTTGCATTGAGGGCAATGCAAAATTTAAGTGTGGGGATAGGATAATTGAGTCGTAGTTTAAATCGAGTTTAAATTTAAAAATGAAAAAAGTTATAAAAAAATTTTAAAAAAAATTTTGAAAAAAAATTGAAAAATGTTTAAAAATGTCACTTGAATTTAGTTTTTTGCGTTAAAGTGGGAGATGATGATATTTATCGGGAAATTGGTTTTTCAAACTACTAATAATATGAGATAAATAAAAGAAAACACACTTTACTTGGGATGTGTCGGTAGGCTCAGCCTTGAGAATGAAAGGACAATTTGATAAAATGGTTAAAACGGAAATCTCTTGTGGGTAAAGCGTTTTGTCCGTGGAAAATAAGTAATGAAAGGTCGGGCCATACTCAAGCCTCAATTATTGGTATGAAAAAGTGGATATATCATAAATTTTAAAAATCTGAATACGTTATCATATGATGCTTGGGTAGGTTTAACGTTAGTGTATGCCGTGTAGCCTGTGATATAAACTTAAAACTGCTAGTTTGGTGTTTTACACCTCATCAGCGTATGGTTTTATAACCTTAAATCCTGTATTGATGGGATGCTTCGGGTCCGAAGACCATGGGTCTGTATGCCGACTATTCATCTGGGTATTCACAATTCCAAATGGGGTGTGAATATTTAAAATTAAGCCAAAAAGAGCAAACCCTTATAAGTCTATAAACATGATCACAAGAGTACAAAAGTACAAATTCACTACAGACTTGATCATCCACGCTGTTAGCCATGTGGGGTCCCCTTGTTCGCGTCTCATTACCATTAAGAAACGGACCACAAGGGACACGCTACATGTAAGCCCTACAGATGAAATTTTGCATGCTCACCTATGGTGATGGGTTCGGGGTGTTGCTTGATAACGGGGGTATGTCATGTTGTGGGGAACACTAGCTATAAATTAATTGAACCTTAATCGTATCTAATGGCTGCTTGGTAGACTTTGATGCTTAAGTTTAGGTGGATAAACAATACCCTTGATCGTCTTATCTATTCATTAGAGGTGGCAAATAGGTTGGGTTGGGTTGAACGAGTCATGGGTTGAAACGAGTCATGGGTCAAAACGAGTATGAGTCAAAATGAGTTTGGGTCAAAACGAGTCAATTAAAAAAAAGGTTGTTTTGGTTTGGGTCAAAATAGGTTATGGTCAAACCGGGTTTTGAGTTTTTTTTTTTTTTTTTGTGAACGAAAATAACGGCTGAAATATTTTAGTTTTTTTAGATTTTTCGTTTTTTACTTATATTTTAAGTTAAGATTTTCTTAATTATTTTTTCCGAATTTTTGTTGAGGGGTTTTCTATTAAGATCAAAAACCCTCAAAAAAATATTCAAAAATAATAATAAAAAATTATAACTCAAAATATAAATCATAAACTAAAAAAGTAAAAACATTAAAATGTTTCATACATTGTACTCGTTCCATAAAAAAAACATCTAAAATCGAACCGAAACTGAAAGAATCGAAGAAAATGAAACAAAAAAACAAAAAGCCAAAACCGGACCACATCAATCGAAATCAAAAAAATCAATCAAAACGAAACTAAAAGAATTCATAACGAAAAAAACAAAACTGAAAAAACGAACAAAACGAGTCCGGAATCGACCAGAAAGAAACAAAAGAAACCAAAACCCAACACGTCACGGGTGAAAACTCTTGTTGACTTGAAACCTAAACCAAACCCCAACTGATCTGAAACCCGTTTCGTGCCAAAACCTGTCTTGTAGGAAAACCCGTTCCGATCCGAAACCTGTCACATTTCCTTAGGACACTAACCCACATCGACCCATTTCTTTGAACTTGTCAACCCGTTTTGACCCGAAAATAAAAGGATGAAATTTCAAATGACTCATTTTGACCCATTTATTTAAAACCTTTTACCCAAACCAACTCATTTAACTTTTAAAACAACTCAAATTGACTCATTTGAAAGAGTTTGGGTTAAGATTGCCACCCCTACTATTCATGAAAAAAATAGAGCAACAAAAGTTTTGAATCTGCTAATTTTGAGGTTTAAGTCAAGTTGGGGTGGTATGGTCCGGTAAAAGCTGAATATAAGCGGGTCTTAATTGTGTAAACCACTGAGTACAATTATTGTCGGATCTTAATTGTCCCGGTAAAGATTAAGGCATGGGTTTAAGTGGACAACAATATCGGTGATCGCAGTTTTTGCGTTTTTCTGAGCTTTAAAAATTAACCTATATGTTTGTTAGACTGTAATTTTCCGATTCTGATCCAACTGCATAAGACTTTTTCAGGGACGAAAAAAGTGTAAGTGTGGGGATATTTGACATACATGTATTTATACATCTCGAATCTCGTGTAAAGTTATGTTTATTTAATGTTTTGAGTTCATTTTAGTTCGAGTTTTGTTAATCTTTTATTAATTAAGGTTTTTGAATCAAGTTTATATATAATTATCATGTTTTAACTCTTTTGGTGTCTTGCATTTTAAACTTAATTCTTTCTATCATTTCATGCGAAGCTTATGTTCGTTTTATTCGTCAACGGTTACATGATTACTTCACTTAAGAGTTTTGATTTATTTTCATGTAGTTGGTGGCTTGGTGATCAAGGGATAGAAGGTCTAGAAGTTTCTATGCGTTACTTGGAGTTCAAAAAAGAGTTTTAACAAGTTATATCAAGAAATAATAAAAAATTGCGGAATTCCTCCCTTGAGCACGCCGCGCCGCGCGGAGCCCAATGCCAAGGGGGTCGCGCGGCGCCTAGGGACCCCTGTTCATCCGTTTTTGCAAAGTCCAAGCCCAGCTCGCGTTATATATAAAGATAATTGCATTCTTAGACGATTGGAAGCTTGATTGCAGCCGATTCCAAGAGGTTTTCCAAGGGTTTAAAGGTGATTTGAAGCTAGGAACCAAGGAGGATCGAGAGAACTTTCATCCGGGTGTTCGAGGATCAATCGCAAAGGGTTTTATCGCTCTAACTTTCGTTCCTTGTTCATTATTCTTGATGTCTTTCCTATTTGTTTTTAAGACTTGTTTAGGATTGTTTTTAATAATGATTCTAGGCTAGACTTCATGTCTACCTAGGTTTGATGAACATGTTTTGCTAAATTCCAATAGTTGTAAGGTGAGGAGTTGTTCGTGTGTCTTGGTCAATTGCATGCTAGGATAGATTGTGACAATATTCTTGCTTAGTGCGGTGATCCTTGCTCATGATGTCATGATGAGTTTATCAAGTTATCTAGAGTTTAGTGTTTCGTAAGATTGCTTGCTTTAGATACTATTAATTAACCCTAGTTGATGACTTTGCGGAAATCAATATTACTGATTGCTTAATAATCTAATAATTGTTCTTTGGGATTTCATGTGATTCAGTCAAGGGTCCTTAGGGTTTGTTAGTTGAAAATGTTTAGAAATCAGTTGCCATAATCATGTTATTTGTCCATTGCTTGATGATTGTTGATACATGGGATTCTTACCTAGGTAGATTCCTTCTCTGATTGGTTTCGATCTCGTGATTAATTGCTTATTTTCTCGTTCACTTGTTTATTTAATTTCTTAGTTTAATCTTAGTTTAAAACCCCCCCTTTAAACATTAATAATAAATAGTCGTGTCGTAAGTCGAGTCTAATTAGTTAATTAACGTAATTTTTAGAGTCATGTGGGTTCGATATTCCGGACTTACTTAGCTTTAGTACAATTGACCGGTTCACTTGCCGGTGTTTTGTGTAGTTGAGTCTTAAGTCTAGTTTTTATTACTTGTTAATTTGGTTAATATTTAATTGACTGTTTTAAGCACATCATCTACCAAGATGCTTTCTTGAGCAATACGTGACGTATCAACCAATCAATGAAGGACACCTGGCCAGACCGTTATAATCGTGCACATGGCCCAGGTTGTCTACCATCTTATCATATGATGACACGTGTCCAGGTTGTTATACATGCACATGCAACGTATGAACTAGACCTGTAGTATGAGGACACGTGTCCAGGCGGTTGCAAGAGCATCTTCTAAAATGACAACTGGCTCAATCACCTTCCCACACATTCGGCTATAAATACCCTCTCAATCATCATGAGGTATTCATTCACTCTCACTGTACTCTCTCAGTTTACTTAAGTACTTTATATTTTCATCAGAACGGTACTTATTCTCACGCCGGAGGGTACGGGAAGACCCCCCACCTTGTCCTTCTCGTAACGAGCTCACGGTGTTCTGTTTTGCAGGATTCACGTCATTGGACTTTGGGAATTGTATTCATATCGTATTGGCAGTTAACCGTATCCTACCATGTGGACTCATCGGATCTAGGACCCATCTAGGGGAGTAGATCCGTGTTTCTTCACTCGGACATCGGTGCTCTCCAAATTTGGAGAGTGCGGTAGCCCAAATACAAGAAAGTCATTTCTAAAAAAACGATTTAATGGAGGGTTTTTTTTTAATATAATTCTTGTCCAAAAAAACTGTAACTACTTTATTCATGATGATATGATATTAAAAATGTTTTTGTTATATAAAACAATGTAAAAAACCTACTATATACAATAAAGATAGTAATTTAGAGGATGATAGTTGCATTAGTTAACTTTGATAGTGTATAAGATCATGTAGTAGGAACAAGACATGCAAATCCCAATTCAAAATATCACAACATCAAAAACAACCTGGAGTGACCGACACTGGGGTCAACGTAATCAACGTTGTCTGCAACTCAAAATCCCATGTTTTTGTCCATAAACTCACCCGTTTACACTTTGATAGTTATACAAATACTACTAGCTACTTCAATTAATTAATCAATCAGAACTTGTTACCGACATTCATGTTTTCAACGTGCATATTCGCAAGTGGGTCAAAAATTACTCACTCACTTTTCTTTTCTATCTAAAGTCTAAACCATTTACATTCAATTAATATGGTGTATCTAGCTGTTTCTATTCGGTCATTAACACACTAATAATTATTGTGTGCTATCTTATTTTATGAATTTTATGACAATATATACCATAATATGATCATCAACAATTCGTTCGTGTTCCATTGAAAAATCTTTAATTTTTCCTTAACTCTTAACTCATACTACAAAATATAGACCACTCCCTTGGAAGCCCCTAAAAGCATCCTAACCCATCTAAAACAAGTCGTTGGGCTCTTTTATATATATATATATATATGGAGAGAGAGAAAGAATCAAGAGAGAACTCCTTCTTAAAGAACGAACTAGGAAACTAACAATAAAGTATTTTTAATTTAATTAAAAAATATTTTTAATTTTTTTTTTCTTTCATCATTCTTATATGTTGTTATTCTCCACCAAAAAAAATATAAAAATAAAAAAATTAAAAAAAAACTCATTGTAATGCATATATGCAATGACTTTTTCTTAATGCATATGTGCACTAGTGTGTATTTTATGTGTGCAATAGTGTTGATTATCATATATGTAATTGTTTGTATTGTATATGTGCAATAGTGCTATATTATATAAAAAAATAAAAAAAATTGATATAGTGCATATGTGCATTAGTGTTGTATTACATATATGCGATAGAGTGTATTGCATACAATTATTAGTGTTGTATTTGCATATATTTAATAGTGTGTATTGTATCATGCAATTGTGTTGTATTATATGCAATAAAACACTATTGTATACATGCAATAGGCATTAGTACAGATATGCACTACACCGACAAGTTTTTTTTTTTAGGTATCAATATCATCTTATTAAGAGGAAAAAATCACAAAATTTATTAAAAAAATTTCTAAGTTGTCAATCGAAATCAAAAAGAAATAAATAAAAAAACTGGATTTTTGTTCAAGAATATTTTTTTTAAATAGTTCAAAATAATTATTTACTAGTTCTTTCTTTAAGAGGAGTTCTCTCTAAATCTCACCCATATATATATATATATATATATATATATATATAAGAGGAGTTCTCTCTAAATCTCACCCATATATATATATATATATATATATATACATATATAGTGACATTCGTCAAAATTCGAGTCTCGAGTTGTATTCGTTTTGTAAACTTTTATTTTGTAAAACCGACTCAACATTTTTAGAACATTATTTAATTATTATATAATATTATTATAGACCTCGATCTTAAATAATCGATGTTTGTCATATTATAGTGTTGTTAAGAAAAACATAAGGGGTTCAAACTGATTTTCGTAAAGTCGTTATAAGTTTTACAAACCTTTAAACTCACATTAAACATAGATTGAAACTTAAAGAGGATGTTTTGAAAATATGTAATATATATATATATATATATATATATATATATATATATATATATATATATAAACTTGAAGAAAAGTAAACCCTAACCCTAACATAAACAACCCAGCCCCCCCCCCCCCACTCTCCTTTCCCTCCTCAATTTTCCGGCAGCCGCCTCCGGCGGCCGGAGCGGCGGTCCGGCGAGCCCCGACGCGACTTCCGACCCCAAACACCTCTGATGCGACCTCCGACAGCCGACCTCCCCTTTCCCTCTCACGGCTCTCCAGTAACCCCCTTTCCCTCTCCGGTTCGTTTTCCCGACGATCGGAAAACTGGCCGCCGGTGCTCCGCCTCTCTCTCCCTCTCGTTGCTCCGCCTCTCTCTCCCTCTCGCTGCTCCGTCTCTCTCCCTCTCCCTACTCCGTCTCTCTCTCCTCCCTCCCTCTCTCTCTCCCTCTCTCTCTCTCTCTCCGTCTCTCCCTCTCTCTCTCTCCGTCTCACTCACTCTCTCTCTCTCTGATGCGTTTTTCCGGCACACCTCCGGCAGCCGGAATGGGCTCCGGCGACAAGGTATAAAGTATGGTGGATACGTCTCCGGCAGACTTCATCTCCGACGACCATATGTACAGCTAATAGGTAAATTAACAATCGTGGATTTAATTATGAGTTTAATTAACAAATTGTTATCTTTGTTCGGTTGGTGTGTACGTTAGTTGTTGAACTAGAGGTCACGGGTTCGATTCTCATCCTAGACCGGTTTTGGTATTATTTTTATTACTTAACAAATTTTGGTTACTATTAGTACTAAATATCACTCCATAAAAATTATTATTAGTATTATTATGTTTAACTTACTATTATATGTAGTCATTATTAATATTATTATTATTATCATTAACAAAACAATTGTTTTTATCATTATTTTCATAATAAATAGATTATTATTATTATGATTATTATTATCATAATTATTATGATTATTAAGTAATATTATTAAATCCTATTATTGTTAATATTATCCACTTGTGTTATTGAATCGAAACCTATGTCGGGCCTAGTTGCCATTTAACGTCGTCATCACTCGAGTTATATTTTTATCACTAATACTACTATTATTAAAATGTTATAAGTATTAGTTATTATTAATATGGCACATATAATTATTATAATAATAATAATTATTATTATTAAAATTCATAAATCTATTAATAATGTATTCAACAACAAAAGTAATTATTGTTATATTTATTATTACTACTACTATTATTAGTTTTAACAACAATTCTCAACTGGTAGTATTATTATGTATTATTATCATCATTATCTTATATATATATCTATATATATATATAACATATTTTAAAATTATTATTATCATTTCTATCTTTATCATTAATAATATCGTTATAAGCTTTATTATCAATTCATTTTTATAAAACCGAACTCTTGATTTAAACCCGTCTTGTTTCTATTTAATATTGGTTTAGTTATTTAAAAGCCCAACAAAATAAAATTATTTTATTTTAATTATCAATTAAGTATGAGTCCCTAATCGTTAACAAATTAACAGGTAACATGATTTACAACCGAACCTTCTCGTTCGATGTTTCAACTGTAGTTTCAACTAAAGTTCATGTCACACCCCCATCTATGGCCTAGGGGCGTGACTCGATAGTTGGTACCACATTTATAAATAAATCAGAGTTACGATTGTTAGCGGAAGACTTTATAAAATATAAGGATTAAAGTTGTAAAATATTTACAATACAAAAGATGGAAACAAGTTCCATCTGTGTTTACTTGTTTTAAGTTTACAAAACCACCATTTAGCTATATTAACATTTGACAAAAATTATCCGAGCCATCGAATTCTTGAGCCTTCGTCCTTTAGCTCTAATCTTGGTTACCTGCAAAAATGTTATAAAAATACGTCAGCAACGAATGCTGGTGAATATGCTGACGCGAAAATATTTTCTTTTACTTTGCTACCCCTCGAGGGTTACGCGTGCCTCGGCCCATCTTGGCTTAGGAATAACAATGTTAAAACAATATCATTATAAACTCGAGTCTCTACCTAGGTCACCCCAGCAAGACACCGCAGCGTCCCGACGTACTTAGGTACCATAAATATACACAAGGTCATTCTCACTCGAACATACTTTGGTTCGGCCCATCGTGGCTGGAGGTCGTGACCAGGCGTGGTGCGATGTGCCCACCACATTTTACCACATATGTAAGGATCCAGACAAACGTATACTACAGCCTGAGGGCTAGGCTTTTACTCTTATTAATAATGTTTTTAGAGACACTTAGTCTCATGTAAAGTTTTACACATAACACGTTTGTTTATTTGAAAACAAGTTTGTAAATGCGCGATCAAGGTGTTCCTCGTATGACTGCGGAATGACGTCGGGGTATCCATATTGTGGCGGTGGGTCACGGTAACCCAGCGTCACCATCTCGAAATGGTTTCTCGGTTCAGGATACGGGACATAAGTCTGATCAGCTGCAAGGTAGAGGTATGTCTTGGCGGCTTTATTTTGCTCGCGAATCTCATCAGCTTGTTCTTGAATTGAAGGAATCCTTCCTTGAAATGGCGGGAAGCTTGATGAAGCTTGGTTCCTTAGCTGCTCAAGATACTGAACATACGGATCGACAGAACCATAGCTTGGGTTGTTGGAAGTGAGTGATCCACCAATAGATGTTGATATCTCATTAGGGTTGTCGGGATGCTCTTCTTCCGGTTCGGTTTCTTCCATAGGATCCTCCTCTTCGGGATCCTCCTCTTCTTCCTCCATAGGCTCTTCCTCCTCTTCCATATACTGAGTGGTTTCGTTGATCATCGCGGGTATCTTGAAACTCTCGTAAGGCATCGTCACCCTCATTCTTGGTTTGAGGGATGATCCTTCGCCATTGTTGGGTTGTGAGTTGACTTCATGAGTGGTAGAGTTTCCAGTATGCCACCTTCGCTGGTCGGAGTGGCACTACATCCAATCGGAGGATGGGGATTTTGGTTCTTTCTTTATGTGTCGGTTTGAAAGGAAGGTATAGGATGGGTGTGCATTTGGAAAATATCCAGTTGGGTAGTATTGTGGTACCTGTGGTGGTTGGTAGGTGGGAATTTCTGAGGGATGGTATGCTGGTATTTTCGTGGGTTGATACATAGGCATTGTCGGTGGATGATAGCTCGAGTGTCTTGAGGGTTCGATTCTTTGTGGTGGTGGACTATCGGGTAGTTTAATTTGGCATTGCTCAGTCCCGGGGAAGTATATCGGTTTGGGTCGTTCAATGTATTGGTCGCGGCTAAAGAAGGCCTCAAAGTAATCTTCATCCATGACGTCCTTTGGGAATTTGTAATATTTCCTTGCTTTTCTTGCTTCATCATCATAATACTCCATTAATTTCTCATAAGACATCTTTGGGTGGTTTAGAATGTAGAGAGGGAAAGAAAAGGTTACCAGCCAATCTTATCCCTATTCAAATAAACAAGTAAGACAATTTTCCTATGCTTGGATCGAAGCTTGGGTATTGTTTTATGATACCCAATTCGCTAAGATCGATGGCTCTGATACCAACCTGTCACACCCCCATCTAGGGCCTAGGGGCGTGACTCGATAGTTGGTACCACATTTGTAAATAAATCAGAGTTACGATTGTTAGCGGAAGACTTTATAAAATATAAGGATTAAAGTTGTAAAATATTTACAATACAAAAGATGGAAACAAGTTCCATTTGTGTTTACTTGTTTTAAGTTTACAAAACCACCATTTAGCTATATTAACATTTGACAAAAATTATCCGAGCCATCGGATTCTTGAGCCTTCGTCCTTTAGCTCTAATCTTGGTTACCTGCAAAAATGTTATAAAAATACGTCAGCAAAGAATGCTGGTGAATATGCTGACGCGAAAATATTTTCTTTTACTTTGCTACCCCTCGAGGGTTACGCGTGCCTCGGCCCATCTTGGCTTAGGAATAACAAAGTTAAAACAATATCATTATAAACTCGAGTCTCTACCTAGGTCACCCCAGCAAGACACCGCAGCGTCCCGACGTACTTAGGTACCATAAATATACACAAGGTCATTCTCACTCGAACATACTTTGGTTCGGCCCATCGTGGCTGGAGGTCATGACCAGGCGTGGTGCGATGTGCCCACCGCATTTTACCATATATGTAAGGATCCAGACAAATGTATACTACAGCCTCAGGGCTAGGATTTTACTCTTATTAATAATGTTTTTAGAGACACTTAGTCTCATGTAAAGTTTTACACATAACACGTTTATTTATTTGAAAACAAGTTTGTAAGTGGGGCGTATTCACCTTTGATCGGGATCGGTTTCCAACACCGTCCTTGCGTAATCTTTCTTACTATCTCGCACCTATAGTACGAGTATAACTTTTATTAGTCGGATATACAATCCTGCTTAAGACCTTTAGTCTTATTATCTCGATGAACCTTTAGTTCATCTCTTTTACTTTAAAACCTTTAGTTTTAAAAGCAATATTTATAAACCTTTAGTTTATTATAAAAACCCGACGTTTTCTTCTTTTCTAAGAAACGTATTCTTTTCATTTTATCATATAAGAATATCCCTATTACTTATATAATAATCATAACAAAGATTTATATATAATTCACACACATATATATACACTTCCATATTTCTTTCTTTATTGCTTTTCCTTGTTATATTACTTTTCTTTTTTTATAAACATCGAGTATAATTCCGACTTAGGGCATTAAGCTTTTATAATATTTTATTATTATTTTAGTCGGGTAGTAAGCCTTACCTTTCCTCGGCTTAATATTTCCTAGATACTCGAGCAGCACTTCTATGCCGCTTAATCTTTTCAACACTCGCTTTGATCGCCACTTCACTTCGGTACGCTTCTCGAGACACCAACTTTTCACGGCACGCACTTCGAGATGATCGTCGGGATGTCGGTACGGGATCACCTTCTTGATCGAAACGTCGTCGGGGAATGGTACGAATATCAAGGTATGGCACGTTTATCGAGGAATCGGGGCACGGTTTTCGAGGTGGATCATTGGCATGAATTTCGAGGTGTAGAGAGATGTTTAGAGAGAGGATTGAGAACTGATTTTGGGTATGAGTTATGAAGACCCCGAACCTGCTATTTATAGGCAAAATTTTGGATCCTATTGCGATACGCGATAGGCTCCTAGTCACCCATCGCGTAGCGCAATGTAGCTACGCACAGTCACAACGTAGGTCTGCCACATGTTGCTACGTGGCAGACGGTGTGCCACGTGTTAAAACGTGGCGGACGATGTGCCACGTGTTGCCACGTGTCGGGACACGTGGCGAGAGGTGTGCCACGTGTGGACGCGTGGCAGTCTTGTGCCAGAGGTGTCAGGACACGTCATCGCGATACGCGATGACGCAGGTTCAACCAGCGATCGCGTATCGCTGTTGACCCTTCCAGAAGGTTTGATCAAGCCCCTTCGCGATACGCGATGGCTTGTCCCTTGTCCCCATCACGTAGCGCGATAGGACAAGAAAACAGATTTTTCATTTTTAACTTTGGAGTTTGAATTTGGCAGAATTAGTCCCTTAACTTTGGAGAGTTGTCATTTTTGGCCCAAAATTCCAGTGATGTTACAGTTCAAGTTCATTAAAATATTATTTATTCATTTTCCAATTAGCTTTCAAGTAGGATTTGTTCGATTCGTTCGCAAGCTTTCTACATTTTGATCATTTATTAGTTCTCAATTCGTCAATCGAGGTGAGTACTTTCATACCCCGTTTTCCATCTTTCGTTTTGGGGTGACATTTCATACTTATCAAACTAAATGTTTTATTTACTTGAATCTTAAACCACAAACGTGATTGTATACATTACTTAAATACTTTCTCGATTTGGTGTTCTATGATTATATGCTTACGTGTTTATCGGTTTTGGTTGGTGGAAGTCTATAAATCCTAGACTACTTGGCATCCCTTTGAAGCAAGGTGTCGTTACGTAATGCAATTAACGATATTCTATTAAATCCTAGACTATTTGGTAACCCCTTATAGTTAGGTGTCGCTAACGTAATTCTATTACCGATTTTATCCAAATTATGGCATTTATTTATTGTTTCGTATACAAGTTTTGTGGTTTTTTATTATTATATACTTATATGCTCAAACTTATGAATTGCTCACCAACCTTTGTGTTGACAAACTTTATTTTATGAAATGTTACAGGTTTGACTTTTGTTGACTCGAGGACTTGACGAAAAACGTTACCAAGACTATTTGGGTATTAGTAAAATGAACAATATGATTGCTACTTGTTTTCAAATTTGTTTATATGAACGAGATGTGTTTGTCTATTAATTTACGAAATAAAATGAGTTGATTAAATATTGTCACTTTATATAGTGTCTTGTGTATTTGGGCAATCGGTTGCACCCCGGCATATTCCGCCGCCTTTGGTCGGGGTGTGAAATATATATATATATATATATATATATATATATATATATATATATATATATATATATATATATAAAGAGATAGAGATAGAGATAGAGAGAGAGAAGATGCAATACGCTAATGCCTTATCGTACAAAACGTACGCGACATCTGGGAGCGTCAATTTACACCTTGGATCACTTGCGATCAATTGAGAAAATTTCGTATATTTTCAGCGAGAAGGATACGATTGTCTTTTTGATTCATAATTTAAATTTGATAATTTGCGTATAAACGGTTACGATCCTGATATTTAGCTTAATCAAAATTAATTTCTTATTTATGAACCAATTTTAGTAACGAAATCAAATCAATTGAGTATACGAACTAGTTTTCAACCGATTTTTGATCTAGGGTTTTGAAATGGAAGACGATCGTGAATGTAAGTTATTGCTATTGTGTGAACTAATCGACATTTGATGTACACTATGTTTGTAATCGGACAGTAATCTGCATGTTAGTGTCTATGAGAATCACATGATAACTGATTAGTTTAGTTTGCAAGCTTGTTATGAGCATGTGCTTATTAGGAGTCTTTAACATGGTTGATTTTCAGTGTTTATAGTATGAGTGTATCATGAGCGTGTTAACATGATTGATTTTGATGTTGTAGAATATGAGCATTTTACGAGCGTAACATGCTAGTGTTGAGGTTGATATTCATTTTATTCATGGGTTCTGTATGGGCGTTTAATGAGCGTGTAGTATACTTATATTGTATATGTTTTTTTTTCTGCAGATGATTCAAGTGTTTTGGTTGAAGATCAAGGGGGTGATATTATTCCTGACGTTGCTTCTTCTTAAAAACTTGTTAAAGGAATGATGTTTTCGTCAACTGTTCAAGCATTTGATTTTTATAGTGATTGTTTTAGATAGAAAGAGTTAGCCATTGTTTTTAAGTGTGCGTATAACGTTTTATAGAAAGAGTTAGCCATTTGTTTTTGTGGTTTTTTACTGTATTATGTTTAATAATTGTGGGTTTTATAGTCACTTTTTTTACACAAGCGTATCACAAGCGTTTTAAAATAAATTTGTTTATTTATAAAAACACGCGGGTTACACCGCGGCAGATCATGGAAAGTACGATTACAAGATAAGATTAAAAAAAGAAGACAAAAAACTAACATCATCAGACCCCATCCCTCCTTGATCTTGATAATATCACGCCCAACTTCTTGAACTCCATGTTGGTTGACACTTTTGAAACCGTGTCAACCAAAGTACCATACAATGAGTCGTAGCATGAAGTCTGTTGTTTCAGGTACACAAAAGTTATTTCCTTGAACTCACTGCCTGGTTGCAGCAGGAGTTAGTTATATGCATCACTCTCTGATGACAAAATTATAATAAAACGCTTTGTAAACGCTTAAGACTGAATCCATACTAACACAAATCGTAAAACTCTTGTACTACGCTTAAGCCCAAAATTATAGCATAATTTCATTTGAAATATATAGAATGGTACAAAGCAATACAAAAGCTTGTCAAACGCTTACAGAATCAACGGTTACATTTTTACAATGATGAAACCCTAAAACGATTACAATAATCATAAAAACCATCTGTTTTGATAGTAATATGTGGTCTATCTTGGTTTAGTTTTGATCTTCTTTCTTTTCCCATTGCAGATGATTTAGGGTTCTTCGATTTCTCCATATCCGTTCTTCGTCTGGTGTGGTTCAATTGATTGTTCAGGGTAGTTGCTGAGTAGTTGGGTTTAGTGTAACAACTCGGGTTTTTGTATTTATATTTTACCCGACTCGGTTTAGTGTTCGGGTTATTTTGTTGAATAAATATAATTGCGTTTATCGAGTTTAAATCAATTAATATATTAATATTTAATTATTTATAATTATATCTTTAGTACTTTGACACATTTAGCCCAAAACATAAGATTTATCTCCTTTTGTGCTCATATTCAAAATTCAAGGTCCTTTATGTAATTATTATCATAACCCATATTATGCAAACGGATACCCATCATCCAGACCCGAATCCATATTTGTTTCTTGTACCCGAAATCATAACCTATTGATTTAAACTTTGAATCTTCGTTTGTTTGTTGTTATTGATCTCGTAATTATCCTAATTGTCTTAGGGGGTGTTTGGGATTCCTCTTTAAAGCCTACTTTTCCTATTTTAACTTTTGAAAAAGGTAAAAGGAGTTCATAAGGTGTTTGGTAATGAAAAGTTAAGTGGAGAAAACCATATTTATAGTAATGAAAATTATAAAACTTTCAAAAGTTACAACAATTTGACTTTTTCAACTTTACCCAAAGGTAAAAAAACAAGATTTTTAGTAATGAAAATTGTAAAAGTTTCAAAAGTCACAAAACTGTGACTTTTCCAACTTTTACCCAAAAGTAGAAGGAGCCTTAAAAAAGGAATCCCAAACACCCCCTTAATTTAGGCTTTATAAACAATTTAAACGTGTTTAATTATCTCTATTCGTTCATCTATCATCCGATTCAAATTTTAAACGAACCCTAATAACCAATTATTATAATGAGCATGATATCTACAATTGAACCATCCCTCAGCATCCTCAAATCCTCGCCGTAAATACCCCCTTAATTAATTACATTCTCACCACCTGCAAGCTGCTCGTCGTCATCATATAGGGCCGACGGGTTTATCCTCGTCGTTTACCCTCTTCTATCAGCAATTAAGGTAAGTAAAACCCATGTTAGTAATCGGTTTTCATCAGGGAACAAGAACCCTAAGGTTAATCGGCCTTTCATGGACTGATTTAACCAATTGTACAATTATGGTTCATAATCAAATCTGATTGAAAAGCTGTTTCTGTTTATAATTACTTGGTTATGGGTTATATTGCATGTACTGGTTAAGCTGGTTAGTTCATATAACTTATGGGGGGCAGGTCGCGGGTTCGAGACCCTGCCACCCTGATTTTTCAGTTTTATTTTTGTTATTTATTTTATACATTTTATTAAGTATATTATTAATATTAATTATCAAATAAAGCTATTTTATTAAGAACCGACCCTATAAAGCTTGTGTTTTCTCACATCTTTCGTTCGTATATGTACGTATAAGTAAACATATATGTTATATATACAAAAACGAATTTTTATGTTTAAATATATATATTATAAGCAAACTTTAATTATAAATATATTTATAATATAACAAACTAACAATACTTATTTTTAAATATGTGATCTATTTTTATATACTTTATATACAATTAACTAACTAATAATTATTCATATAATATATTTATATATTTATATTTAAGGGATATAATATTAATTTAATATTAACTTATCGAGTTTTCATAATCTATCTTGTACTTTACTTAGCGTGTCCGTACATTTCTTTGTTCTTTATTAGGCTTTAACGTTCGTGTGGGACTTTCCCGCATTCTTGTTATCTCAATTACTTTTGTTCATCTATCGAGCTGCGTACCACATTCCCCTCTTTTTACTTGTTTTCTCACGTTTTGGGGACATATGCGTTAATGTATTTCTCATATATACTTATACTCAAAACTGCAACTTTGTCTTATGTGTTAACAACTTATACGTTACTTGTTTATGTGCTTATTTGCTTTGTATGCTTTCGCATTCGGAGAGGTCCAACATAATCTCAGTCTAGTATGATCATACACTAGTCGTTATAGTTTTGTGCTTCTCGACATCTCAGTTATACTTGTTATACTTGCTCATTTGGTTAATTTGTTATTCTCACATGACTTGTTGCAAATACTTATTTTCTTTATGAACATTTAAACTGGTGTGTTGCTCACTCAACCTTGTGTTGACAAAACCATTATATTTTCAATGCATATGCAGGTATTCGTTTGATGTGAAGTACAAGATCACTTAAGGATTTAAGCTAGAAGAAAATTTAATGAGACATATTGTTATTGAATGATATATGTACTTCGCTTATTTGGATTTTGTGTGGATTTTGTTTTACATGAAATTTAATTAATAAATATTGAAACTTATATTATTCTTTGATAGTAACCTTTGAAAAGCTGTGAGCAATCAGTTCACGCACCGGCATTTCCGCCGTAGGTTGGGGTGTGACATTTAGTACGGTTATTTTTGGGAGTGATTTTAGGGATGTTTATGGAGATTTTTTTGACGATCTTACCCTTTTAGAAGAATTCAGGCGCGTGTTTTGAAAATTTTGATTGGACGTTTGAAGTTCTCGGGTACCTTTCGTACGATAAGACCTTAGCGTACAATAACCGCCCTATATATATATATATATATATATATATATATATATATGATTGATTTCTTTTGAGAACTGCTTTGAGTTTTAAAAACTCAAAAGAACTCAACGTAACAAAAACAATTTTTGAATTTTTTTTACACATGTGTAATACGTAAGTGTAAGTAATGTACAAAAAATTACAGTAATTTTATACACACCGAATCGACTTTTTACACATGTGTAACTAAAGTTTAAACTTGTGTAATCAACAAAAATATTTACTCTCTCTCCTGATTCATTTTTTAATCAAATTTAATCTCAGCTACATATTCTAACTCATTTAATTAAATGTGTGGTCCAAAATTGAGTTCTTAAAGTTCTTACAACTCATCAAGTTCTCAAAATATCCCTCCCCTATATATATATACATATATATATATATATATATATATATATATATAATTGAGATCATGTGAGAATTATTTTGAAATTGAGAACTTTGAGAACCATTTTGGACCACAAAAATAAGAAAAAATCATAAAACAAAAAAAAAACAAAAATAAAAGAAGTAAAAATCCAAAATTCTTATCATCCCGGTTTCATAAAAAAACGTATCGGTTTAGCTAAATTATGCATATATGTATACTATGTACATGTATGTACATACATGTTTTTTTTATATATACATATGTACAATTTAAGGTAAATAATAATATATTATGGGTATTTCGGTAATTTATACTTAACAAAAAAAATGTTATATTCCATCCATATCAGGGACCGATGGTGTTATGTTTATGCCAGCAATGAGTCTAAGTTCTAAAGTTTTGAACTTGAGGAGTGAAGTTGTAATATGGTCAAACATAAAGAATCATTCATGTAATTAATTTAAAAATAATAATAATTTTGTTCAAATATAACATGTAGATGGATTTAACGTGTAAAAATTTGTTGAGGGATTATTTAATAAAAAAAAGAAGAAGAAAAAAGATATATTTTTTATAGTATTTGCCCTTGTTATTTTCTATGATGATTCATTTAATGTTTAAAGACATGTACATGACATGATATGATTAATAAAGAGGTAACATTAAAAGACATTGCATTACCTTTATCATTAGCAAAACCAAGAATTTAACTAAACTTTAAGCATTATCATCATAACATTAACGGCAAATTTATTTTGGTTACGTATGAAAACATATAATACACTTAACAATTTGACAGGGCCGGCCTTGAGGCAAGGCAGGGAAGTCGATGGCCACAGGCCCGACACCCCGCTCGGCCTGGAATTTTTTTTTCAAAAAAAATTATATGTATTTTTATCAAAAATATATGTATAATCAATGTTTCAACACAATGCATAACCACTAGCTTGGTATAATGGTAAAGAGGTACGACATCTAACCAAAAGGTTGTGTGTTCTAATCTTATTTGAGGCAATTTTAAGCTTATTTTTATACAAGCGTTTTGAGTTAAGTGTCATTTTAGTACCTGTGGTTTTATCAACTACGCAACTTTAGTACTTTTTTTGAATTTTTCGCAACTGGCTACTCCATGTTTCAAAAACTGGTCATTTTAGTACTTTTTCGTAACTCTGTCTATTTTAGACCGTTAAGTCAGGGCTAAACTTGTAATTTCCTTTTTATTTATTTTTCTTTTTTCTTTAATCACCTAATCCCTTTGTATCTTCATCCCATAAATTTAAACATCACCAGTCACCACCACCCCCTACCCATGTCCCTAAACTGTCCGTCGATGAACGGACTTAGATCCATCGAAACCCGTATTCCTAAGCTCCGATTTATGTTCTCAGATCTGACATAACCTGATCATAATTTGACTTACCCGGTGAGAAAAAATTTCAAAACCCTTACATTCCTGTTAAATCTCTAAGAACCCTAAAAAAACCTCAAACTCCACCCAAATCAATGGCTTTGGAACTAAAGCATATGCACCTTCATCAACACTATAAAGCCCTAATTTCGTTGAATCGGAGTTACCATGATGAACAGGAGCAATAGGAGAAGACGAAGAAAAGGGGAAGGGATGTCATAGTGGCTGAGTTTGGTTATGTCGGATTTGAGATGGAAGGGGTGTGGTGGTGTCGGGCCTGCCGGCGGTTATTGTGGTGGCATGGTTTTATGGTTGCGGCGGTTGTGGTGGTTAAATGGTGGTTGTTAGTGCGGCGTGGTGCAGCGGTGGTTAACTGGTGGTAGTTTACCGGAGATGATAGGTGAATAACAATTGTGGTGGTGGTTTGCAATGACTATAGTTGTGGGTAGAGAGACAAAGAAGATGGATCTTTTGTGTGTGTGATGGAGGTGTTGGTGTATAGAGAGAGAAAGAGAATATAGAAAGAGAGGATAAAGATAAATTGATTAAAAGAAAATAAACAAATAAGAAAAATAACGAATTTACCAGTTTACCCTTGACTTAACAGACAAATTAAACGGGGTTACGAAAAAGTACTAAAATGACCAGTTTTTGAAACATGGAGTAGCCAGTTGCGAAAAATTCAAAAAGAGTACTAAAGTTGCGTAGTTGATAAAACCACAGGTACTAAAATAACACTTTAACTCCAAGCGTTTTTTACACAACTTAAATCATAATCAAATAAGTCTAATTAAATTAAATTGTTTAAACCCAACAAAATATTTCTTTTACTTAAGGTCCAAAATAAATTTTACATTTGACACAAAAAAAATTTTCACCTTCTCGAAGTCGGCCCTGCAATTTAATATTATTCCTTGATTTGAATAACCAACTGTCTTTGTAAAATTTCAAACCTTGTCCGTCTATATTTAAATAATAAGTATAAAAACATTCTTTTTATAAAAACTAATTTCGCTCTTCATATAAAAAAACATTATTATATATATTGAATATAGTGAATTAAATATGCGTTAAATGATTCAGGATTCGAATATGGGATCTTTAGAAGAAAATCTAAGAAAAACCTACTTACCACCCCACCAAAATGGTGATAGACGATTTTTAGTTTTTACTTTGTAGAATCAGTTTTCACCGAGGGAGTGTGTAGGCTCACGAGGCAAAAAATAAAAAATAAAAAAAATAAGACACCATGAAATCAGGTTTATCTATTTGCTTTATATTTTGAATATTTAAAATTAAACTTTAGTTTATTGACATTCAGAATTAGAATTTAAATTTATATCGATATCTATTAACAAATTATATTAAGTTACTTTATAGTTGGAAATCTTATAAAATGTATTTATTATCTGAAAATTACACTTCTACTCTAATCCACGCTCATATTTTTATCATTCACATTTATATTTAACCCGAGTTCAACCAACTATTCTAAGTCTTTTACGTCAAGTGTGATATATGTCATCATTAATAAACAAATTCATAAAACCCGAAGAAAATTGTTTGAAGCACTGTTGTTGAGACTGGACCGGACCGGCCGGTCGGACCGGTTCAACCGGGATTCGGTCCATCGACCGGTCCGGTTATGTGCAGTTCGCTCGGCTCCAGTGAACCGACCGGTCTGACCGAAAAACCGGACCGGTTGAACCGGTTTTCTATGAAAAAATATTTTTTTTTTCTAAAAACTTTTTTTCGGTCTTTCCCATCATTTTTTCCCCGAAATTGTTCGACCGGTCCGACCGGTTGAACCGGTGACCCGGTAGCTTGTCCGGTTTGACATCCAATCCAGTTATGAAAACATTGGTTTGAAGTATATACAAGTTAGGTCTTCAATCCATTATGCATGACATTTATAAGACGTTACATGACAATGCAAAGTTGTCTTTTAGTTTAGAGAGTGCATGTGGCATTATTTAATAGCGACATGTTACAAAGTTTATTTTCACCTCCATTACTTTAAAAAATATACATTTTTAACCCATTTATGTTTCATTCAATCTAGTATTTTCTAAGCAACTTGTCGTTAAGTTAAAAAAAACAATAAAAATATGTGTAAAAATATGGAGAACAGTGACGGATCTAGACTAAAATGTCAGGGGTAACGTTAAATTCTTTTTATTTTTTACCATATTTCATACCATGTAAACTAAACAAATATAGAAACACAATAACAAATAAATTTAAACACATGGGCTGCATATTTTTCTTCTTCGATTTTTGAAAGCTTGAAATCGAGTCATTACATCATCTTCGTTTACTTTATCAAACAGCTCTCTTTCGACCACACAAATTAAAGCATTGTTCCAGCCTTCCAGGGTCGGCCTTTAGGGAGGGCGGGGTAGTCGACGGCCCCCGGCCCGACACCCCGTTAGGCCTGATTTAAAAAAAAAACAAATTTATATGTATTTTTATGAATAACAAGATGTATATTTAAAGTTTAAACCCAATTACATAAAAACTAGTTTGGCTTAGTGGCAAATAGGTATTACTCTAAACCAAAAGGTTGTAGGTTATAGTCTCATTTGGAACATGTTTAAGCTTATTTTTATATAAAACTTTTTACACAACTCAAATAATAAACCAAGTATGGTCATTTAAAAAATTAATTGTTTAAAGCTAACAAAATACTCAATTTACTTGAGGCCCAAAAAAAATTCGCCTTCGGCCCAAAAAATTTTTGGCTTCTCGGAGCCGGGCCTGCATTATTCAAATACACATCACAAATTCGATTGGGCAAATCCGTCTTGAGAAACCTCAAATACTCATCAAACCATTTTACATTAAAACGTCTCTGGCCACCAGAATAATTTGTCCATTTAAAGTCATGACCTCGTTGTTAATTTTTTTTAACAAGATACGCTCTTCTTATGTCATCTATTTGATTGGGATGATAACTAGCAATAGGTGGTCTATAAGAGGGATACGAAGGAAGATCACTTAAATTGATTAACGGATTGAATGACTTGAAGCTGAAGGAATATTTGGACCAGTATTAGCATTTTCTTGCATATCATTATTTGAACTTGGATCAATATCTTCATTTTCTTGCATATTATCAACAATATTTGAGCTTGGTGTTGGACCGATATTATTTTCGTTTCTTTGTCATTTAAAAAGATTGCTAATATGACTTTGTTACTCATCTTTCAAGTTCCCTAAATAAAATTTAAGCCATAAACACATAATTAATTCCAATTTACACATAAACCCTAAATCCATAATCTATTTCAATTTAGACATAAACCCTAAATTCTAATCAATTCAATTTCTGACTTATATTATCCAAAAAACCAATAAACCATAACGAATCATTCAAGTGTCGACAAACCATTTCAAATTAACAATTCATATAAACAATTATGATTTTAGTTAAAAGAAGAATATTTAAATTGAGCAAGTACAAAGTCGACCTGTGGTGGTGAGTGGTTACCGGAGTTCTGGTAACCCGAAGAGGAGAGGAGGAGGAGGCCGGACCTGGTGGAGCAGAGTAGGGGGTGACTGGTGGAGTGCCGGAGTGACGTCGTGGTTTATTTGTTTAACAATTAACGAGTTTTTATAAAAGGGTTAATGCGTTTAATTTGCTTGGGCTTTACATTTTGTTTGGGCTTCACTTTGGTTGAACTTTTAAATATGTTTGACTTAAAACACACAGGGGTAACATTATTTTTCAGGGGTAGCGAAAACACGAAAACCGACCGAAATTTATTTTTTTACACTACCCATGCTATTATGCTATGTCTGTTCCTGACGGAGAATATTAACATGACCAATTGTAAAACTCTAGGTAAATCCTACATCGAACCATGAATAGATAGATTATTGTTTCATAAGAAATGTCATGTCTCTTAAAATCACCAACGCGTTTTGGGCTTAGTTTGTTGTTGAGCATATGAAAACGTCATAGTTAAGCGTGCTCAGATTGGAGTAGTGCTAGAATGTGTGACATGCTAGGAAGTATCCACTAGGAAAACAAAAAAACAAATTTGTGACTTTCTAAATATGTCTTTCATCGGGAGCAAAGCAGACAATATTATTTGTACGAGGAGCCGGATGTTACAAATTGAATGCTTAGTTGTTTTAAAAATTTTCCATGAGCCAAACAACATCTATATATACCATAATTTATTTTAATGATTTTCGATAAATGCAAAACACGTGTCAACGATCATTCCAAACTGACGATACGAGTGAAATCCAACTAGTTAAATTATATTGAATGATAATAGTGTAAGGGCTAGTTTGGTGAAGTTGTATTAGTTGGAGGCTAAATTATATTGAATGATAATAGTGTAAGGGCCAGATAATTTTAAGATTGCAACTTGTTTTCACCATAAATATCATCACCACCACCACCACCACCACCACCACCATTGCACACATTCATTCATATTCATATTCATATTCATCTTTCTTTACAGAGTATTAGTAATTTGATCGATCCAGCTTCCTCCGTTTGCCGGTTTGAATTGAGTTTAGATTATGAGGTGGCTTGACAAACTCCGGGGTTCTAATTGTAGCCGCCTTTTGATTTTCATCCTCTATCATTCTAATCAATTAGTCTCTAGAGTTTCTTCTCCATCTCACTTTCATTTGATTTAATTAATCTCATGGACTTCAACGATTCCATTTCTGGTATTTCTCTTTTCTTTCTTATTATTTTATACATGCAGGCATTGAATTCAATATTAGATCAATGTTGGAATTGTTGTTTGAAATAATTTAATTTCATTATCATTATTATAGTGATAAATTAAAAAAAAAATGATAGTAGGTTGCATGCCATAGATAGATTCTACTTTTCAAAGTGGAATACTATTTTACAAATCCATCAATTTTTATATTAACAGGTTTAAATATCTTTTTAGGAATAACAACAACAACAACAATAATAATAATAATAATTG
Organism: Bidens hawaiensis; assembly: GCF_021521415.1. Classification (NCBI taxonomy): domain Eukaryota; kingdom Viridiplantae; phylum Streptophyta; class Magnoliopsida; order Asterales; family Asteraceae; genus Bidens; species Bidens hawaiensis. Next base: position 509,101 of record NW_027491587.1, read on the forward strand.
ATGCATTTTTTGAATCAGTTTTTTGATGCTTAGGATTCTTTTCTGCTTTTCATATTCTGTTTTTGCTTTGATATTTTCGCCAAATTATCGTGGACATTAGGGGTGTGCAAGGTCGGTTCGGTTCAGTTATGTAGGCTTAACCTTACCGAATGGTCGTAGGTTAATTGTCCAATGTTTATTTTTATGTTATTTTTCCTTTGTTGTAATTCAAGTTGGTTCGGTATGGTGTAAAAGATTGAAATATAGAGTCATAAAATTTGACTAGAGGTATAAAATATGGAAATAGAGGTATAAAAGATGAAAATAGAGAGATAAAATTTGGAGAAAACATAGACGTACAAGGTTTGTTGTCAGTTAAAGTCAGCTAACTAAGACACATTATCCGTAATAATAACCAAAATGGTCAGTTAATCATATTCACTTGACCATAACTGTCTGTTTTGTCGGTGGTTAATTTCGGTTAATGGTTCGGTTTTTGCTCACCCCTAGTGGACATGGTAGATTTTGAGCATAGAAGGTTGTACATAGAGCTTATTTTTATTATATTTAAAATTCTGCATTGAAGATATTTATATATAAGTTTTAGGTAAGTGATGGAAGAAACCTGTCATAGATATTTATATATATACCTTAAGCCTTAAATGAACAGAGTTCAAAACTTCTGCTAATCTGTAAGGTTTCTTGTTTGTAGGCGCTTTTGCTTCGTGCATTGAGTTGAAACAGAGTTCAAAATCTCGTGTCATTGTGATAGGAAGCGGTATTTCAGGGATATCTGCTGCTCATATACTCAATAATGCTGATTTCGAGGTGAGCTTATTATCAAGTTATACATTTATATGCCATTTTGGCCTCTTTTCTAACTTCTTATTGCAATTAACGATACAGGTTGTCTTATTGGAATCACGGGACAGAATTGGTGGTCGAATCCACACTGATTATTCGTTTGGTTGCCCAGTGGATATGGGAGCATCATGGTAAGTTGCTAATCCACTTTCTTTACTTAATTCATGCTTTTAAATTCCGAGTCAAAACATGTCATCTTTGTACTGTTTATATATTATAAGAAGTCAATTCTTGAATGTATGACTACTTTGCTTTTAAATTTCCGGTCAAACATGTCATTGTTGTCCAGTTTTTACATTACTAGTGGGAAAGTTTATTCTTGAAATTAAGACTACTTATGCAACTTGTTTGTCAATCGCAGCTGCAGCGTTTTCTGTAATTTGGTTAATTTTATTTTCCAACATGAAAGTTTAATATTTGAACTATTTTTCAGGTTACATGGTGTCTGCAATGAAAATCCTTTGGCCCCATTGATCCGACATTTAGGGCTTTCATTATATCGGACAAGTGGTGACAACTCAGTCCTATATGACCATGATTTAGAGAGGTAATTTTGCGTACCTTTCTATTTAGTTGACCATTCTGTTCTGTTATTTATTTTGCGTACCATTTCTATTTAGTTGACCATTCTGTTCTGTTATTTATAAATATTTTGATAATATGTTTGCTATTTAGTTATAATGGGAGTTATATATAATCAGTTACCAGTTCATTTGATAAAAAGAATGATTGTAGTACTCTAACTGGCAGCATGTTTCTTCGACTGATGCACTTTGATTAAAATGTTAGAAATGTTATTTTGTCATAATGTTGGTAGTGTAGCATTTGTGAACCATTAGATATGCTTTCTTTGTAGTATTCAATTGTCTATATAAAACATAAGGGAAAAAAAAAGAAGTAATATGATGATTTTGTTTTTTCTTTCAGCTATATGCTGTTTGATAAGGAAGGTCGGCAGGTTCCTCAACAGATGGTTATTGAAGTCGGAGAAGCATTTAAAAGAATTCTCAAGAAGGTATGTTCAATTTTAACTTTTGCATTGCATAAGTTATTAGGTGTGACTTTCGCCTTTCTTAATTAGTTAAATGTTCAATGATAGACTGAAGAAGTGAGGAATGAAAATCCACAAGATCTATCCGTTCTTCAGGCAATATCAGTTGTATTGGAACGACATCCAGATTTAAGGTGCTATATTCTTTGAATTTCTTTCTACTTATTATACAACAAACATTACAATGCTTAAAAGGACGAATAGTTTTTGCATGTTAACATTACATACATTCTGCAGACAAGAGGGACTTGCATATGAAGTGTTACAGTGGTTCATATGTAGAATGGAAGCATGGTTTGCTGCTGATTTGGATATGATATCTCTGAAAAACTGGGATGAGGTGAGTCATGCATTTATGTCCACACATCTTGAATTCATGTTTTCCTCAACAGCTACGCATTTTGATATTTTATACATGCACCTACGGCTGAAGAAACTGAAGATTTTTTTGATTTTAGATATGACTGATGAAAAAATATATGATTTCAGATTATAGTTTATATGTATTTTGAGTAGGGGTGTGTATGAAGCCCAAAAAAAACGAAATAACTGAGACCCAAAAAAACTGACAGTTTGGTTCTATGTTTTTGTAAATAATTTGAACTTTTGGTTTGGTTTTGGTATCCGGACAAATTCTTGGGTTTTCATTTTAAATTTGAGTTTTATGTGATTTACAAGAATTTAATAATATATAGCTTTACCAAATATTTTATCCCAAATGTATAATGAGCAGTTAACAATTAATTAACAAAAAGGGTTAAGCACAAAGTTTTCGGCCCAAGTCTTTTATTTTGGGTAAATCTTTTTCCGGCCCAAAAAATTTAAGCCCAAATGGTAAGACCGAAAAAAGAAAAACCGAGCGGTTTTTAATAACTCAAAAACCAAATTTTCAGATTTTGGTTCGATTTTGAGCCCAAAACGACCATTTACACACCTAATTTTGAGATTTTTAATTTACTTTAAAATAACAAAAATATTTCGATGAGTATAATGTATTTGTGATTATAGACTAAAGGCAGTCTTCAATATGCAGGAAAACGTTCTCACTGGTGGACACGGGCTAATGGTTGAGGGTTACTATCCCGTGCTAAACGCTCTCGCAAAGGATATCGATATCCGTTTAAACCACAGGTTAGTTAATTCCATACTTGTGACTAATATGTACCGTGCTGCTTGCGTATTTTAAACGTTTTTTTATACCTGGTTTGTTGTGGATGTGTGTTAGGGTTACAAGGATATCAAATGTGGGGCCCAAGGAGGTAGTTGTTACAGTTGAAGGTGGAAGCCGGTTCGTTGCAGATGCTTGTATCATAACTGTCCCTATTGGGGTACTAAAAGCAAAGTTAATCGAGTTTGAGCCTGAGTTACCTGAGTGGAAGGCTTCTGCAATATCAGATCTTGGTATGGGAAACGAAAACAAGATTGCATTACGGTTTGATAACGTGTTTTGGCCAAACGTTGAGTTGTTGGGCACCGTTGCACCAACATCATATTCTTGTGGCTACTTTTTAAATCTACATAAGGCAACTGGACACCCGGTCCTCGTTTATATGGCTGCTGGAAGATTTGCTTATGACCTCGAGAATCTGTCTCAAGAAGCTGCTGCTGATATTGCGATGTTGCAGCTTAAGAAAATGTTCCCTCAAGCAACCCAACCGGTTAGTTGCCTTCCTTGATGATTTATTTCAAAAGCTGGTTTGTTTCAAAACCTAGTTGTAGGGTTGTGCATGAAACCAACTCAAAGCCTACATTTTGGTATCCTGTTTTTTGGAAACCGAATTTATGGTTCGGTAACTTCGGTTTCAGTTTCACATGTGGCGAAAGTTGAAAAAACAAACCCAACACATTAACCGACTTCTGTTAATTTATTGATATTGATATACTTTTTTATTTTTGAACATTAAGTGATTTGAAAAAAAAAAGAAAAAAAAAGGAAATGGTGTAGCCTAAAACAAATGTTAGGCCCATATGTTTATTAATCAAGTAATCATTAATTTACAAATTAAATTACGAACACACGGTTTCAGGCCCAAATTTATTAACTTGGGCCTTTACTTTCACTTAAATATTTCAAGCCCAATTGGAAAAACCGAAAAAAACAGAAATCGAACGAAACTCATCGTGAAAACTGAAACCATATGATTTTCTTTTTACAACTTGGTTTTAGCAAATTTATATCGTAACGTAAACAATGAACGTAAATAAAACACAACTGTGTTTTTAAACTTTTAATATTAGAGAAAAACTAGACTTATGTTAAACGACTGAATTATGCGTTGTCTGAAGATAGCGAGGTCACTATCTTGAATTGTGACAAACCCATAAATTAAATTTTAATTTAAATGACCACTTGTCATAATGGGTTTTGAAACCAACCCATTTTCGCAAAAAGTACCACCTTTCTGTTTCTTGCTTGTAAATTATTAATTTTCTTTAAAAAATAACAACTTGTCAAGTTGTCAGTTGTCTTCAAGAGTTTTGAAACCAACCCATTTTTTCAAAAAGCTCAACGTTTCTGTCTCTTTTTTATAAATTTACTGTTCACAAAGTAAATTTACACCAATGTTTAATGTTGTTACATAAAAAAACACAGGTTCAGTATCTTGTTTCACGTTGGGGAACGGACCCGAACTCGCTTGGATGCTACTCGTATGACATAGTTGGAAAGCCGAGTGACATATATGACAGGCTGCGTGCTCCTTTGGGCAATCTGTTCTTTGGAGGTGAAGCGGTTAGCATGGAAAACCAGGGGTCTGTGCATGGAGCATACTTGTCTGGTGTTGCTGCTGCAGAAAATTGCCGCAACCTTCTTATGGAAAGACGTGGCTTCTTGGACAAGTTTCGTATGCTCTCGTTCAGTGATGCGGTTTTTGAAACCGCATTCCCTCTTCAAATCTCCAGGATGTGATTGATGATGATACCAAGTTCAAGTTCTAGTTCTCATCAGTTGCTGGTTAATTAAAGTTCTGTTCCGACTTATGTTTTGACTGTTGATGTTTGGTTGCAAGTTTTTAATTTCGTATATCCAATAAAAGTATTTTATTCTGAACATTCAAATTTGTTTGCATCGTTAGATAACATGGTTGTTTATATAGCCTTACAAAACATAAGAAACCAGCCTACTAATCTACTATTTCACAGTGTTTAAGCTGGTCTTATTCTTAAATTTGACACTTAAAACACTTTCCGGACTCTTAAGTTTTAACTGATTTTTAAGTGCCCTCCAACTCTCCAAACACATTAATGTTATAAGCAAGCCATAGATTAACGGAAGGATGATTCATAGTTACCTAATTCGCGGTACGGGTTTGTGAATCGGGTACGCAATTCGTAGATGCTTACGTTTTCGGTTCGCGGGGTAGGTTCATTTCGGTACGAACCGGTACGATGTACCATGTATTCATTTCGATGTATTCGCTTTCCACTAAAGTTCAAAATATAATGTCTTTCATATATTTATTAATACTTGCAATTTAAAGTTCAAACTTCGAAGCTTCAAATATAAGTTCAAAAATACATAATACTAAAGTCTAGACATTCAAGATAAAACTTCAAAACATAAGTTCTAAAAAGTTGATCATAAAAATTCTAAGATCCACATCTAATCTACTCGTTGTCTTTTTTCATTTCCTTTGTTAAGGTTCACATCTTCAAGATCCTCCCAAAACATTTCTTCTAGTCGAGTACTTGAACCTTCATTGTACAAGTTTTCCGTATTAATGTCCCAATTTTTTGTATGATTCCGAAAAACGAGATAGAAATAACATTTGAGTGAATAAAAACTAGTTTATCCGCTCTTTTAACGTTTAAACAATTCCGTTTAACATTGTGAATGTAAGAGTATGTACTCCAACCGTTGGAATGATTCTGAATTTATAGATTTCAGGTTCCATAGAGTTTACAAGCGCCAAAAATTACCGCCTAATCTGCCAACCATAGTAAACGCCGGTCGCCGCAGTGACTTACCTCTGGCCGCCACCGGCTTTCTTCCTCGACGACTGCCTACCTTTCAATCGAGCAAAACCATCACGTACACCAAGTTTTTATGGCTAAATCAGTCAAAACTATATGTGGTTGCAGTTACCACATGATTATCATGCTTTTTGTTCGATTTTCAACCCCATCTCCAATCTGATCTTGAATCATATCTGAAACCTTCAACCAGATCTTTGTTTCTTCATCTTTAAGAATGGACCAGCTGGATCATCTAGGGTTTGGTAGCCACAGGTGTGGATATGTGTGGCCAACAAACCCTAAGATGGTGTCGATAATGAATATGAGACATGGTGTTTAGCACTTGGCAGCCAACACAAACCTTCAAATGTGGTTGCTGAAATAGAGACGTCGACGATGGTGGCGGTTAGATGTTTGTGTTGTGGTGGTGTCGGCCATGGTTGTTTGGTGGTAGGGTTGTGTTGGTAGATGAGTTAAAGAGATGGTAGGTGGGCCATGGGAGTAGGAGAGTTGGTGGTAGATGGTTAACACTTAGGGGGTGTTTGGTAGAGGGAATTGAGGGGTGAGAAATGAAATTGGAAAGAATTCTCTTGTTTGTTTATGAAAGAAAGAGGTGAGAAATGGAAATAAACCATTTCCATTTCTCTGATTTTGTTTCTCTAAAAAAAGCGGAGAATTTGATTTCTCTGATTTCATTTCTCAGCCTCACGTCCTCTTAAGCGCAAGTCACCAGGACACCACGAAGAACCCTGGAACCTAACCAAGTGCCAAAAACCCACTCACAAATTCATCGTCCGCCTCGAGATTTCCTCGCCGGACTCCTTCTCCGTCAAGCCATTGCCCGTCGACGGCTACTCGTTTCCTGGTGAAGCCGATTGCTTCCAGAAGTTAACCCACTGCCTCCATATTGTATGTTTTATTATTTATTAATTAATCCTCCTTACATTCTATTCTATTGATTATTATTGCCCTAATTCACCAGGTGGTTCCATCGCATTACACACAAACTCATGTCGGTGGAGAGGCATGCGTGTTCCATTTGAAAGATTATGACGCTGTTGTCAAAGCGTTAAAGACTGAGCGCATTGAGTATGAAGATATCCCTTACGTGACGCGCAGAGCTGTAAGCGTATTATCACGTGCTTATGTTGAGGGAAGATGGGAGCCCTGCAGGCCTGAACACTTGTCCGAACAGAAAGTAGACGAGTTAATGGGAGGACTTTCAAAGTCTCTCTTGGAGGTAATGCTTCCCTTCCAAATTGAAGGTGTCAAGTTTGGATTGCGTAGGGGCGGTAGGTGTCTCATTGCTGATGAAATGGGCCTCGGAAAAACACTTCAGGTAATAATAATGGTAATCAGATGATAACTAGTATATATTGACTTAGTTGTTTGCTTGATTTTAGGCCATTGCAATTGCAAGCTGTTTCATGAATGAAGGCCCAATTCTAGTCGTGTGCCCGGCTATTTTGAAATATACATGGGCAAAAGAGTTGGAGCATTGGCTTCCATCTTGTTTGCCTTCTGATATTCATCTAGGTATCTTTCTCAACTATGGGTTATCCTGTTATTTTATTTTAATTTATAGCGTTGCAGTTGAAACTAGCATACAGATGATGAAATATTTTAAATTCGACTGTGAGCTGTTTTTTTTAAAGTTAACCGTGATGTTCGGTATCGAGAAATGCATCATGAGAGGCGCAACTGGTTCGAAGTGTACTTGCTCCTCCTTACACTATGTATAATAGTACCTGAGTCTTGATGATCTAAGAAAGTGACAAATAATATATGGAAATAGGGTATATAACTAGTTTTTGGATCGTATATTGATGATGATTTTGTTGGTTGGTTTTTCTTGTCTTAATGTAAGTGTCTGTTCTTTAGGAGTTTAGGGTAATACTATCTCTTCAACATGTGCATGTTTTACCTGATGCAAATACACATTTTATTTGTCATCTCAGCTTGTTTCAAATAGTAACATTGGCATAAATTACAATTGGTAAATGTAAGAACTATATCTTTTTGAGCAACTTATAATAGCTGATGCTTTGTTTCTGTAATTGCATTGTCTTCCAGTTTTTGGTCATGTAAATAATCCTGAAAACTTAGTAAGGTCTCCAAAAGTCGTTGTCATATCTTATACAATGCTGCATCATTTGAAGAAGAGCATTTTAAAGCAAAAGTGGGCTGTATTGATTGTTGATGAATCACATCACGTGCGCTGTACGAAACGAAAATCATCTGAAGCAGGAGAGGTATAGTGTGTAATTATATTGGCAATTCACTTAACCTTAATTTTTTTAATATATTTGTATACTTGTTGACTCCCTATTTGACGTCTGAGCTGCATATTTGTCTATGTACCAAACAAGAGAAATGATTCTCAGCTATATTTCTCTACTGAAATCTCTGTACTACCAAACAGAACAGCCAATTCTCATTCTCCAGACCAATTCCCTTTCTCTGCAATTCCATTTCTCTATTTCATTTCTCTACAATTCCATTCTCTGTACCAAACACCCCTTAAAACACATCAAAAGAAATCACGATAATCTTGAAAGCAACATTATAATAAACAAATATAGAATTTATATCTATACCCATCATACACAATACAACAAATGTAAAATCCAATATTCACACAACTTAAATGAGTTCACATCAATGATTATCTCTGAAATGATTAACAACATTTTTTTTGGATAACTAACATCATTTTTTTTCTATTAATTCATGTTACCTAACAGACCTAACATCATTTTTTGAAATAACCAACATCTTTTTTATCTATTAATTCATGTTACGGTGGTTCACGAACATAATCAATAACGACCAACCTTTTAAACTACTAGCTCTACTTATATAGTCTAAATAAAAGTTGGTGGATTACATCTTTTTTCTAAATACCATATATATACAATGTTACATACCAAACACTTAAATTGAACACTTTATAATAACAATACAAGTTCATAATTTAGTTTGAACGATAACTTGCTTTTGTGGTCACACTTGATAATAACAATACAAGTTCACAGTGAGTTTGTTTTTCCCTATCCCGCAACGCGGGGTTCCAAAACCTAGTATATATATAATTACCGGGAACTTGGCATTGATGTCTTGTACCTCAAGCAGTTTTAATTGTACAAACTTTTTTATACATCTAAGGTAAGGTAGTATTTTGTGAATTACTTGGTTGTACAAAGGTGTCTTTTCTTTACCTTGTGTATTGTGTTGTAAATTTCGGTTTGCGTCTAATCCACCATTTTCATCTGTTTTAGGCTATCGGGTATGAACATCATTTTACTTCTCACTTTACAGTGACACATCAACGCCACATCATACCATACTCTACTCCACCCTTTTTCATAATATCAAGGAAATGGATCACAATATACCAATTTATTTAATAAAGTAATAGTTTAATAAAGTAATAGTTTTTTATTATTAATAAAGTTATGAATATAAAAAACATAATTAATCCGATGTTTAAGCTAGTTTTTTTTAATTATTTTATATATATATATAACCACAAGTTCCCTACCTACTCAATAACTTTATTTAATAAAGTTATTACTTTATTTAATAAAGTTCACAATATTACTTTATTTAATAAAGTAATAGTTTTTTATTATTAAAGTTATGAATATAAAAACATAATTAATCCGATGTTTAAGCTAGTTTTTTTTTTAATTATTTTAATCATATATATATAACCACAAGTTCCCTACCTACTCACCATTTTCTTCACCAAAAACAAACGCAACCTCACCATCAGTTCACCCACCACAATCACACCATTGTCCGTTACCTCCGGTCCTCCCTCCATTGCTTAACACTCACAAAATCAAAACCTCACAACATTCATAGATTAACATATTCACTCAACTGCAGATCAGCATCAATTCCGATTAACAGAGCATGAATACTACACATCAATTCAATCATTGGGTAACAATTATATATATATGTTGAAAAAAATGGATTTTCTTTTTTGATCAGTGAATTTTTGCCGATGGGCGGCTCCGACGACAACGGGGTGGTGTTTGCCATTGGTACCACATCACTCCTTCATCGGCGAAATGGTTTCCACACCGTTTAGTCTGAAGATTGAAGATGAAAAACAATCGGAGTAGCAGCGGCGGCGCAAAGGGTAAACACGACTTGGTCTTTATTTATTTCATCATCAATTTGTTTCTGCAAAATACCAACCGAATAATACTGTAATAAATCTCTAACCCTAACTCTAACTAGTATTATTATTATTATTATTATTCAATTTGTTGCAGAGTAGTATATTATTAATTAATTAATTGATCAGAAGAAGGCACTGTATCGCGCTAAATTGAAAGCATAAAAACAGCAGGACAAACATATCGATTCTCCTCTCATAAGGTAATCATTTTACTTGATAATAATAACATCAGATGTCTTGTAATTTAGTTTTCATGTTTCTTTACTTAGATAACAACACTTATAATAGCCCAAATGACTAATAGATACTTCTGACTTTCACTTAACTTAACTTAACTATGCTTTGTTTATATTAACATAAGAAAGAAATGATGCTCTTCGTCCACGTTTCTCTTTTTTTAGGTATAATGATCTGACCTCCCCGTCTGTAAAGTTTGTGATGTTCTCAAATCCGACTCTGCCTGGACTGCACACCAAATTTCTGCAAAGCATCGTCAGGTACCATTTGGAACTACATATATTCATCCAATATACAAATTATGATGCTTAATTAGTATTCACCTATTGATCCTTAAGTAATAGATGGTGATTTGCCACCAAATGTGTTTATGTTATCAGCGTTTTCGTTTGCATGTGTGTGTGTTTACATATATGAATGATTGCTCTATTTTTTATTGCTCTTTTTATTCTCTTCCCTCTTAAGTTAATAATAATAAAATTGCTGATTTTGCCAGGCGATTAAAAACGTAAAAGAAAAAGCTGCTGCAGCTACTCCAGTTGACAATGTGAAATCTGCAGATTCTACAGAACATAATAAAGCTAAACCAGAGCATCCTGCTGAGTCATATCAAAGTCAAACCAGACCACCTCAAGCTCAGTCAACATCTGCACTCCCTTCCGACTTCTTTGATAATCCAAGGAAAAAAATAAAACAAAATGGTAAAATCACATCACATTATCATCATAATTTTACAAGTATTTAAGTGGACTGGTTAGGTGTGATATTTGGGGGTGGGAATGGGTCGGTTTCGGTTTTTAATTTTCTAGGGGTGGGCAATGGGCGTGGGTTGGTTTCAACTTTTTTGGTTTTTAAAGAGGGTTTGATTCGGTTGCGCTTTTATTATTTGGCCTTTAAATTTCGCTTCGAAAAAATGGCCTAATTTAAAGTTGGGCCTAAAACTTTGGGCCCAAATCTTTATGTTTTTTTAATGATTAATTGATTATTAGACATTTGGACTTAAAAGTTACTTGAAGTTGGCCTTTTCAATTTGCTTCGGGTTTGTCGATTTTAGGCTCAAACTGAACCAAAAATAGAAATTTCAGCTTTTTGGTTATTTAAAATTATTTGGTTTTGGTTTTTTCTGTTTTTGGTTTTAAAAAATGGATTCAATTCGGTTTTACCATTTGGGCATGGAAATTTTGGGCTGAAAAAATGGCCTAAAATGATGAATTTGGGCCGAAATCTTTTTGTTATTTAATGATTAATTGATTATTACGCATCCCGATCTACATTTCTTGGAAAACACCATTGTTAATTTCTTCAAATTTTTTTTTTCGAGCCGGGGGTCTCACCGGAAGCAGCCTCTCTATCCTTATGGGGTAGAGGTAAGGCTGTCTACATCTTACCCTCCTCAGACCCTACTATAGCTTTGCTATTGGTGGGATATACTGAGTACGATGATGATGATGATGATGATGATGACATAAAATTGTTTTTTAATTTTTTCATTTTGGTTCGGTTCCAGTCTGGTCGGTTTTTGGTTGATGTAAAACCAAAACCAAATCGTTTGGTTTTTAAAATAGCATAAAACGGAACTGTCGGGTTTTTATTAGGTTCAGTTATTTTAGAGGGATACATGATCTATCTTTTGTTTTTAACTTGTCTCAACTCTCAGTCCCTGTTGTCGATTGTGCTCGTAGCACCTGCTATAGTGAATAGCTTAGCTTATAGGTGATTCCCACTAAATGGGTTGTAGCGACCTCATAGCGCTAAATAATGGTTTCAGTTATTTATTTATATATTTTTTAAATTATTTTTTCGCTATTTTGGTGGTATTTAATAATTATAATTGCTATGGGTATTTATTGATAATAATTGCTATTTTGGTGGTATTTGTTGCTACTTTTTTTTCCCTAATACCTTATCGCTAAACATCAATTGGCCTCCGCCATTTCATCGCTATCGCTACGTAGCGTATGGGTAGCTTGTTGCTAGTAACTAATATTGACAACTATGGTCTCAGCTGAGTACTATCATTAATTAGTTATATCTTTATATACAACAAAAGAAACTGTTCTTTTTTGCAACTAGCCATTGAATATAGGGAGAATTTGATATATACCTTTATAAACTTAGTGAAATATCATTATACCTAATTCAAACTTAAAAAATCATGTATGCCTGTTTTTAGTGAGTATTTAATTTATGGCCATTTTACCCTGATCAAGTATATGATTTTTTTAACCTGATGTAGTTTTCAGTTTTACTTGTGCTGTCATTGGTTGAAATTCTTTTAAAGAAAGCGAGAAGGTCAAAAGCTACTCGTTTAAAATGAAATGACTAAATCATATTATTTAAAAACATTGTTGAGTAAATATAGATTTTTAGGGTTAAAACAGGTAAATAAGAAAATATAAAGTTTTAGTAAGTTATGATATTTCACAAGTTCGCAGGGGTGTTCATGGAATTCTCCCATTACAATGTTCACATATTTGTTCTCTTAAATAACGAATATGAAGGTTGGTAAAGAGTAACTGATGACAAACATTCTCTGTTTTGGATAAAAGTATGCAGTGGGCTATTTGTGTAATTTCTATGCTAATTGTATATATCATTTCTACCGAATACTGAAATTGAGTGTTTTTCGTTGGCTAGAAACTAGTAATTCCAAGCTAATTGACAACGCTAAAAAGAAAACACCGGGTTCTGTGCAAGCTCAAGCTGCGTATCCGTTTGATGGCGATTATAACAAAACAATTGAAGTCTCGAGTGACATGGTTTCAGAGATAGTGGGTGCTGAGACTCAAACACAGGCTCTTCCTGAAGGCTTCTTTGATGATAAAGATGCCGATCTTCGTGCACGTGGGATCGCTCTTGCTAAGCTGGATATCAAGTAAGTCCTCAGATTGTATTGGTTTTATGATTATTTGTTTTTCTGTTAGTTTGTTTCCAACACAAGCAATTGGCTTATCAAAACAAGGGTTCAAAATCACTTTTAAGTTGTTTAGAATTTTCTGATCAAGTTTATGATCTTTTGGTAGAAATATACTCTCTAGGCCTGTAAATGAACCGAACGTTCAGTGAGCCGTTTGTGAAGGTTCAAGGGAAATTTGTTTGTTTGATAAGTGAACAATTTTTTGTTTTATTAATTAATTGAATGGATGAACATGGACACATGTTTTGTTTGTTCATTCACGTTCGTTTGTGTTCATTCTTGTATGTTCGTGCTCATTACTTTCGTTCATATATTCTTGTGTTCGTTACGCTCATTCATATGTGTTTGTCTTTGTTACGTTCGTTCATGTTTGTTCGTGGTTGTTACGTTATATATGTTCGTTTATGTTTGTTCATTTATATCCATTTGTTTATGTTCTTTTAAATACTAATAGAAACCTTCAAGTATATAAAGTATACACACACACACACACACATATATAGGGGAGGGATAATTTGAGAACTTGTTGAGTTTTAAGAACTTTAAGAGCTTCATCCTTAATCACACATTTAATTAAATAGGTTAGATTATGTGGTTGAGATTAAATCTGATTAAAAAGTCAGAATATTCATTTAATATACACATTACGGTAAAGCTTTGGTAAAGAAAAAAAAACGGTTTCAATATTTTTTTTTTATTTTGGTTGGCTGGAACTATTGTTGAAGCCCCAAAGTGGCTAAAACAATGTTATGTTAGTAAACTTCAAACATTCCAATGGAATGTTTTAAATTCCATGGGTAAGTGTATGGAATGTTGAAATCCAGAGAATGGTGGAATTAAACATGATTTTTTATTGAACAAATTCCAATTCTATACCCAATTCCTGCAAATTCCACGGACCAAATGGACCCAAGAACATCTAACACCGAATTATTTCATTTATTTATTTTTTATATTTAATATTGTTTTTGTGATTTCATATATGTAATCACAAGTTTGCATATGTTTAAATTAACAAATTAGATATATATATATTATAGCCAATTTACACGTGTCTAAAATCTTTTATATATGTGTAAAACTAATTTCCATAATTACAATCCTAAATTTACATATTGTAAGTGACAAAACTACCCTCAAATAATATTAATATAAATAAATGGCTGGTTTTTAAGAGTTCTTAAATTTTGTGTGTGTTTATGTTTTTATTTTTTTCGTTTACACTCATTTACCGTTCGTTTAGATTCTTAATTAACGGGCATGAACAAAAATTAAACGAACATGAACATGCGTGCTCGTTCGGTTCATCTACATGCCTTATATTCTCCAAATTGTAAAAAAAAGGATATTGAATGTATAGAAACTGTGATTATCACTCAGTTATTCCATATTTACTAGATGTTATCACTTGAGTATGAATCCTTTGAACATACTTGAATTATATGAAATACACTTTGAGGTTAAATACTTCATATTTACTAGAAGTTATCACTTGAGCAAACATCCTTATAATTACACGAATTTTTAAAGAAAAATAAAGCTTCCTTTTCTAATTCTATTGGTCAGAATTGGGAGACAAAACAATTAAACATAAAGCAAAATAAGTTGCTATATAAACAAGATGGAATATATTTTGGTCTCAAACTATTATAGTTTTGACTAAGTGATAATACAAAAATGGAATTATATTGTTAATTTTCACGAATCAGCTAATTTTATTCATTAAAAATTTGAGCAGAGATGAGTACAAGGAATTTGAAAAATTGATACAAGAAGACCTGAAGGAGGTTGACAACCGCCTTGAAGAAGAAGAGGTTTTGATAAATATTTTCGTAATCAATATCAAATATTCATTTGTTTCACTTTTCCATTTGCCCGCAATTCTAATGTTTAAGTTTGTAATGATAATAATGCAGTATGATGCAGCTGAGATGATTGAAGAAGCAGAAACTGTGGAGCAAAAGTAAGTGGTTTTTCGGTAAAGGGTAAAATCATAAATAAGAAAATTATGATGGCTCACGAGTGACTGAAAATAAAATACGTGCAACTTATTGCAGGTCTTACAGGGAGAGAGTGGAAATGTTCAAGAGGAAGAAAATGGAGCTGAATGCTGCCAGGCCAGCAAAGCGCTTTAAAGAGGTTAAAGTGGTGGAGAAGGAAAGTAGCGTCGATGAGTCATCGAGTGTTGAAGATAGTGATGATGCTGTTGACCGGAGAGCTAAACATTTATAGGCATTATTCACTTGGCATTAGCTTTCTCTTTTCTATCTCTGTGTACAGGTGTGTATGAGTCGGTTTTTAAGTTTTTTGAAAACCGTTCGGTTTCGGGTTTTTTGGGTTTCTCATTTATGCTTTAAATTTTTGGGCCACAAAATAATGATTATGGGTCTTAACACTTTGGTTATTTCGGTTCGGTTATTGCCTTTTTTTTTTGATAACGGATCGTTTTTCAGTTTCATACACATCCCCTATCTTTGTTCCTTTGATAATCTTTATCAATTCAGAGGTGATTAAGTGGAAGGGTTAGGGCAACGGGTCAAACTGTATTTTTTTGTGGGTCAGGTTAACCCGCAAACATCTTGTTTAAAAAGGCAAATTATGTAATAGTAATCTGAAGTTTAAAAAATCACAACTTTAGATTGTTATTACAATAATATTTTGCTTTTAAACAAACTGTTTGTGGGTTACCATTGGGCTTCATAAATTTTTTCAGTCGGAAAACAAGTTAGTTCAAAATAATAAACTCGGGCCTAAACTTAAATTTTTAATAGTTAGTTGATTATTACACATTTGGACCTATAATATTTGGTTACGCCATTTATTAACTATTTTTTAAAATTGATTTTTGGTTCAATTCTGTTTGGGTTTTTCGGGTTTTCATTGATAGAAAAATTGAAACTTAACTGAAAAATGGTTTCTTAAAAAAGCATAAAATCAGATGGTTTTATTGTTCGATTATGTCGGTTTCGTATGACCCCTGGTTTGGATGTTGTAATCACTCGATGACACCTCCCACCTGTTATTTTCAAGCAATTCAAGTTCAAAAAAGTTAAACCGGTTTGGTTAGTTCGAATTAAAACATAACAAAAATTGACCCATTCACTAGTATACTGTCAGTTGGGAATATATTTATACTCTTTGTGCATAGATTCTCAGCTACTTTAATTTTTCAATATTTTTGCAGATAGTGTTTTTGACTAAGCGATTGAGCTTCACAAAATGAGATGTTAATGTTGTTTTAAATGTCAAGCAAAGGCAAAGGAGACGATTACTGTTGTAAACTGAACTTTAAATGTGACAAAGCGTCAAGGGTGAACGAACATGTTTGATGATATATGATTACATTTCTCTGTATGTGATGCTTGCATCTTTCTTCCTACCCCACAAATCCATATCATCAACTGTTGTTAACACAGGTTTATACGACTTGTTATGTGTGCAGTGATTCTCCGATTTCGTCATTTATAACACTGGTTTTATCTTAATAGTTGTAAATAAACTTGTAAAGATTCATTTTTGATTTGATAAAAAATACTAAGTTTTATTTGACCGGTTTAGCAACATGTTTGCCATTGAGTTTGAAAATAACTTATTAGCTTTTTCAAAAAGCCATTCTGAGATGCAATAATTTTTAATTATTTCCAAAAGCTAAAATAATATTGCTTTTTTTGAATGCCACACTTTTTTTTAATTTATTGGCCTTTTGTAACTTAATAAGCCAATAAGTTGTTTTCAAACTCAATCCTAAACATGCTCTAAGATAGACGTGTTTTGGTCGGTTTTCTTAATTAAACGGAAATAAACGAAAAAATTGGTTTCGGTTTTTTGTTTTGTTTTGGTTGGTTTTCTTAGTTTGGTTTTGATTTTGTTTTTTTTTTCCTTTTGTTTTGGTCATATTAAAACCAACACGTGTTGACCTAAATCTTGCTCCGACCCGACTCCGTTCCAACCCGAAACATGTTCGGACTTGACCCCCTTCGACCCGAACCGAATTAACCTTATATGTATCGACCTATTCCAACACAATCACGTAACATATCATATTTTATAAGATTTATAAAGTATATCAATATATACTCAAATTAAAGAGAATAAAATGCTCGTTTTAATGATATAATCTTTCAAAAACATATTGACGTGTGAAAGGTTATGTCCGTTAAAAAGTCATGGGTGGTAGTTAGCTTAAAATAAGGGCTAAATGTGTAACTTTTCTTTAAATTTACAAAAAGTGAGTGAAGTTGAGGGACTAAAGTTGTAATGATCTTTTATAAATGAAAGTTATTCTTAAAATTATTTGCATTATGGCTTGTACCTAAAACAAAAAATCTTGTAGCTCTTAAAATTTGAGAGGTCATTAAGTCCTATATTATATATAGTATTAATCTAGATATCGCGGTCTAATAAAAAATAAGACTAAAAGAGTGTCATATTCACCTTAACTAGTTAGGGTAAGCAATGTATCAAACCACGAGGAGTGAGTGGCCAGTGTATAGTGTAATGGATTCTTAACATTATGAAGTTATCAATTTATATAGTAGTTTGGAGTGATCACACTAGCAATGATTGATTTGAAATAAGCAAACACTTAACAAGTTGTAATAATTTAAGAAAATCACACCTAGAGTTCAAGTATGCAACTAAACAATCATCTCATGTCATTTAACAAATTATTTATCGGTAAACAAATCTGGTTAACTGAATAGTTGAGGAAACCGTTTAATCCTCTAGCAAGATCTAATTGCATAATATGATACGTACACGAGACGATTACATTAATAATACTTTATTGATTACGTTACTGTTCAACCATTACATATGTTAAGCTTAGATAGAATCCAACATCATAGTGTTACTTAAATAAATAAGACACGAATCTCTTATCTCACGTGTATATGATCTGCCTATATATAGGCCCAGACCCCATTTGTTAGCATCACTAACGAATGAGGTGATTCCGTTAACGAATGAGCTCCCATCCGTTAAATCCCATAACGAATGGGCATTGTTAATTAATGAATGAGCTACATTCGCTACACTCATAGCGAATGTGCTCTCAGGCTAACGAATGAGGCAGTTAATCTAACGAATGGACCCCATTAGCTATACAATCCATAGCGAATGAGCCATATTACATTATAGCCTATTGACTAAACTACCTCTAGCCTCTCTGATCATTTGCGGACAACAAATCATGCACTAACAGTTCCAGATGAGCCCATTGCTCTAGGTGATTAGGGTACTCAACCAAGTACCTTGGAACCCACACCTACCACCAAAAATAAATCTTCCAAGACATTCACAAAACACAAATCCTCAAAGAAACCAAAAAGGTAGTTTAGGAGAATGAGGTGCCTAAATCACCATTGGCACCACAAAGTCCACAAAGAAAACTGACTATTGTTACTTCCTCACAACAAGTCACATCACCACCTAAACAAGCTGATGCTTGTAAAGCGGTATATAAAAAATTAGAAGATAATGACCAAGTAAGAGTAATAAAAACCTAAAATACCCTAAACCAAACCAGTAGCAACAGGCAAGTGAACCCATCAGGTGTAGAATAGCACTGGGAAGACCGAGAATATTGAACCTTAGAGACACTTATTAAATTAACAAAACTGGTTCTAAAATCTAATTAAATAAATAATTAAGAAAAGATTATTTTTATATTTTTATTTGTTTTATTTTAAGCTAATACTTAATTAAACTAATTCAAACTCTAAGACTTAGACGAGAACAGTATTGAGAAAGGCGTTACCTAAGCTTGAAATCCTATTTGTGAATCTTAGACAAGAACAGTATTGAGAAAGGCGTTAACTAATTCAAACTCGAGTCATGTGTAAGACCAAATTAGGGTCGGAAAAATTCGATACAAAAAAGATTAAATTAGTTTGGTTCGTGTTGGTACGATTTTGATTTGAAAGGGGTTAGGTCTAAACATGTTTCAGATTAGAACAGTGTCAGGTCGCGGAAAGGGATTCAGATCAAAACAAGTTGGTTTAAAAAATTAGTTATTTGTAATTACTCTATATTTTAGCTTTGTTTCTTGATTTTCGCCACCAGCTACACGCTTACTGCCTTTGCACGAATTACACGTCTATATTCGGGTTATATTTGCACTGTCATCAAATAAATCATGTACCGACACTGATTATGCGGTTGATGTTAGGTTCCGCACTCACTCCGCCACGCCACGCGGGCACCCAGCTAGTTTTATTAAAAGCTCCAACTACTCTGAAAAACACCTAAATATATCCAAAAAGCTACGGCTAACGACTTCCAACCACCACCTTTCAGCTTCCAACTAACAGCCACAAGCTAGTTTTGCCAAACATGCCCCTAGTGGGTTGACAAAATGTGAACTTATGATGATGTTGATGATACAACTATAGAACCCAACATTAATCATAAAACCCTTCTAATCATCACAAGGAATGACGTCAACGTGAATTTTCAGCTAAGAAGATTTATCATATACTTGTAAACAAGCTGTTAAAACTCTATTCACACATCTCATGAAACATACAACAAAATTGGTTTTTGTTGGAGTATTATGTCAAAAAAAGAGCATGTTCATGCATCATACGGTTTTTATAAACGGGGTAATTTGGTTATTTAGTGGCGTCAATTAACAGTATCCCAACTAAAAAGAGATTCTTTAGATCATTGATTTTAATATAAACTATATGTGGTTAAAAAAACAATCAAATAACTAATAGGGGTAAAATGCAACAAACTAAAAAATCCTTTAAAATTCAGCATAAATGATACATTGACATGTTAACTTTAGATGAAGATATATAAGATTTCCCCTTTTATTGAAAACGAAGAGGGTTCATAGCTCTTACCATAGAGATTTTCTTCACCTTTTCAGCAAGCTCCTTTTGCTTCAGTAAAGTTGCTTTAGCCTTAGATAAGACATCGAGAGAAAGGCCACCAGCATCTAAAGAATTACCATGCGTACTGGATTTCCCAGGAACCTCATGAGATCTGTTACTTTCATTTTCATTTTTGGTAGAAATCAAAGATACCTTAGGAAGAGGGTGGTCAGGTGCTAAATGTGTGGTTCCATGTGTCTTACTATGTGAACCACCCTTGAAGAGGTAGGTCCCAGCAGAGCCCAGTTGGACCCGCAAGACTCACCTTGAAGAGGGACGTCTGCGCAAAGACCAACTGGTTCCGCAGGACCCACCATGCTCAGAGAGATGAAGACCTTACGCGCAGTACGCAAGCTGTTCCCGCAGGAAAAGCCTCCCAATGGTGAAGTACCCCGCCTGTTCCCGCAGCTGCGGATACAAGCCATCAGGGAAGGCTACCCGCACTAATAGCAAGGCTACACGCACAAGGCACTAATTCTCAATAATTCAGTATTGTCACCTGAAGAAGGAATGAGCAAGGCGGGAATACTCCCGCCCAAATGAGCCAGTCCGTACGCTTCTGGAGGATCTTTTGTACTATTCCTGCCAAGGTACGGACAAAATAGACAAGATCTGACCAAAGCAGCCCATGAACCAATCACAGGGTGACAGCTCACTGACAACAGTACGACGAGCAGCACGCTCTAGTACTTAATGTCACTATCAGCCGCTGCCTACTCACCAACCCTCATCGTGGCACGTACATAGCCTGCAGTTGGTGGAAAAGGAATAGTACACAGCCGCCCATGTCACTATCAGCCGCTGCCTACCCACCAACCACCAGCATGGCACGTGCGTAGCCCACAGTTGGTAGAAAAGGAATATTATACAGCTGGCTGTACCTGCTTGGAAACCTACCTTCGGCTATAAATACTCCAACACCTTGGAACGGTATCACATCTTATCACATCTTATCATATACTATCTTATACCATCACATATCTTATCTGCTCTAGCTATTTCTCTTAATATACATTTATATTCAGAGCAATCTAGTCTGATTCTCACGCCGGAGGGTGGTCACAAGGAGGTACCCCCCCTTCTCAGTGACGAGCTCACGGTGTCTGTTTTGCAGGTCATCAGAAGAATAACCATCTTTGCCGAACCTAACCCTCGTGGGAAATATCTACTTGACCCTAAGATTATCCGTAATCTGCCGGGGTCACTTAGTGTTTCTTCATTGGCGCCATCCGTGCATAAAAGCTAGAACTAATTTTCTCAGTTTTTTCAAAACCTCTGGAAAGATGGTTAAGGTTACTCCGGTGCCAAGGCCAGCGAGTGACCAAGAAACCCCGGTAACCACAACCCTAGCTACTGGGGGGAACACCGGCGAGTACACAATTTTTACGAACACTACCCCGGTTACCCAAGCCGGGGCAAGTGCAGTAAATAATCCTCCCCTGGGATTCACCGATACCCAGTTGGAGAGACAACAGACGAGGCTCCCCCGCCAAACACTTGATCAAGTTAAAGCGTGGGCGGAAGCACGTCAGAAGGAATTCCAAGCTGAGTTGGATGAACGCTTACGTTCACTCCAACAGGCTGACGAATTCGGAAGCACTCGACAACAGCTCAACATGAGTAATGAGTGCGAGTATGATAAAGATTGGGAAGAATCTGACAGTGACGCAAACCCGCGCCATAGGGCGAAAGGGAAGCGTAAACAAGCAGATTTCCACAGAATAAATTTTGGAGAAATCTTTAAACCAAAAAACGCGGGTGGAAACCCACGTGACTTCTCTAAAACCTTCAGACCAACTGTTGCAAATGCGGGAACGTCCAAATTTGCAAGGGACATTGCGGAAGCAATTGCCCCGAAAAGTGCCAAACAAATGTCCAACATAGGCACATATGATGGTATATCTGACCCAGACGATCATTTGAACAGATTCATAGCGGGGGCAACCGTCAGCAATTGGACGGAACCCACGTGGTGTTACATGTTCCAAATGACGCCAGAGCGTGGTTCGACCGTCTACCGGTCCATCACATCTACGATTGGGCAGACTTCCAGCAGAAGTTCAGCCAACACTTCAGTCAACAAAGAGTATACTGAAGAGCAATGGACGATCCTCAACTGCATCCGAGAGGAAGATGAGTCTTTACTAAACTTCATCTCGCGCTTCAATTCAAAGAAGCTAAGTCTGGGCACTATTAGCGAAGATCTTGTTCGCGCTGCTTTCATCCAGGGCGCGGAAGACCCAGAGCTCATCCGCACCTTAACGGGTAAAGATGGCATGCCATCCACGTGGGATGCCATCATGACAGCAGCTAAACGCTTCGCGGAAACGGAAAAGCAACTGGGTAGAGATCTTCCCCAGAGTACAAACCTCTACACTCAAAAAACAAGAGAAAACAACGTCCTTACCGCCCGACAAAACAAAAAGAGGAAGCTTGGTATTTGGCAGTCAAGGGTAAACTTTGGCACCTCATCCGGCTCGCACCCTCGGTTAGGCGGAAAGGATAACATGCAGTCGTCGAACCAGAACTCCAGATGGACGCCACTCACCAAAAGCGTCACCGAGATATTTGCCACCGAGAGGCCCCCATGGCCAGAGGCTCCAATAATCCGACAGCGTCCAAACGCTGATCAAAGCAAATCCTGTGACTTCCACAGGACAAAAGGCCACACCACGGAGGAATGCGTAGCCTTGAAGGACGTCGTCGAAGCATTCGTCAGAAATGGGAAACTCACTCACCTCGTGGCGTAATGGACGCTAAGCAGGCTAATGCGTGTAGAACCCCAGTTGGGGAAAACACGGATGAAACTGTAGCTTAAATGTTGGAGACTACATACTGCGTAAACAACGAGATTCCGAACCAGGTGCATATCGGCTCGAAAGGCTCGATGACACCCCCATCCCAAGAACATGGAAGGGAGCTCAATTACACAGGCTGCATGTAGATCAATTCCAAACTTGTAAAGAAAAGGCCTAGAGCCACTTCTAATGGAAATGATTCTCCAAATCACATTGACGCTGATGGTCTTACATTTATACTTATGAACTTTCCAGACTGATATGCCGGTATTCACCGCATAAATATGGAAAGAAGTAAGTCGTTGCGTGTGGAAGGCGGCAAAACCCGCATAAACACAAAAAACGGCAAAAATTTCTAAGGAAAAGATGAGGAAAACCTTCACGCAGGTCAGTTATAGGTGAAGTTTGGTCATCCCACTAAATGAAAGTGACGGTCCTACCCGCAAAACCATGATAGAGGAAACTGAACATTAACCTATTGACAACCGCGCGTCGAAAGGTTAACTTATTCAAAACACTGATATGCCGGTATTCACCGCATAAATAAGTGGGGAAGTAAGTCGTTGCATGTGGAAGGCGGCAATACCCGCATAAACACAAAACGGCAAAAATTTCTAAGGAAAAGATGAGGAAAACCTTCACGCAGGTCAGTTATAGGTGAAGTTTGGTCATCCCACTAAATGAAAGTGACGGTCCTACCCGCACAACCATGATAGAGGAAACTGAACATTAACCTATTGACAACCGCGCGTCGAAAGGTTAACTTATTCAAAACACTGATATGCCAGTATTCACCGCATAAATAAGTGGGGAAGTAAGTCGTTGCGTGTGGAAGGCGGCAAAACCCACATAAACACAAAACGGCAAAAATTTCTAAGAAAAAGATGAGGAAAACCTTCACGCAGTTCAGTTATAGGTGAAGATTGGTCATCCCACTAAATGAAAGTGACGGTCCTACCCGCACAATCATGATAGAGGAAACTGAACACTAACCTATTGACAACCACGCGTCGAAAGGTTAACTTATCCAAAACACTTGGAAAATTGCTAAGTTAAACTAAAGTATGCACGAGCGAATCATATATTGTTTATGAGGCAAAACAAGTGCCAAATTAAACTATAATATGCATGAGCAAGTCATATAACGTTTATAAAGCAAGTCAAAAAGATTCAAAGATTCAAAAATAAGAGGGACTATACCCCCTTATCTTGGTAACCAAGAAACCGTAAGACAAGTGCGGGTACAGTGTCAAGGCGAAACCCTTCACATACTTAGCACCTGCAGGGAATTGAAGCCAAGAATACCTTGGAAGTCAAGTAACTATAAGACGAGTGCGGGTACAGTGTCAAGGCGAAACCTTTCACATACTTAGCACTTGCAGGGAATTAAAACCAAGAAGGATCTTCTGGGCCATGCTTGTGGAAAGGGAAATAACATCCCCGCATAGCGGGAACGTTGAGAACTAGATTGTTTGAAGCTCCAAGATGGAATTGGTTGTTTAACATAATTGATCACTATGTCTAAAACTACCAAAACCTCGTGGAGATTCTACACAAGTGAAACTCAACGCTCCTGACTTGCGAGGAGGTTACACACCTACCCGCATCATACCCAAAGATCAAGCAGAAAAGTCAGGAATTTCTGCACGTGACATTAGGAAAACCGCGGGAAGAATCCCCACGGAAAACCTTAAAACTAAAAACCCTTTTCAAAACCCTTTGCTTAAGTCCAAAAGTTCACCTCACTTATTAACATTTCATGAGAAGAACATTGGACTGGGGGGACTTGAAGAGGTAGGTCCCAGCAGAGCCCAGTTGGACCCGCAAGACTCACCTTGAAGAGGGACGTCTGCGCAAAGACCAACTGGTTCCGCAGGACCCACCATGCTCAGAGAGATGAAGACCTTACGCGCAGTACGCAAGCTGTTCCCGCAGGAAAAGCCTCCCAATGGTGAAGTACCCCGCCTGTTCCCGCAGCTGCGGATACAAGCCATCAGGGAAGGCTACCCGCACTAATAGCAAGGCTACACGCACAAGGCACTAATTCTCAATAATTCAGTAATGTCACCTGAAGAAGGAATGAGCAAGGCGGGAATACTCCTGCCCAAATGAGCCAGTCCGTACGCTTCTGGAGGATCTTTTGTACTATACCTGCCAAGGTATGGACAAAATAGACAAGATCTGACCAAAGCAGCCCATGAACCAATTATAGGGTGACAGCTCACTGACAACAGTACGACGAGCAGCACGCTCTAGTACTTAATGTCACTATCAGCCGCTGCCTACTCACCAACCCTCATCGTGGCACGTACATAGCCTGCAGTTGGTGGAAAAGGAATAGTACACAGCCGGCCATGTCACTATCAGCCGCTGCCTACCCACCAACCACCAGCATGGCACGTGCGTAGCCCACAGTTGGTAGAAAAGGAATATTATACAGCTGGCTGTACCTGCTTGTAAACCTACCTTCGGCTATAAATACTCCAACACCTTGGAACGGTATCAGATCTTATCACATCTTATCATATACTATCTTATACCATCACATATCTTATCTGCTCTAGCTATTACTCTTAATATACATTTATATTCAGAGCAATCTAGTCTGATTCTCACGCCGGAGGGTGGTCACAAGGAGGTACCCCCCCCTTCTCAGTGACGAGCTCACGGTGTCTGTTTTGCAGGTCATCAGAAGAATAACCATCTTTGCCGGACCTAACCCTCGTGGGAAATATCTACTTGACCCTAAGATTATCCGTAATCTGCCGAGGCCACTTAGTGTTTCTTCAACCCTATATATGGACAATATACAAGTCAAGTTATGTAAACAAAACAGTAGTAACATGAAAATAATAGTAATAATAATAATAATAATAATAATAGACCTCATCATCATCATGAAACCTCCTCCTCCTCCTAAAAAGACGTTTAGCCACTGAAAAAAACCGCCAAGAAATGATTCGACAAGGCCTTCTAGAACCTCCAAAAACAAAAGTCAAAATGAGAAACTTAATGAAAGTTCTTGGTCCGAAGCAACTCAAGATCCTACCCGTTTGGAAATGGAAATACGAACCGCTACAGCTGAACGCGAGCAAGCTCACGTTGACCGAAACATTGCGCGGAAATTGACTCCATCGGAGAGACGTGAGAAGAAAGAACGAAAACTTTTCGGTGACAATAATTCACTTGAGACGATAGTTAATGTGTACAAAGTTAACGATCTTTCTCACCCGCAAACAAGGTTTAATGTTGATGTTAATGCGCAAGAGAATCGGTTGTCAGGGTGTGCGGTTATTTCTGAGGGTATTTGTGTAATTGTGGTTGAAGGTGGTGGTAAGTCGATAAAACGGTATCAGAAATTGATGTTGTGGCGTATAAATTGGGCAGATACTGTGAAGGAAGATGATGAAGATGAGAATGAGAAGTTGAAGAATAAGTGTGTGTTGGTGTGGCAAGGCAGTGTGGCGAAACCGAGTTTTCATGGATTTAATGTGCACGAGTGTATAACCGAGAGTGCGGCTTGTAAGGTGTTTTTGGATGCGGGTGTTGGGCATTATTGGGATTTTTCGGTTAACTTTACGGATGAGGTGTGATTTTGTTCCTGCTTGAGGTCTGAAACCGGTTATATTGTTGAATAATAAATGTGTTGGTGTTGAGAATTTATTGACTTGTTAATTTTGAGTTTTGCAATTAAATTGGTTGTCTGTCTAACTCATATATACTGTTTATCCATTTAGCATTGTATTGTAGTTTATAACTCATTTTATTTTCTTTTTTATTTCGAAAAACGAGTCTTAAGCGTTTAACATATTATTAACTAGTGTTTCATAAGAATAAGGTTTAAAAGGCAAGACCAGACACTAAACATGGTTCAAATTTCTGAGGTGTTTACCTTTCCTACTTGGAGCAAAGCTGCTTTGTTTCTTAGCTTAGACTTTTGTCCATTTGATTATTGAGATGAAAACATTACATTTGCAATCAGGGTTATGTAGAATGTGGTATCATACTGGACCAATCTGAATGCAAAGTAATCGATCGGTCACCGAACCCTCCAACGGAGGATATATTCTCTGATTTGTTAGTTACACATATCTACGAAAAAACCATTAGTTATATTAACGCTCTCAAGATTTGAATTCTTATCCTACTACTTTACAATGTCAATTCCTGACACTACCCAAAATCTACCACGAACCCAACATGAAAAAATATGGTTTTGGGTCGGCTGAAACGACCCATTTTCTTACACAGGTTAATCCGAGCCTGATCTCGTCAAAAAGTGAGTTAACCTGTTAACCCGTTTAAGAATTTTAGAGAAGTTAATATTTTAATTTTAGAGATAAGAAGTTTTAATTTTAAAGTTAATAGATTTTATTTTCTTCATACATCAATTAACTTGCTCGAAGATAATGTAACAAACTAAAAAATTCATTAACTTGAACTTAAAATGTAACAAACTAAAAGTTCATTAAAAGTCAACATAAATGATACATTGACATGTTAACTTTAGATGAAGATATATAAAATTTCCCCTTTTATTGAAAAATAAGAGGGTTCATAGCACTTACCAAAGAGATTTTCTTCACCTTTTCAGCAAGCTCCTTTTGCTTCACTAAAGTTGCTTTAGCCTTAGATAAGACATATTCTACTTTCTTGGCCCAAAACTTAACTAGTTGTTTACTTTCGGTTCCAATAGAAATGAGAATTTCATGGAATTCTTACTAAACATGCAACATTTCTAAACCTTTACCCTATTAACCATTTTAATTTTCTCTCTCTTTTTCTTGCGGATCATCACCTCTGCCAATCGCCTAGTACGTTATTCCCGTAGGTTATTTTTCTTATACTCCAATGGCTGATTTTCATATATTATTCACTATTGTCATTGTCAATTCATTTTCTTTACCGTTTCTGTTTGTATTGAATTTCATATTATGTGATTTTCATATAATCATTTATGTTCTATATCAAAATCCAAAATTCAATTGAAATGTTGAACTTTCTCTACTTGATCTATCTTCCATACAATGAGTGGTTTATTTAGCTTGTGATTTCAATTGTTATCGGATTTATTATGTTAATTATTCCGGTTACATCCATAGGTAATTCAGTTATCCCGGTTATTGTTAATTATTCCGGTTACATCATTGGTAATTCAATTTTTCCGGTTATTGGTAATTATTACGGTTATATACTATGACATCAATGGTAGTTTGTTCACATGTGTAACAATTCGGGTTTTTCATTTATATATATATTTACAACCAATACCTGACCCGTTTTCATTTTCGGGTAATTTTAATCTATAAAACGTCACGTTATTCAAGTTATTTTTATTTTATTATTATATTTATTTAATTTATCAATATAACTTTCAATTATTAACATTTTTACCCCTAAACTTTAGTTTAACCACATATGGTATCCACCTTAGAACTTAAAGGGTCTTTTTGCAAAATATGGTTATTAGTTATATAATATTATATTAACCCAAACCCAAGAACCAAACTCGTATCCATATCTTAATTTTTCAGCCCACAACCCGTTTTGATTTCTTGAAGCTTAATTTATGTCCTAAACTTGGAATTGATATTAGGAGATCGTTCCTACGTCTATTAGGATCACGCCGACACATTTAATTTGGATTATACAATCTGTATGATCTCGTTTACATATTAGCGAAACCCGTCATAGGCAAAATTGGGATTATGCTATTACCGTTCATGATAATTCAACTAAGCTTGCGTACACCTTCATCAGAACCTTACAACAAAGCCCTTGAAGGAATTGGACAATACAACCTGTAGATACCCGAAGTGCTTGAGTCGTCTGTTCATTGTCTGATTAAGCCTTTCTTTCGTAACTGTTTCTGGTAATTTGGTTATGCTTTATTGTAAGGCCCCGTTACCGATGCCTCACTTTAACGTTGGATTTACTCATAAACGTAGTTCATAATATCAGAGTTAATAAAAACATTCGCGGAATATTGAAACATTCAAACCATTAAATTACATAACCATCCTTTCTTGTCTTACTAGGCATTCAAAGTATTTAAACATAAAACATTGTCTTTTAAAACATCATAACATAACACTTCATTGAGATGCCAGTGTCTTCAAATCCATTCCATGTGCTTCCCCTCAAGCAAGTTGCCTCATTCTACTCACCTGCGTGCATACTAAAAGTCAGCTACGCTGAGTGAGTTCTAGTTAATCAGACGACATACAATACATTCACATACTAGCATATGCACCCGGAGGTACATACCTTCATATCTTCTTACACACTTACTTACATACGTACTTTCATTCTTTCTTTCGTACTTACTTACATACTTTCATTCATACATATACGTTTTAAAGAGCATTCCGCCCTATAACCTTCGCCGATATTATTAGGGTCGGTCCCCTACGTTCGCCGATATTATTAGGGTCGGTTCCCTACATTCGCCGATACTATTAGGGTCGGTTCCCTTCATTCGCCGACATTATTAGGGTCAGTTCCCTACATTCGTGCTACTATAACATACCTGTCATTTACATACTTTCCTTGACAATATGTGCAATCTCCGAAGAGCGTTCTCGTACCATCAACATTTCATACATACATTGTTCATACATCATACATATTCATACATACATCATTCATACATCATACATATCAATCATACCTTTAACTAACACTTGACGGCACATGCAATATCCGAAGATCGTTCACGCATCGTCAAGCAATCGTCATACATAAATCATACAAAGCATACACTTACCACCTAAGGTAAGTGTATTGACCATCACATCGAGTATGCACACTGCCCCGAAAACATAACAAGGAAGTGGGGCTAGAAACTCACCTCAATGCGGTTGCGTTCACCGTTTACGGTTATTCCCTTCTTGAGCTGTGCACGACTAACTGTTTAATAATTATACGTATCAATAAACTATCACTACACATATCGTCTTTCTGGTTTAATTATTGCCCTCAACGAACGGGGGTCCGGGGGCAGCGCCCCTGGCAGCGGGGTTCTAGGGGCGGCAGCCCCTAGCGGGGTCCAAGGGGCAGAGCCCCTGGCTTGGGTTAAGCTGCCAGGTCAGTTTGGAAAAATTTTATTTTTATTAACTGTCTTAACACATTTTCCATTAGGATTTTGAATTATTAAATAATTTGCTACTTAAAGTCCATGGGCTTCTTTGTAATTAAATCATTGTTTTCTAAGTCCAGGGACTATTATTGTCATTCCGTTAAACTTCTAATTCGTTACTGGTTCATAACGAATTGGCTTATCTTAGCGAACTGGTTTCTCTAACGAATTGAACCCTTAACGAGCTGGACTCCTTAACGAATCAATCCATATAGCGAACCGGTCCAAGTAGCGAATTGGACTTTCTAATTCGTTATTTCTTTTAACGAACTAACTATCATGAATCAAGTGTAATTCGCTACCCTTTCCCTTAACGAATTTGACACGAACTAGAGCTAGTTCGTTATGCCCCTTTATACGAATCAATTAACGAATCACCTTTTAATTTGTTAGGTTTCCATAGCGAACTAGGGTTAGGTCAAGGAATGTCAGAACATTCCCTGACAACCTCGTATTAACTTTTCCGGCGCCGCCGCCAGAAGGCCGCTGAAAAACCGCGGATTCACCGGAAAAACGAGTTTTAACTCGTTTTTCACCGTTTTTCGTCCCGTTCGATCCAGATCTGAGCTAGGGTGACCCCTAAGCTTATCTTAGGTTCGGTTTATACCTGATTCTACCCGGTTATCGTGACTTAAATGGTTTAACGATGTCGGCTCGTCATTTCGTGACCATATCTAACGGGTTTAAGCTCATACAACATAATACTATCATACCTTGGGTCGGGATCGGTTCTTCTTCTATGTTTTGGCTAGAGAGAGAGAGACTAGAGAGAGAGAGAGCTTAAGTGTGTGTTTTGGTGGTGTATGGAATATGTGTAAAATGAGGGAATTAATGGTGATTATGGTTTATATATTTAGGGATCATGGGCTTAAGCCCATGGTCTTTCCTTCTTTCTTTCTTACCCAAGTCCATAACCCGTATCCATTCACCCAACACTAGACCAACTCATATTCTATTCATCTAAACTGATAACGACCCACTATTAAATAAACGAAATTTATTTTATTATTATAACCAAAAGTAGGATGTTACAAGTCTTCCCTCCTTAAAGAGGTTTCGTCCCCGAAACCTAACTATTACATAAACAAGTTCGGGTAAAACTTGCGCATCTCATCCTCAGCTTCCCAAGTAGCATCTGATCCCTTGCCATGTTTCCATATAACTTTCACCAAGGGTATGACCTTGTGACGAAGTTGCTTCTCTTTGCGATCAACAATCCCTATCGGCTGCTCAATGTAGTTCAGCTGTTCATCAACCTCAATGTCCATCAATGGCACATGAGATGTGCCATCAGCTAGACACTTCCTTAGATGAGAAACATGGAAGGTTGAATGAATTCCTTCTAACTCACCGGGTAAATCCAGCTTATAAGCTACTTCCCCCACACGATCTAAAATCTTAAACGGTCCAATGTACCTCGGACTCAACTTTCCTCTCTTCCTAAAACGAATAATTCCTTTCCAAGGCGAGACCTTGAGCATCACATTGTCACCAACTATAAACTCTATCGGTCGTCGCCGCTTATCGGCATACGACTTCTGTCTATCTTGAGCAGCTTTCATTCTTGCTTTGATCTGGTCGAACCTTGAGGAGGTTTTGTTGGATCCCGTAGGTGTATCAATCTCGTAACAATAACAATACCAGATCTCAGATCTGCGCGTAATTGATTAATACTTTAACTGTAGATCTAACTCATAATTACGTGTGATTAAGTGTTGTATATGTTTATATATTTCCGTATTAGTAATTTTATAATATTAAGGATGAAGATCGAGAGAGGATTTGGACAGAGTTTCGTTAGTTAATCTCTCAAAACTTAAATTAAGCATGAACATTGTTCACTATAAATAGAAGATACGTCTGGTTCGCTAACATCCCCTAGCGAACCAGACGTTACTTCGTTACATACATTAATAAGACGAAACACCCTCTGATTCGTTAACATCTCCTAACGAATCAGAGGAGACTTAACTTAAGGTCTAGTTAGCTAAACATCCTTAGCGAACTAGCCTAATATCTTAACGAACTACAATATATAATAATTGTTTATTACATTAAACAAACGTCAAATACGTTAACGATAATTACAAAGACTCAAGACACAAAACCGTGCACTAACAGACACCCCCTCGTCTTGAGCTCTTTGTCTTTAAGTTACTTCAAGCGCTTGGACCGCCAGTTTCTGCAACTATGAATTCCATTTTCATGACAAACACGCACAACGTGTTGAAATTGCATAGCCAGGTCGTAATCTTCATGGCCCTCGATCAAAATCTGCTTCTTGTGTAGCACGTCATTATCTGTTTCAGATAAATTAACCAACCACATCGGGTCGATTATCTTGATAAGCTCAGTCTTCAGTCCTTTACCAAGTACAATGACGGCCTCGACCGTACGATTGTCATAGTACCAACGGTTGAATGAGAGATGCATTTGTTGGGGCATCGTCTTCACCGGCACTCGTTTCATCATCTTCGGCGGCTTTACTTTAAGAACAAGTTTCTTCCAGCCAGTCTTTGGATCAATCTCGTCAATGCGTTTACGTCTCGGGACCTAGGGCTTGAAGAACTTGAACCCATGATTAACTTCGAACAACAAGTGTTGATGAAACCACTCAGCTGTCCGGATGCCACCACGATTGATAAATGGACGCCTCGTGAGGGTACAAACATCCCAACGCGGTAGTGTAAGAACATCCATTATCTTCTCGTAGTACTGAACTCCCTTCTCCCATTTAACTATACATACCTTAAGCTCGGAATCATATAGCCATGAGACGATATCACCATGAACCTTGGATACTGTCTTGAAGGTAGTTACTTGAATTTCTTTGACCCATGCAGCTGCTATGTCTTTCCATTCTTGATCAACAAATCGATACGCCTTGATAATCTTACCCGCAACTTTAAATCTGAACCATTTATCAATATCCTCATCAGTTGGGTTCACAATTGAGTCAAAACGAGTATCCATAACTTTCTTTCCCTTAGTCATCTTCTCCAAATTATCCTCAGCTGCTTTAAAAGTCTACTCATTAAATACCGCAACACCTTGATCAACGTTCGTGTGTTGATACAAGTCAGGATACTCCTCAGCAGTGACGTCTTCCATCTCAACATCCTCATCTTCGTAAATATAATCCGTATCCATTTGACTAATCGGATCATCTGTTAAACCTTCCTCATTCACCACTTCAACATCAGGCTCAGTTTCTAACACAGTCAACTATTCGTCATTCAATCTAAGTAGTATTGAAACTGCTCTCGTGTCAGAGACCTGTCAACAAATTCACCCACTTCTATCTCATCTTTGTTCACCATACTTCTAATCAACCCTTTACATCCATAAATATAACCGTGTCAGCTTTAATCATCTTAATTGGTTTAGCAGCCGAATAGTCACGATAAACAACAATCTGTTTTTCAGAATCGTCAACAGAACTCGTACCCGCACCTGACGCAGGGTCTTGAGTTTGTTTAGGCTCACCACCAGCACCGGACTCATCATCATCAGGATCTTCCTCATTATTCTTGATCTTCTTCAAAGCATCATCTTTGCATGTCAATTGCAAAATCAGATCCTCTTGTTCTTTCAGTTTCACCCCTTGAGACTCAACAATCTCACGTAGGGCCTTGGTTTCCTTTTAACAGAAAGAAACATATATGAGAAATTTCTTCTGATTCTCCATTAAGCGTTCTTGATTCAACCGATCAGCAGACATCTGGTTCTCATATAAATGCAAAAGATTTAAAAGCATTTCTGTCTGACGATTTGGTGGCAAAGCATACAAGGATGGATGAACTGGTTGGATTGGACCTTGAGGCCTTGTAATTCTCATAAATGAGAGATCACAGGGAGGAGGAGGCCTCATAGATGTTGTTGGAGGAACTGTAGACACTGTAGCTGTCGGCAAAGGTATTTCAGTTAATGCTGACTGAGGTATCATACCCAACTGCTCATGTGGAACCATCGTCGTTGTTAAAGTCATTGCCGGAGTGCTAGTTGTAATTGGCACTACCGGACGTTGAGTCGTTGTTTGACGAGGTGATGGCACACCAATGATTACACCAGCCCCAGCAGATACACGTCTCTTCTTAGATGGCTCACCAGTTGCCACAGCTTTCCCTTTTCTCTTTCTTTCTAGTTGAGCAGCAATGGTGGCAGCTAATGCAGCATCAACTGCGGTCTGTTGCTCTCTAAGAGCTGCATCACCAGTACCATCATTTCCACCTTCATACTCCATCACCATCGTTCCCATCATTACCATCGTTCCCATCATCACCATCATTCCCACCTTCGCCTTCCTCACGCTCGGAATCTGAATCATCATGAATCCAGCGATCCTCAGAAGGACATACATAATTAGGATTAATGATATGACCAATCATTCGTTTATCCGCTGGCCTTGCCTTTCGATAAATCGCCATTCTACGTACTGTGTCAGCCGTCATGTGTTCCATAGGAAGCTTGTCATTCACCAAGGTCTGATCAATAGCTAAATCAGGTATCAAATCTTGAATAATCAACTGCAAAAACCAAGGATACATTAAAAATTTCTTCTTCTGGTCCGTCTGCTGAACTTGTTCTGTCAAATGATCAAATACAAGCTCGGAGTAGTTGAATGGATTGTTGAGGATTAAAGCCACAAAGGCTGATTGCAAACTGAGTCGACATTCGTCAAAGCCACCACGACGACCACTCATGCAATGAATAAGAACATGGAGAAGATACTTGTATGGTGGGCATAATCCATTCTTGTTCAGCATAGATTTATCAATGTCTCCACCATAACGCACTCGTGTAAACAAACCCTTGACCAGTTGCCTATCAAATTCACTCGGGTTGTCATCAGTATCATCAAATCTAAGCACACACTGAATTACTTCAACATCAATTGTAATAGGAGTTTCATTAATCGTGGCTCGAATATGCTTCTCCTCCTCCACATACTCAGCTATATCCCAAAACTGCCTAATAATACTTAGATAAATTTAGGTTGAGCAGTGATTGTGTAATGTATCACCGAGCGTCTTAGGAAAGTTAACATAGCTCCAAACGTAGCAGCATCAGCAACATCTTGATCAACATAGGCACAAATGTTATGTTTCTTATCAAACGGCAATAAAATAACATCTTCCTGTTATGCTTGAGGTGGTTGTTCTTATGGTGGTAGGTCTTGCTGCCCTTGATCAACAGCAGGTTGTTCTATTTCCTCTTGATCAGCAATCGGTGGATCTTGATTCACTTGATCAACCATATTACTGAATGAATATAAACCAAGATAAGTAATATGAAAAGGTGATGTACATATATATATCTATATATTTTTAAATGGTGTATTTAATTTCATATGATATGTGTAATTAAAATGTGTAATTAATTTATTTACGCGTTTAGACGGTTGGAGTAATTTATTTACTTTAAAATGTAATCTTAAAATTTAATTAAATAATTAAAAAGAAATGTCATTCGTGTGATCTTCACACTGATTCGTTACTATTCAGTAACGAATCAAGTGATTCGCTATCAAGTAAATACGTTAATAAAGTAGATCAAGCGAATTACTATTCACAAAGGACGAACTAGGATCTAGTTCGTTATATATTGACGAATCCTCATCTGATTCGTTAACTAAGTTATTCGTTGATCTAGTTCATGTATTTCCTTAACGAATTGGACACGAAACAGTCCCAAATCGCTAAGGATCAAGAATGGCCAATAATTAGACTCAATGTTTGACTTTCATAGTCAAAGTCAAAATAGCATAAGAACACCGACGGTCAATATGATAAATCCAGGTTCAATTATCCCAAGCAGAACATCGAGTAACCAAAACCACAGATTTATCCAACTCGGAATCACAATACGAAGCTCATGGTGTTAAGATTGAGGCTTAACACCTTGAAATAAATACGGATAATCGAAGAGTTAAACAGAGCCTAAAACCCCGAATACATACACATTCAATCAACCCAGCAAACAAAAATCACCCATCGATTAATGTCTACCAAGGGTTTCGGAATCACATTCCGAACACAATGAACCCAAAATAATTAACATTAACACAGTATATCATAAATAAATAAGGGCGTAGAACACGGAAAACCCTTTGAACACAAAAGTCCATAATTAGTATATTAAAACACAATCATTTTTGACAAAAATCACATCGTGGTGATCGTTTATACCTTAGTGTCATAATGATATCCTTGAAATGTCAAAATTTGAAGATCGAAAATCAGAGGGAAAATTTTGAAAAGGGTGACTTTAGGTTGAAGAAATATGGTGAATAGTGAATGGACGATTCGTGTTTCTGTCCTATATAGCCTAACACACCCCCAAGGCGAATCAAACGATTCGTTTGAATTTTAAATAACGAATTAGGTAAATAATTATTCCAATTCGTTACGTCAGAATAACGAACAAGATATGTATTGTAGTTTGATTCGTTAACTATGTATAACGAAGTAGAGGTGATTCGTTACAGAGTGCGGAAGCGAATTGGGTGAGCGAACTAGAATCTAGTTCGCTAAAGAATCACCCAGTTCTTTATTCATACTTAACGAATTAACTTTTAACAAATTAAAAATTTTATTTAATTTTTTTTATATGATTTAACAAAAGCAATACATATTTTTGTGTTTTTGTTGAGTTTGAGCAGAGAATCATATTGACCAAATTGTCCTTCCATCACAGTTTTATATTTCAACGATATTATGACTTGCGTTAAGTCGGTCATTGGTATTGTTGTCCACTTAAGTCTAATAACAAACTTTCAAGTGTTTTTGTGATATGATTAATTGGTTTAATTATAGCACAGAATATCAGAAACTATCAGCCTCTAATCTCGGTTCAAGCTTAATTTGATTTTTGCCATATCACCCCAACTTGACTTAAACCATTATATTGTTTATCAAAATTAATTTTAAAGAAATTTTTGAGCAATGCATTGATTTTCTGTTACTATGAGTGAATATGCATGAGTCCATCTGTCGGCTTACATACATTGTATCCCCTGGGGTCCATTTCTTAATGGTATTAAGATGCGCGCAAGGGAGGAACAATGTATGACAAACAACGGATTTTGATCAAGTCAGTAATTTGGATTTGTACGAAGTACAACAGTGATCAAGTTTAATGACTTTGGGTTTGCTCTAAAAGCGAAAGAAATATTCATGCATATGAATACCCAGATGATTAAGCCGCATACTCACAGTGTCCAGAACCTCAAAGCTTGTTATTTGCTTTATTTTGTTTTTGGATGATCAAACAAGTATAAGGCTTGAGTATGTCAGGTTATTACATTTCTGCCATCCTCACCGAGACTTTTCTTAGAGACTAACACCCCTTTCAATTTGGCGTTTCTTTATGTTTATATCACATACTTTACTCTAATTGGTTGTTTTAAGACCTACCAATGCACCAATGCAATTAAGCACACAGTCTTTTAAGCTTACTTTTTGCTGGACTTGGAGTCAAAATAATCAATGTACTATCATTTTCTCTTTTTGCTTCAAAAACTGAAAAATTTTGAGGAGCATAAAAAATAAAATAAAGATAAATTTAATCGCCCCAGTTAACTTAAGTCTATAAATAAATGACTGTTCTATCAATTCAACAAGTGAATAATAGGACCAAGACATGCAAGCATGCTTCACAAACCTAAATAACCGACATAATTTTCAGTGAGAAAATAATCTAAAAACGCATAACGAACGCCCCAACTATTTTCCATTATCAGGTAAATGGCTAACCTGAACATTTACAAGTAAATTTCAGGACCAAACATATACACGTACATGCCCTTCAAATATAGATAATTGACATAATTTTCAGCAAACGCATGCAAAAATATTTTTGGTTTTTCTCTATACATACTTTAAAAACACAATATTTTCGTCTTTTTCAATTTTCTTATAAACAAAATAAACTTCACAGTCTTTTTAGATTTTCGGATTTCTCTGTACAAACTGAAAAAAAAATACATTCTTTTTGGATTTTCCAATCTTTTAAAATGTTTTTGGTTTTTCAAAATATTTTAAAGGAAAACATTAAAGAAAGGAAATCACAATATTTTTGATTTTTCTAATGTTTTTGGATTAAGAAGTTTTTTTTTTTTTTTTTTTTTAATGTTTTTGGGTTTTATCTATACAAACGAAAATAATTTTTTTTTTGTATTTTCTAGATTTTCACCCCCTAAAACCAAAATAAATTTAAAAAGAAAAATGACATAAAATAAAGATAGTCATCCTTGTTTAAGGATATCAGCGAGGCTCTTCAATCCGTTTAAACCAAGCAAAAAATGAAAACGCGTTTTGTCAAAAGTTTTGGTAAACAAATCGGCTTTTTGAAAGTCAGTATGTACTTTCCCAAGGTCAATCAACTTCTTCTCAAAGAAATCCCGTATAAAGTGATATCGAATTTCGATATGTTTTGTTTTCGAATGTTGTACAGGATTCTTTGTGATAGAAATTGCAGCAGAATTATAGATCAGAATAGGAGTAGTAAGAAACTTCAAACCGTAATCGCGGAGATGTTGTTGTATCCACAAAACCAGGGAACAACAAATCGAGGCTGCAACATACTCAGCTTCGGTGGTTGAAGTGGAGACCGTTGTCTGCTTCTTACACTGCCAGGAAACAAGCCGGTTTCCTAAAAATTGACATCCTGCAGTTGTTGATTTGAAGTTGATCTTTCAACCTCCATAGTCCGAGTCTGAATAAGCAGTAAGATCAAAAGTATCATCCTTGAGGTACCACAACCCGATGTCTGGATTTCCCCTCAAATACTGAAGAATTCTCTTGACCGCAGCTAGGTGAGTCACTCGTGGACTTGCTTGATACCTAGCACAAAGACAAACATCAAACATAATATCAGGGAGAGAAGCCGTTAGATACATTAAAGAACCGATCATGGCACGATAGAGGGTAGGATCAACGGTATCCTCCAATTCATCCGGTGATAAATTGTAACCCACTGGATAGAAGGGATTTTTCCGGCAGAGATCTTGAATCGGCTTAAGACGTCGTTCACACACTTAGTCTGGTGAATAAAAATTCCGGTAGCATACTGGTGAACCTGCAACCCTAAAAAGAAATTCATCTCTCCCATTGAACTCATCTCGAACTTTGTTTGCATGGACTTCTCGAACTCCTTACACAATGTGTTGTTTGTTGACCCGAAGATAATGTCGTCGACATAAATCTGAACTAGGAGAAGATCGTCACCAACTGTTTTATGAAATAAAGTGCAGTCGACAGTCCCTCATTTGAAGCCGTTATCAGTCAGATGGTCGGAAAGCGTGCCATACCAAGCTCTCGAGGCTTGATGTAGACCATACAGGGCCTTGTTTAATCAGTAAACTCGGTCCGGATAATCATGATCTTCAAAACCAGGAGGCTGTAAAAAAAACACTTCCTCGTGTAGTCCACCATTGAGAAAAACACTTTTAACATCCATTTGATAGACCTTGATATTCTTATAAGCTGCATATGCCAGGAAGATTCGAATCGACTCTAATCATGCAACTGGAGCATATACCTCTGTGTAATCAATACCCTCTTGCTGATGAAAACCTTGCACCACTAGACGTGCCTTGTTTCTGACAATCACCCCTCGATCGTCTTTCTTACACTTAAATACCCACTTAGTCGGAATCGCTTTCTTGACTCTAGCAGGCTTGTCTATTAAATCCCAAACACCCAAACGTGCAAATTGCTGTAATTCTTCTTGCATAGCTTCTACCCAAGAAGGATCTTCAAGTGCCTTACGAGCTGTCGTTGGCTCAACTTGAGATAGAAAGCAAGTGAATTTAGCAAGATTTACAACTCCCGAAGAATGTAAATCAGTGTAAGCACACAATATGTTATTATCACTCGAAAAAGCAACTTGATGACGTGTACGAACGCCCACATCAAGTTCTCCAATGATGTTTTCCTGTGGATGATATCCATGAATCCGAAGGGTGGGATTCTTAGGAACAACAACATTATCAAATAAATTAGTGTAATGTTCACCAAGTTCAGGAGATGAAACATTATCACTGTCAAGTTCAATAACTTAATCTTCAGCTTGATCATCATCAGAAGAAGTGGAAACATTATCAATAGCAACTGGAGAAGCAACTTGAGGTTCCTCAGTTGGAGCATCAGGTTGTGCCTCAACATCATGAGAACTTGAAAATCTTGGAATTGCCAAATGATCTTCAAAGTATGCTCGAACCAGGTCTTCGTCTATGTGTTCAGTTGATAGAGTACATGAATTAAATAAACTATCGTAGTCAAACATCCAATCGGGACCTTTCCCTTGAGGAGGAGTTGTGTACTTTTGACAATCCACATGGTACCATTCTTCAACACAACCGGATGTAAAGTTAAATACCCGTTTCTTTGGAGATGCATATCCCAAGAAGAAATACCCTTCGATAGCTTTTTCTTCAAATTTACCCGCATCCTTCTTCAACATAGTACACGGACACCCAAAAGGTTCCAGGTACTTTAAGTTAGGTTTCCGATTATTCAATAACTCATAACTTGTCTTTTTGATTCTTTTAACGGTTAGAACCCGATTAAGAGTATAACAAGCTGTATTCACCGCCTCATTCCAGAATTGGACAGGAAGCTTAGAATCAGCGAGCATTGTACGTTCAGCTTCAATCAAGGTTCAATTCTTTCATTCAGCAACACAATTTTATTGAGGTACATAAGGTGCACTGTATTCTCGATGAATTCCTTTGTTAGTACAAAAGAAATCCAAGACAGTGTTTTTGAATTCAGTACCATTATCACTTCGAATTCTCCTCACCTTTTGTTTGTAAAGTGATTCTATCTTGGTGATAAGGTTTTGTACCAAAACCGGTGTTTGATCTTTCAAACTCATAAATAACACCCATGAGTATCTTGAATAATCATCAGTCACCACAAGACTATACCAATCCCCAGAAATACTCGCACGATTCACAGGACCAAATAAATCCAT
Source organism: Bidens hawaiensis (assembly GCF_021521415.1). Lineage (NCBI taxonomy): Eukaryota > Viridiplantae > Streptophyta > Magnoliopsida > Asterales > Asteraceae > Bidens > Bidens hawaiensis. Next base: position 550,086 of record NW_027491587.1, read on the forward strand.
ATGAAGTCGTTCAAGAGGAGTATTAATGGAATTCAGTAATTTAGAAGGATGTGTCTTCTTCTTCTACTTGCCCTTTTTGCATGCAACGCAGTGATCGGATACTTTAAAATTCTTCAACGAGACACCTTCCACAAAATCATTAGCCATCAAATAAATCATCTTTCTCACATGTATGTGACCCATTCTACGATGCCATAGAATCGAATCTTTCTCGGTTGCTTTCGAGACAAAACATGTTTCGATCGATGTGGATACCTTAGAGCTCATGCTTAAGACATAAATATCATTTGATCGTGGTGATAGCATGACAACCATGTCCTCGGGAATAACATAACCCGGTTTTATGATAAGACATTCTTTGTCAGTAAATATCGTTGTGTACTTTTTATCACAAATTTGCGATACACTTAATAAGTTATGATCCACTTTATCACAATAGTTTACTTTCTCAAAAGTAATGTGCCCATTCGAAACTTCACCCTCTTGTGTGATCATGCCCCCAGAATTCCCAGCAAATGCCACATAACCCCCATGAATATTTCTCATGTTGGTTAATAAGTTGAGATTCCCAGTGATATGACGAGAACATCCACTATCCATTATCCAGTTTTCACCAGACACAGTCTTGGATGTACCCGATACACAAAATAAAGATGATTAGTTCAAAAAGGCAGCCCATGCCTCAGTCTTGGGCACCTTTTGGTTTTCTCTTTGATCATTAACTTTAACAGAATTCAACTTTTGTTCAGCCACTTGTGAATAAGTTACCGGCTTCCTAGACTTTCGTCTTAAGTAAGCTGCTTGAACAATGTTTGAATTCGTGTTCCAACAAATTGGCTCATGCGGGACAAACTTTGGTTTAACCTGACCATGTGTCTCATTAATATGAATAACCTTTCGAGGATTCACATTAGAGAACATAATATGAGTGTCATCAGCATACGACGCAGATCGTTTCAGAATCTCCTTTACCAATGGAATTGGCTTAGAGTTGTCCTTGATAAAAGGATGAAGATTCTGATAGCTCTTCTGACTACAATTCCTCACTACATGACCATGTTGACCGCAAAGAAAACAACTTCGCATGTCTACACGATGATGTTGAGAGGTAGTTGGAATGAATGACGCAGAAGTTTGATGATGACTCACATTTTTGGTCATACTCTTAGAAAACTCATCAGATAATTCAGACTTCTTTTTCAAGTAGAAATCTAAATTAGAAAAGTTCGAGAAACTTTTCAATGTATCTGTCCCAATTGACTTCACAAATTGAATTTTATTAGCTTATTTTAAAACTTGCTTTGCTTTAGTCAATGGGTCAGATGGAACTGATGTTTTCACTTGAGCATATCGACGTTCAAGATCTTGAATCTGTGAAGTTTAATTGATAAAGACACTCTCAATAAGTTTAGGTTTAATGATACTTATAGGAATATCTTTTTCTGTGAACATCGTGTCCATCCCTTTTAACTTAAAAACTCTAACAGATGAAGGTTTAGAACCAGGAGGATTAATAAATCGCATTAACTCCTCATCAGAAATCTTTGGTTTATCTGACTTCTTTGCCTTTACTGGTTTAGTTTTCACCGGTTCTTCCTTTTTCATGTGAGACTTGAATGAACCATACACAGCTTACTCAAATTCTTGAGGTTCGCAAAGAATATGATTTGAGCTTAGGATGTTCTTATTCTTGTGTATTATTTCAGGTTCAAACACATCCTCGATAATCACTTTGTCAACATTCTCAACAAAGACCTTTTTACTTTGAACATGAGGTTTTTGAGGAGCAACTTGGGTCTTAACAGTTTCAGTTTTAACTGGTTTAGGTTTTTCAGAAATCACAGTTTATTTCTCAATTAAATCCTCTTCTTTTCTAGCAAAAGGATTAATTTTGTAATCATTGTGAAAAGGTGGTGGAATTTCAACAAAACCAATTCCTTTATTTGAATCCTTTTGTTTACCAGATACTTCAATAATTTCATTCAACAGAAAAGAAGAATTTCTAAATTTTCCCAGTTTGTTCTTCAACTCAATAACCTCATTCTCAAGTTCAGTTATCTTTGAACGATGTTCTAATTTCTTTGAAACTTTTGGTCATTAATCGCCATTTTTATAGATAACTCAGCTTTGAGATCGTGGTTACTTGTCGACAATGCTTCAATCTTTTCTTGAGATCTCATTTGAGATTCAAGAGATTGTCGATAAGTATCCTTCAGAGAAGCAATTTCTCTTATAAGATTATCATTTTGATTTTTCAAAGCATCTAACTTAGGTTTGTTAGATTCACAATCAACACATGATACTTTAACAGATGAAGTAGCAGAGATAGAATGACTCACCTCATTGATTTTGGCCATGCAAGCAAATACTGTTGGAGGCTTGTCACAAGAATCGTCAGAATTAGATCCAGAATCATTATCAGAAGAAATCTCACTCCCACTTGTATCTTGACAATCTTCTATGTAACCCAAACATAGCCAGATTTGCTTGAGCATCATTACATAGTTACCGTTGTGACCGGTCATTTCCATCTGCTAACATTGCTTGTGTTGTAGAAGAAGATGGTTTCTTTTCAGCATCACTACCTCGTGGTGTAGAGGAATTTTGATGTTGACCACGAGAACCAGTATATTCTTTCTTTGATTTGTCACTCCTTTGCAAAATGCCCAAATTCTTGACAATTATAGCATTTTACTTTTAACTTGTCAAAACCCAATTTCTTGTTTAAAGACGGAAGATCTTTTCCAGTTCTCTGCATGAATCTTTTAACTTTACGGACAATAATGGCCATGTTCCACTTTAAATCCATGATTTCCAGATCATCAGGATCTATCTGATCATAATCCTCATCAGTTAAATCACTAGTGGCAATCTTACTACTTACCAAGTTTTCATATGAAGACATGAAAGCTGTCAGAAAAGCAAAGTTTTGCTCAGCTTCCTTCATATTAACACTAGGTGGTGAAGCAAATGGATTAGTAGTAGTTGAATTTCCAGAACCACCAGACAACCCCGAATTACCAGCAGAGTAAAAATAAACTTTTGGATCATTAAACATAGTTGATTCTTTTTCACTTGCAGCTTGAGTAAGAAAAGCATTGATTGGAGAGATTGTTGAACTAAGAGGCATACTACCACCATAGAAATCTGGATCTTGATTTTCCTTGGAGGATTTTTGACACTTAAGATCATATTCTCTAGCTTCGATCTGTTGTAAAAATTCAAGTGCAGTCAAGTCTTCATTCAAGAAATATTCATTCTCTTTCAAAACCATTAGAAATGTCGAGTAAGAACTTGGAAACACACTCTTAATAGTGTCAATTTTATCCGTTTCAGAAATTTCCAATTTCATCTTATCCATTTCAGCAATTAAATGAATAAACCGTGTAATCATCTCTTCAACTGTTTCTCCCTTCAATAGATTAAAGTTTCGAAACTGAAACTTGAGCATCACTTTCTTACTCTCAGCTGTGTTCCCCATACTTCTCATACGAAGATGTTGGAATAGAGAAGCACATCTCTTGATGAAAGATATTTTCAGGTAAAGCCATAGTAGGAGTGGAATAAGCTTTTGTTTCGATTTCTAAAGCTTTCTTCTCTTCTTGTGAATATTGAGAACAGCTTTGGGAACAAAACCAATAGTATCATCACCAATCAATGGTTCCTTATAAACTTCATCGAGACAATATGAGCAGTCAGGGTGAACAGACCCCAAATGAGCACGAAACCAAGGTTCCCATTTGGCAAAGTCACTAAACTTCATCAATCTTGGACATTTCGAATGTGAACCTATATCGGTATCAAGTTGCAACATTTGTTGCATCAACATGTTTTGAGAAGCCAATGCATACATACCAGCCATCTTTGACAAGTATTAAAAACTTCAAGAGTATAACGAATAAGATTAACGAACTGTAAAAAGTTGTAGCGAACTGTGAACAGTAGATGGACGAATCAAATCTTAACGAAGTTAAGATTGATCAGATAACGAATAAAAAGTAAATTTAACGAATCAATCCAACGAATTAGAAAGTCAACGAATCAGATGTAACAATAAGTCAAACCAACGAATTGAAATAGCGAATTGATAAGATAAATCTTAACGAATTGAAAGGTTTTCAATAACGAATCACTAAGGAAAATTTAGCAAAATAGATAACGAACCAGCTACAATTGATCTAGCGAATCAACTATAACGAATCAGGTTGTTACAACCGTTTGTAACAAACTTTGATACCTTATGCCACGTGGCAAAGGTTGTTATGACACAAATCCCAAAGTGGACACGTGTCACACGAATCAGTTAACCCAAATAACGAATTAGATAACACGAATCAACTATTATAGCGAACTGGCTAATGAATCGTGAAATGAATAACGAATTGACAGATTAAATGAACGAATCAAAGTGAACTTGATAGCGAATCAACGTAGCGAATCATATTCATCTTTGAATATTCAAATCTTCAACAAAAATTTCCAGATATCTGGATATGAAGAACACCAAACCCAGAACACCAGATGTTTCAGATCCGTAATACATACTCAATTCTTAACCAAAATCCACAAATTACCTATCAAAACACTCGTAACACAATCGCGAATCCAATACACCAAACCTCGTAACCAATTATCTCCGATAACTAACTCAATTATCCCAAAACATCAACTTTGTTTCGGCCATAATCCAAATCAATACCGAATCCACTCAAAACCAAAACAAACCTCAATTCCGATTCACAAAACCTTTCCAATGCTTTAACCAACTCAAATCCAATCCAAACCTACCATAATTCAATCCATTAACCTCTGAATTAATACAAATTCACTAAAACAGAACACAAACAAACTAATATTCCAAATTAACACCAAATCAAGTGTAATTGAGCCCCTAAAGCTCTGATACCACTTGTTGGATCCCGTAGGTGTATCAATCTCGTAACAATAACAATACCAGATCTCAGATCTGTGCGTAATAGATTAATACTTTAATTATAGATCTAACTCATAATTACGTGTGATTAAGTGTTGTATATAACACCCCGTAACCGCAGCGGAAACGTACACGGGATGCAACAGTCACATCTGATATCAACAGCATTGCTTATAAAGAAAATACCACTACATTAATTTATATCATATTACATTGTTGCTAGTTTCGTTACTGTCTAGGTGTTACACACAAATTTTACCGATAAGACATTTATATATTCATTACAAAATATAGATCAGCAAGCTTCCAACAAGTAGCACAGATCATTAAGCACATATCAATCATTCCAACTTGGGCATACCTAGAAAACATGTAAAGAAAACGGGTCAACTACGAATAGTTGGTGAGTTTCACTAATTTAAATAAACACTGACAGATCATTTTAATAATAATTTATTAAACAATGTAATTATGCGGGGAACTATGTTTCCCCAAAACATTTATAACCTCTGGGAACTAAGTTACCCCAGAACAATAATAACCGCTGAGAACTATGTTACCCCAGAACAATAGTAACCTCTGGGAACTATGTTACCCCAGAACAATAACCACCTCTGGGAACTATGTTACCCCAGAACAATAATAACCTCTGGGAACTATGTTACCCCAGAACAATAATAACCTCTGGGAACTATGTTACCCCAGAACAATAACCACCTCTGGGAACTATGTTACCCCAGAACAATAATAACCTCTGGGAACTATGTTACCCCAGAACAATAATACTAACCTCTGGGAACTATGTTACCCCAGAACAATCCCACACGATAAACAATTTATATATTCTATGCATCAAACCATATATATATAAATATACAAGTGTTTCCATACGATCGGTATGTACTTAAATATTTTAACAAAGACATGTTTTCCGCCCCGGGAAAATATTTAAAACAGTTCAGTAAAAGGGGCTCGTGAAAACTCACCTTTCTGTGAGTCGGGACGTGATACAATGAACTGCTATAAGCCTGGATCTGTAATATAATATCTAATCGTTACTATATAATTCCCATAAATTAAATCCGTGTTAATCGGTACATCTGGGGACATTGTTAACCCAGTACTGTACTCGATCCGGGGACAATGTTAACCCCGTGACACTCCTAAGGACTCAGATTGTGCCATTACTTAGAGTCGGACGGTCAAAATTATCATTTTTATGTTTTCCTTGATTTGCGTGCCTAGCACGGTAATCTGTTTTTAGTTTCAAAAATGAGTTTATTCACACCCGACCCAAAAATGGTGTTTGACTGTTACTTTAGTTAAAGTGATGAAATTAGAGCTCGGTTTGGACACCCCGTTTGGCCGCGGGGCCCGTTTCCGTCATTTAGGTGCCGGAAACAGTAAAATCGGGTAAAATTACCCAAATCATCCGAATTATTTTCGGATGATTTACTTTTATTTAATTTACTTAGTATTATGAAAATGGTCAATTTTTAGGTTTTTATATACCAGTCAGCTCGCTTATGCGAGTTTTGCCGGTTTACACGCTTTAAGCTTAAAAAATTTGTTTTTATGTTCTTTTTAGCACAAATAATTACCCGTTTAGTCTCGGGTCTTGAAATTTTGCACAAAACTTATTTTGACAATAAGAAATTTTATAAAAATTTTCCAGTTTTATTTTCTTATATTTACATTTATTTATCTATTTTTAAATCTTATTAAAACACTAAATATGTCAAAAATACCAAAAGACTTTAGAAAAATCCCAAATTTTTCTGGGAAGATCCCTGCCATCCTCATAACTCCCTGGAATTTTTCCAGAACCCAAAACTTATTTTTCAAGCCATTTTCACAAAAACCGAGCTAGAAAGCTCTAGAACTCGTTTTACCGAAAAGCCCCCTTATAAAAACCTTATCCTAAATTTTCCAGAATTTTACATCAAGTTTAGCTATTTTTCACCATTTTTGACCAAAACCGAGCATTAAATTCACCAAATATTCATCTTTTATCCAAAAATTACCAAAAATTCACAGATCTCATATTTTTATGTGTAGATCATCTCTGTGAAATTTCGTGACCCGACTCTAAGCACGCTACAATCTGTCCAAAATCACTAACTCACACGAAAACCGAACTATCTTGTGTTTTCTAGCGTTAGATCGCAAAGATCTTGGTTTCTAGCCTTTGCTAGCCACTAGATACAACACTTACAAGCACAATAACACTATACCAAGCAAGCTACACCAACAATCAAACCATTTCATTCATAGTGTCGGTTTTGATATAAAAATAAAGGTTTTAACCGTAAAAATCCGTTCTCGACTCTTTTTACTCATTTCTTGGACCAAGATCCCTTGTATAACATGTATACATCTCTTGATCATGCAAGAGTCGGTTTCATCTCGGGTTTTCACCCATCTTTCACTTGGAAACTCATTTTAACAAGATTTTAACCGTAAAATTTCGTTCTAAACTCTTTTAACTACTTTCTTGGATCAAGATCCCGTGTATAACTTGTATACATCACTTGATCGTGCAAGGATCGGTTCCATCTCGGGTTTTCACCCATATTTCACTTGGAACCCCTTGTTCTTGCAAAACAACTCAAATACATGAAATCAATACTATGATTTAACCAATTAAACCATGTTTTTACCTTACAAACTTGATAGAAATCAAGGGTTGTGGATGGATGATGAAGGAATTGAGAGAGTTTTGTGTGAGATGTGTGGTAAAAAAAAGAAAATGAAATGAATAATAAAAACAAAAGGACCGATCGGTCCATTAAGATGGATGGGGGTGGGCCCCACACATCAATTCTAGGCCACACATTCGGATTACGCAATCTGGATAATGTTGTGGATAATCTGGCTCAGTTCGTTTCTCGTTTAAACTCGTAATTCGGCTTAAAACGAGCATAAAATGGTCGTTTTTCGGGTTAAAATAAAATTTACATAAAACCGACTTAAAAACTTTAAAAACTTAAGCCATGACATTAAAACATCATATTATTAATAATTACTCATCTTTTTCGGTTTGATCGATCGTCTCTTGCTTGGTTTGATGTTAAAGGTTTCGTTTATCGTACCGACGTACTAATAAATCGAAATCCTTTTTTTGTGCTATAATTCACTTATCCCGAAGCATTAATACTTCGCAAACATCACTAACCATTATATACTTCGTCTATAATGTAATTCCCGATTCGTTCGGGTTTCAATGATCGTTCATTGGTTAATTGTAATTCCAATACGATTCACTATATAATCGAGTATGATTCGTACTATGAATCATATATACTCGTATATACGTACTATAACTCATATAATCAATATTAAATGACACGTAATTAGTATATACCGGCTAGGGTATACCTGGATTTGCTGGAATCGTTACATTCTCCCCCCGTTATAAAAATTTCGTCCTCGAAATTTTACACGTCAACTACTTCCTTTTGAGGAAATAGGTGGGGGTATTTCTTCCGAAATTCATCCTTTCGTTCCCAAGTAAATTCTGGGCCTCGTTGCGAATTCCATCTAACTTTGACCAACGAGATCTTATTGTGTCTAAGTTGCTTGATTTTCCCGTCTACTATTTCTATGGGCTCCTCCACAATGTTGAGCTTATCATTTATTTGAACACCCTCTAACGGTAATACCGATGTCTCATCCGACAGACACCGTTTCAGGTTCGACACGTGAAACACGTTGTGAACTGCACTCAGTTCATCAGGCAGTTCTAATCGGTAGGCTACAGGACCGATTTTTGCAATAATGTCGAATGGTCCAATGTATCTCGGGGCTAATTTCCCCGCCTTTCCAAATCTAACCACACCCTTCCACGGTGATACTTTCAAATATACCTTTTCACCCTTCTCAAATGACATCGGTTTTCGACGGGTATCGGCATAACTCTTCTGCCGATCCCGTGCGGCTTTCAGGTTGTTCTTAATTTCAAGAATCTTGCTTGTCGTCTCCTGGACCAGATCCGATCTAATGACCTGCGAGTCACCCACTTCAGACCAGCAAAGTGGTGATCGGCACTTCCGTCCATACAATGCTTCATAAGGTGCTGCCTTTATACTGCTATGGTAGCTGTTATTATAGGAAAATTCAACGAGTGGGAGATGTTGATCCCAATTTCCCTTAAAGTCCAGTACGCAGGCACGAAGTAAATCCTCCAAAGTTTGAATGGTCCTCTCGGACTGACCGTCGGTCTGAGGGTGGTAAGCCGTGCTTAGGTCAATACGTGTTCCCAATGCTTCTTGGACAGCTTGCCAAAGTTTGGAGGTGAAATGGCTATCCCTATCGGAGATGATCGAGATGGGGATGCCATGACGAGACACTATTTCATTTATATAAATTTGCGCAAGTCTCTCGGTGTTATAATTATTTCTAATCGGAATAAAATGTGCCGATTTGGTTAATCGATCCACGATTACCCAAATTGCATCATGTCCCCGGGATGTCTTAGGGAGGTGTGTCACGAAATCCATTGTGATTTGCTCCCACTTCCATTCAGGAATTTCCGGTTGTTGTAACATCCCCGAGGGTTTCTGGTGCTCCGCCTTAACCCTCGCACACGTCGTACACTTGCCGACGTAAGTGGCTATATCCTTTTTCATACCCGGCCACCAGTAGAACTCTTTCACATCCTTATACATCTTATCCGATCCCGGATGTATGGAATATTTTGATTTATGTGCTTCGTCCATGATCAATTCACGAAGGTCATGGAGGGTCGGAATCCAAATCCGATTTTTGAAATAGAGAATTTCGTCCACACGCTGTTCGAAATTCTTCTCGTTACAGAAAAGTCCTTCTTTTTCCAATTGGTCCCCTTTCAACGCCTCGCGTTGAGCGACTCGAATCAAATCCGAAAGGTTCGACTGGACTATCATTCCCAACGCTCGCACGCGTAATGGCTTAACTCGATCTTTCCTACTCAAGGCATCGGCTACAACGTTAGCCTTGCCGGGGTGATAACGGATGTCACAGTCATAGTCGCTTAATAATTCGACCCATCTTCGTTGTCTCATATTCAGTTCTTTCTGATCGAATATGTGTTGCAAACTTTTATGATCAGTGAAGATGGTGCACTTTGTACCGTAGAGATAGTGCCTCCAGATTTTAAGTGCGAAGATGACCGCTCCCAGTTCCAGGTCATGAGTAGTGTAATTTTTCTCGTGAACTTATAATTGTCGAGAAGCATAGGCTATAACCTTACTATTTTGCATCAATACGCATCCTAACCCTCTCCGAGATGCGTCACAATACACGACAAAACCATCGTCTCCGTCGGGGAGACTTAAGATTGGCGCTTGGCACAATCTTTGTTTTAGCGTTTGAAACGCCGTTTCCTGCTCTTCACCTCATTCATACTTCCGATCCTTTTGAGTCAGGAGGGTTAAAGGTTGGGCGATGCTGGAAAAGTTCTCTATAAATCGACGATAGTATCCAGCTAAGCCTAAGAATTGGCGGATTTCCTTTGGAGATTTAGGCGCTTGCCAATTCTTAATTGCTTCAACCTTACTCGGATCGACGTGTATTCCTTGGTGGTTTATAACGTGACCGAGGAATTGCACCTCTTGTAACCAGAAGTTACACTTGGAGAATTTTGCAAATAACTTCTCCTGATCCAGGAGCTCTAAAACTAACTTTAAGTGTTGCTCGTGCTCTTCTTTACTCTTCGAGTATATCAAAATATCGTCAATAAATACAATGACGAATTTGTCGAGATAGGGTTTACAGACTCGATTCATGAGATCCATGAATACTGCTGGCGCATTTGTTAGCCCAAAAGGCATAACTAAGAACTCGTAATGGCCGTAGCGAGTCCGGAATGCAGTTTTTGGGATATCCTCCTCCTGAATTCTAACCTGATGGTATCCCGATCTAAGATCTATTTTTGAAAAGTAGCTCGCACCTTGTAGTTGGTCGAACAGATCATCGATTCGGGGGAGAGGATACCTATTTTTGATTGTCAACTTGTTCAATTCCCTGTAATCAATGCACATTCTAAGGCTCCCGTCCTTCTTTTTCACGAATAAAACAGGTGCACCCCACGGGGAATAACTGGGACGTATAAATCCTTTATCCAACAATTCCTGCAACTGGTTGGATAATTCTTGCATCTCGGATGGTGCAAGTCGGTAGGGCGCCTTAGCAACAGGGCCAGCTTGTGGTAACAGATCGATTCTGAATTCGACCTGTCGGGTTGGTGGTAATCCAGGAAGTTCCTCTGGAAAAACTTGTGGAAATTCGCGTACCACGGGAATATCGTCCACCCGTTTTTCCTCAGAATCAGCGGCCGTCAAGCTCGCTAGATACGCCACACATCCCTGACGTATATATTTTAACACCTTGAGGTGGGATACAAATGGTATCATGGTGCCGGATTTTTCTCCATGCACTAATACCTCCTCGTCATCCGACACCCGGATCTTGACGGTTTTCTTTTCACAGTTTATTTCTACCCTGTTACGTGCCAACCAATCCATTCCCACTATCACGTCAAAACTACCCAATTCTACCGGTAACAAGTCAATCAGAAAGGATTGTTCGTTCAGAATAAAAGGGCAATTCCGAACTATCCGATTAACTATCATGGTTTTACCGTTAGCGACTTCTACGGTGTAAGGTTCTATGGTTTCACCAATAGGAAGGTTTGCTATGGAAAGGAATCTAACGGAGACAAAACTTCTATCGGCGCCTGTATCAAATAATACAGAAGCGTAATGATCAGAGACGAGGAAGGTACCTGTCACTACGCTGGGGTCCTGGCGCGCCTCGTTCGCTCCCATCACGAATGCTCGGCCTCGCGCCGGATTGGACGACGATGCCTGACCCGTGAGTTGTCTCCCGTTTCCTCCCTGGTTCAGTTTCGGGCAGTTCCTTTTGAAGTGATCCGTGCTGCTGCATTCGTAGCAAGCACGGCTAGTGGTCACCATCTGGTTTCCTTGCGGGTTCTGCTGTTGGGTTGGTTGAGTTCTAAATGGTTGCGCACGAATAGGTTGCGGTTGTCGGTTCAGGTTGTTCTGATTTGTCTTACAATTTGGTGCGTAGTGTCCAATCCTGCCACACCGGTGGCACACCACCTCTTTGCACACGCCACCATGGTGGTAACCACATTTCCCGCACTTAGGAAACGTTCCTTTCTGCGGTTCTTGCCTTCCGCCCGAACTAGTCATGGCATAGCTCTGGGCAGCGGGCCTAGCTCGTTTGCTTTGCTGCTTTTCCTGGATTCTATGATCATGTGTACCCCGATTTCCCCCAGCGGATTCTCCTGTCACCTTTAGTGATCCGCTCCGCAAGAAATCATATGTGACAATGCCAGCCTGTGTCACTGCACTTTCATACGTCTGGTGTCCCCCCGCGTTAACTATACTCCTCACTACTGGAGTAAGTCCCCAAATATAACGTTCCACCCTCTTCGTCTCTGGGGTGACCAACCACGGTACCTATCGTGACAGTTCATTAAACCGGTTGGTATAACCCAAGTGGTCCGCCCCCTTCATCTCCAGATTCCACAACTCATTTTCCAGTTTCTGCAATTCATTCTTTGGGCAGAAATGTTCCAACACAAGAGCCTTAAGCTCCGTCCAGGTCATGTGGTTTGTCGCCGCCTGACCTCGAGTCTGTACTATGGTGTTCCACCATGTCAAGGCATGGTCGGTGAATGTACAGGTGGCGTACTTAACGACACAATCCTCGGGACAGTTGCTGATATTCACCACTGATTCTATTTTCTCTATCCATTTAACTAACCCATTCGGTCCTTCAGACCCGCTAAACTCTAATGGCTTGCACAACATAAAATCCTTAATCGAACATCCCCTGGATGCACGAATTGGTTCAGTACGGTTTGTCTCTACCGTAGGTATAGGGCCATTGCTGTCAGTAACGACCACCCTAGGCGGTGCGTCATTACTCGGAATAGTGTTATCATTCCTTGGAGGATTAGCATTTTGTTCCCCGTCATTATTTATGGGCGTTTGATTGCTCGGAGGGGTTGGATTGGTCGAGTTATTAATACTGGCGGCGATGCGCGATACTATATCCGGTATCGCCGCCTCCAACTGTTGAGCAATCAAACGGCTCACATCTACTTCCGATATTTTCGCTGATCGTTTCGGTGCCATTCTACACAACATCAAGAAATACATATAATCAATACCATCTCAAATTAGAAAACACAATACATATTTCATTCATTAGTAAACATTGATACATATTACACAAACATTAGTTTACATACTTTCCAGTCAACATTACACAACTAAGTTTTAATACAAGGGCCCTATGTCGGTATCATCTCGACATAACCCGTAAAAGGGTCAGTGCTTGAATGATACCCAAAAGTATCTATAAAGATATGCCCCAAAAGAGACCCAACCTAGGGGCCAGTGGTTGTATCATAACTAAACAAGATTCACTCCGTGTTAGTATCACCACTAACTACTTATACATAGTATCAAAAAAATGGTCCCTGACTATCCCCATCCAAACATAACTACTAAACACGGTGGTATGCCCACCACATCATCACTGCCACCAACGCCACCACTACTGCCATTACCCCCCAGAGCCACGCCTCTAACCGCTGAACCATCAATAGGGAGTACGAGAACTCCCTTGTCAACCGGTCGATTGCATACTGGCAATCCAGTATGCGGTCACCAAGGTACACCCGTCTCTGTACCCCCACGGTCAGGGCGGCTGAGTGCTCATTTACTTGCTCTGTGAGCACTCGTAGCCAGGCTGCCGCATCCCGCTCCTGTCTAGGAAGGCCCCAGACAGGTAGAGCCATCGGCTCGGGCTGAGATGAGGACTCTCCCCGACGAGTAGCAGGTCGGGGTGGGGGAGAGGTCGGTGGGACACGCGGAATGCTGATCCGCGCCGTAAGGCGGGGACCAAATCCCGGAGGGACAGAGGTGACCTGCGGTGCGAGTGGAGTAGGGGATCTGACGATCCGGGCCGGGGAGGACTGGCTCGAGCTCCTGTGACTCGCCTCGCTAGGCTCGGAGTCGGATGACACGTGTAAGCTCCCGGAGTTTCCGGGGCTAACCTCCTCCGGATCCTCCTCTACTGATAAGCTATGCGGGCTTGACATTTTTACCTGCACACAAGTTAACAAGCATATAGTTCTTTCCATAGTGTAATTCATAATCAAATTAATGCATACTTATTTATACAACTTTACCACATAATAATATTATCATATATTTACACATATGTTGCCAATTTTACCTATTTAAAGTTCCTCGTGACTTCCCCTGAATTCTCCCGTGCAGACAAGTCTGTTATTATGTTCCGGACCATAATAACTCACTTGTCCATCCAAGTTCATCCAGATCCCGTCACAATAAATTATTAGTTGATATTCAGATCCTATAATACTTGAGCTACTGGTTATATTTTAGGTATCTCTTTCAGACATCCTAATTCTTTATAACCAATGGCTCTGATACCAAGTTCTGTAATACTCCGTAACCGCAGCGGAAACGTACACGGGATGCAACAGTCACATCTGATATCAACAGCATTGCTTATAAAGAAAATACCACTACATTAATTTATATCATATTACATTGTTGCTAGTTTCGTTACTGTCTAGGTGTTACACACAAATTTTACTGATAAGACATTTATATATTCATTACAAAATATAGATCAGCAAGCTTCCAACAAGTAGCACAGATCATTAAGCACATATCAATCATTCCAACTTGGGCATACCTAGAAAACATGTAAAGAAAACGGGTCAACTACGAATAGTTGGTGAGTTTCACTAATTTAAATAAACACTGATAGATCATTTTAATAATAATTTATTAAACAATGTAATTATGCAGGGAACTATGTTTCCCCAAAACATTTATAACCTCTTGGAACTAAGTTACCCCAGAACAATAATAACCGCTGGGAACTATGTTACCCCAGAACAATAGTAACCTCTGGGAACTATGTTACCCCAGAACAATAACCACCTCTGGGAACTATGTTACCCCAGAACAATAATAACCTCTGGGAACTATGTTACCCCAGAACAATAATAACCTCTGGGAACTATGTTACCCCAGAACAATAACCACCTCTGGGAACTATGTTACCCCAGAACAATAATAACCTCTGGGAACTATGTTACCCCAGAACAATAATACTAACCTCTGGGAACTATGTTACCCCAGAACAATCCCACACGATAAACAATTTATATATTCTATGCATCAAACCATATATATATAAATATACAAGTGTTTCCATACGATCGGTATGTACTTAAATATTTTAACAAAGACATGTTTTCCGCCCCGGGAAAATATTTAAAACAGTTCAGTAAAAGGGGCTCGTGAAAACTCACCTTTCTGTGAGTCGGGACGTGATACAATGAACTGCTATAAGCCTGGATCTGTAATATAATATCTAATCGTTACTATATAATTCCCATAAATTAAATCCGTGTTAATCGGTACATCTGGGGACATTGTTAACCCAGTACTGTACTCGATCCGGGGACAATGTTAACCCCGTGACACTCCTAAGGACTCAGATTGTGCCATTACTTAGAGTCGGACGGTCAAAATTATCATTTTTATGTTTTCCTTGATTTGCGTGCCTAGCACGGTAATCCGTTTTTAGTTTAAAAAATGAGTTTATTCACACCCGACCCAAAAATGGTGTTTGACTGTTACTTTAGTTAAAGTGATGAAATTAGAGCTCGGTTTGGACACCCCGTTTGGCCGCGGGGCCCGTTTCCGTCATTTAGGTGCCGGAAACAGTAAAATCGGGTAAAATTACCCAAATCATCCGAATTATTTTCGGATGATTTACTTTTATTTAATTTACTTAGTATTATGAAAATGGTCAATTTTTAGGTTTTTATATACCAGTCAGCTCGCTTATGCGAGTTTTGCCGGTTTACACGCTTTAAGCTTAAAAAATTTGTTTTTATGTTCTTTTTAGCACAAATAATTACCCGTTTAGTCTCGGGTCTTGAAATTTTGCACAAAACTTATTTTGACAGTAAGAAATTTTATAAAAATTTTCCAGTTTTATTTTCTTATATTTACATTTATTTATCTATTTTTAAATCTTATTAAAACACTAAATATGTCAAAAATACCAAAAGACTTTAGAAAAATCCCAAATTTTTCTGGGATGATCCATGCCATCCTCATAACTCCCTGGAATTTTTCCAGAACCCAAAACCTATTTTTCTAGCCATTTTCACAAAAACCGAGCTAGAAAGCTCTAGAACTCGTTTTACCGAAAAGCCCCCTTAGACTTCTCCAACTGAGCTCAAATTTTGTGTGTTACTTTTATATGTTATAAAAACCTTATCCTAAATTTTCCAGAATTTTTCATCAAGTTTAGCTATTTTTCACCATTTTTGACCAAAACCGAGCATTAAATTCACCAAATATTCATCTTTTATCCAAAAATTACCAAAAATTCACAGATCTCATATTTTCATGTGTAGATCATCTCTGTGAAATTTCGTGACCCGACTCTAAGCACGCTACAATCTGTCCAAAATCACTAACTCACACGAAAACCGAACTATCTTGTGTTTTCTAGCGTTAGATCGCAAAGATCTTGGTTTCTAGCCTTTGCTAGCCACTAGATACAACACTTACAAGCACAATAACACTATACCAAGCAAGCTACACCAACAATCAAACCATTTCATTCATAGTGTCGGTTTTGATATAAAAACAAAGGTTTTAACCGTAAAAATCCGTTCTCGACTCTTTTTACTCATTTCTTGGACCAAGATCCCTTGTATAACATGTATACATCTCTTGATCATGCAAGAGTCGGTTTCATCTCGGGTTTTCACCCATCTTTCACTTGGAAACTCATTTTAACAAGATTTTAACCGTAAAATTTCGTTCTAAACTCTTTTAACTACTTTCTTGGATCAAGATCCCGTGTATAACTTGTATACATCACTTGATCGTGCAAGGATCGGTTCCATCTCGGGTTTTCACCCATATTTCACTTGGAACCCCTTGTTCTTGCAAAACAACTCAAATACATGAAATCAATACTATGATTTAACCAATTAAACCATGTTTTTACCTTACAAACTTGATAGAAATCAAGGGTTGTGGATGGATGATGAAGGAATTGAGAGAGTTTTGTGTGAGATGTGTGGTAAAAAAAAGAAAATGAAATGAATAATAAAAACAAAAGGACCGATCGGTCCATTAAGATGGATGGGGGTGGGCCCCACACATCAATTCTAGGCCACACATTCGGATTACGCAATCCGGATAATGTTGTGGATAATCTGGCTCAGTTCGTTTCTCGTTTAAACTCGTAATTCGGCTTAAAACGAGCATAAAATGGTCGTTTTTCGGGTTAAAATAAAATTTACATAAAACCGACTTAAAAACTTTAAAAACTTAAGCCATGACATTAAAACATCATATTATTAATAATTACGCATCTTTTTCGGTTTGATCGATCGTCTCTTGCTTGGTTTGATGTTAAAGGTTTCGTTTATCGTACCGACGTACTAATAAATCGAAATCCTTTTTTTGTGCTATAATTCACTTATCCCGAAGCATTAATACTTCGCAAACATCACTAACCATTATATACTTTGTCTATAATGTAATTCCCGATTCGTTCGGGTTTCAATGATCGTTCATTGGTTAATTGTAATTCCAATACGATTCACTATATAATCGAGTATGATTCGTACTATGAATCATATATACTCGTATATACGTACTATAACTCATATAATCAATATTAAATGACACGTAATTAGTATATACCGGCTAGGGTATACCTGGATTTGCTGGAATCGTTACATTGTATATGTGTTTGATCCCTTGTTTATCACTTGTTCTAATCAATATCTTAGATCTAATCCAGATCTATATGTTAATACTAATTATATGGATCTAACTCTTTAATACCTTAGCTCGATTGTTATTAGTATGTATATGTTATCAATATAATGTGAAGCTTGAGAGAGAGAGAGAATTCTTTAAAACCTTCTGAATAATATTAATTCTCTCAAAACTTTTTTTTCAAGTGAACAGTGGTTCACTATTTATAAAAGACGATCTGGTTTGCTAACATCCCCTAGCGAACCAGCATCCCCTTCGTTAAATAACTTAACTTAACGAACCACCCCCTGATTCGTTAACATCCACTAACGAATCAGGAGGGAATACATTATAAAGTCCTAGTTCGCTAACATCTCTAGCGAACTAGACTTAACCTTAACGAACTAGTCTTAGTTCGCTAACATTCCTAGCGAACTAGACTAAACATAACGAATTAGATAAATAACATTAAAATATTACATTAAAATAATCAAATAAACATTAATGATAATTACAAAGACTCGAGACGCAAAACCGTGCACTAACAGACACCCCCTCGTCTTGAGCTCTTTGTCTTTAACTTATTTGAAACGCTTTGTCTGCCAATCTCTGCAACTATGAATCCCATGTTCATGGCATACACGAACAACACGTTGGAATTGCATAGCCAGGTCGTAATCTTCTTGGCGTTCAAACAAAATCTGCTTCCTGTGTAGCACGTCATTGTTCGTCTCTGATAAATTAACCAACCACATCGGATCGATTATCTTGATGAGCTCAGTCTGTAGTCCTCGACCACGAATAATAACTGCCTCGCTAGTACGATTGTCATAGTACCAACGGTTGAAAGACAGATAAATATCTTGCGGCGTTGTCTTCACAGTAACTCTTTTCATTATCTTTGGTGGCTTCACTTTCAAAACAAGTTTCTTCCAGCCGGTCCTTGGATCAATCTCATCAGTACTTTTACGTCTTGGGACCTGGGGCTTGAAGAATTTGAATCCATGATTGACCTCGAACAGTAAGTGTTGATGAAACCACTCAGCAGTTCGGTTGCCCCCACGATTGATAAATGGACGTCTATCGAGGGTGCGTACATCCCAACGCGGTAGTGTTAGAACATCCATTATCCTCTCGTAATATTGCACACCTTTTTCCCATTTAACAATACATACCTTAAGTTCTGAATCATAGAGCCAGGAGACAATATCACCATGTACCTTAGAAACAGTCTTGAAGGTAGTCATCTGATTTGCCTTAATCCAAGCAGCAGCGGTATCCTTTCTTTCTTTATCTACATATCGAAAAGCACTGATAATCTTTCCCACTTTCTGGCGGTTGAACCATCTTTCAATGTCATCATCAGTCACTTCTTTGAGTGAAGGAACCGTTCGCTGCACAATCTTCTCCAAATCATCCTCAGTTTCTTTAATTACGTCTTCATGAAATACCGGAGCACCTTGATCAACATTTGCGTGTTGATACAAGTCCGGGTTCTCTTCAGCGGTCACATCCTCCATTTCAATTTCCTCGTTCTCATAAATAAAATCCGAATCCATAAATAACGGATCATCTTCCATTTCGTTCTCATTGATCACTTCGACATCGGGCTCAGTCTCTAATGCAGTCAGCTGATCGTCATTTAGCCCAAGTAGAATCGAGATCTGCTCCCTTGTCAAAGATCTAACCACAAACTCACCAATCTGTATCTCATCTTTGTTCACCATACTTCTAACTATCCCCAATTCGTCAATAAATATCACCGTGTTAGCCTCAATCATTCATATCGGCTTGGCAGCTGTTGGATCTTGAAATGAAATTATCTGCTTGTTTGAATCATCAGCGCCACTCACACCAGCACCAGAGGATGAACCATGCGATTGTTTAGGCTCACCTCCTGCATCAGACTCGTCAGGATCATCATCATTATTTTTGAGTTTCTTGAGGGCATCTTCTTTACAAGTTAATTGTAAAATTAACTCATCTTGTTCTTTTAATTTCACCCTCTGAGACTCAACAATCGCACGCAACGACTTGGTCTCCTTCTGACCGAACGAAATGTAACTCATCATTTTTCTTTGATTCTCCATGAGTCGTTCTTGATTGAGTCGGTCAGCTGCCATTTAATTTTCATTTAAGTGTAACAGATTAAGCAGCATTTCCGTTTGACGTCCAGGTGACAAATTGTATACAGAAGGATGAACTGGTTGAATAGGTCCCTGAGGCCGAGTGATTCTCATGAAAGAGACATCACTAGGCAGGGGCGGAGGAAAAGTAGTTGTTGGCAGAGGAGGAGGTCCCATTGTAGTGGTGGAAGAAACAGTTGACAGCACAGCAGGAGGCCTCGGCATCTCGGTCAACGCCGTTTGAGGAATCAAGCCGAGCCTCTCATGTGACACCATCGTCGTTGTCAAGGTGAGCATCGGAGTGCTCGTAGTTAGCGGCACTGCCGAGCTTGAGTAGTTGATTGACGAGGTGGTGGTGCACCAATAATTACACCAGCCCCAGAGGACACACGGGGCTTCTTTGGTGGCTCACCAGTAGCTACAGCCTTACCTTTTCGTTTTCTATCTTGCTGAGCTTTCATGGTGGCAGCTAGAGCAGCATCAACTGCATCTTGTTGTTCTTTCAGAGCTCGCTCACCAGCTCCATCATCACCACCACCATCGTTACCATCATCGTTGTTCCCATCTTCTCCCCCTTCACGCTCGGAATCCGAGTCATCATGGATCCAGCCCTCATTAGGAGGACATACATAATCTGGATTGATTATATGACCAATCATCCTTTTGTCTTGTGGCTTATCCTTTCGATAAATCAACATCCGATGCACCGTTTCAGCTTTCATATGTTCCATATCAAGAACATCGTTCACCAACGATCGGTCAATCACCAAATCCGGTATCAAATCTTGAATAATTAATTGTAGAAAGCGTGGATACATTAAGAACTTCTTTGTCGGTAGAGTTTGCTGAACTTGCTCTTTTAAATGATCAAAGATGAGTTCTGAATAGTTAAACGGCTTGTTCAGGATTAAAGCAACAAATGCTGATTGTAAGCTCAGTCTACATTCATCGAAACCACCATGACGTCCACTCAAGCAATGAAGCAAGACATGCAGCAAATACTTGTAAGGTGGACACAACCCATTCTTGTTCAACATTGATCGACGAATATCACCCCCATAATTTAATCTTGTGAATAAACCCCGAACCAGCGTCCTGTCAAATTCACTCGGGTAATCATCACTATCGTCAAACTGAAGTACCCGACGAATGACCTCAACATCAATCGTGATCGGAAGCTGATTAATTGTAGCTTGAACCCAATTACTTTCCTCAACATATATCGCCGTGTTCCAGAACTGCCTGATTATACTAAGATACACCTTAGGTTTAGCAGTGATTGCATAATGTATCTTCGAACGGCGTAAGAAATTCAACATAGCTCCGAACGTCCTTAAATCAGCCACGTCGTGATCAACATAAGCACAGATATTGTGCTTCTTATCAAATGGTAATAAAACCATTTCAGCCTGTTGAGCTTGTTGTGGTGGTTGTCCTTGTGGTTGTTCTTGACGAGGTTGTTCCTGTGGTTGTTCTTGTTCAGCCATGATTTACAGTATAACTAAAACGTATATGAGAATAGATATCACCATATATATTCAAAAGATAGATGTATTTAATCTAGTTACGCGTATTATTCGATTTAAATCCTTTAATTAAATTAATTGAATATTCAATGTAGTTAATTTTTATTTTTTTTAATGTCATTCGTTAACAATCACACTGATTCGTTATACAAAGATAACGAATCAGGCGATTCGCTATCAAGTAAATAACTTAACGAACTGGACCTAGCGAATCACTAAATAAGTTAACGAACCAAACTCTAGTTCATTATATTTTAAGCGAATCACACTCTGATTTGTGTGACGTCTCATTCGCTAAGCTAGTTCATGTAAGACCTTAACGAATTGGACACGAAACAGTTCCAATTCGCTAAGACTAACGAATGGTCAAAATTAAGACTTTTTCTTTGACTTCCCAAAGTCAAGGTCAAAATTAACAAGAACAATAATAGTCAACATTTTAAACCCAGATTCAATTAGACCATAACTGTCGTCGAATCAACAAGATAATCAGCTCGTTGAGCTCGGAAACTAACTAGTGAATGTAGGTGAATAAGATTGAGACTCATTACCTATATGTACTAAGGATTAACGAACCAACAGTAACCATCAAGAACACACAACAATAATTAACCCAGCAAACAACAATCAAAAGCTGATTAGAGTCCACCAAGGGTATCGGAAAGTTATTCCGATCAAAATGATATCAAAATCAGACAAGTAAAAACACAAATTATACACAAACGAATTCCAAAAGTTCAAAACCCTTAAACCTCTGAAATATCATAATTTAACTGTCAATACATGACTATTGTTGACGAAATTGATATCGCCTAGATCAGTTATACCTTAGAAACTCAAATTGATCTTTGAAATGATCAAACTTAAAGATCGAAAATATCAAAGAGAATTTGAACAGTTTCTGAAAGATGAAAAAAGAAGACGAACAGTGGAATCCTATTCGTTATCTTGTCTTATATAGCGATACACGAAACCCTAGGCACAACTTGCACGAATCAGACGATTCGTATAACTTAAAGTTAGCAAATTAGCCCATTCGCTAACTCAATTCGTTCCTTATGTTAGCAAATCACAATGTGATTCGTTAAAATTAAAGATAGCGAATCAAGACACGATTCGTGTCATGATTTGTTAAATATGTATAACGAAGGGATGATTCGTTACAGAGTGCGGAAGCGAATTAGGTTAGCGAACCAGAAGCTAGTTCGCTAAAGAATCATCCAGTTCGTTAACCATGCATAACGAATTGGATTTTAACGAATTAAACCCTTTTATTTAAGTTTTAAATTCAATAAATAAATGAATAAATTAATGAAATAAATCAATAAATTAAATTAACGAGAAACCTTTATATCCCGACAACCTAATATGATAAAATTGTTTCAGATTACCGAAACTTAACTTAAAAATTATAAAAAAAAATTTAGTATAAAGAAAATGAAAATATTTTTGGTATTTTGTAACAATTAAAGAATTAAAGAATGTATTTACAGAAGAATATCCGAACAATTAAAAAATAGACAATCTTTTTGTATTTTTTTTAAAGATTTTATCCAAAGCAGTACATATTTTTGTAATTTTGTCGAATTTGAGCAGAGAATCATAATGACCAAATTGCCCTTCCATCACAGTTTTATATTTCAGCGATATTATGACTGACGATAAGTCGGTCATTGGTATTGTTGTCCACATAAATCTAATAACACACATTCAAGTATTTTTGTTATATGATTAAATAGTTCAATTAGAGCACAGAATGTCAGAAACTATCAGCCTCTAATCTCGGTTCAAGCTTAATTTGATTTTTGCTAAATCACCCCAACTTGACTTAAACCATTATATTGTTGATCAAAAATTTGATACCAATTGTGAAATTTTTGAGCAATGCATCAAGTTTCCTTTACCGTGAGTGAGTATGCACGAGTCCATCTGTAGGCTTACATACATTGTATCCCCTGAGGTCCGTTTCTTAATGATATTAAGACGCACACAAGGGAGGAACAATTGTATGACTAACAGCGGATTTTGATCAAGTCAGTAATGTAAATTGTACGAGGTACAACGGTGATCAAGTTTAGTGACTTTGGGTTTGCTCTAGAAAGCGAGTGAAATATTCATGCATATGAATACCCAGATGGTTAAGCCGCATAAAGACTCACAGTGTCCAGAATCTTAACGCTTGTTATTTGCTTTATTTGATTTTTGGGTGATCAACAAATATAAGGCTTGAGTATGACTGGTTATTACATTTCTGCCATCCTCACCAAGACTTTTGCTAGAGACTAACACCCCTTTCAATTTGGCGTTTCTTTATGTTTATATCACATACTTTACTCTACTGGGTTGTTTTAAGACCTACCAATGCACCAATGCAATTAAGCACGCAGTCTTTTAAGCTTACTTTTTACTGAATTTGGGGTCAAAATAATCAATGTACTATCATGTTTCCTTTTTGCTTCAAAAACTCAAAATTTTGAGGAACATAAAAAAACTAAATAAAGATAAATTTAATCGCCCCAGTTAACTTAAGTTAATAAATAAATGGCTAACCTTCAATTCACAAGTGAATCATAGGACCAAGACATGCAAGCATGCTTTACAAACTTAAATAACCGACATAATTTTCAGCGAGAAAATAATCTAAAACTCTTTTTGGTTTTTCTCTGTACAAACTTTAAAAACACAATATTTTTGTCTTTTTCAAATTTCCTATAAACAAAATAAACTTCACAATCTTTTTGGATTTTCGGATTTTTCTGTACAAAAACATAGTTTCACATTATTTTTGGTTTTTCAAAATTTAAAATGTTTTTGATTTTTCTAAATTTTAAAGGAAAAACTTAAAGAACAGAAATCACAATATTTTTGGAATTTTTCCTTAATTTTTAATGTTTTTGGATTTTATCTATATAAACGAAAACACATTCTTTTTGTATTTTCTAGATTTCTCCCCCTAAAATCTAAACATAAAATAAAACTAAATCTATAAAAGCAATTAAAAAAAAAATAATTATCCTAATTTTAGGATCTCAGCAAGGGTCTTCAATCCATTTAAACCAAGCAAAAAAGTAAAACGTGTTTTATCGAACGCTTTGGTAAATAGATCGGCTTTTTGAAAATCTGTGTGCACTTTCTCAAGATCAATTAATTTATTTTAATAACAATCCCATATAAAATGATATCGAATCTCGATATGTTTCGTTTTAGAATGTTGTACGGGATTCTTGGTGATACTAATCGTAGCAGAATTATCAATCAAGATGGGAGTAGTAAGAAACTTCAAACCGTAGTCGCGAAGATGTTGTTGTATCCACAAAACCTGGGAACAGCAACTCGAGGCTGCAACATATTCAGCTTCGGCGGTTGAAGTAGAGACCGTTGTCTGCTTCTTACACTGCCAGGAAACAAGCCAGTTTCCTAAGAATTGACATCCTGCAGTCGTTGATTTGAAGTTGATCTTGCATCCTCCATAATCTGAGTCTGAATAGGATGTAAAATCGAAAGAATTATCTTTGGGGTACCATAACCCGAAGTCAGGATTTCCCCGTAGATATTGCAAAATACGCTTGACCGCTGCCAGGTGAGTCACTCGGGGACTAGCTTGGTACCTAGCACACACACAAACAGCAAACATTATGTCGGGTCGAGAAGCAGTTAAATACATTAGAGAACCAATCATAGCACGATAAAGGGTCGGATCAACGGTATCCTCCAATTCATCCGGTGATAAATTGTGACCCACTGGAAGAGGAGTTGAAGGGATTTTTCCGGCAGATATCTTGAATCGGCTCAAGACGTCGTTCACATATTTAGTCTGATGAATGAAGATTCCCTTATCAGACTGATGAACCTGCAGCCCTAAAAAGAAATTCATCTCACCCATCGAGCTCATTTCGAATTTTGTTTGCATGGACTTCTCGAACTCCTTACATAAAGTGTCGTTTGTAGACCCAAATATAATATCATCAACATAAATCTGGACTAGAAGAAGATCATCACCAACAGTTTTATGAAATAAAGTGCAGTCAACAGTTCCTCGTTTGAAGCCATTATCAGTCAGATGGTCGGCGAGTGTGCCATACCAAGCTCTCGGGGCTTGATGTAGACTATACAGGGCCTTGTTTAAACGGTAAACACGGTCAGGATAATCAGGATCTTCAAAACCAGGTGGTTGTTGAACAAACACTTCCTCATGTAGTTCACCATTGAGAAAAGCACTTTTAACATCCATTTGATAAACCTTGATATTCTTGTAAGCAGCATAAGCCAGGAAGATTCGAATCGACTCTAATCTTGCAACTGGAGCATATACCTCAGTATAATCAATACCCTCTTGCTGATGAAAGCCTTGCACCACTAGACGTGCTTTGTTTCTGACAATCACCCCTCGATCGTCCTTTTTACATTTAAATACCCACTTAGTCGGAATAGCTTTCTTGACCCTAGCAGGCTTGTCTATTAAATCCCAAACACCCAATCGTGCAAATTGCTGTAGTTCCTCTTGCATAGCTTCTACCCAAGAAGGATCTTCAAGTGCCTTACGAGTTGTCGTTGGCTCAACTTGAGATAGAAAGCAATTGAATTTAGCAATATTCACAATTCCCGAAGAATGTAAATTAGTGTAAGCACACAATACGTTATTGTCGCTTGACGAAGCAACTTGATGACGTGTACGGACGCCCACATCAAGTTCTCCAATTATATTTTCCTGTGGATGATATCCATGAATCCGAAGAGTAGGATTTTCAGGAACAGCAACATTATCAAATACATTAGTGTAATGTTCACCCAACTCGGGAGATGAAGCATTATCACTATCAAGATCAATAACTTGAATCTCAGCTTGATCATCATCGGAAGAGGTAGAAGCACTATCAATAGCAACTGGAGGAGCAACTTAAGATTCTTCAGTCGTAGCATCGGGTTGAACTTCATCTGCATTAGAATTTGAAGAGCTTGGAATGTTCAAGTGTTCTTCAA
This sequence comes from Bidens hawaiensis, assembly GCF_021521415.1. Classification (NCBI taxonomy): domain Eukaryota; kingdom Viridiplantae; phylum Streptophyta; class Magnoliopsida; order Asterales; family Asteraceae; genus Bidens; species Bidens hawaiensis. The sequence continues at coordinate 576,499 of NW_027491587.1, forward strand.
AATATGCTCTAACCAGATCTTCATCAATGTGTTCAGTCGAAGGAGTAAAAGAATTAAATAAACCATCGTAATCAAACATCCAGTCTGGACCTTTCCCTTGAGGCGGAGTTGTGTACTTTTGACAGTCCACATGGTACCATTCTTCAACACAGCCAGATGTAAAATTAAATACTCTTTTCTTTGGAGACGCATATCCCAAGAAATATCCTTCGATAGCCTTTTCATCAAATTTACCCGAATCCCTCTTCAACATTGTACACGGACACCCAAATGGTTCCAGGTACTTTAAATTAGGTTTTCTGTTTTTCAATATTTCATAGCTTGTCTTCTTGAGTCGCTTTACTGTTAGAACCCGATTAAGTGTATAACAAGCTGTTCACTGCTTCATTCCAAAATTGAATAGGAAGCTTTGAATCAGCAAGCATTGTACGTGCAGCTTCAATCAGAGTTCTATTTTTCCTTTCAGCAACACCGTTTTGTTGTGGTACATAAGGTGCACCATATTCTCGGTGAATTCCCTTTTGAATACAAAAGAAATCCAAAATAGTGTTCTTGAATTCAGTACCATTATCACTCCGGATTCTCCTCACCTTTTGTTTGTACAGTGATTCGATCTTAGTAATAAGGTTTTGTACCAAAACAGGTGTTTGATCTTTTGAACTCATAAATAACACCCATGAATATCTTGAATAATCATCTGTCACTACAAGACAATACCAGTCTCCAGAAATACTCGCACGATTCACTGGACCAAACAAATCCATATGAAGTCGTTTAAGAGGAGTATTAATGGAATTCAATAACTTAGAAGGATGTGTCTTCTTCTTCTTCTGTTTGCCCTTCTTGCATGCAACACAGTGATCAGATAACTTAAAGTTCTTTAACGAGACACCCTCAACTAAATTATTTGCCATTAAATAATTCATCTTTCTAACATGAATGTGACCCATTCTTCGATGCCATAGAATCGAGTCTTTCTCAGTTGCTTTCGAGACAAAACATGTTTCGATCGATGTTGATATCTTAGAACTCATGTTTAAGACATAAATATCATTTGATCGTGGTGATCGCATGACAGCCATGTCCTCGGGAATAATAAAACCCGGTTTCAAGATAAGACACTCTTTGTCAGTAAATATTGTAGTGTAATTTTTATCACAAATCTGCGATACACTCAATAAGTTATGATCAACCTTGTCACAATAATTTACTTTTTCAGATGTAATATGACCATTTGAAACGTCACCCTCTTGTGTGATCATGCCTCCAGAATTCTCAGCAAACGCTACATAACCCCCTTGAATATTTCTTACGTTGGTTAATAGGTCAAGATTTCCGGTGATATGATGAGAACATCCACTATCCATGATCCATTTTTCACCAGAAATGGTCTTGGATGAACCCTACACAAAAACAAAAGTGATTAGTTCAAAAAGGCAGCCCAGGCCTCAGTCTTGGGCACCTTTTGGTTTTCTCTTTGATCATTAACTTTAACAGTTTTTAATTTTTGTTCAGCCACTTGTGAATAAGTTACAGGCTTCTTAGACTTTCGTCTTAAGTACTCTGCCTGAACAATGTTTGAATTCCTGTTTTGACATATAGGTTCAGTTGGAATAAATTTTGGTTTCACTTGACCGTGTGTCTCATTGATCTGAAACACCTTCCGAGGATTCACATCAGAGAACAAAATATGAGTATCATCAGCAAACGACACTGGTCGTTTCAGAATCTCCTTAACCACTGGAATTGGCTTAGATTTGTCCTTGATAAAAGGATGAAGATTCTGATAGTTCTGTTGACTGCAATTTCTTACAACATGACCTTGTTGACCGCATAAAAAACACGTTCGCATGTCCACATGATGATGTTTAGAAGAAATTGGAATAGATGAGACATATGATTGATGATGACTCACATTTTTAGTCATGCTCTTAGCAAACTCATCATATAGTTCAGATTTCTTCTTTAAATAAAAATCTAAATTAGAACTGTTTGAAAACTTTTTAGTGTATCTGTTCCAGTTGACTTAACAAAATTAATCTTCTTAGCTTGTTTTAAAAATTGTTTTGCTTTAGTCAATGGATCACACTGAACTGATGTTTTCGTTTGAGCATACACACGTTCAAGTTCTTGAATTTTTGAAGTTTCATTGACAAAAACACTTTCAATAAGTTCAGGTTTGATAATACTTATTGGAATGTCTTTTTCAGTGAACATTGTATCCATTCCTTTTAACTTAAAAACTCTAGCATCAGATGGCTTCGAACTAGAAGGATTAATGAAACGCATTAGATCCTCATCAGAAATTTTCGGTTTAACTGACTTCTTTGCCTTCATAGAGTTCACTTTCTTTGAATTTTCCTTTGTCGCTTGAGGTTTGTGTGAACCATACACTGCTTCCTCAAATTCGTGAGGTTCGCACAGAATATGATTAGAACTGGGAATGTTCTTATTCTTGTGTATAATCGCTGGTTCAAACACATCCTCGATAATGACCTCGTCATTGTGTTCAACAAACACTTTTTTGCTTTGGACATGAGATTTTTGAGGAGCAACTTGGGGTTTAACAATTTCAGGTTTAATCGTTTTAGGTTTTTCAAAAATCACATATTCCTTTTGAATCAAATCCTCTTCTTTTCTTGCAAAAGGATTAATTTTATAATCATTATGAAAAGGTGGTGGAATTTCAACAAAACCAATACCTTTCTTAGAATCTTTTTGTTTTCCAGAAACTTCAATAATTTCATTCAATAAAAATGAAGAATTTCGAAATTTACCCAACTTGTTCTTCAACTTAAGAACCTCATTCTCAAGCTCAGTTATCTTAGAACGATGTTTCAAGATTTCCTGAAACTTTTGGTCATTAATGGTCATTTTCACAGATAACTCGGCTTTGAGATCATGATTACTTGTCGACAATGCTTCAATCTTTTCTCGAAATTTCATTTGAGACTCAAGAGATTGTCGATAAGTGTCCTTAAGAGAAGCAATTTCTCTTATAAGATTATCATTTTGACTTTCAAAGCTTCTAACTTAGAGTTGCTAGATTCACAGTCAACACATGATGCTTTAACAAATGAAGTAGAAGAAATAGAATTACTAACCTCATTGATCTTAGACATGCAAGTAAACATTGATTCAGAAGACTTGTCGCATGAATCGTCAGAATCAGATCCAGAGTCATTATCTGAAGACATCACACTAGAAGTAGCATCTTGACAATCTTCATGTAACCCAAACATAGCTAAATTTGCTTGAACATCATTGCATAGTAGCCGTTGTGACCAATCAGTCCCGTCTGCTAGCATTGCTTGTGTTGTTGAAGAAGATGGTTTCTTTTCAGCATCACTTCCCCGTGGTGAAGAAGCATTTTGACTTTCACCACGAGGTCCAGTGTATTCTTTTCTTGATTTGTCACATTCCTTCGCGAAATGCCCGAATTCTTGACAATTATAACACTTCACCTTTAATTTGTCAAAACCCAACTTCTTGTTTAAAGCTGGAAGATCTTTTCCAGTTCTCTTCATGAATCTTTTAACTTTACGAACGATCATGGCCATATTCCATTTCAAATCCATGATCTCTAGATCATCTGGATCTATCTGATAATAATCTCATCAGTTAACTCACTTGTGGCAATTTTACTACTCACCAAGTTTTCATATGAAGACATAAATTCCGTCAGAAAAGCAAAGTTTTGCTCAGCTTCCTTCATATTCACACTAGGTGGTGTAGCAAATGGATTGGTACTAGTAGAATTTCCAGAACCACCTGAATTACCAGCAGAGTAGAAACAAACTTTTGGATCATTAAATATAGCAGATTCTTTTTCACTTGCGGCATGAGTAAGAAAAGCAGTGATAGGTGAAATCGTTGAACTCAGAGGCATACTTCCACCATAGAAAGCCGGATCTTGATTTTCTTTGGAAGATTTTTGACACTTAAGATCATATTCTCTAGCTTCGATCTTTTGTAGAAATTCAAGTGCTGTCAAATCTTCATTCAGAAAATAATCATTCTCTTTCAAAACCATGAGAAATGTTAAATAGGAACTAGGAAGCACACTCATGATAGTGTTAATTTTATCTCTTTCAGAAATTTCCATTTTCATTTTATCCATTTCAATTAAGTGACTAAATCTTGTAGTCATCTCTTCAACCGTTTCTCCTTTCAATAAGTTAAAGTTTTAAAATTGAAACTTGAGCATCACTTTCTTACTCTCAGCTGTGTTTCCCATGCTTCTCATGCGTAGATGTTGAAACAAAGATGCACATCTCTTGATACTTCCAACTTGATGAAAAATATTCTCTGGTAAAGCCATAGTCAATGTGTAGAATATGCTTTTATCTCGCTTTCTAAAGCTTTCTTCTATTCTTGTGAGTATTGAGAAACAGCTTTAGGAGTATACCCAATAGTATCATCACCAATCATTGGTGCAACATAAACCTCATCAAGACAATATGAACAATCAGGATGAACAGATCCCAAATGTGCACGAAACCGAGGTTCTCATTTGGCAAAGTCACTGAACTTCATCAATCTTGGACATTTAGAATGTGAACCTATCTCGGTATCAAGTTGCAACATTTGTTGCATCAACATATTTTGAGACGCCAATGCATACATACCAGCCATCTTTGAAAAATAACCAAGTGTAAAGTTATAGCGAACTACACTCTGTGTTTAACGAATCAATAAACAATGTTTAGCGAACTATGAACAGTTGTAGCGAACTGTGAATAGTGTAGCGAATTGAGTCTTAACGAATCAAATCTTAACGAATGAGGTGAGTGTGTTGGCGAATCAAAAGTCAACCTAGCGTGTCAACTTAACGAATCACAAATAAATTTAAAGAATCACTCAAATGGCGAAACAGATAACGCATGTGATGAAGGTTTAACGAATCACAAGTCAACTTAACGAATTGACCAAACGAATTGACCAAGTCAACTTAACGAATTGATCAAGCGAATTGACCAAGTCAACTTAACAAATTGATCAAGCGAATTAACCAAGTCAACTTAATGAATTGATCAAGCGAATTGACCAAGTCAACTTAACGAATTTATCAAGCGAATTGACCAAGTCAACTTAACGAATCAGCTACAGTTGATAGCGAATCAACACTATAGCGTATTATACTATAAAGAATCAGGTTGTTACAACCATTTGTAACAAACTTGATTCCTTTCTGCCACGTGGCAAAAAGTTGTTAGAGCACAAATCCCAAGACAAACACGTGTCAAACGAATCAGTTATCTAGTTAACGAACTAGATAACACGAATTAATTAACCCACACGAATCAGTTAGCGAACTGATTAGCGAATGGCAAGAATTGATAACGAATCAAATTAAAGACACAGCGAATCGCCTGGAACTTTATAGCGAATCGCATTCATCTTCAAATCTTCAAACATTCAAGAACAATTTTCCAGAAATATGAAGATCAAACCCAGAAACTCATCAATTCCAGATCTGTAATACACACTCAATTCTTAACCAAAACTAACAAATAACATACCAAACTCTTCGTAATCACAACACGAATTCAACTCGACTCATCTTGTAACCGATTATCACCAAACACGAACCAATTTCAACCAAAATCACTCCCCTGTTTATGGACTCAAACCAAAAACCCAATACACATCACAAATCCAATTCACAATCCAATTCCACACAAATGAACATCAATAATACTTTAACTAAATTAGATTCAATCTAATCCATCCAGAATCAATCCAAATCAACTCGAATTGATTCAAAATCAAACCAAACAGAAAATAAACACAAACACTATAACAATAACAATCAGACCAAGTGAATTGAGCCCCGAAAGCTCTGATACCACTTGTTTGATCCCTTGTTTATCACTCGTTCTAATCAATATCTTAGATCTAATCCAGATCTATATGTTAATACTAATTATATGGATCTAACTCTTTAATACCTTAGCTCGATTGTTATTAGTATGTATATATTATCAATAAGATTAATGTGAAGCTTGAGAGAGAGAGAGAATACTTTAAAACCTTCTGAATAATATTAATTCTCTCAAAACTTTTTTTTCAAGTGAACAGTGGTTCACTATTTATAGAAGACGATCTGGTTCGCTAACATCCCCTAGCGAACCAGCATCCCCTTCGTTAAATAACTTAACTTAACGAACCACCCCCTGATTCGTTAACATCCCCTAGCGAATCAGGAGGGAGTACATTATAAAGTCCTAGTTCGCTAACATCTCTAGCGAACTAGACTTAACCTTAACGAACTAGTCTTAGTTCGCTAACATTCCTAGCGAACTAGACTAAACATAACGAATTAGATAAATAACATTAAAATATTACATTAAAATAATCAAATAAACATTAATGATAATTACAAAGACTCGAGACGCAAAACCGTGCACTAATAATATGTTTATATATTATCCGTATTAGTAATTGTATAATATTAAGGATGAAGATCGAGAGAGGATTTGGACAGAGTTTCGTTAGTTAATCTCTCAAAACATAAATTAAGCGTGAACATTGTTCACTATAAATAGAAGATAGGTCTGGTTCGCTAACATCCCCTAGCGAACCAGACGTTACTTCGTTACATACATTAATAAGACGAAATACCCTCTGATTCATTAACATCCCCTAACGAATCAGAGGAGACTTAATTTAAGGTCTAGTTCGCTAAACATCCTTAGCGAACTAGCCTAATACCTTAATGAACTACAATATATAATAATTGTTTATTACATTAAACAAATGACAAATACGTTGACGATAATTACAAAGACTCAAGACGCAAAACCGTGCACTAACAGGTTTCTTGCACAAATTCTAGCTTCCCATCTCCTTCTGACCAATCTCTCCCCAGCATATTGGAGTTCTACAGCGTCTTCCATACAACATCTCGAACGGTGGCATCCCAATACTTGAATGGTAGTTGTTGTTGTAAGAGAACTCTGCCAGATGCAGATGATCGTCCCAACTCCTCTAAAGTCCATAACACAAGCACGTAGCATATCCTCAAGGGTTTGGATCGTCCTTTCAGACTGTCCATCTGTTTGAGGATGACACGCCGTACTGATGTTCAATCTTGTTCCCATAGCTTCATGGAACTTCTTCCAAAACCTCGAAGTAAAACGAGTATATCTATCAGACACGATCGATAACGGAACTCCATGCTTAGATACAACCTCTTTAATGAACAAGCTTGCTAACGTCTCTGACGAGATAGCCTCTCGTATAGGCAGAAAGTGAGCACTCTTGGTCAAACGGTCCACAACCACCTAGATGGTATCATGATGCTTAGCTGTACGAGGTAGCTTAGTTATGAAATCCATGGTGATGTGTTCCCATTTCCATTCTGGTATCTCTAAAGGTTGCATCTTCCCATAAGGCTTCTGATGCTCTTCCTGGACTTGTAAACAAGTTAAGCACCTACTGACATAATCTACCACATCATTCTTCATTCCTGGACATCAATAGTCTCTTTTCAACTCTTGGTACATCTTCGTAGCTCCTGGATGAATCGAATATCTTGACTTATGAGCTTCATATAAGATTCGACCTCTGACATCTCCATGGCTTGGAATCCACATGCGGTCAAACCTAGTCTTAACACCATGCGTGTTTTCCATCAACTCATCTTGCCGACCAAAAATCCTTTCTTTCTTTACTAGCCCTTCATCTACCAGCACTTCAGACTGCACCTTGATGATTTCTTCAAATAAGCTTGAGTTCATAATTAGCTGATATGACTTTGCTGTTGCAATGACTTCCTCATTCTTACGGATTAACGCATCGACGACCACATTAGCTTTACCAGGGTAGTACTTAATGTCGCAATCGCAATCCTTTATCAGTTCTAACCATCTTCTCTGTCTCATGTTCAGCTCTTTCTGTTCGAAGAAGTACTTTAAACTCTTATGATCTGTGTAAATGGTACACTAAGTACCATACAGGTAATGCCTCCATATCTTAAGAGCGTGCACTACTGCCGCTAGCTCTAAATAATGCATCGGGTAAGTACTCTCATGGACTTTCAACTGTCTAGACGCGTAAGCTATCACCTTTCATCGTTGCATCAACACACAACCTAACCCACGATGCGAAGCATCAGTGCAAACAACCAAATCCTCGTTACCATCGGGTAAAGCAAGGATTGGAGCTTGCGTGAGTCTCTTCTTTAACTCCTGAAAAGCTTCTTCTTGAAACTTACCCCAACTGAATACTATCGACTTTCGGGTCATGGCGGTCAACGGTGCGGCTATCTTGGAGAAACCTTCGATGAATATCCTATAGTAGCCGGCTAACCCTAGGAAGCTTTGTATATCAGTCGGATTCTGTGGAGTCTTCCAATTAGTTATTGCTTCAATCTTAGCATGGTTTACGGTAATCCCTTCAGGATTAATCACGTGACCTAGAAATTGCACTTCTCGCAACCAGAACGCGCATTTCGAAAACTTAGCATACAACTTCTCTTTCTTCAGAGTCTCCAATACTTCTCGCAGATGCTCAGCATGATCAGACTCGCTTTTGGAATAAATAAATATATCATCGATGAAGACAATAACCGACTTATCCAACATTGGCCGACACACCCTATTCATCATATCCATAAATGCTGCGGGAGCATTCGTTAGACCGAATGACATTACGAGGAACTCGTAGTGTCCATACCGCGTCCGAAACGCTGTTTTAGGGATGTCTGCCTCTTTCACTTTCAACTGATGATAGCCTGATCTGAGATCTATTCGTGAGAACCAACTTGACCCTTGTAGTTGGTCAAACAGATCGTCAATCCTTGGCAAAGGATATCTATTCTTTACCGTAAGCTTGTTCAACTCGCGATAGTCTATGCACATTCTCATACTTCCATATTTCTTCTTCACGAACAACACTGGCGCGCCCCAAGGAGAAACACTTGGTCTTATGAAACCTTTGTCGAGGAGTTCTTGTAGTTGGGACATCAATTCTTTCATCTCAGACGGCACTAGACGGTAAGGCTCTTTCGCGACGGGCTGGGCTCCTGGTACTAAGTCTATCTGGAATTCTATCTCTCGCTCCGGTGGCAACCCCGGAAGATCCTCAGAAAATACTTCTGGGTAATCACGAACTATAGGAACATCTTTCTTTTTGTCTCGGCCGTAGCGTTGACAACATACGCCAGGTAGGCACCACACCCTCATCTTAATAACCCTTCGGCTTTTATCATCGAAATGACGCTAAGCCCTGAACTTTCCTTATCACCATAAACCGTCACCGCACTTCCATCCAAGGACTTTAGCTTTATTATCCTACTCTTACATACTATTTGGGCTTCATACTCGGATAACCAATCCATTCCCAAAACTACATCGAACCCTCCTAAAGTCATGACAAACAAGGTAACAGGGAACTCATGTCCTTTTAATTCTATCTTACAGTCCTTAGCCATTTTCGTTACTTTCACCGAGGTCTCACTAGCGGTTTCTACTATGAAGGTTTCAGACACCCAACAACGTTTCATTTTAGCTAGTTTACTAAATGTCGTAGTTACAAAACTTCTATTCGCACCCGAATCAAATAATACTGAAGCAGAAATACCGTTTACTAGGAACGTACCAGTCACAACATCAGGAACCTGTCTAGCTTGTTCCTGGGTCAGCATGTAGGCTCTTGTTCTCGGCCTCTCTTGATTAGCATCTTTCTTCTTACTCCCTCCTGCTTCACAACTCGTACAAGTCCTCGCCAAGTGACCTGTCTGTCCGCACTTATAACACGCGGGCTTCGCATAGCAATCTTGGGTAAAGTGCCCTATCTTACCACATTTGTAGCAGGCATTTGACCCTGATCTACACTCCCCACCATGGGACTTCCCACACTTGCGGCACACCTCAGACCTAGTGCCCCACTTGCACTCTTCAGCGTGCATCTTTCCGCACGTCCTACATGACCTTTGTAGGTTCCCAGCCGGATCTACACGGAATATCTCGTTCTACGTAGGTGCGGAATCCCTACGTAAGACGATACGAGCGTAGAAGACGATATACGTTAACACGATTAAAAACACGTTACAATAAACAAAGACACGTTGTATTGCAACTGGAAACACGTGATATCAATCACAAACTCTGGACAACTCGTTACAACTTGATCTCTCAATTCTAAACTCTATATTCTTAAACTGCCGTAACCTAGCTGCTTATAAAGCACGACAACTTCGCCTAGCATGTTTAGGCGAAGTTGTCCCTAACTTCGCTTGTTCCACAAGTTCGCCTATATCAGCGAACTTGTGAGAACTTCGCTTACATCCAAAACACAAATCCAACTAACTCGATTACAGACACTAGACACTGAACTACTGACATCATGTACCAACAGACTCCCCCTTGGCAGTAGCTTCATATCTCTAACTTCAAGCACGTGTCTTGTAATCTTCAACAATCTTGTATCTTTCATCTTCACGAATGAACTCCTTCTCGTACACAAACCGAAACAACTCTTTGATATTTCTTCGCTTCTTCTTTCCAAGCAGGAATATAAAATATTTTCTTCTCATTCAGCACCTGCAGATCAGCTTGAGACAAGTTCATTAAATGCATAGGATCATATACTCTCATCAGCTCTTGTTCATCTTCATCCTCCATTACTGCTTCAGCTGTTTCACAATCAACGTACCACCATTTCAGATCTTTGAGCACATCCTTGGGCATTTGTTTCATCGGCACTTCTTTTAAACACCGGATCGGCTTATACTTCATAATCATCCAAGGCTTGCCATCTGCTCTCAATCCTCTATCTTTGTCTTCAATAAGTTTTCCCTTTTGTGGTTTCAACAGCTCGAACTTCTTCTCTTTTATACTTTCCTTCCAAACAATCTTTCCAATGACTCTAGCAATGTTATCATCACTTCTGTTTATCAACCCCAATCTGGCTAAGTCCTTCACTTCACATTCTGGCAATGTATTCAACGATCTCAATAGCCTTTTGAAGTACTGAACACCATCATATCTTTTGATCACAAAGAGCCTCAACTGCTCATCATATATCCAGCAAATAATCCCCTTTCTCGATTCAGCATACCCTCTAATGTTGTAACTCTTCTTGAACATAGTAGGGACCGCCGGTTTCTTCGTTTTTACGAACCACTGAGCGTAGCCTTCTTTCCATCTTGGCTGCTTCTCACATTCCGTCTCATCACTTCCCATATCTTGACCTATATCTGACTTATGAACTTCCGGAATCTCGTGCTCAACATTCTCCTCTACAATCTCTCCCTCTTCAATCTCATTATCAATAACAATCTCTGCACCAATCTTCTCTATCTCTTCAACTGGTACCTATAAAATCATCATCCACCTCAGCATCCACGACCACCACATCATCACCTGTACCGCCCACTGCACTTGTTGACTCCCCCTGAGATGTGGAAGTCCCAAGAGCTTGTTTAGTTCTTGGCAACTCTCCACCTGCACCTTTCGATGCATTGGGATCATCGTCTCGATCATTACGCTTCTTCGTCCTCAGCTCATCACCCTTACAGCTCGTCTCCCCCCTGAGATGCCAATAACACCTTCAAAGCATCAATGATTTTGCCATGTTCGATCAGCAGGGACGATTGTATCTGATTCTCTGCAACGAGGCGCTGAATAGCATGGGTCTGGATAAGATTTACCCTTGATTGTTCTGCCACGACCCGTTCAAGCGCTGCTATTCGTTCTGAGTCGGATAAGGTTGCATCGAAATCAAACCTCAGATGTGATATATCTTGAGTGTACTGAGGAGGGATTTCCATTGTAACCGGGACCTCAGAAGTAGGCGTAAACGTAACCGCAGGTGGTATCGTAACTGACAACCCTGCAGTAGCTACAACTGTCGACTCAATAAATCTTGCCACAACCTCCGTTGGAGTAAGAGTTGGAGGTGGCAAAGATACAATCTCCGGAGTCGATAGATGGAATGTAGTGGGTGGGAGGCTGAATGAGGATGAGGTAGACACCACGGGAACGTCCGTGGCGCTTGGCCTTGTAACTTGCAATGGTGTAGGAACCATGGTCATACCGGACAGTGCGGGTGGAGTGAAACGTACCACCCTTGAGCTCTCACCAGCTCCCGAACCTGCACCTGCCCGTTCTCTTCTTGATCTACGGACCAACTGATGTACTTCTTCCTCAAAATCGGACTCACTGTCATCATCGACTCTCTTTCTCTTCCCATGAATCCGTTCTTGTGTTACCAAAATTCGTCTCGCTTCAGCCACATCATCATCTGACGAATCAGAATCAGCCACCATCGTAGCTGCCCTAGTAACATTCACACTAGAAACCTGTGCAACTGAGACTTGCACATTTTCCTCTGGATCAACACGTTCCATATCAAAGAAGCCTTGCCCACCAAACGCTGCATCAAGGTCTACATTTTCCTCCTGTGACACAACAGGAGCAGCAGGTATAGCTTGTTGTACCTCAGGTGGTTGAGGTGCTCCAGCCTGTTGTGGATGAGGATCCCGAAACTCGTCCCCACGAGCTGGAACATACTCTGGGTTAATCAAGTACCCAAATAGTGGAGTATGTCGAGGACGGAGCTCAGGCTTGCTTCTTGCACTCGATAATCTACACTGAGCGAAGATCCTTTTACTTACACTTTCCACGTATCTAATTGGGTGGCGCTGAGGTAACGTGGGAGCAACATGATTCAAGATCATTCCACTGATCTGTAAAGCCACCCTGATCTGTTCAGACGAGAACTGAACTATCTGATTGTTAACCGTTGCACGCATAACCGGGGCTCGACTCGACAGTCATATTCCACTGTCTGCCAGAAATCTTCAATGTTTGGCAAAGATATCGGCAGTGTTGTGGTAATCGCGTGGAATATACGCGAGCGTAGTAGAAACGTGATGATCTCGCGGAAATCATCAACACCGCTGGCATCCGGGTCCAATGTGATGTACATGTTACGCCCCGGGAAAAACTGTCGGTTGTTGTCTCCACCTTCATCACCACCTGCACCACCTGCTCCAGCTACAGCTGCCATTTCTGCAACAAACAGTCTAAGTTAGAGAATCGTCGAGGCAAATCACAAGTTCGCCTGTTACCATGAGCGAAGTTATGATTTATTCTTTATAGGAGAAGTTAGAGGTGGGGCGAAGTTGGGAACAACTTTGCCTCAACTTGAACTTCGCCTGTTAGCAGTTAATTAAAATTAAAAGGGCCAGGCGAAGTTAATGATAACTTCGCCTAACCACAACTTCGCCTCATAAACTGTTACATAATTAATTATCAGGCGAAGTTAAACCTCAGGCGAAGTTAAGGATAACTTCGCCTAAACTGTAACTTCGCCGAATATGAATCGGCGACAGATTAGACTTTCAAAAGAACTGATTTGGATCAATTTGGAGAATGTTCGGTGATAAACACATGATATTATGAAGATCTAGACGATCACAATGATTACGACCACGTGAAAAAAATTTGAAAAATCGGGTGTTAAGGTTCCGAAAGAACGAGGTCACAAATCGGGTCAAAATACACTTTGATTTTCATCAATGACAGTGAATATACGAGTATATCGACACTACACACCTATAATTTTGATTAGAAACTGAGAAAACAACACAGATGGATCGATGCTATAAGTTCGCCTAGGGTTACTGGAGATAAGTTCGCTGGATTTTGAAAAACAATACTGAACTTTGACCAAAACCTTCTTTATATAGGGTCAGAGTTATACAGGTGAAGTTATGTATAACTTCGCCGATTGCAAGCGAAGTTAGGGATAACTTCGCCGATATTAAAATTTACAAAACAAACCCCTATAATTTGAACAATTTGCATTAAGTTTTAAAACATCCTTTAAGGAGTTAAATGATACGATCAAGACCAAGTAACCAGGTATAAAATAATACAACTACATAAGTAGAAAAAAATTTAAAAATAAAGTACACGGGATCAAATTTCAGTCTCGACAGGGACTACCATGTTTTAAAAAAGATCCGAACAGGAATCATACTAATTACGTGACTGTCACACAGATCCATGTTCAGCTGTATTATGACATAAAGAAACAGGTTGTAAGCAGGTAAATAACTTAAAATGGTTTTCATCGTTTCTGTGATACGGGTTAGGTTCAATTAAGCTCAAAACTTAAATGGGCAACAACTCAGAGATTATGATGCCTCCTATCTATTCTCAAAGCATATTTGGCTTTCCCCAAGTCACCCCGAGTTGACCTCGACCCGTAGTGTCTGATTAAATAGTAAGTACTCTTCGATCTTTAGACTCTTCTTCCCGTTCTCTTTCTCACATCTTGATTGAGAAGTATTAACCTTATAAGCTCTAGAATGTCTCAGTAACATTTTTTTTTTTTTAAGTATTTACACAACTTCAGAGTAGTAAACAACTGCAAGTCCCGAATCTGGATCACTGCAGTTTCTTGACACGCTATCTTCACGGGATTCAGAACACTCACGGGCTCGTGTATGACTGGGTAATCGCTTTTCTGCATATCATTCGGAAATATATATATGGAGACATGCACAACTCATAAGAAGTTTCCACGTAAAATCGAGTAGATTTAGTTAGTATCACTTCTACTTTTACGCACCATAAAAAGCTACCATGACATACAATGACTGTTCTAAAGTCTTTTAGGCCTAATAACTTCACTAGTTAAGCACACAGAATCAATATATCTATCACTTTCCAAGGTTGGATCAATTTTTTGTTAAACATGGTAAAGGAACTTCTTACGAAGTAGTAGACTTGAAAAATAATTTCATCTCCCGAAAAAAATTTAACTTCTATCGCCCCGATCAAGTCGAAGTCTTCAGGTAAACGGCTATCCTGAAGATCCAATGGATCAGCTGGACCGACCACATACAAGTATGTGTCCTTCTAACTAAGTATGAACGACTAATTTTCAGCGAAAAATTAAAAAGACATCATAAACCTCCCCGATCACTTTCAGTCATCTAGTTAATGGCTATCCTCATATTCTACAAGCAGACATGAGGACCAAACATATCCGAAAATATGTCCTTCAAACTGAGGCAACCGACATAATTCTAAGCGATAGTGACGTTTTTTTTTTATTTTTTTTTTCAATAAACAAAAACGAAAAACACGGTTACTCGGGATTGATCATCCCATTCAGCTCAACAAGGTTTTGAAAACGAGTTTTGTCAAACGCTTTAGTAAACAAGTCAGCGAAATTATCTAACGTATCAACCTTTTCTAGCACAATCAGTTTCTTCTCAGCACAATCCCGTATAAAATGATGACGGATGTCAATATGTTTAGTTTTGCTATGCTTTACGGGATTGTTAGTTACTGAGATAGCAGCAGTGTTATCAATGCAAATAGGAGTATGAGTGAAATTCAGACCATAATCGCGCAATTGCTGTTGAATCCAAAGAACCTGGGAGCAGCAGTTCGATGCTGCCATGTATTCTGCTTCACAGGTAGAAATGGCGACTGAGGTCTGCTTCTTGCACTGCCATGACACTAATCTGCCTCCAAGAAACTGACATCCACCTGTTGTTGACTTCCGACTCTGATTGCATCCTCCATAATCAGAATCCGTGTAGGCGACTAGCTCCAAGTCTCCTCCTCTCGTGTACCACAACCCTAGCTTAGGTTTGCCTTTGAGATACCGCAATATCCTCTTTGCACCCTTCAAGTGAGATTCCTTTGGGTTTGCCTGAAAGCGAGCACAAAGACAAACTGCAAACATAATATCATGTCTAGAAGCAGTTAAGTACATTAAAGAACCTATGATTGCCCGATATTGGGTGGGGTCCACGTCTGCATCACTGTCTGAATCAGCACCCAGTTTATGGTTGACGCAAACTGGAGTATCAAATGGAGTGCTGTCCTCCATCTTGAAGCGTTTGAGAACGTCTTGGACATACTTAGTCTGATGAATGAACATCCCATATTTCTTCTGATCAACCTGCAATCCTAAAAAGAAAGTTAGTTCACCTATAGCACTCATTTCAAACCTCTGTTTCATGATGGCTTCAAACTCCTGACACATGGGAACTTTTGATGCAGCAAAGATGATGTCGTCCACGTAGACTTAAACCAGAAGAAAGTCTCTTCCATTTCTCTTAACGAACAGTGTACTATATATCCTTCCCCTTTCAAATTCATTCTCAAGCAAGTAATCGGATAAAGTTGAGTACCAGGCACGAGGGGCCTGATGTAGCCCATATAGCGCTTTACTTTGCTTGTACACGTGATCAGGAAAGTCTGGGTCAGTAAAACCCGGAGGTTGCTCAACGTACACTACCTCATCGACTTTACCGTTAAGAAACGCACTCTTCACGTCTAACCGGAACACCTTCATCTCCTTGTGTCCAGGAAATGCCAAAAACAATCTAATCGCTTCCAATCTCGCCACAGGAGCAAACACTTCATTGTAGTCGATCCCCTCTTGCTGATTAAAACCTTTTACAACCAGCCTCGCCTTGTTCCTGATAATTATCCCTTTTTCATCTCTCTTGCATTTGAAAACCCATTTTGTGCCAATCGCATGCACATTTTTCGGTTTTGCAACCAAATTCCAAACCTCCATCTTCTTGAACTGGGCTAACTCTTCTTGCATGGCTTCAACCCACGAGCTGTCCTTGAGAGCCATTTTATAGTTCTTTGGTTCAATCTGGCTGATGAAGCAGGTGTACAAGCATTCGTTAATTATGCCTGTATCTTTAATGCTTGTATAAACACAGGTGTGCTCATTCAAGCTTTGTCTTGTTTGTATACCGTCGGACAGATCACCTATCACGTTCTCCAAAGGGTGATTTTTGTGAACTCTCGTAGTCGGAACCGAACTGACTTGCAGATTGTCTTCCAAGTTCGAAGGTAGCTCATCAATGGGTGATTGTTGTTGTTGAGAGTGAAACGGATTGAAGAATTCCTCTTCTGTAGAGGCAGCAGGGGTATCGACAGCATTTGACGAGGAAGGCTGACATTCATCGTACTGCGGTCGTTGCACAAAATTGTCTTCCTCATCGTAAAGCATCTTCGTAGCTATTCTCTCATCAACTTCTGCACAATCCAAGTAAGGCATGTTAAAAGATTTAAAAAGCCTATCATAGTCGAAAACCCCAGCGGGTCCCGTGCTTGGTTTTGGTGATTTGTAACTTGTGATATCAGTGTTACACACCACCTCAACCTTGCTGGTCGATGTATTAAAGACTCGTCTGTTGGGAGTCCCAACAACATATCCGACTAAAATACCTTCGTCGGCTATTTCACCAAATTTAGAATTTGTCTTTAATATCGAACACGGGGACCCGAATGGTTCGAGACCACTCAAGTTGGGCTTTCTCCCATGCATAAGTTCATAACATGTTTTATTCAATCTTTTAACAGTTAACACTCTATTAAGGATATAACAGGCTGTAGCAACAGCTTCAGCCCAGAACTCCACAGGAAGTTTCGAATCAGCCAGCATGGTTCTGGCTCCTTCAATTAACGTTCTGTTCTTCCTCTCAGCCACTCCATTTTGTTGCGGAGTATACGGAGCGCTGTACTGGTGTTCTATCCATTTCTGTAAGCAGAAGATCTCCATCTGATAGTTTCTGAACTCAGTCCCATTGTCACTCCTGATGTATTTAACTCTTTTCCCCATAATATTCTCAACTTTGGTAATCAAATTTATTACCATCTGAACCGTTTCATCATTTGACTTCAGGAAATATACCCAAGAGTATCGAGAGAAATCATCAGTGATCACCAAGCAGTATGATGTTCCACCTAGGCTTTTTACATTCACGGGACTGAAGAGATCCATGTGAAGTAGGTCTAGGGTACTGACTATTAAATTAACCTTCTTGGTGTGATGGGATTTCTTGTGTTGCTTTCCCTTTTTGCACGATAAGCATTGGTCTTCAAAGTTGAAATTCTTCAAGGGAACACCCAGCACCAGCCCATTCTTGACAATGTAGTTCATTTTCCGAAGATGAATATGCCCCATTCTTCTATGCCATAACTCGGACTCCGATTCAGTTGCTTTTGACAGAAGAAACGATTCTTCTGTTGCCATCTCCGTCGACCTCATGTCCATAATATACGTATTCTTTTCTCTTGGAGCATTCATAACTATCCAATCCTCTGGTACCTTGAAACCAGGATACAGCACGATCGCTTCATTCTTGGTAAAGAGCACAGTGTAATCTTTGTCACAGATCTGCGATACACTCAGCAGATTATGCTTCAGTTCTTCAACAAAATTCACTTTCTCTAAAGTCATTTTTCCATTAGTCACCGTCCCAATTCCAGTAATCCTTCCACCGCTCTCTCCAGCAAAACTCACTCTTCCTCCCTGAACAGGTTTCCATTCGTGTAACAAATTCTTGTTACCCGTCATGTGCCGGGAACAGCCGCTATCCACAACCCATAGATTGTTTGCAGCCCTGTTCAACTGTTCCTACACGATTAAAGCAGAGGATTAAAATCTGGGGACCCAAGACCTATTGGCCTTGGGTCGATACATCCCGTACTTTGGCTGTCCAAAGTTAGTATCAGTATGATTTCTGAAAGTCCTAAAAGGATACCTTCTTGTAAATTGACTATGAGGCCATCTAAACCTTCGTGAATTAAATGAATTATTACTAATGATTTGGTTATTAACAGGGAAAAACTGAGATCGATTTCTTTGAAAACCTGGATTAGTCCAATTTCTGAACTTTGATGAGTTTTCATTCTTACCATTATTGTACTTACTGTTAGTTCTGTTCTCAGTTTTTGAAGGCCTCATACCTCTGAATCTTTGCTTCAGAGGGCAATCAGCAATTAGGTGTCCTAATTGATTGCATCTGAAACAACTCCTGTGTTCAACTTTCTTTTCAATAGTTGTTTTAGATGTTGAGGCTGCATTACTGCCCGTTTGTCTCACATATGGTGGGACATACGGGTTTAGTGGAGAATTCTTTTCAGTTGTTTTATGTTTCTCTCCACTTTTTGGTAACACTGCCTCTTCTTTTGTCTCACTAGAATCGGATGTCTTGTCCGAATTTGATGAGACAGGACTAGGAGCAGAAATCTTAACATTAGAAACAGGCTTACATGTTTCACCTTTACTAACTTCTGGATCTTTAATTGTAACCTTAACCGGAACTGTCTGACCAAAATCAACATCAACAGATTTCTGATTACTAGGATCATAAGTATAGTTATGATTGTAAGGTGGTGGAACTTCATGATATCCAATTCCTCCTCTTTTAACTGGGGAACTTTGATCACTAACGAGGTGATCAAGTATAGCGGAGGAATTTCTAAATTGCTCAAGCTTTCTGTTAAGTTCCACCACTTTCACCTGGTGATCAGCTATCTGTTTATCCCTTTCAGCTATTAGTTTGATCTTCTCTTCTAACACTTCATAGCTAAGATCAATTACTTGAATTTTTTCAGCTAGATTTGCTTTAAGACTTCTAATATCTTTCTCACTAGCTTTTATTTTTACCTTATAACTGTTTTCTCTAGCTTTAGTGAAATGATGATCTTCTTTTAATGTTTTAAATTGAGCATCCAAACTAACAAACTGATCAGTTATAGTTGTCAATTGTTCAGACATATTTTCACATTTCGTATAAGGGAGTTTAGTACTTACCTCGGAGAGCTGGTATGTCACTTCTGCCATGTAAGCTTCATTTTCGCCAGTCACTTTCTCACTTCCTGCAGTTTCGATGGTCACTAAATTGGCATGTTCGAATACTTCCTCAACATGCAGATTCCAGTTGTACTCCCCGTCCTCTCTGGATATCATCGCCCTATTCTCACTACTTCCACCACTCTGTTGTGTAGACCTGTTCTGACTGCGTTCTACACGTTCATTTGTGCACTCCTTCGCAAAGTGTCCATTTTGTTGACAGTTATAACATCGCACCTTTGACTTGTCAAAACCTATTCTTTCACCAACAAACTTTCTACCTGTCTTCTTCATAAACCTGTTAACTCTTCTCACAATCATCGCCATCTGCCACTGCAGATCCATCTCTTCCAGATCATCAGCATCGATCTGATCATAGTCTTTGTCCAAAGTTGCAGGATCAACAATCTTACCTTTAATGTAATTTTCATACGAAGCAATGAAAGATGCATAGAGAGCAAACTGTTGTTCGGCAGATTTAGCACTCATGGGCATCTTAGAGTAGTTGTTGTTAGGAACACTTGAGGAAAAACTACCCTTGGTTGCTTGAGGTTTAGAAGTATTTGATCCACCAGCTACAAAACACACATCACCATTCATGTTGAGAGATACATGACCTTCATGTGTTGAGTTAGCGCCCGAGTCTCCTTTTGAGTAGTAAGCAGATGATTCAGACTTCGAACTTGAACTTGTATTAACTTTTGCACCATACATTCCCGGATCTTGAACCTGATCAGTTGGTGTCTCTTTTGGAACCATGTTAAGTTCAAACGTTCGTAGTTTGTTGACTGCTGTTTCCAAGTCATAGTCGGCAAACTCTTTATCTTCTCTCATCAAGACAGTGTACATCTCCCATTTCGGTGGGAGAGCATCAAGAAGCTTTTCCACGATCTCATCTTCTTTGTAAGCAATGGAATAATTGCTGAGTTCGATCATCAGATGATAATATCTCGTGATGATATCATCAAGTGATTCATTCTTCAAGTACTTGAACACCGAGAATTGGGTTTTAAGTAGTTTAATCTTTGATGCACGAATCCCCACATTACCCTCAAATCGGTTTTCAAGCGCTTTTCAAAGTTCTCTAGCAGTTTTATACTTCCTGAAGGTGTGAAGAATCTCTTGTGGAAGAGCCATTGTTATCGCTGCATGAGCTTTGCTTTCAGCCTCATACATTTTCTTTTCTTCCTCTTCCATCTTGTTGTATTTCTTAATCTGATCACGACCCTCATACTCAGCAGTTGGTGGAATGTATCCATCTTGAATGCATACCCACATCTTAGCATCTTGGTATTTGACATATTGTTCAAACCGATCCTTCCACGCCACGAAATCGGTTCCCTTAAGCATCTTCGGTGCCTTAGTAGCTGAACCCGCTTCCACTTCCATCTTCACCAGTTCCGTAATGTTTATAGAAGTCATCTTTAACGAAACACAAAGAAACCCGAAAAATAAAAATTTTATTCTTAACAGTACTGTAGGCAAAGTTGAAGTTAACTTCGCTTAAGTCTGAACTTCGCTTGAATTCGTAACTTCGCTCTCTTTTCTAAATTCGCCTGATTTGGCGAAGTTGTGGATAACTTCGCTTAAGTTAAGCGAACTTGTGAGGTAGGCGAAGTTGTGGGTAACTTCGCTTGAGATAAGCGAACTTGTGAGGAAGGCGAAGTTGTGGATAACTTCGCTTAACCTTATATCTTCGCCTAAACCCTACAAACAGTAGCGGCAACTTCGCCTGATGAACACGATGATTTTTCAGGTTTGATTTCTGGATTTTGCGAGGTATGCGAAGGTGTTATGGGTTGTTTTTGATGGTGGGAGGTGAGTAGGACACAAAAACTTGGTAAACTCGTCCCGCGAATAGTCGAACGGAACGATTTCTACACCCGCGTGATAATCCCGAACCACACAATCACGAGCAAAAGCTCTGATACCAATTGTAGGTTCCCAGCCGGATCTACACGGAATATCTCGTTCTACGTTGGTGCGGAATCCCTATGTAAGACGATACGAGCGTAGAAGACGATATATGTTAACACGATTAAACACATGTTACAATAAACAAAGACACGTTGTATTGCAACTGGAAACACGTGATATCAATCACAAACTCTGGACAACTCGATACAACTTGATCTCTCAATTCTAAACTCTATATTCTTAAACTGCCGTAACCTAGCTGCTTATAAAGCACGACTACTTCGCCTAGCATGTTTAGGCGAAGTTGTCCCTAACTTCGCTTGTTCCACAAGTTCGCCTATATCAGCGAACTTGTGAGAACTTCGCTTACATCCAAAACACAAATCCAACTAACTCGATTACAGACACTAGACACTGAACTACTGACATCATGTACCAACAACCTTTTCTCCCACACTCTCGGTTGCTTGTTCTTGGGGTTACACATCTGAGTACCAGGTCGTTTGGCAGGCGCGACCCACTTCTTCTCCTTCTTCTCATCCATAGCCACCTCATCTGTCAAGTCCTCATAAACCGTTTCCGTTAGCCCCACAACAGAATCAAAAGTACCTGGTCTACCAGCCTTGACCAAAACACGAACATTCTGTGGCAGTCCCCTGAGGTAGCATTTGATCCGCTTGGCCTCGGTGTTCACCATGTCTGGCACCAACCTTGACAGACGGTTGAATTCAATGAGGTATTCTCGGTGCGTCATCTTACCCGCCTTTAAACTCAAGAACTTCATCTCAACCTTCTCTATCTCTGCATCATCACAGAATCGTTTCATCACTAACTCCTTCAGATCGTCCCATCTTAAGGCCTTGATCTCTTCTCAACTCTTCCTTTGCTCAACTGTCTCCCACCAGTACATCGCCTCCTCACCGAATAATTGGGTAGCATACCCCACAGCTTGGTCGGGACGGCATTCGCTAATTTGGATAATTTTGTCCATCGCAGTTATCCATTGGAGAGTAGCGATTGCGTCTTCCAAGCCAGTTAGCTTTGGTGGATCACAGCCTTTGAAAGACTTATAGTTGCACCCACCTCGGCCCCTTTTCTTGTCATCAACCTTCACTGACTTAACCACGCTTGATTCTTCCCCCTCCCCCTCATCATTTTTCTTACCATCTCCTTCCACCCTTTCAGCAGTTCTTTCACGGCCCCCAGCAGACCCTTCAGCATTCCAGTTCTTCGCAGCAGCTGCTACTGCTTGAGCAATGGCAGCTTGAACAGCAGGGTCAAGTTGATACCCTTCGTTGTTACTCGGATTTCCAGCGGCTGCACTTCCTTTGCCTTCATTGTTAGTAGCGGCCTCTACTGACGGCTCTCGGGCAACACGTGGCCTACCACAACGTCCTGTACGCCCTCCTTTTCCAGCAGCTTTCTTAGCTTCAGCCATTCGTATTCTATAAGGAAACACAAACGTCATCACTTAAGGAACCATTTAGTACAAGGATAGTAAGACTAACAGGTAATAACAGTGGTCAGCTGTGATTAGCTGATCACGTTACTTTCCGTGTCCTATACACTTCCTCTTATGAGTCTATTTGTGCTAGTTCTATTTCTAACAGTTAGACAACCAAACAGTTTATATCATCACGTACCCTATCCCTAGCAATTAAGCTAGCATTCATACATTCTTTATTTAGCTACTACTCAAACATTTATTCATTATTCTACTTTACATGTGAATTTAATCACATACTTTACCTTTACTTAGCTTGCTTGAGTGACACATGGCATTCTCGTACTGGCATCTTCTTTCTTTTCTTACTTTAATCCCATTCTCTGTTCGAGTCTAAGCATGTAGGATGCTTAAATCTCTCGAACTTTGCTTTGATACCAACTTGTAAGGCCCCGTTACCGGTGCCTCACTTTAACGTTGGATTTACTCATAAACGCAGTTCATAATATCAGAGTTAATAAAAACATTCGTGGAATATTGAAACATTCAAACCATTAAATTACATAACCATCCTTTCTTGTCTTACTGGGCATTCAAAGTATTTAAACATAAAACATTGTCTTTTAAAACATCATAACATAACACTTCATTGAGATGCCAGTGTCTTCAAATCCATGCCATGTGCTTCCCCCTCAAGTAAGTTGCCTCATTCTACTCACCAGCGTGCATACTAAAAGTCAGCTATGCTGAGTGAGTTCTAGTTAATCAGACGACATACAATACATTTACATACTAGCATATGCACCTGGAGGTGCATACCTTCATATCTTCTTACACACTTACTTACACACGTACTTTCATTCTTTCATTCGTACTTACTTACATACTTTCTTTCATACATATGCGTTTTAAAGAGCATTCCGCCCTATAACCTTCGCCGATATTATTAGGGTCGGTACCCTCCGTTCGCCGATATTATTAGGGTCGGTTCCCTACATTCGCCGATACTATTAGGGTCGGTTCCCTTCATTTGCCGACATTATTAGGGTCGGTTCCCTACATTCGTGCTACTATAACATACCTGTCATTTACATACTCTCCTTGACAATATGTGCAATCTCCGAAGAGCGTTCACGTACCATCAACATTTTATACATAGATTGTTCATACATCATACATATTCATACATACGTCATTCATAAATCATACATATCAATCATACCTTTAACTAACACTTGACGACACATGCAATATCCGAAGATCGTTCATGCACCGTCAAGCAATCGTCATACATAAATCATACAAAGCATACACTTACCACCTAAGGTAAGTGTATTGACTATCACATCGAGTTTGCACACAGCCCCGAAAACATAACAAGGAAGTGGGGCTAGAAACTCACCTCAATGCGGTTGCGTTCACCATTTACGGTTATTCCCTTCTTGAGCTGTGCACGACTAACTGTATAATAATTATACGTATCAATAAACTATCACTACACATATCGTCTTTCTAGTTTAATTATTACCTCAACGAAAAAGGGTCCGGGGGGCAGCGCCCCTGGCAGCGGGGTTCTAGGGGCGGCAGCCCCTAATGGGGTCCAAGGGGCAGAGCCCCTGGCTGGGGTTAAGCTGCCAGGTCAGCTTGGAAAAATTTTATTTTCATTAACTGTCTTAACAAATTTTCCATTAGGATTTTGAATCATTAAATAATTTGATACTTAAAGTCCAAGGGCTTCTTTGTAATTAAATCAATCTTTTCTAAGTCCAGGGACTGTTATTGTCATTTCGTTAAACTTCTAATTCGTTACTGGTTCATAACGAATTGGCTTATCTTAGCGAACTGGTTCCTATAACGAATTGAACCCTTAACGAACTAGACTCCTTAACGAATCAGTCCATATAGCGAACCGGTCCAAGTAGCGAATTGGACTTTCTAATTCGTTATTTCTTTTAACGAACTAACTATCACGAATCAAAGGTAATTCGCTACCCTTTCCCTTAACGAATCAGACACGAACTAGAGCTAGTTCGTTATGCCCCCTTATACGATTCAATTAACGAATCACCTTTTAATTCGTTAGGTTTCCATAGCGAACTAGGGTTAGGTTAGGGAATGTCAGAACATTCCCTGACAACCTCGTATTAACTTTTCCGGCGCCGCCGCCGGAAGGTCGCTGGAAAACCGCGGATTCGCCAGAAAAACGAGTTTTAACCCGTTTTTCGTCCCGTTCGATCCAGATCTGAGCTAGGGTGACCCCTAAGCTTATCTTAGGTACGGTTTATACCCGATTCCACCCGGATCTCGTGACTTAAACGGTTTAACGATGTCGGCTCGTCGTTTCGTGACCATATCTAATGGATTTAAGCTCATACAACATAATACTATCATACCTTGGGTCGGGATCGGTTCTTCTTCAATGTTATGGCTAGAGAGAGAGACTAGAGAGAGAGAGATTAAGTATGTGTTTTGGTGGTGTATGGAATATGTGTAAAATGAGAGAATTAATGGTGATTATGGTTTATATATTTAGGGATCATGGGCTTAAGCCCATGGTCTTTCCTCCATCTTTCATACCCAAGTCCATAACCCATATCCATTCACCCAACACTAGACCAACTCATATTCTATTCATCTAAACCGATAACGACCCACTATGAAATAAATGAAATTTATTTTAGTATTATAACCAAAAGTAGGATGTTACATTTATGATCGATATAACATGTTTAACAATAACCCTAACGTAATTACAACAAACGATTTACATATTTATCAATAGAAAATTCTAGGGTTCTTAATCTATTTGGGTATTTTAGTATCTGCATATAAATATTTATTTTGCTATGTAAACTAAATGACAAACCAGCGCGCATGGTTGGTGTGTGTGTGTTGAAGTATTGGGAGCCGGCCACCACCCTGGTTCGAGTCCCATTATACCCAGTTTGGGTTTTATTTATTTTTTATCAAATCATAATTTGTAATATTTAATCATTACTAATAAATATTAATAATAAATAAATAATTATTTTTTGAACCCGACACTTCACTATCGACGTTTCTTGTCATTTAACAACTTTATATATATATATATATATATATATATTCATACATCAATTACCATATAGATTTTCTTCATACATCAATCGAGATCTAAAAAACCCTAAGTAAGAAAGAAAGAAAGTCTGAATGGAACGATCCAGGCGGAAACAGCAGCGGGATTCCAAACACCGCGAAGAAAGTCTTTCCTCCTACGGCAGCAAGCGAAAGGAGAGAGGAAACGATGATAGTGATGAAGACGACCTTCGGTATAATGATAAGCGAAGTAGGGTTTCGGATGAGAGGAAAACGAGGAGGAGGTTTGAGGTTAAGGTTGTTGCGGCTGCGGATCAAAGGGATAGGGAAGAGAGGACTAGGAGGAGGAGGTTTCATGATGATGATGAGGTCTATTATTATTATTATTATTAAATTTCATGTCACTACTGTTTTGTTTACATAACTTGACTTGTATATTGTCCATATATAGGTTGGTTCACACAATAAGACACATGGAACTACACATTTAGCACCTGACTACCCTCTTCCTAAGGTATCTTTGATTTCTACCAAAAATGAAAATGAAAGTAACAGATCTCATGAGGTTCCTGGGAAATCCAATATAGATGGGAATTCTTTAGATGCTGGTGGCCTTTCTCTCGATGTCTTATCTAAGGCTAAAGCAACTTTACTGAAGCAAAAGGAGCTTGCTGAAAAGTTGAAGATAATCTCTATGGTAAGTGCTACGAACCCTCTTCTTTTTCAATAAAAGGGAAAATCAGATATATCTTCATCTAAAGTTAACAAGTCAATGTATCATTTATGCTGACTTTTAATGAATTTTTTAGTCTGTTACACTTTACCCCTATTAGTTATTTGATTGTTTTTTTAACCACATAT
The DNA here is from genome assembly GCF_021521415.1 of Bidens hawaiensis. Lineage (NCBI taxonomy): Eukaryota > Viridiplantae > Streptophyta > Magnoliopsida > Asterales > Asteraceae > Bidens > Bidens hawaiensis. The sequence goes on from NW_027491587.1 coordinate 603,431, forward strand.
AGTTTATATTAAAATCAATGATCTAGAGAATCTCTTTTTTTTTGGGATACTGTTAATTGATGCCACTAAATAACCAAATTACCCCGTTATTAAAAACCGTATGATGCATGAACATGCTCTTTTTTGACATACTACTGCAACAAAAACCAATTTTGTTGTATGTTTCATGAGATGTGTGACTAGAGTTTTAATAGCTTGTTTACAAGTATATGATAAATCTTCTTAGCTGAAAATTCACTTGACGTCATTCCTTGTGATGATTAGAAGGGTTTTATGATTAATGTTGGGTTCTATAGTTGTATCATCAACATCATCATCAATTCACATTTTGTCAACCCACTAGGGGCATGTTTGGCAAAACTAGCTGGTGGCTGTTAGCTGGAAGCTGAAAGCTGGTGGTTGGAAGTCGTTAGCCGTAGCTTTTTGGATATATTTATGTGTTTTTCAGAGTAGTTGGAGCTTTTAATAAAACTAGCTGAGTGCTCTTGTGGCGCGGCGGAGTGAGTGCGAAACCTAACATCAACCGCATAATCAGTGTCGGTACATGATTTACTTGATGACAGTGCAAATATAACCCGAATATTGACGTGTAATTCGTGCAAAGGCAGTAACCGTGTAGCGGGTGGCGAAAATCAAGAACAAAGCTGAAATATAGAGTAATTACAAATAACTAATTTTTTAAACCAACTTGTTTTGATCTGAATACCTTTCCGTGGCCTGACACTGTTCTAATCTGAAACATGTTTAGACGTAACCCCTTTCGAATCAAAATCGTACCGACACGAACCAAACTAATTTAATCTTTTTTGTATCGACTTTTTTCGACCCTAATTTGGTCTTACACATGACTCGAGTTTGAATTAGATAACACCTTTCTCAATACTGTTCTTGTCTAAGATTCACAAATAGGATTTCAAGCCTAGGTAACGCCTTTCTCAATACTGTTCTCGTCTAAGCCTTAGAGTTTGAATTAGTTTAATTAAGTATTAGTTTTAAATAAAACAAATAAAAATATAAAAATAATCTTTTCTTAATTATTTATTTAATTAGATTTTAGAACTAGTTTTGTTAATATAATAAGTGTCTCTAAGGCTCAATATTCTCGGTCTTCCCAGTGCTATTCTACACCTGATGGGTTCACTTGCCTGTTGCTACTGGTTTGGTTTAGGGTATTTTAGGTTTTTATTACTCGTGATTGGTCATTATCTTCTAATTTTTTATATACAACTTTACAAGCATCAGCTTATTTAGGTGGTGATGTGACTTGTTGTGAGGAAGTAACAACAGTCAGTTTTCTTTGTGGACTTTGTGGTGCCAATGGTGATTTAGGCACCTCATCCTCCTAAACTACCTTTTTGGTTTTCTTTGTGGATTTGTGTTTTGTGAATGTCTTGGAAGATTTATTTTTGGTGGTAGGTGTGGGTTCCAAGGTACTTGGTTGAGTACCCTGATCACCTAGAGCAATGGGCTCATCTGGAACTGTTAGTGCATGACTTGTTTTCCGCAAATGATCGAAGAGGCTAGGGGTAGTTTAGTCAATAGGCTATAATGTAATATGGCCCGTTCGCTATGGATTATATAGCTAATGGGGTCCATTTGTTCACATGTGTAACAATTCGGGTTTTTCATTTATATATATATATATATTAACAACCAATACCTGATCCGTTTTCATTTTCGGGAAATTTTAATCTATAAAACGTCACGTTATTCAAGTTATTTTTATTTTATTATTATATTTATTTTATTTAACAATATAACTTTCAATTATTAACATTTTTACCCCTAAACTTTAGTTTAACCACATATGGTATCCACCTTAGAACTTAAAGGGTCTTTTAGCAAAATCTTCCCAAACCCAAGAACCAGACTCGTATCCATATCCTAATTTATTCAGCCCGCAACCCGTTTTGATTTCTTGAAGCTTAATTTACGTCCTAAACTTGGAATTGATATTAGTAGATCGTTCCTACGTCTATTAGGATCACACCGGCACGTTTAATTTGGATTATACAATCTGTATGATCTCGTTTACATATTAGCGAAACCCGTCATAGGCAAAATTGGGATTATGCTATTACAGTTCATGATAATTCAATTAAGCCTGCGTACACCTTCATCAGAACCTTACGACCAAAGCCCTTGAAGGAATTGGACGATACAACCTGTAGATACCCGAAGTGCTTGAGCCGTCTGTTCATTGTCCGATTAAGCCTTTCTTTCGTAACTGTTTCTGGTAATTTGATTATGCTTTATGATCGATATAACATGTTTAACAATAACCCTAACGTAATTACAACAAACGATTTACATATTTATCAATAGAAAACTCTAGGGTTCTTAATCTATTTGGGTATTTTAGTATATGCATATAAATATTTATTTTTTCTAGGTAAACTAACTGACAAACCAGCGCGAATGGCTGGTGTGTGTGTGTGTTCAATTATTTGGAGCCGGCCACCACCCGGGTTCGAGTCCCATTATACCCAGTTGGGTTCGAGTCCCATTATACCCAGTTTGGGTTTTATTTATTTTTTTCTCAAATCATAATTTGTAATATTTAATCATTACTAATCAGCATTAATAATAAATAAATATTATTTATTGAACCCGACACTTCAATATCGACGTTTCTTATCATTTAACAACTTTATATATATATAAACTTTATATATATATATATATATATATATATATATATATATATATTCATGTATTTTTTATTAAACAAAAAAGTGTAATAAATAATATTAATAAACATGTTATATATTTACCGCTTGTAATTAATAGATTTTTGTTAAAAATTCAAAATACATATTTATTTAAAATATTACATATTACATTTATATATTTATTTATTTATCTCCACATATTTATTTTAAACATTATTATTACATTTATCTATTTAAATGTCTATATATTTGTATTGTATTCATAAATACACAAAAACAATTAAATCTATTGTAACATCACGAAAGTATCGGGTTAAAAATACCAAGTTCAAAAGATAAAGGACCAAAAATGACAAGTTTTTAAACTTAAAAATCAAAAATGAAAAAAATCTGTCACGATCGCGATACGCGACGGCCATAGACCAAACTTCATCACGTATCGCGATGACGAGGTCTGACAGTGTAACATCCCGTTTTTTGGTTTCGGTTAATAAACGAAAGTATGAGTTATTATGAGTCGGGCTAATGTTGGGTTAAATGGAATCGGGTTATAGACTTGGGTTATGAAGGAATGATAGTATGTTATTGTATGAGCTTAAAACACACACTTAAGCTCTCTCTCTAGTTTCTCTCTCTCTAGCCGATATCACCAAGAAAACTGATCCCGATCCAAGGTAATGATAGTATGAATTTGTATATATTGATGGAAGAGGGAACTTCCTGTGTAATTTGAAGTTAAGTTATGGTGAATTGAAGGATACGCTATGGAAGAGCATGGTCACGGATTGATCAGATTTGGATCAATTCAATGATTGTTAAGTTAAATTGATGGTAGATTCGTGTTAGTTAAGGGAATACGAATCTACTGGTGTAATTTGGTGTTAATTTATGGTGAATGGAGTGATTCACCATGGAAGAGTATGTTATGGTTTGATTCTGATTATGATCATTCAGTGGTTGTTAAGTTATTTGGATGTTAGATTTGGAATTGTGGTGAAAAACCGAGTTTTCGCGGTGATTTTCGTGGATAATTATGGTGGTTTGATGATTCTGCCATGGATAATGCTTGGTTTTTGCAGAATCCGGCCAGATCTGAGTTTTTCCGACGAGTTAATTGATTTTTCCGGCGAATTTCGTTTTTCTGGCGAAGCAGTTCAGATCCAACAATCCAATTCGTTAAGTTACTGTAGCAATTCGTGGTTACTGTAGCAATTCGTTATTGAAATGGTAACAAATTAAGTTAATTCGTTAAGGTAATTCGTTAAGGATAGGATAACGAATTAGAGTGATTCGTTAAGTTAATTCGTTAAGTTAAAGTAACAAATTAAGGTACTTCGTTAGTGTAATTCGTTAAGTTAATGATAACGAATTAAGGCAATTCGTTAATGTGATTCGTTAAGGTATTGGTAACGAATTAAGCTAATCCGTTAATGGAGATAACGAAGTGGAAATTCTTAACGAATGAGAAGCCATTCGTGTAACTGTTAGAACGAATTAGAGTTGGTAAGGTATAATGAACTGATTGGTTAACGAATTGGAGTTTAGTTTATAACGAATTGGAGAGCACGAACTAAGTTAACGAATGAGGTGGATATTTATAACGAATTAGAGAGGTGATTCGTTAAAAAAAAAATTGGCGAATTTTTTATTGAATACTCCTCGTAAGTGAGTTTTCATTCTTGAAAATTTTGACGATAATATTTATTTTTCGAAAATTTTCGGTGAATTTTTGGCGGGAAAATCGGGAGAAATTTTCTTAATCGAAATTTTTCTGGGATGTTCTTTAGGTATTGGAGAATCTTAGTGCAAATTTTGGTAATATATTTTCCGGCTGACAGTTTATGCGTTTCGACTGGCCGAGGGGGAGATCTCGTGTAATTTAAGTAGGAGTGTGTTTGTTTGTGAACCTTGAAGTTTATTTAAGATCTTGCCTAATTTGTCAAGAAAAGGGGGAGATAAAACTTTCATTTTGAGATTATTTGGCTTCCTACGTGTGCAAGGTTTCTTGAAAAATTACTGCATTTCGGGGTAATTCATGTTAAGCAATGCTACGGTTAACTGAGTTCAAGACTGCAGTTGTTCTTCGATTGGTGATTGATTTGTTCAAAGATTGAAACCTGACTATGTGGGATACGAGTGTCTGTTCGTTTACTTCTTTCTGAGGGACTTGATCCTGACTATGTTGGCTACGAGTATACGGAGGATTACTTCTGTTGAGGGGGACGATTCTCGAACGAGTTGACCTTATTTTAGAATATATGAGTCTTGTCATTGGATTGAAGAATTTGATCATATTTGGGGTTTATTAATGGAGGTTGGAACTCTGAATCTTATGATGCCCAAACATTAGTGCATCTTTGAGAATGAGATGTGGAAGAGCTTCAAAGAGTTATTTGGGATAAACGTTATCAAGAGAGGGAAAACCAAAGTGAAAATTTTGAATGATCGAGTTGTTCATGAAGATGTGTGACGAGGTTAAATGTAAAGATATGTTTTCCTTTACCGGTGCTGACGGATAGCTGATGACTTGTTGCTGATCGTTGAAAGATTGAACCATATCATACGCCAATGGATGATCGGGATGATCTCCAAGAGTTGCTCACATTGAGGGGGTGATCTGATATGAGAAGCTACAAGATGTTGGTTTGCTGGAAAGATTTAAAGATTGTCCGTCTGCACAAGCCCGAAAATCATCAGTCAAGGGGGTGCCTGTTAGTGCACGGTTTTGTGACTGGTGATTTGCAGTTACAGTATTCAAGATTAAATTATTCGATAGCTACGGAAAAGGGGGTGTTTGTTAGTGCACGAAATTGTTGTCCGTAGCATTCGAATAATGTATACATAGTCTAGATTGTTTATTTATTGTAAAATATCCCGCATCTCCACCATCTGTTAGTGCACGATTTTGCGTCTTTAGTCTTTGTAATTGTCTCTAACGTATTTGTCGGTTGTTTAATGTAATAAACAATTATTTTGTATTATAGTTCGTTAATGTTTTAGGCCAGTTCGCTAAGGATGTTTAGCGAACTAGTCCTTAAGTTAAGTTTCCCCTGATTAGTTAGGGAATGTTAACAAATTAGGGGGTGTTTCGCCTTATTAATGTATGTAACGAAGTAACTTCTGGTTCGCTAGGGGATGTTAGCGAACCAGACCTATCTTCTATAAATAGTGAACACTGTTCACACATAATTTAAGTTTTGAGAGTTTAATTAACGAGACGCTGTCCAAATCCTCTCTCGATCTTCAACCTTAATATTATACAAATTACTAATACTAATAATATATATAAACACATACAACACTTAATCATAAGTAATTATGAGTTAGATCTATAGTTAAAGTATTAATCGATTATGCACAGTTCTGAGATCTGTTATTGTTATTGTTATTGTTACTGGATTGATACACATACAGGATCCAACAAGTGGTATCAGAGCTTTCGGGCTCAATTACACTTGATTTGGTGTTAATTTGGATTATTAGTTTGTTAGTTTTTCTGTTTCAGTGAATTTGGTTTAATTCAGAGGTGTATGGATTGAATTATGGTTAGTTTGGATTGGTTTTGAGGTGTTAACGGTATTGGTAAGGTTTTGTGAATTGGAATTGAGATTTGATTTGGCTTTGAGTGGATTCGGTATTGTTTTGGATATAGCCGAAACAGGGTTTGAGTTTTGGTATAATTGGACTGATATTTGGGGTTAATTGGTTACGAGGTCAGTTGTTTCGGATTCGCGATTGTGTTACGAGTATTTTGATAGGTAATTTGTGGATTTTGGTTAAGAATTGAGTGTGTATTACGGATCTGGAACTTCTGGTTTTCTGGGTTTCCTGTTCATCATTTCCAGTTTTCTAGAAATTACTGTTGAAGATTTGAAGATTCAAAGTTGAATATGATTCGCTATGTTGATTCGATATCAAGTTCACTTTGATTCGTTCATTAAATTTATCAATTCGTTACTTTTCTCGTGATTCGCTAGCCAGTTCGCTATATTAGCTGATTCGGGTTATCTAATTCGCTGATTGGGTTAACTGATTCGTGAGACACGTGTCCACCTTGGGATTTGTGTCATAACAACCTTTGCTACATGGCATAAGGTATCAAAGTTTGTTACAAACGGTTGTAACAACCTGTTTCGTTATAGTTGATTCGCTAAATCAACTGTAGCTGATTCGTTATAGTCTGTTCGCTATCTAATTCGTTACAAGAAACCTTTAGTTCGCTAAGCTTGCAGTTCATGATTAACTTAGTCAATTCGTTAGTGTTGACTGGTTCGTTGACTGAGTTATTGACCATCTGGTTCGTGGTCTGAGCTAATTCGTTAATCATTTGATTCGCTAAATCAATTCTTGTTCGTTAACATTAATTTTTATTTCGTTAAGGATTGATTCTTTAATTACTGTTCACAGTTTGCTATAACTGTTTACAGTTCATTAATCTTATTCATTATACCCCTTGAAGTTTTAATACTTGTCAAAGATGGCTAGTATGTATGCATTGGCTTCTCAAAACATGTTGATGCAACAAATGTTGCAACTTGATACCAAGATAGGTTCACATTCTAAATGTCCAAGATTGATGAAGTTTAGTGACTTTGCCAAGTGGGAACCTCGGTTTCGTGCTCATTTGGGGTCTGTTCACCCTGATTGCTCATATTGTCTCGATGAAGTTTATAAGGAACCCTTGATTGGTGAAGATACTATTGGTTTTGTTCCTAAAGCTGTTTCTCAATATTCACAAGAAGAGAAGAAAGCTTTGGAAATCGAAACAAAAGCTTATTCCACTCTTACTATGGCATTGCCAGAAAATATCTTTCATCAAGTGGGTAACATAAAAAAGTGTGCTTCTCTATTCCAACATCTTCGTATGAGAAGTATGGGGAACACAACTGAGAGTAAGAAAGTGATGCTCAAGTTTCAGTTTCGAAACTTTAATCTATTGAAGGGAGAAACAGTTGAAGAGATGATTACACGATTTATTCACTTAATTGCTGAAATGGACAAGATGAAATTGGAAATTTCTGAAACAGATAAAATTAACACTATTAAGACTGTGCTTCCAAGTTCTTACTTAACATTTCTCATGGTTTTGAAAGAGAATGACTATTTCTTGAACGAAGACTTGACTACACTTGAATTTTTACAAAATATTGAAGCCAGAGAATATGATCTGAAGTGTCAAAAATCTTCCAAGGAAAATCAAGATCCAGCTTTCTATGGTGGAAGTATGCCTCTTAGTTCAACGATCTCTCCAATCAATGCTTTTCTTACTCAAGCTGCAAGTGAAAAAGAAGCAACTATGTTTAATGATCCAAAAGTATGTTTCTACTCTGCTGGTAATTCTGGATTGTCTGGTGGTTCTGGAAGTTCAACTACTACTAATCCATTTGCTTCACCACCTAGTGTGAATATGAAGGAAGCTGAGCAAAACTTTGCTTTTCTGACAGCTTTCATGTCTTCATATGAAAACTTGGTAAGTAGTAAGATTTCCACAAGTGATTTAACTGACGAGGACTATGATCAGATAGATCCAGATGATTTGGAAATCATGGATTTAAAGTGGAACATGGCTATGATTGTCCGTAAAGTTAAAAGATTCATGCAGAGAACTGGAAAAGATCTTCCGGCTTTAAACAAGAAATTGGGTTTTGACAAGTTGAAAGTAAAATGCTATAATTGTCAAGAATTTGGTAATTTCGCAAAGGAATGTGACAAACCAAAGAAAGAATACACTGGTTCTCGTGGTCAACATCAAAATTCTTCTACACCACGAGGTAGTGATGTTGAAAAGAAACCATCCTCTTCTACAACACAAGCAATGTTAGCAGATGGTAATGACTGGTCACAATGGTTATTATGTAAAGATGCTCAAGCAAATTTGGCTATGTTTGGATTACATAAATATTGTCAAGATACAAGTGGGAGTGAGATGTCTTCTGATAATGATTCTGGATCTGATTCTGACGACTCTTGCGACAAGCCTCCAACATTATTTGTTTGCATGGCCAAGATCAAAGAGGTTAGTCATTCTATCCCTGCTACTTCATCTGTTAAAGTATCATGTGTTGATTGTGAATCTAACAAACCTAAGTTAGATGCTTTGAAAAATCAAAACGATAATCTTGTTAGAGAAATTGCTTCTCTGAAGGATACTTATCGACAATCTCTTGAATCTCAGATGAGATCTCGAGAAAAGATTGAAGCATTGTCGATAAGTAACCACGATCTCAAAGCTGAGTTATCTGTAAAAATGACGATTAATGACCAAAAGTTTCAAGAAATTCTGAAACATCGTTCAAAGATAACCGAGCTTGAGAATGAGGTTCTTGAGTTGAAGAACAAACTGGGAAAGTTTAGAAATTATTCTTTTCTGTTGAATGAAATTATTGAAGTATCTGGTAAACAAAAGGATTCAAAGAAAGGTATTGGCTTTGTTGAAATTCCACCACCATTTCACAATGATTACAAAATTAATCCTTTTGCTAGAAAAGAAGAGGATTTGATTGAGAAAGAAACTATGATTTCTGAAAAACCTAAACCAGTTAAAAGAGAATAATCAGTTAAAACAGAAACTGTTAAGACCCAAGTTGCTCCTCAAAAACCTCATGTTCAAAGTAAAAAGGTCTTTGTTGAGAATGATGACAAAGTGATTATCGAGGACGTGTTTGAACCTGAGATAATACACAAGAATAAGAACATCCAAGTTCTAATCATATTCTTTGCGAACCTCAAGAATTTGAGGAAGCTGTGTATGGTTCATTCAAGTCTCACTTGAAAAAGGAATAACCGGTGAAACCTAAACTAGTAAAGGCAAAGAAGTCAGATAAACCAAAGATTTCTGATGAGGATTTAATGCGGTTTGTTAACCCTCCTAGTTCTAAGCATTCACCTGTTAGAGTTTTTAAATTAAAAGGGATGGACACGATGTTCACAGAAAAAGATATTCCAATAAGTATCATTAAACCTGAACTTATTGAGAGCGTCTTTATCAATGAAACATCACAGATTCAAGATCTTGAACGTAAATATGCTCAAGCGAAAATATCAGTTCCATCTGATCCATTGACTACAGCAAAACAAGTTTTAAAACAAGCGAATAAAATTCAATTTGTGAAGTTAACTGGGACAGATACGTTGAAGAGTTTCTCAAACTGCTCTAATTTGGATTTTTACTTGAAAAAGAAGTCTGAATTATCTGATGAGTTTGCTAAAAGCATGACAAAAATTGTGAGTCATCATCAAACTTCTGCGTCATTCATTCCAACTACCTCTCAACATCACCGTGTAGAAATGCTAAGTTGTTTTCTTTGCGGTCAACATGGTCATGTAGTGAGAAATTGTATTCAAAAGAGCTATCAGAATCTTCATCCTTTTATCAAGGACAACTCTAAGCCAATTCCATTGGTAAAGGAGATTCTGAAACCACCTGCGTCGTATGCTGATGATACTCATATCATGTTCTCTAATTTGAATCCTCGAAAGTTTATTCATGTTAATGAGACACATGGTCAGGTAAAACCAAAGTTTGATCCATATGAGCCAATTTGTAGAAACACGAATTCAAACATTGTTCAAGCAGCTTACTTAAGACGAAAGTCTAGGAAGCCGGTAACTTATTCACAAGTGGCTGAACAACAATTGAATTATGTTAAAGTTAATGATCAAAGAGAAAACCAAAAGGTGCCCAAGACTGAGACCTGGGCTGCCTTTTTGAACTAATCATCTTTATTTTGTGTGTAGGGTATATCCAAGACTATGTCTGGTGAAAACTGGATAATGGATAGTGGATGTTCTCGTCATATCACTGGAAATCTCAACCTATTAACCAACGTGAGAAATATTCAAGGGAGTTATGTGGCATTTGCTGGGAATTCTGGGGGCATGATCACACAAGAGGGTGAAGTTTCAAATTGTCATATTAAATTTGAGAAAGTAAATTATTGTGATAAAGTGGATCATAACTTATTAAGTGTATCACAGATTTGTTATAAAAAGTACACAACGATATTTATTGACAAAGAATGTCTTATCTTGAAACCGGGTTATGTTATTCCCGAGGACATGGTTGTCATGCGATCACCACGATTGAATGATATTTATGTCTTAAACATGAGCTCTAAGATATCCACATCGATCAAAACATGTTTTATCTCGAAAGCAACCGTGAAAGACTCGATTTCTATGGCATCGTAAAATGGGTCACATACATGTTAGAAAGATGAATTATTTGATGGCTAATGATTTAGTGGAAGGTGTCTCGTTGAAGAATTTTAAATTATCCGATCATTGCGTTGCATGCAAAAAGGGCAAGCAAAAGAAGAAGACACATCCTTCTAAATTATTGAATTCCATTAATACTCTTCTTGAACGACTTCATATGGATTTATTTGGTCCTGTGAATCGTGTGAGTATTTCTGAGGATTGGTATTATCTTGTGGTGACTGATGATTATTCAAGATACTCTTGGGTGTTATTTATGAGTTCGAAAGATCAAACATCGGTTTTGGTACAAAACCTTATCACCAAGATCGAATCACTTTACTAACAAAAGGTGAGGAGAATTCGAAGTGATAATGGTACTGAATTCAAAAACACTGTCTTGGATTTCTTTTTTGCTCACAAAGGAATTCATCGAGAATACAGTGCACCTTATGTACCTCAACAAAATGGTGTTGCCGGATGAAAGAATCGAACCTTGATTGAAGCTGCACGTACAATGCTCGCTGATTCTAAGCTTCCCGTCCAATTCTGGAATGAGGCAGTGAATACCGCTTGCTACACTCTTAATCGGGTTCTAACCGTTAAAAGACTCAAAAAGACAAGCTATGAGTTGTTGAATAATCGAAAACCTAATTTAAATACCTGGAACCTTTTGGTGTCCGTGTACGATGTTGAAGAAGGATGCGGGTAAATTTGAAGAAAAAGCTATCGAAGAGTATTTCTTGGGATATGCATCTCCAAAGAAAAGGGTATTAAATTTTTCATCTGGTTGCGTTGAAGAGTGGTACCATGTGGACTGTCAAAAGTACACAACTCCTCCTCAAGGGAAAGGTCCCGATAGGATGTTTGACTATGATAGTTTATTTAATTCATTTACTCCATCAAATGAACACATAGACGAAGACCTGGTTCGAGCATACTTTGAAGATCATTTGGCAATTCCAAAATTTTCAAGTTCTAATGATGTTGAAGCTCAACCTAATGCTCCAACTGAAGAACCTCAAGTTGCTTCTCCAGTTGCTATCGATAATGTTTCCACTTCTTCTGATGATGATCAAGCTAAAGATCAAGTTATTAACCTTGACAGTGATAATGTTTCATCTCCTGAACTTGGTGAACATTACACTAACTTATTTGATAATGTTGTTGTTCCTGAGAATCCAACTCTTCGGATTCATGGATATCATCCATAGGAAAACATCATTGGAGAACTTGATGTGGGCGTTCGTACACGTCATCAAGTTGCTTCTGCAAGTGACAATTACGTATTGTGTGCATATGCTGATTTACACTCATCAGGTATTGTAAATCTTTGAAAATTCACTTGCTTTCCATCTCAAGTTGAGCCAACGACGGCTCGTAAGGCACTTGAAGATCCTTCTTGGGTGGAAGCTATGCAAGAAGAATTACAGCAATTTGCACGTTTGGGTGTTTAGGATTTAATAGACAAGCCTGCTAGAGTCAAGAAAGCTATTCCGACTAAGTGGGTATTTAAGTGTAAGAAAGACGATCGAGGGGTGATTGTGAGAAACAAAGCACGTCTAGTGGTGCAAGGCTTTCATCAGCAAGAGGGTATTGATTATACAGAGGTATATGCTCCAGTTGCAAGATTAGAGTCGATTCGAATCTTCCTGGCATATGCAGCTTACAAGAATATCAAGGTCTATCAAATGGATGTTAAAAGTGCTTTTCTAAATGGTGAACTACACGAGGAAGTGTTTTTTTACAGCCTCCTGGTTTTGAAGATCCTGATTATCCAGACCAAGGCCCTGTATGGTCTACATCAAGCCCCGAGAGCTTGGTATGGCACGCTTGCCCAACATCTGACTGATAACGGCTTCAAACGAGGGACGGTCGACCGCACTTTATTTCATAAAACTGTTGGTGACGATCTTCTCCTAGTTCAGATTTATGTCGACGACATTATCTTCGGGTCAACAAACGACACATTGTGTAAGGAGTTCGAGAAGTCCATGCAAACAAAGTTCGAGATGAGTTCGATGGGAGAGATGAATTTCTTTTTAGGGTTGCAGGTTCACCAGTCTGCTAACGGAATTTTTATTCACCAGACTAAGTATGTGAACGACGTCTTGAGCCGATTCAAGATATCTGCCGGAAAAATCCCTTCTACTCCTCTTCCAGTGGGTCACAATTTATCACCGGATGAATTGGAGGATACCGTTGATACTACCCTCTATTGTGCCATGATCCGTTCTTTAATGTATTTAATGGCTTCTCGCCCTGATATTATGTTTGCTGTTTGTCTTTTTGCTAGGTATCAAGCAAGTCCACGAGTGACTCACCTAGCTGCGGTCAAGAGAATTCTTCAGTATTTGAGGGGAAATCTAGACATCGGGTTTTGGTACTCCAAGGATGATACTTTTGATCTTACTACTTATTCCGACTCGGACTATGGAAGTTGCAAGATCAACTTCAAATCAACGACTGCAGGATGTCAAATTTTAGGAAACCGGCTTGTTTCCTGGCAGTGTAAGAAGCAGACAACGGTCTCTACTTCAACCGCTGAAGCTGAGTATGTTGCAGCCTCGAGTTGCTGTTCCCAAGTTTTGTGGATACAACAACATCTTCGCGACTACGGTTTGAAGTTTCTTACAACTCCTATCCTGATTGATAATTTTGCTGCAATTTCTATCACAAAGAATCCCGTACAACATTCGAAAACAAAACACATCGAAATTCAATATCACTTTATACGGGATTGCTTTGAGAAGAAGTTGATTGACCTTGAGAAAGTACATACTGGCTTTCAGAAAGCCGACCTGTTTACCAAAGCTTTTGACAAAACGCGTTTTAAATTTTTGCTTGGTTTAAACGGATTGAAGACTCTCGCTGATATCCTTAAACAAGGATGACTATCTTTATTTTATGTCATTTTTCCTTTAAAATTTATTTTGGTTTTAGGGGGTGAAAAACTAGAAAACACAAAAAGATTGTGATTTTCGTTTGTATAGATAAAACTCAAAAACATTAAAAAAAAATTTAATCCAAAAAAATTAGAAAATTCAGAAATATCAAAAATATTGTGTTTCTTTTCCTTAATGTTTTCCTTTAAAATATTTTGAAAAACCAAAACATTTTAAAATTTGAAAATCCAAAAAGAATGTATTTTTTTAAGTTTGTACAGAAAAATCCGAAAATCCAAAAATACTGTGAAGTTTATTGTGTTTATAAGAAAATTGAAAAAGACAAAAATATTGTGTTATTAAATTTTGTATAGAGAAAAACCAAAAAGATTTGCATACTTTTGCTGAAAATTATGTCAATTATCTACATTTGAAGGGCATGTACGTGTATATGTTTGGTCCTGACATTTACTTATAAGTGATCAGGTTAGCCATTTACCTGATAACGGAAAATAGTTGGGGCATTCGTTATGCATGTTTTTAGATTATTTTCTCGCTGAAAATTATGTCGGTTATTTAAGTTTGTGAAGCAAGCTTACATGTCTTGGTCCTATTATTCACTTGTTGAATTGATAGAATAGCCATTTATTTATAGACTTACGTTAACTGGGGCGATTAAATTTATCTTTATTTTATTTTATGCTCCATAAATTTTTGAGTTTTTGAAGCACAAAGAGAAAATGATAGTACATTGATTATCTTGACCCCAAATCCAGCAAAAAGTAAGCTTAAAATACTGTGTGCTTAATTGAATTGGTGCATTGGTAGGTCTTAAAACAACCAAGTAGAGTAAAGTATGTGATATAAACATAAAGAAACGCCAAATTGAAAGGGGTGTTAGTGTCTAGAACAAGTCTCGGTGAGGATGGCAGAACTGGAATAACCAGTCATACTCAAGCCTTATAGTTGTTGATCTCCAAAAATTATGATAAAGCAAATAACAAGCTTTGAGGTTCTGAACACTGTGAGTCTTTATGCGGCTTAATCATCTGGGTATTCATATGCATGAATATTTCATTCGCTTTTAGAGCAAACCCAAGGTCATTAAACTTGATAACTGTTGTACCTCGTACAAACCAAATTACTGACTTGATCAAAATCCGCTGTTAGTCATACATGGTTCCTCCCTTGCGCGCGTCTTAATACCATTAAGAAACGGACCCCAGGGGATACTATGTATGTAAGCCAACAGATGGACTCGTGCATATTCACTCATAGTAACAGAAAGTCAATGCATTGCTCATAAATTTCTTTAAAATTCATTTTGATCAACAATATAATGGTTTAAGTCAAGTTGGGGTGATATGGCAAAAATCAAATTAAGCTTGAACCGAGATTAGAGGCTGATAGTTTCTGATATTCTGTGCACTAATTGAACCATTAAGCATATCACAAAAACACTTGAAAGTTTGTTATTAGATTTAAGTGGACAACAATACCAATGACCGACTTAACGCCAGTCATAATATCGCTGAAATATAAAACTGTGATGGAAGGGCAATTTGGTCAATATGATTCTCTGCTCAAACTTAACAAAAACACAAAAATACGTACTGCTTTTGTTAAATCATAGAAAAACACAAAAAAGATTGTCCAGTTTCATAATAATTTAATTTATGTTTCGTAAAAGTGAAACGTTTTTAAAGTATTCAATTTTCAGGATAAAAGGTTCTCGGTATTTCTTTTAAGTTAAATCTATTCATTATTTAATTCATTTATTTATTTAAGTTAAAATTAAATAAAATTTTTAATTCGTTAAAAGTTAATTCGTTAAGTATGAATAACGAACTAGGTGATTCTTTAGCGAACTACTTTCTAGTTCGCTCACCTATTTCGCTTCCGCACTCTGTAACGAATCATCTTTAATTCGTTATCCATAGTTAACGAATCAAACTACAATACATATCTTGTTCATTATTCAGTTTAAACGAATTGGAATAATTATTTCCCTGATTCGTTATTTAAAATTTAAACGAATCGTTTGATTTGCCTTGGGGGTGTGTTAGGCTATATATGATAGCAACACGAATCGTCATTCACTATTCACCATCTTTCTTCAACCTAATGTCACCCTTTTCAAAATTTTTCCTCTGATTTTCGATATTCAAATTTCGACATTTCAAGGATATCATTGTGACACTAAGGTATAAACGATCACCTTGTGACATTTCAAGGTTTTCCGTGTTTTAAACCCTAATCTATTTTTGATATACTGTGTTAATGTTAATTATTTTGGGTTCATTGTGTTCGGAATGTGATTCCGAAACCCTTGGTAGACATTAATCGATGTATGATTTTTGTTTGCTGGGTTGATTAAATGTGTATGTTTTCGGGGTTTTAGGCTCTGTTTAACTCTTTGGTTATCCATATTTATGTTAAGGTGTTAAACCTCAATCTTAACACCATGAGCTTCGAATTGTGATTCCGAGTTGGATAAATCTATGGTTTTGGTTACTCGATGTTCTGTTTGGGATAATTGAACCTGGATTTGTCATATTGACCTTCGGTGTTCTTATTAATTTTGACTTTGACTATGCGAGTCAAAGATCAAGTCTAATTTATTGACCATTCGTGATCCTTAGCGATTTGGGACTGTTTCGTGTCCAATTCTTTAAGGAAATACACGAACTAGATCAACGAATATATTAGTTAACGAATCAGATGAGGTTTCGTTAATTTATAACGAACTAGATTCTAGTTCGTCCTTAATAGTAATTCGCTTGATCTACTTCGTTAACTTTTTTACCTGATAGTGAACTGCTTAATTCGTTACTAGATGGTAACGAATCAGAGTAATATCTCACACGGATGACATTTTTTTTAATTATTTATTCATTTTTAAGATTACATTTTTTATGAAAATAAAATTACTCCAACCGTCTAAACGCGTAAATAAATTAATTCCACATATCATATGAAATTAAATACACCATTTATAAATATATATATATATATATGTATATCACCTTTTCATATTACTTATCTTGGTTTATATTCATTCAGTAATATGGCTGAACAAGTGAATCAAGATCCACCGATTACTGATCAAGAACAAATAGAACAACCTTCTGTTGATCAAGGGCAGCAAGAACAACCACCACAAGAGCAACCTCCTCAGGAACAGCATGACGATGTTATTTCATTACCATTTGATAAGAAACATAACATCTGTGCCTATGTTGATCAAGATGTTGCTACATTTGGAGATATGTTGACTTTTCTAAGACGATCAGTGATACATTACGCCATCACTGCTCGACCTAAGGTGTATCTGAGTATGATTAGGCAGTTTTGGGATACTGCTAAGTATTTTGAGGAGGAAAAACATATTCGAGCCACGATTAATGAAACTCCTATTACAATTGATGTTGGAGTAATTAGGCGTGTGCTTCGATTTGATGATACTGATGACAAACCGAGTGAATTTGATAGGCAACTGGTCAAGGGTTTGTTTACACGTGTGCGTTATGGTGTAGATAGATATTCATAAATCTATGTTGAACAAGAATGGATTATGCCCACC
The DNA here is from genome assembly GCF_021521415.1 of Bidens hawaiensis. Classification (NCBI taxonomy): domain Eukaryota; kingdom Viridiplantae; phylum Streptophyta; class Magnoliopsida; order Asterales; family Asteraceae; genus Bidens; species Bidens hawaiensis. The sequence continues at coordinate 620,767 of NW_027491587.1, forward strand.
ATACAAGTATCTTCTCCATGTTCTTATTCATTGCATGAGTGGTCGTCGTGATGGCTTTGATGAATGTCGACTCAGTTTGCAATCAGCCTTTGTGTCTTTAATCCTCAACAAGCCGTTCAACTACTCCGAGCTTGTATTTGATCATTTGACAGAACAAGTTCAGCAGATGGACCAGAAGAAAATTTTTTTAATGTATCCTCCGTTCTTGCAATTGATTATTCAAGATTTGATACCTAATTTAGCTATTGATCAGACCTTGGTGAATGACAAGTTTCCTATGGAACACATGACGGTCGACACAATACGTAGAATGGCGATTTATCGAAAGGCAAGGCCAGCGGATAAATGAATGATTGGTCATATCGTTAATCTTAATTATGTATGTCCTTCCGAGGATCGCTGGATTCATAATGATTCAGATTCCGAGCGTGAGGAAGGCGAAGGTGGGAACGATGGTAATGATGGAAATGATGGTGGTGATGGGAACGATGGTGATGGGGGTAATGAAGGGGGAAATGGTGGTAATGGTGATGTCGCTCTTAAAAAACAACAAGATGCAGTTGATGCTTCATTAGCTGCCACCATTGCTGCTCAACTAGAAAGAAAGAGAAAAGGGAAAGGTGTGGCAACTAGTGAGCCATCTAAGAAGAGACGTGTATCTGCTGGGGCTGGTGTAATCATTGGTGTGCCACCACCTCATCAACCAACGCCTCAACGCTCGGTAGTGCCGGTTACAATTAGCACTCCGGCGATGACTTTAACAACGATGATGGTTCCACATGAGCAGTTGGGTATGATTACTCAATCAACGTTAACTGAAATACCCTTGCCGACTGCCAAAGTGGCTACAGCTCCCCCAACAATACCTATGAGGCCTCCTCCTCCAAGTGATCTCTCATTTATGAGAATTACAAGGCCTCAAGGTCCAATCCAACCAGTTCATCCATCCTTGTATGCTTTGCCACCAAATCTTCAGACAAAATTGCTTTTGAATCTGTTGCATTTGTATGAGAATCAGATGTCTGCTGATCGATTGAATCAAGAACGCTTAATGGAGAATCAGAAGAAACTAATCAGTTATGTTTCTTTCTGTCAAAAGGAAACCAAGGCCCTACATGAGATTGTCGTGTCTCAGGGGTGAAACTGAAAGAACAAGAGGATCTGATTTTGCAATTGACATGCAAAGATGATGCCTTGAAGAAAATCAAGAATAATGAGGAAGATCCTGATGATGATGAGTCTGGTGCTGGTGGTGAGCCTAAACAAACTCAAGACCCTGCTTTAGGTGCGGGTACGAGTTTTGTTGACGATTCTGAAAAACAGATTGTTGTTTATCGTGATTATTCGGCTGCTAAACCAATTGAGATGATTGAAGCTGACACGGTAATTTTTATGGATGGAAAGGGGGTGATTAGAAGTATGGTGAACAAGGATGAGATAGAGGTGGGAGAGTTTGTTGACAGGTCTCTGACACGAGAGCATATTTCCATACTGCTTGGGTTGAATGACGAATAGTTGACTGTGTTAGAAGCTGAGCCTGATGTCGAAGTGGGGAATGAGGAAGGTATATAGGATGATCTGTCTATTCAAATGAATGCGGATTTTATCTATGAATACGAGGATGTTGAGATAGAAGATGTTACTGCTGAGGAGTACCCTGACTTGTATCAACACACGAACGTTGATCAAGGTGCTCTGGTATTTACTGAGCAGAATTTTAAAGCAGCTGAGGATGATTTGGAGAAGATGACTAAGGGAAAGAAAGTTGTGGATACTTGTTTTGACTCAATTGTGAACCCAACTGATGAGGATATTGCTAAATGGTTCAGATTTAAAGCTGCGGGTAAGATTATCAAGGCGTATATATTTGTTGATCAAGAACGGAAAGATATAGCAGCTGCATGGGTCAAAGAAAATCAAGTAACTACTTTCAAGACTTTATCCAAGGTTTATGGTGATATCGTCTCATGGCTATACGATTCCGAGCTTAAGGTATGTATAGTTAAATGGGAAAAAAGAGTTCAGTACTACGAGAAGATAATGGATGTTCTTACACTACCGCGTTGGGATGTTCGTACCCTCGCGAGGCGTCCATTTATCAATCGTGGTGGCATCCGGACAGGTGAGTGGTTTCATCAACACTTGTTGTTCGAAGTTAATCATGGGTTCAAGTTCTTCAAGCCCCAGGTCCCGAAACGTAAACGCATTAATGAGATTGATCCAAAAACTGGGTGGAAGAAACTTGTTCTTAAAGTAAAACCATCGAAGATGATGAAGAAAGTGCCGGTGAAGACGATGCCCCAACAAATGCATCTCTCATTCAACTGCTGGTACTATGACAATCGTACGGGCGAGGCCGTCATTGTACTTGGTAAAGGACTGGAGACTGAACTTATCAAGATAATCGACCCGATGTGGTTGGTTAATTTATCTGAAACAGACAATGACGTGCTACACAGGAAACAGCTTCTGATCGAGCTCAATGAAGACTACGACCTGGCTATGCAATTCCAACGTGTTTTGCACGTTTGTCATGAAAATGGAATTCATAGCTGCAGAGACTGGCGGTCCAAGCGCTTCAAGTAACTTAAAGACAAAGAGCTCAAGACGAGGGGGTGTCTGTTAGTGCACAGTTTTGCGTCTTGAGTTTTTGTAATTTTCGTTAACGTATTTGTCGTTTGTTTAATGTAATAAACAATTATTTTGTATTATAGTTCGTTAATGTATTAGGACAGTTCGCTAAGGATGTTTAGCGAACTAGTCCTTAAGTTAAGTTTCCCCTGATTCGTTAGGGAATGTTAACGAATTAGGGGGTGTTTCGCCTTATTAATGTATGTAACGAAGTAACGTCTGGTTCGCTAGGGGATGTTAACGAACCAGACCTATCTTCTATAAATAGTGAACACTGTTCACACATAATTTAAGTTTTGAGAGTTTAATTAATGAGACGTTGTCCAAATCCTCTCTCGATCTTCAACCTTAATATTATACAAATTACTGATACTAATAATATATATAAACACATACAACACTTAATCATACGTAATTATGAGTTAGATCTATAGTTAAAGTATTAATCGATTACGCACAGATCTGAGATCTGTTATTGTTATTGTTAATGGATTGATACACATACGGGATCCAACATATAGCAACCCGTCAATAACTCAATTGTCAACACTTTATTGTGTGAGTTATGACCTAATTTTTTAACGATCTACCAACAATCGGGGACATGACAAGTGGTATCAGAGCTGGTCACTGCTAGTTTAGTAAGAAATTGTTACTAATTGAAGATTTGAAGAACAATGACGTAAGCAGAACACTGTTCCATTAAAGAGTGACGTCAGCTGCTCTCTTCTTCATTTCTGTCCAGATCTACATCTTTCTGGTGTTTTCTCTTCCTTATTTCAATTAAAGTTTGAATTTTTAACTCTGTTTCTTGTTCTATTCACACCAGATTCATCAGATTTGAACAACCTGTTTTCAGATCTGAGTGTTTTTAAAACTTATCTTTTTCAAATCAACCGATTTTTATTTTCAAAATATTTGGTTACGAAGAACAAGAGGTGTCTACTAATAAGATTCCTAGACTTTATGGACAGGAAAATTTCACAAATTGGAAAGTCTTATTTGAAGCAGCCATTTATTTGCTATAATGATGTGGATGTGTGGAATTAAATCAAGAATGGTCCACAAGACAATGCTGAAGGTGCAAATGCAAATGCAACTGCAGCTGTGCGTGAAAGACTGAGAAAGGTGGATGATAGGGCCTTAGCTTTGATTAAGCTAGGACTGTCTTGGGAGATTCTTACCAAGGTGGCATATCATAAAACTGCCAAGGCAATGTATGATGCCATCTTTGAAATGTTTGAGGGAAACACTGAATTGAAGAACATCAAAAAGCAAAGGCTCAAACAACAGCTAGAGAGATTTAAATACAAGGATGGAGAGAGATTGAAGTCAATCCTGGAAAGATTCTTAGCAATTGTGAATGAGCTAAGAACTACTGACTATGTCATGACTGATTTTGATTTGAATACCAAGCTGCTTAACTTAATGCCCAAGGAATGGTACACTGCCTGCAAGTTCATCCTCCAAAAGCCCAATTTCAATAATCTGAAAGTGGATGATGTGGTGTGCTTCCTTCAGGCTGCAGAAATTGAAATGATTGAAAATGAAATGATCAAAGAAGAGAAGCCATGTTTCCTGGTCACTAATGCTCTCATTGCACCAATGGGCAACTTGTCAACCGAAAATCAACAACAGATTCCCATTATTGAAGAACCAGTTGAACATGGTGTGGATGCACCTAAATATTTTGTTGGTGGTAGTACAAGTCATCAAGGAAACCAGCAAAGGTTCAATGTCCAATTGATAGATGATATTGATTTTTCCTCAATGGCTAGTGGACATGTACCTTACACTGGTGGAGGAAGTGGCCAAGGAAGTGAAACACAGGCTTTGCTCTCCATGTTTACAGAATCATACAATGCTTTTGTAGCAAAAAATCTGATTCATACAAGTGTCATCTAGGATGATCTTGAACAGATAGATGCTGATGATTTGGAAGACATGGATTTAAAATGGCAAGTAGCCATGTTGGCTCTTAGAAGCAAAATGTTATACAACAGGACTGGTAGATCACTTTTATCAGGGCCAAATGAAAGAATTGGTTTTGATAAGTCAAAAGCCATTTGCTATAACTGTCAAAAACCTGGTCATTTTGCTAGAGAATGTAACATGCCAAGAAATTTTTAGATGAACCAGTACCAAAACCAGTCAAGAAATCAGCAGCACCAATATTAACAGAATCAGCAGAGAAACAACAATCCCAACAACTTCAATAACTACAATTCCAACTTCAACAACTTTCAACAGCCTCAAATGAACAATAATCATCAAATTGTGCCTCAGAATCAAAACTTTCAAAGAAACAACAATCAAAACCTTCAAACTATTCCAAACAAGTCAGTCCCAACTAATCAAAATCAACCCAGAAATCAAGGGAATGTGGCTGTAACCACACAACATGAGGGTAATTTTGATTGGAGCAATCATGAAGAAGACATTGCAGATGACATTAAGAGGGAAAATGTGGCATTCATGGCATTGATTGAGAAAGTAGGTGGATCATCATCTCAGGTACACTCTGATCCTACTATTGATTTAAATGAAGTTTTAAATGATCTAAAAACAAAAGTAGGCAAGCTGGAAAGTGAGTGTTTTAGGAAACAAAGTATCATTAATGGTTATGAGGCAAGTGAGTTGATCATTGAAGAGAAAATGAGGAGTCTGGAAGATGATTGTATGATCAGTTACATAGCTCAAACCAGATACATCACTAAGATAGATGGACTAAAGAAGATGATTGTTGAAGAAAATGTGCAGAACACAAAGCTGCAAGTTGAGAATGAATTCTTGAAGAACTTGGTTTCCACAGGAAACATATGTGGTATTCTAAATTAAGTGAGTGAGAAAGATAAATACAAAGCAGTTCCACCACCATTCAACAACAACTTTATGCCAAAAGTTGATAAAGAGAAAAGATATGCATATCTACAACAATTCAAAAATGTCTTTCATGACAAAGAAGAATTTGTTGATTTGTACAAGAATGTTGAGGTGAATGCAAAAGGTGAGTTTGTGGTTAAGGAAGAAGTGAAAGTAGAAAAATCAATTGAAGTGCAAGTCTCTGAAGATGACTTTGATTTTAATGATCTTAATCAAGATGATTTGAGGGAATTAAGTGACCAAATAACTGATGAAGAGATCAAGGCTGCTGATAGAGGAAGAAGAGTGAAGAAACCTGAATCAATTGACAAACTTCCATTGTATCCACCTGTCACACCAAGAATGAAGAAGCAAAATGAAAGAATGAAAAGAGAACATGTGTCTTTTGACAATTGTGAAAGGAAGAAGATAAGCTACAATGCAGTGAGGCCACCAAGCAAAGCTGTGTTGGAAAGGATAAAACAAAACAACAAGAAAAAGGTGACTGAAACTATTGATGTTGAAAACTTTATCCCTGTTTATCCAGTCATTTCTAGTCATGAGGTGCTTGATGTGGGAGAAGTGAAAACCATGGAAGAATATGAGAAAAGACAGTCAAGACATAGAGAAAGTCAAGATGAGGAACCTGTGATTATGGAAAATATTGCCTTTGTCAAAAGCAAGATAGAAAGACAAGATATCAAAATTGAGGAATTTGTTCCTTTTTCAATTGATTATGATGGTCTAAAGACTGAGAAGACTCTTGGAGTAAAATCACCTAAACCAAGTGAAAGATTCAAGAAACCAAATGAACTTGAAAGATACAAAGGAAAAGTATGGTGCAAGAAGTGTGATGAATATGGTCATCACACAGACTCATGTAATGAGAGATTCAACTTCAAACCTTTTCATGTCCCAGATGAAACAAAGTATGGACAAGACTTTATTCTGTACAAGCAAAAGTATGATGCATACCTGGGAAAGGGAAAGGTGTGTGAAAAGGAAACAATAAGTGCTAATGAATTGAAATCAGCTGAGGAGACAAGAAATGAAAAGAGAACTGAAGTCAAAACAAATAAACAAGTAACTAAATCAGTAAGAAGAAGTTTGTCTCCTAAGAAGCATGAGAAAGCTGTAAAAAGGAAATCTCATCCCTTGAGAATCAGTCCCAAACAAGACACACAATCAGTCAAATCTTAAGACTCTCAAGGGTCACCAAGAAGTGACAAGTCAAAGAATAGAGGTATCTTTCCTAAAATAAACCAGCTGAACTTAGAGGTGATGAGAAGTTTTTGTTGAAGCATGGTTATGAACCTCAAGGTTCTCTTTGGAAACCCAAGGTTGAAACCAAAGTGACAAAGACTGTTGATGTGAGAGATTACTCAGAAAAGAAAGATTATGTTGTGCAAGAAGCTAACAATTCATCTGATGAATTCAAGAACACAACTTCATTTGTGAAAACTACAAGAGAGTGTGGTTATGAAACTGACAACTCAGATAATCTTGAAGTCACCCATGAAGATCCTAAACCAACAACACTCATTTCCAATGCTGCCACTGAAATTGAATCTGATGAGCTGCAAGTTGAAATGGCTTGCACTTCATCACTCAACTAATCAAATTCTTTCTTTTGTGCAGGAACAGTCCACTCCACTGAATGACATATGATACGTGGATAGTGGATGTTCTAGGCACATGACTTGTGACAGGAGGTTACTTGTTAATTATGAAGAAAAGTTTGAAGGTCCTGTGGCATTTGGAAGTGATGAAAATGGTGGAAAGATGGTTGGAAAAGGAATTTTAACAAATGGAAAGGTTTCATTTGACAATGTGTTTCATGTTGAAGGACTCCAGTATAATCTGCTTAGCATATCACAAATGTGTGATAAGGGTTACAAAGTTGGTTTTGATGACTCACACTGTTTCAACTTAAAACCTGAATTTGTTATCCCACTTGAAATGATTATGATGATGGCCCCAAGAAATGGCAACCTATATGAGCTTAATATGAAAGAAGCTGTTTCAAGGGGTGGTACATGTTTTGTTTTCAAAGCCACTGAAAATGAGTCAAAATTGTGCCATAGAAAATTGTGTCATGTGAATCTGAAGAACATGAACAGACTTGTAAAAGGAGAGCATGTCATTGGCTTACCTACAAAAGAATTCAAACTGGAAGATCATTGCAGTTCAGGCCAGAAAGGCAAGCAACACAAATCCTCTCATAAGACAAAGCTCATCAACTCAATTGATCAAGCACTTGAATTACTTCACATGGATCTTTTTGGTCCTGTGAGTGTGCCAAGTATAGGAAGAAAAGATATTGTCTTGTGATCATTGATTATTACTCAAGATATACTTGGGTTTATTTCCTAAATACAAAGGATGAGACTGCAGAGTTGATAAAGGAATGTGTGACAATGATTGAGAACAAACTGAATAAGAAAGTTAAAACAATGAGAGGTGACAATGGTACAGAGTTTAAGAATGGAGTCATGGAAGAATTTTGTACAGAAAAGGGAATATTTCAGCAATTCTCAGCTCCTAGAATTCCTGAACAAAATGGTGTTGCAGAAAGAAGAAACATGACACTTATTGAAGCTGCAAGAATCATGCTAGCAGATGCAAATATACCAGTTACATTTTGGGCTGAAGCCATTAATACTGTCTACTATGTTCAGAACAGGGTACTTATCAACAAAAGGCATGAAAAGACACCATATGAAATTTTCTATAATAGAAAACCTTACATCAAGTTTTTCAAGCCTTTTGGATGCAAATGTTTTCTTCTAAACTCCAGGGATTACTTGAACAAGTTTCAAACAAAATCCTTGGATTGCTTCTTTGTTGGTTACTCTACACACTCAAAAGCATACAGAGTATATGTGAAAGATCATTTGAGTGTCATTGAATCATCTGACATTATTTTTAATGAAAATCAATTTAACACAGTTGATGGTGCAGCATGGATGTTTGATCATGAGAATTTGATCAGGTCTTTCAAGATTTATCCTGAAGACTTTGATGATACATTTTATAAGACCAGTATGATTGAAGAGAAAAAGAAGAAGACATTGGACTTAGAAGAATTGTGGAAGAAGGTTGCTAGTCAAGAAAGGGAGTATACTTTTGTAAAGGATCCCTCAAGTGATATTGTTGAACAAGTTCAAGACAATGATCATGAAAACAATCACAGTCCAGAACAAGATCATGCAGATGTTAATCAAGACAATCAGGAAGTGCAAAATGATCAATTTCAGGATGAGGAGAACCCAAGCAACCAAACTAATGAAGAAGAAGCTGTATCAACAGCAAGATTTCAACATTTGTTTGAAAGAATGAATATAGGAAACAATGGTGCATCTACTTCAAGATAACACACTAAAGAAGCACCAGAGTTTCATGATGCTGAAACAGAACTGATCATTGAGGAACCAGAACTCAATGAATCAAATTTGACATAAATATGTCTGCAGATATGATAGTTCAAACCCCTTATGTTGAAAATAATCATCCTTCTGAAAACATCATTGGTGATATACATGAAAGAGTTACAAGAAGTCATTCTGAATCTGCAAACATCTGTTTGTACTCCTTCTTTCTATCACAATAGAACCAAAGAACATTGATCAAGCTCTTAAGGACAACAGTTGGGTAGAAGCTATGCAAGAGGAGTTGGCACAATTCAGAGTTCTACATGTCTGGGATCTTGTAGATAGGCCAAGAAGCATATATGCAATTGGAACAAAATGGGTTTTTAGAAACAAAAGGGATGAGAGGGGTATTGTGATTAAGAATAAAGCTAGACTTGTGGCACTGGGATGCCTTCAGGCTGAGGGAATAGACTTTGAGGAAGTCTTTGCACCAGTTGCAAGACTTGAGGCTATCAGGATTTTTCTTGCACATGCTGCCTCAAAGAACATTAGAGTATTCCAGCTTGATGTCAATTCTGCATTCCTAAATGGAAAGATTGATGAAGAGGTGTATGTTGATCAACCACCAGGCTTTGAGGATCCTGTGTATCCTAACAGGGTGTATAAGTTAAACAAAGCCTTGTATGGTTTGCATCAAGCTTCTAGAGCATGGTATGATGAACTGTCAAATCATCTTCTTGAGAATGGTTTTCAAAGAGGAGAAATTGACAAGACACTCTTCTATAAAAGAAAGGGATCAGATTTGTTGCTGTTACAAGTCTATGTAGATGATATCATATTTGGTTCAACCAATGAACAAATGTGTATGGAGTTTGAAGGGGTAATGAAATCCAAATACAGCATGAGCTCTATGGGAGAAATGAACTTCTTTATGGGACTGTAAGTTCAACAGAAAGCTGATGGGATTTTCATTTACCAAACTAAATATGTGTAGGACATTTTGAATAAGTTCAAATGTCAAGAGTTCAAAACATCTTTAACTCTAATGGACACAAAAGAAAAAATGATAGCTGATGAAAAGGGGGAGCATGTGGATGAACATGAATACAGAGCCAAAATTGGATCCCTGATGTACCTAACTGCTACAAGACCTGACATTATGTATGCTGTGTGTGTCTGTGCAAGATTCCAATCAAGTCCAAAAGTCTCCCACATGAATGTTGTCAAAAGAATTTTTAGATATTTGAAGGGAAGACCAGACTTAGGGATTTGGTATCCAAAGAACCAATCTTTTAACCTTATTGCCTACGCAGACAGTGACTATGATGGCTGTAACATGAGCAAGAAGTCAACTTCAGGTGGATGTCAATTTCTGGGAGACAGGTTGGTGTCATGACAATGCAAGAAGCAGACCACTGTGTCCATATCAACTGCAGAAGCTGTATACATTGCTGCATCTGCTTGTTGTGCCCAAGTTCTTTGGATTCAGAACCAATTGCTGGACTATGGTTTGAATTTTCTAAACACTCTTATTTTTATTGATAATACTTATGCATATTTTACTGTTAAAAATCCAGTTCAACATTCAAAGACTAAGCATATTGAAATTAGACATCATGTAAAACCCCGGCTAAAGCGGAAACGCCTGAGTGTGACGTACGGATTGCCCAAAACACATGTGACACTATTAAGTGACAATATTATCATTAATTCATTCCAAAGCATCAAGTACACAAGTTATTTCAAATAAACAAACACAAGGGAAAAGGAACAAAACAAACATCTTCTTGTTTATTATCTTGATTAACCTAACTTCTAGTATCCTCTTCATTTCATCCTCTAATGAAAGTACCTGTAGCATATATATAAAATAAATTCAACTAATTGAATATTTGGTGAGTCCACACAGTTTAAATACTACATAAAAACCATACAATTCCATGAAAACTTGTGAAAAATACATAAGGATTCTTTACACTAGAAACAATGGTCCATGAGTGTAAAAAATAAATGAAGGTCTTTTCCAGTTGGGATTGTGCACCAACGTACTCAGATCGGAGTCCCTTTTCCACCAGAAACAAATGGTCCATGGGTGCAAAGGGGGGCCTATGATCATACTTATCGAAGAAATCCATGCACGTAATATTTGAGCAAGTAACAAGTAAACACACAAGTCCATGATGCAAATTGTAGTTTGTAAATAATAAATAAACGGAATTGAATTTTGATATGATATATATGCTACCCCCAAAATAATAAAAGGCTAAAAAGGGGGTGTGAGAAACTCACCTTTGATATTGGAGACAACTTGAAATAATAACCGAAAGCGAGTTAACAAACGAAGCAATTGAATCTCACGAAACTATAAATAATAACGAAGATACAAAAATCAAGGACTAGCTACCGGAATTATAAAGTTAATTAACTTAATGTGGACATGGGGATTTTTAATGAGTTTAACAAAAATGAATAAAGTTTATATAAATCATTTGATGTTTATTAGTTGAAGAATGATTTGTAGACAAATAATTATAACTTATTAATATAAGATTAAATAATAATATTAATAAAAATTTATGATTAAACACTTGTTTCCAAGTAACATAATTAATTAATTAACTTAAATGTTTTGCATGAATTCTCTTAAAGAAAATCATAAATAGTAGTTATGTTGAAATAAAATAAACAATAATTAATTTACTCAATTATTAATTCAAAGATATGAAGTATGTTATATCTATTGTAAAATATTTTAAATAAGAGAAATTTTTATAAATAATCTTATTTAAAAGAAAGTTTATAAGTTATGATGATCAACGAATCATAAGATTTAGATAAATATATATTCATGTTTGTTCTTGCAAAATAACTAGGCTTGATCCAAGATTTAGAAAAATCAAAGTGTTCATCTTGGATATCCATGATCATAATGATTCTTACCAAGATATAATATTTTTATGATAAAAGTAACATGATCATGAAGAACAACTTATGAACAAGTATGAACATTCAAGATAAAATCAAAACGAAAGCTATAAAATGCTTAAAATGGTAACAACTTACTTGTTAGTGCTCTTAAACTTTAAAAAAAAATGGATTGAGGCGTGAAAATAATGGAAGATTTGTCCTCCTTTTATATTGAAAATATAGAGTTGTTATGTCTTAAGGAAATTATGAAAATTAATCATATTTAATATAATTAAAACACAAATTAAAAATTGTTTAATAGGGTATTCAAAAGGTTTAACTATTTTAATAAATTTTATTGAATTAAAATATTCATTAGTTTTTATTAGTTAAGTAACATATGAAAAGATGATGATAATAATAATAATTATAAATAATAAAAGTAGTAGTTGTAGTTAAATAATAATTCTAGTAAATTGCATGGGACATGTACATAAATATTTGATCTTGATTATTAATGCTTAAAATTGAGTATGTAATACTACAAAGGTGGTGAAATGTATAATTGCATAGAAATGATCACATGAAATACATTAACGAAAATTGAGATTAATTAATAATATTATAAAAATGTATAAATTTAAATAGAAACAAAACCGAAAATTTAAAATAGGTCGGGTTTTCGAGTTTGAAAAGTAACGAATGTTACACATCACTTCATCAGAGATTGCAATGAAAAAGGTTTGATTGAGATGAAAAGATTTGATACAAGTGACAACTTGGCTGACCTATTTACCAAGCCACTTGACAGAATCAGATTCAACTTTCTTTTGAAAGCACTGGGGATGATCAACTCAGATGAGGTCTGATTGAGGATATGTGCTTAGTGTGTGTCTATATGTGCTAATTGATTATTTTTAATTGAGGTCACATACATTGAATGTTGATTGAATATGTCTGCATATGTTACTTGTTTTGTGTTAACTAATATGTGTTTAAGTGATTATATTGATGCTTGTTAGTGCTTGTTAGTTAACTGTTTTTGATATTATGATAAGTAATAATTTAAAGTGTCAAATTTGATATATGCTTGTCTAATATCATGATTTGTTACTTGATTATGTGTGATATCTGATCATGTGATGTTATAAGAATAGGCCAGACTATGAATGCTAGAAATGTCTGCTTGTTTCTGATGATGTTATGTATGATTAAGATTTGAATATGTTACAACTGTTTATGTCAAAATGTGTTTTTATGTCAAAATTAAATGATGAAATGAATTTACAAATTAATTTTGCATAATCACAAGAATTTTTATCAAAACATGAGCAAGTTCATTTGTAAATTCATTTCAAGCTTTATAGAATCTTAAAAGAAGGATTTTTCAATGAAAAGTCTCAAGTAGTTATCTTTGCTTAAAATTATGTCATTTGCTCAGTTGGAAGGACATACACATATGTATGTTTGGTCCTATAATATTTATAGATTTAAAGGATAACCATTAACTAGAAAACTGAAAGCATTTGGGGCAATTATAACTTGTTTTCTATTCCTTCACTTAAAACTATGTCAATAACTCTTACTTTGAAAGGACATATGTTCACATGTATGTTTGGTCCTGTTAATCACTTGTGATAAAAAAGGATAGCCATTTACCTGAAAATTAAGAGATATTGGGGTGTCTGAATATTAAACTAAAGTCAAATTGGAAAATGATAGTACATTGACTACTTAGCCAATCATATGGATTTATTAGGCTAAAAGGACTCTTAGTACAGTCATTGACATGTATGGTTGATTTTTCATGATATGTAAAATCTAAGGTGATATAAACATAAAGAAACTGCTAAGATTTATGTGGAGTTACATTGTTGTCTATGTATGTTCCTAGATAAATCTTTTCAAACGATAGGCAGAAAAGTGATTATCAAGTCATACACAAGCCTGTTGATTTTTGGTTACCCAAAATGAAACATCTTCTAAAGAATGACAAAGAACATCTGTGAACTACTTTAATTTCAAATATTTAGTCAACCAAAAGTTGATTTATGTTCACAAATTTTTATTGAGAAAATAAAATAATGAAGGTTAATAACATAACTACAAGGGTGGAGGCAATAATATAAGTCCTTTAAACATTCTGAATGAAAGGCCTGTTTATCTAAAATGTAAGTCCAACGTTCAACCTCAAAAATGTTTGTCAATTTGAAAAGAAAAATCAAATAAATAAGTTCTGTCATTAAAAGTTTTTAACCAAAACCAGGGGGTCAAAGTCAAAGTGGAGTGATCTGGAGAAAGCCAAATAAGCCTTGAGGATAGATAAGGAGCATCAGAACGCAACATGTGTTATCCATTAAATTTTCTGCAACTTAATTGAAATTAATCGTATCACCAAAGAAAAGAAAACCATGTTAAGTCTTGACCTGCTGTTGACCTGTCTTTGTAGTCATAATAATGCTGAGGATGAAGTATTGAGAAAGCTACTTAGTCAATATGATCCCATTCTTGAGATCTTTTCAGTTAATCAAATAAATGTTTTGAAGAGAATTATGACTGAAATTTGATCTCTAAATGCACCATTTTTTATTAAACTATGATCTTTCATGAAATATATTTGACTAATGTCACGCCAAGTGGTTTTAAGTCAAAAAGTGTTGTATTTTGCCTCAAAAAGGTTTGAATATGTATTTTCGGGTAAGGTTTGATGTTTTCAAACCTTCTCGTGCACAAAACAGTTGAATATGTATTATCGTGTAAGGTTTGATGTTTTATAACCTTTCCGAGTAAGCTTAGTCATTTTGAACTAAGGTTCTTATTTTTGGGTAGGCTTGGAAGAATTTTAACTTTTTCGGGTAGATTTCAGTAATTTACTTAGAACTTAACTTTTCGGGCACGTCTGATTTGTGTATGATTCTCCTAGCAAGCTTTGTGCTAACATAGGATTTCCGGGGCATGCTTTGGAAATTTTAGACTATAGCACACTTAGGTGTTTTTATGTTTAATTTCATTCCGAGCATGCTATGTGATATTTGTGATTATGATTTCTTTGAAATTACAAGTGTTACAGGGCAGATTTTGTCTTCCAGGCACACTTTATATTCCGGGTACACTATTGTTCCCTCAATATACTTGGTAATTTCAAAATTTGACTTTCCAGGTACACTGTCTGCTAGATATCTTTTCGGGCACACTTTGTACTCTAGGAAGGTTATTCGGGCATACTTTGCATAGGAAGGTTGTTCGGGCACACTATACATTAGGTAGGTTGCTCGGGCACACTGTGCATCAAAGTATGCTTGATTGAATGTGTTTCTTATTCTGCTAGGGTTTATGCTAGATTGAGTTATTTAATTTATATTGAGAAATTTATATGGGTTTCTTAATTGATTCCTAGCAAGGATGCTTATTTGATGTTTTATACTTGATTATTTGCCTTGTGATTAAGTTCTCAAGAAATCCGGTATTTCGGGTAAGCTTTCTTCATCATTACTTGACTTTAAATTACGTACCTTGACCAAACACGATTTGTAAGTGGAAGGTACCGGGAAAACTTTGTCAATTTTATAATGAAAATTTTATCGGGCAAGGTTTGACGTTTTAATTTTATCGGGTAAGGTTTTAAATGGATAAGATTATTATGTTTGACAACTAATAAATCACTACACGACAAATGCATTTAAAACCCACTTTCAACAGGTATATTAGAGGGAGTTAGAGATATTTTTCAACATTATTTTTCCTCTCTCTCTCTCTCTCTCTCTCTCTCCTTCCACTGCAACTGCTTACTCTCAAAGAAACCTAAACCGACTTAACACATTCACTTTAATCCAAACCCTAACCTTAACCAGCCCTCTAATTCTTACTCGGTAAGCAATAATAATGTGTTTTCCGATCACGATTAGACTATAATGGGCTTTGATTATGTATTTATATGCTAACACTCTGTTTTGTGTTTAGGTTATAAACTTGTCAAAGAACAGGTTCTTGATGATTTTTCTCTCTTTCTTCTTCCTTTTTACAACTTGAAATTACTTAAATTTTTGAACTTTATGACTAATTTCATTTTGAATATGTTTGATTATGTTTTTCAGATATGGCGGACGATGATCAACCAAAATATCCCTTTGAACAGAAGCACAATATGTGCACCATGTTACAGATTACTCCTGACAATGAGGAGGTGGCGATGATGATAACATGGTTGTTAAGATCTAATGTCAGTTTTGCCTTCACTGAGTGTCCAATCATTTATAGAAATCACTAACTTGATTTCTGGCGCTCAGAAACACTGTATGATGACGTAAATGGACGAAGGATTGAAGCTACAGTGGCAAGACAAGAAATTAGTATAACAGAAAGACTAATCAGAAGATGTTTGCGGTTACGTGATGACGACCACAATCCGATCAACTTCAATGCTGATCACCTTATGAGAATTTTTGAACAAACAATGGGATACCAAGGGACAGTACACGATGGGCAATTTCAGAAGGGAATGTTCCCTATGATATACAGATTTTTGATTCATCATGTAGTTCAAGGATTTGCCCCGAGGAAAGGCTCATCGACTCTAATGAGTCGAGATTTAGAAAATGCCACGGTTGCTATCATCTATGATCTACCATTCAATTTCTCCAAGATGATTTTTGAAGGAATGGTAGCAAATCTGAAAAAGGCTGAGAAGGATAGATTTCGGCAATATCCCAGGTTTCTGCAGATAATCTTTAACAGGGAGTTGCATGATTTACCTACCATTGGCATTACTCATGTTTTGCAAAATCCCAACACATTCAAACGAATTAAAAATCCGGTAAGTGCCATCAAATTTAATCCAAACATTCCGTTTGAGATTTTGCCATGGTTATTGGACCATGACTTGAATATTATGCCAGTTCCTATGCTGAGATAAGAGGAGGAAGAGGAGGTTGATGAGTTGGAAGATGAAGATGATGATGATGATGATGATGATGATGATGATGATGATGGAGATGAAGGAGGGACTGGATGATCCATGATTGTTGATGCACTAGATCAAGGATAAAACCAACCTATACCATCACCACCACAATCTCCACTACCCATTGACCAACCTATACCATCACCACCACAATCACCATTACCCATCCTAAACCAATCACCACATATGTCACCACAACCACAAGTTCAAACCATTCAATCCCTAACCCAAACCTTAACCCAAAGCCAACCTGAAACTTCAACACAGACAACCCCACCACCACAAACACCACCAACCAACAGCCCAATACACACAGATACTTTCATTCCTATCCCACCCCATACCCAATCACCACCCCAGACAATTCCAACAACCCAGCCTACACCTATCCATACCCAAACCCCACCTGAATCATCTATCTCACCCACATTGACCATCAACCCAATAATCACTCAAACCACTACTCAAGACCAATCTGAACCTAACCCTTTCTCTACCTCACAAAAATTAACCCCTTCTGCTGGAAACTCTCTTTTTCAAAGAAATTTGGATCTAATGTTGGAGAATGCTAAGCTAAGGGAGAGAAATGAGGAGGTGACAAAGGAGAATGTGTTGCTATTGGACAAGTTGGCCCGGGCTATAATTCAATCCCTGGAGCTGGAGGTTGAGAAGGCCTCAGCTGCCCCAAAACAGGGGGAGAATATAATTGTGCCAACTGATGCTATTTTTAATGTTGAGGATGTAGTGATGGAGGATGCAGGATTAATGTTGATGGGTTGACAAGTATTATGAATGCTTATGATGATGAGGAGGAGAGTGAAGAAAGAAGGATGGAGGATGATGAGTATGAAGCTGATAAATCTGACGTAGGAGAAGAAGATTATGATGTCAATGATGAAATAATGAATGTTGCTTGGAGTGAAGAGGAGGATAATGTAGAGGAGACAGTGGATGAAATTGAAAAGACAAATGATGAAGAGATTGTGGCTAACACTGATGTGGTCACTAATGTGTTAACAGAAACTTAAACTGATGAAATCAATGAGGGAAATACTGCTACTGAGGAGCCTATTACTGTAACTGAACAACCTGAAAGCTCCATGAGGGTAGAGATTGATCCAGAGTTAAAAGCACTTGAAAAAGAGATTGATGATTTTGAACAATCTGTTGTTGAAGAAGATGAACAAAGGAGATTGGAGAAAGGTAAGGCAAAAGTCCTTGATGAAGAGCCTGTTGAGGCAAATCCTGAGAAAGAAATTATGTTTAAAGAAGATGAAGAGGCTTCTACTGCTGCAAGGAGAAAGTTGGAGAATATTGTAAGGGAGACAAGGGACAGAGAAATACTGGTCCAAACCATGGATCCTTTAGAGTTGGCAGAGTAGGAAGCCTTGATCAATCAGGCCAATATTGCTAAAGTTATTAATGAAGAAGAGGCTGATGATCAAGATGTGATTGAAGCCTTGATTAAGTTGAAAAGAGTTGAGGATGTGGACAACTCTTTGGCGATGGTGGTTAGCATGTTTCAACCTCAAAGTCAACCACAAAAAGAATCAACTGAAACTGCTAAACCAACCAATGTGAATACAGAGATGATGGTTGAAGAAGAGATTGGTGAATCTATTGCCTCTATGGCTGCAAAGAAATGGGCTCAACAGATTGAAGATGATATTAGACAGAACCCAGATGAATGGGAGTGTGTGGATGATCCCAAGTATGGAAAGAAATACTCAAGAAAGAGGGATAAACCAGACTCATCTAAACCAGCTGAAAGATCTGAGTCTGCAAAGAAAGGGAGATGGGATGATCAGAATAAATACTTTGTAGAGACCCCTGATGATGAAGCAAGTCCAATAAGGGCAATTCCTTTGAAAACACTGAAGCCAGGTGAGTTTGTTGAAGGAGTGCCCAATGTACCAATCCCTGAAGAGCCAACTCCTGATGAACCAAAAATAGATGCTGCTAATGAAACAACTGAGGAGGAAGATGACTCTGATGAAACTGATAATGACAATGATGATGATCAGGGAAAGGATACTGAAACAGCTGATGTTATGTCCCCACAAGTTATAGTGACTGATGAACAGAGGGAAAACATTGAGCAAAGTCTTTTGGATGCTAAAAGGAAAAATCCTTTGATTGTGAAATTGAGAAGCTATGGCATAAGCTTTGAGAGCCTAGCTGATTTGAATGATGATGAACTGGAGAAAAGACTGAACAAAGAGAGAGACACAATTGAGAAGTTGATACAACAGAAGAACAGGGATGCCCAGAAATACAGAGATTATTTGAGAACTCATGGGTATTCTGACAAAGATTTATCTCACTTCAAGATTGACAAGTTGAAAGAAGCCTATGAAAGAATAAGGGAAGAGATAAAAGAAAAAATTGTTAAAGAAAATGAAGAGGATGTAAAACTTGAAGCTTTAAAAGAAAATTTTAGAGGAAAATGTGGTTATTTGTTGGAGAGAGGGATGACACCTAGAATGATTGACTGCCTAGAAATGGATGCAGTTGAAGCACTATATAACAAGATGAAGAGAAAAGAAAAATTGAAAGAGCTGTCACAAACTGATACAACCAATGTTCAACAAAAGGGATCAAAGAAAGAAAAGGAAAGACAAAGATTCATTGAGTATCTGATGTTGCACAATCACTCTGAAACTGATTTGAATAACTGCAACTTTGAGCAACTCAGAGATCTCTATCATAAAACAAAAGATGCCGAAAGAGAGAGGGAAATTGAGAAAACCAAAGTGAAAGCTGTTAGTGAAAAGGAAATACTTGAGAAAATCTACAACAAATATGGGGGAAAATGCAAATTCCTGATAGGGCATGGAAGAACTTTGAATGATGTGGAAACAATGAGTAAGGAGATGGTTGAAAATGATTACAGGTTTTTGACAAGAAAAATTCTAAAAGAGAAAGAGGAAGCGCGGTCTGAGCCTCCCAAAAAGAAGAGAAAATTAACAACTTTGAGGAAGAAACAAGAGGTTGAAAAAGAAAAATCAATAGAGGCAACTGCTGTTGAAACCCCAATCCCAGAGGAATTAAAGCCTGAACCAGAAGATGAACCTATAATCCCTTGGGAAAATAAAGAAATGATTAAGATATTGAGGGGTACAATGATAAACCAGAGGGAAATGGATGAAGGCACTTTTGATGCCTTAGAAAAGGAGGACTTGAAAGAACTTTTCTACATACAAAAGGCTGAATGGGAAAAGGTTCCGAGGGAGGGTGAGAACCCTAGAAGCTTTGTTGATGGAAGGTTTGTACCTGCAGGATTGTCAAACAATCCTGGGATAGAGAAAATGATGATTATTCTCAGTAAAGAAGCAAGACAAAACCTTGCTGATCTTGTCAACCTTCCTCCTGAAATGGTAGAGTCGATTTACATCAGAACATTCAAGTTAGGGCCAAGCAAACCTAAGAAGTCTATCCCAACTAGGCCCACTGCTTCAAGATTGCATGCCTCATCAAGCAGAGGTGAATCAAGTAGAGCTGAACCCCAAAGAACAGCAAGACCACAATCCAATGTGGATCTTCCAAGAGATCTCTACTATGATTCTGTCTCTGAATCTCTGAAAGTGATTATGGAAAGCAGACAGCTAAGAGACATAGTTATGAGAAGTGATTTTGCTGAATACACTCAAGAAAAACTGGAAAGAATGGCCACACTTAATTTGTTTGATTATCGAGACAGAAATAAGATGGTTGGAAGACAGCAGAATGATCTCTCTAAGTATTTAAAAGATGAAGCTGACAGGGGATTCCCATTCTTAAAAGAAAAGAGAAGCTGGAGAACGACTCAACTTAACAAAGCAAGAAGGACTACAAAGCTGAAAAAGATGGACAGTGCTGAACTGTATTACAAATTGAATGTCAAAGATAAGAATCCTGTGTCAAACATGAATACCTGCATAAGCTCTGAGAGAAGAATGACACACCCCAATTACACAGTTCAGAAGAATGGCATCATAACTAAAATTGAATATAATGAAAATGATGGCCATTATGTGCTAAGAAACTCTGATGGGCGTATATTGGGGATAATCAGAAGAGATGAAGACTTGACTTATTTGCACAATGAAGATCTGATGGATATAAGGGACATGGTCATTCTTGAAAGTCACACTCATTACCAAGTCCTGGATATCTTTAGACAAAGAGCAGCAACTGTAATTGTGAATAGAAGACAAGCCTATTACAATGCAAGAAGAAGACAAGATTCTTATAATAGGAATTTGATGTGTAATGTCTTCGGATAGTATTTGATTATGTAATTTGCTTATGTTTTTGAATATGTAATTTGACTTTGATTTGATGTGTATTTTTAATCATGTGTAAGTAACTATCGAAGTGTTTTGGGACAGCTGAGGTGTTCCAATCTAGGGGGAGATTGTTGAGTCAAGATTTGATGCAAAACTGATCATATGGAATATTGGAATCTTCTCAACCTCCTCAGATATCACTAAGTATGAAACCGGGCACACCTGAGACATTCGAGCAAGGTTTTACTTAGCCGGGCATGATATTTTGCCTACCGGGCAAGGTTATCTTCAAGAAGTCTTCTTTAGTGAATATCCGGGCAGGGTTCACACTTTAGTGTATATCCGGGCAGGATTCACTAGTTAGTGTATACCCAGGCAAGGTTCACTATATCAAGCAAGTTTGTTCTTCATAGCCGAGTAAGATTTACTTGAGAGTAAGCTCTTGGCTAACCAAGCTCATGAAGCCAAGAGATTGGAAGATCGAGCAAGGTATTCTTTAATAATAGTGTGGTCCGAGTAAGCTTGATGTGTAATGAAATATCTCAAGTAACATCGGGCATGGTTCAACTCAAACAGGGTACAGTTGTCACACCCGGCCCTGAACGGCGGAAACAGCCGGGCGCGCGCGAGTGGGGATTGATAATTAAGCACGGGCCATTGCAAACATTCAAAGTAAGATTTTCATTGCGCATGAAAAGTTTAATACAAATACATTACATTGTTTAAAAATTACATAAAACATCCAAGTATAAAACTGTTGAAGATTTCCACGCCATATCCCCTTGCGCGGCGGGAACAACCACGCGCATCGAAGGGATAGAACTAAAATCTTCCAAAAAGCAAGTTTTAGATGTTCAGTGTGAGGTGCTCTAAGTGTGACTCCATGCGCTACCTAGTTATCTCCTGAAAGACACGTAAAACATTTGAATCAGTATAAACTGAGTGAGTTCACAAGTTTTAGTAACTTGATAAATCGTATTGCATCATAGTCTTGATAAAAATCATTCTGAAACATAATTCTGATAGCATCATTAAAACGCGTGCTTAGTAAAACTTAGTTCTGATAACATATTCTGATAAAATCGTTCCGCGGGCTACGCGCGAACATTTCTGGGAACCGTGCTCGTCTGTGTAAGTGGCGCTGCCACTACGAGCGAAATAAGTAATACCGTCCCGCGGGTTACGCGCGAACGTTTCTGGAAAACGTGCTCGTCCATGCAAAGTGGCGCTGCCACTACGAGCTAAATAATGTAATGCCGTCCCGCGGGTTACGCGTGGACATTTCTGAAAAACCGTGCTCGTCTATGCAAAGAGGCGCTGCCCCTACGAGCTATTCAATAATTCCGTCCCGCGGGTTACGCGCGGACGTTGTGCCGGAAAACAAGGCGCTCGTCCATGCAAAGAGGCGCGACCTCTACGAGCGGGCTCAATCCCGTAGTACTGCCCCATGACCATACTAGGCACTCGTCCATGCAAAGAGGTGCGACCCCTACGAGTGGGTGGATCAAACCAGCAGTCCCTACCCTTAGAGTTCCAATGGTAAAGTGATCACTTACTCGAATTCTGGCGCACATACATCGAAAACCATAGATAACCGTTTGCATTGCTCGTAAATATACCATAATGAAACATTATTTAAACACATAATTGCTTGCATTGCTTGTAAGAGTATCATGATAAAGCATAATTTAAGTACGTGTCCCTCGCCCCGAAAACAGTTTAAAAATAGTGAAAACAGTGAAAATAGGGGCTGTGAGACTCACCTGTGGTTCTTGTTAAGGGATTAATCGAGATTCGGGTTTTCTTGGTGTTGGCCTTTGAATTGAAGGTCTAGTAACAGGATCGGAAATGAAAACAACGGATGCTTGGGAGATGATTAGTGCAAGGTTGCAGTTCTTAAGAGAGAAGTTTGAAGTGTGTTTGGGTGATAATTTGGGTTACATATTTATAGGCAAGATTCAGGGAACACAATCCCTTGCTTTAGGGGATTGTAATCTTTTCATATCTAGGTGTAATGATGGTAAAGTATGGAAATTATTATTATTTATTTAAAAGTGGAGGAGTGGATAAAAGATTTTGATTTGAACAGGACATGCAGGTCTGTGGTTGGTGAGAGTTGGGTGGCTGACAGTTGACTTTTCATGTTACAGTATGCTTTTTCAGATGCTTTTGTCAGTGTACAGTTAAAAAGTGGAAATCTCTGAAACACGCTACTGTTTCCTTTTGGGCGGGAATAATCTCCTTACATCTGGAGATTAGGCTAAGTGTTCTGCGCGTATAGCTTTGTGCGCATAGCTTTCTGCGTGAAGGACATTTCTTTGCTGCGGGTAGGTTCGTAACCTTCTCGCAGTCAGGGACATTGAGTTTCATTTGTAGATTCTCCAGGTGGTCTTGGTATTTCAACATAGTGATCAGTCATGTTGAAGTCAATTCCATCTTGGAGCTTCAGACAAACTAGCTCTCAATGTTCCCGCCATGCGGGGAGGTTAGTTCCCCTTCCGCACGCGCATAAACGATTTGGGATGCACCCGCCTTAGCATCATGCGGGACGGTCAACCCATTAGACAATATAAAGTTATGGAAACATAAAACCAAAACACTCGCGCATGGCGCATATAACATATGCCCACGCTGGTTCTTATCATGGCGCGCTCGCGCAGGGTGCACATAACAAATACCCGCGCTGATTCTAACATAGCGCGCTCGCGCAGGGCGCACATAACAAATGCCGCGCTGATTAACATAGCGCGCTCGCGCAGGGCGCATATAACAAATGCCCGCGCTGATTCTATTTGCGCGCATAATATTCACAATCACCTAATTATTAGGTTGATTACTTAGTTTATAGGGTTGGGAAATTACCGGGTGTCACATTTTCCCCCTGTTAAGAGAATTTCGTCCCGAAATTTAGGAGACGTCGCTGGCAGAAGCCATGTTCTGAAAGAGGTGTGGGTATTTCTTGCGTATTTGATCTTCTCTTTCCCAAGTGAATTCAGGCCCACGCCTTGAGTTCCATTGAACCTTTACTAACTTGATTCTGCTTCTGCGTAACTTTTGTTCTTTCCAATCGGTTACTGCTATAGGTTCTTCTACGAAGTGCAGTTGTTTGTCGATGTGAATCTCGTCCAACGGCAAAATCAACGTTTCGTCAGATAAGCACTTTTTAAGGTTGTACACATGAAACGTATCATGAACTCCACTGAGTTCGGCGGGTAAACGGAGTTTATAAGCAACCGGACCGATCCTTTCCAGGATCTCAAACGGTCCAACGTAGCGGGGATTCAACTTTCCTCGCTTGCCGAAACGGGGGACTCCTTTCCATGGAGAGACTTTCAAAAGTACTCTATCCCCTACTTGAAACTCCAACGGTTTCCTTCGCACATCTGCGTTGCTCTTCTGTCTGTCGCGCGCTGTCTTAAGGCGATCCCGTATCTGAAAAATCTTGTCTGTTGTTTCTTGGATCAATTCTGGACCAGTCATTTGCTTGTCACCCACTTCAGCCCAGCACAATGGGGATCTACACTTGCGCCCATACAAAGCTTCAAACGGCGCAGCCTTGAGGCTTGTGTGATAACTGTTGTTGTATGAAAATTCAACCAATGGGAGATGAGTATCCCAGCTACCTCCGAAATCGATTGCGCACGCGCGCAGCATATCTTCCAATGTCTGGATTGTTCGCATCGCTTTGTCCATCCGTTTGGGGATGATATGCCGTACTCATGTCAAGACGAGTACCTAAAGCCCCTTGTAACGATCTCCAAAACCTTGAGGTGAACCGACTATCTCTATCAGAAATGATGGACACTGGGACTCCATGTTTTGAAACTACTTCCCGAATATACAATCGGGCTAACTTTTCCATCTTATCGGTTTCCTTGATCGGCAGGAAGTGTGCTGATTTAGTTAGCCGATCTACAATAACCCAGATTGTGTCGTAACCCCCAGGTGTCCTTGGCAGTTTGGTGATGAAGTCCATAGAGATTTGTTCCCACTTCCACATGGGAATTTCTGGCTGCTGAAGTAACCCCGACGGTTTCTGGTATTCAGCCTTTACCTTTGAACACGTCAGGCACTTACTGACATACGTCGCGATGGCGCCTTTAAGATTGGGCCACCAATACAGCGCTTTAACATCTTGGTACATCTTGTCTGCGCCAGGATGTACGGAATACCGCGTCTTGTGAGCCTCGTTTAATACTTGCTCGCGCAATCCTCCCTTGAGAGGGACCCATATGCGGTTAGCGAAATATAGATTGCCGTTCTCTTTAAGTTCCAAACTCTTAATCATACCCCCAAGGGATTCGTTTTTAACAAACTCTGGTTTCAAGGCTTCTTGTTGAGCGTCTCGGATGCGGGTAGAGAGATCTGCGCGAATGGTCAACCTTAGAGCCTTGACTCGTAGCGTTTTTATTCGCTCCTTCCTACTTAGCGCGTCTGCTACCACATTCTCCTTTCCAGGGTGATACTTTATTTCACAATCATAATCATTCAACAATTCAACCCATCTTCGTTGCCTCATGTTTAAATCCTTTTGATCAAATATATGTTGAAGGCTCTTGTGATCCGTAAAGATTATACACTTTGTACCATAGAGGTAATGGCGCCAAATCTTTAGCGCGAAGACAACCGCTCCAAGTTCCAGATCATGCGTTGTGTAGTTCTTTTCATTGGTCTTGAGTTGGCGCGAGGCATACGCTATGACTTTGTCTCGCTGCATAAGGACACATCCGAGGCCCTGATGTGAAGCGTCGCAGTAAACGACGATGTCATCCGTCCCCTCGGGCAGAGACAAGATTGGCGCACTACATAACTTCTGTTTCAACATTTGAAATGCCGCTTCCTGATTTTCGCCCCAAACAAACTTCTTGTCTTTCTGAGTTAGCGCGGTCAGAGGTAGAGCTATCTTGGTGAAGTTCTCAATGAAACGTCGATAGTAGCCAGCTAGTCCTAGGAATTGCCTTACCTCAGTTGGGGTTTTTGGCGCTTCCCAGTTTTCGATGGCCTTGACTTTGGAAGGATCGACGTGTATTCCTTTCTCGTTTACAATGTGACCGAGAAAGTGAACTTCTCTAAGCCAAAACTCACACTTGGAAAACTTCGCATACAACTTCTCTTTCCTCAACAATTCCAAAATCAATCTCAGGTGTTGCTCATGCTCGGCCTTGGTCCGAGAGTAAATCAGAATATCATCTATAAACACAATCACAAACTTGTCCAAGTACGGTTTGCACACGCGGTTCATCAGATCCAAGAATACAGCCGGCGCATTAGTTAGCCCGAAAGGCATCACTAAGAACTCATGATGGCCGTATCTAGTTCGGAAGGCTGTTTTCGGCACATCTTCCTCATGGACCCTAAGTTGGTGGTATCCTGACCGGAGATCTATCTTCGAATAATAACTGGATCCCTGCAACTGGTCAAATAAGTCGTCAATCCTCGGTAAGGGGTACCGATTCATGACTGTCAGCTTGTTCAGTTCCCTATAGTCAATACACATTCTGAACGAACCATCCTTCTTCTTAACAAACAGTACTGGAGCTCCCCAGGGTGAGAAGCTTGGGCGTATGAAACCCTTATCCAATAGTTCCTGTAACTGATTGGATAGCTCTTGCATCTCAGATGGAGCTAGTCGATAAGGCGCTCGAGCTACTGGCGCAGCTCCTGGGACTAAATCAATACGAAATTCGACTTGTCGCGGCGGCGGTAATCCGGGCAAATCTTCAGGAAAAACTTCTGGAAATTCGCGCACTACTGGTAAGTCTTCAATTCTTCGCTCATCTCCTTTCTTCTCTACTACATGCGCCAGGAAAGCGTAGCACCCTTTCCTTAGGCACTTGCGCGCCTTTAGGCACGAAATTAGTTTCGTCGCAACTCCCCTTCTTTCCCCTTGAATCACCAAGATTTCTCCGTTCAATAGTGGGATCCGAACCTGCTTCTCATGGCAAATAACCTCCGCGTGGTTCTCGACTAACCAATCCATACCTACCACAATGTCAAAACTTCCCAAGTCTATTGGCAACAGGTTAATATTGAACCCGTGACCTCCCATGACTATTACGCATTGTTCAGTTCTTTCGTTCGCACATAACTGCCTACCATTGGCTAGTTCTATAGTATAAGGTGTGTCTAGCCTACTGGTTGCTAGGCCTAGGGAGTCTTTAAACTCAGCGGATATAAAACTTAGGTCAGCTCCAGTATCAAATAAGACAGATGCAAAATGGCCGTTAAGCAAAAACGTACCGGTTACCACATTCGGCTCTTCTTTAGCTTCGCCTGCGCCGATCACAAAAGCTCTCCCGCGAGCTTGGTTTCCCTTTTGCGGGCAATCCCGACTAAAATGCCCTGGCTTCCCGCATGTTCCGTAGCAGTTGTCGCTCGCTCCAGCTTCTCTGATACGGCAATTCATCGCCTTGTGCCCTGGTCTGCCACATTTGGCGCATTCGATTCTTGCGCATTCACCCTCGTGGTGATACTTGCATTTGTTGCACCATGGGCGAGGCCCGCTGTATCCTTTCCTTGATGGTTCCGCGGCTTGGATCGCGTAAACCCTTGCGCTCTCCTGCTTCTTGAACGGTGGCTGCTTGGAGTCGGACCCTCGGTGGTGAGAGTTCCACTTCCTCTTGGGATCAGAGGTTCGCTGCTCGATTCCGCGCGTAGTCAACATACCCGCACGGACCGTATCCCTTGTAAGGGTGATGGCCCGCGCTACCCGCCTCATCAAAGGTTGGAGGTGCTGCGGCGTTGAGCGGAACCCTAACAACAGGAGGTAACCCAAAGATATACCTCTCGATCTTCTTTTCCTCCGTGTTTGCCATGTCTGGCACCAACTGGCAAAGCTCGTTGAACCGGTTGTTGTAGGCGTCGATATCCGTTCCTACTATGGTGTGGTTCCAGAATTCCTGTTGCAGGCTCTGAATTTCTGCGCGAGAGCAGAACTTTTTCATCATCATCTCTTTCAGCTCCTCCCAGGTCCTGTGGAGAGCAACTTCTCGCCCCAATGTTTTCGTTTGAAGCTTCCACCAAGACGAAGCTGCCTCTTGGAACATGCAGGTCGCGTAAAGGACCTTCTGGTTCTCACTACATCCGCTAATGGAGAGAACTGTCTCCATCTTGTCAATCCAGTTGTAGAGCCCAATGGCCCCTTCGGTACCCTTGAATGGCCAAGGCTTACAGGCCATAAATGTCTTATAGGAGCACCCTTTGTCCAAGGCTCCTGATTCGGGTTCTGGGGTCTCGTTCTCCTGACGACCCTGACTAGATTCGGCCTTGCTGGCCTCATGTGTTGCGATCGCTTGCGCGATTATTTCTGCGAGTTCCTCGGGTGTCATGGTAATTCCCTTGGCTCTAGTTGGAGGCATTCTCGCTTTAAAAGGGTGAAAATATATCAAACTTAGCGCATGTACTCTGAGCACATAATATTCTTCTTTATTCACTAGACACTGTGTGACCCGTGTTCCTAAGTGTGTGTGTGGTTTTTCTTTTGAAAATATTTTCCTTGAAAAAATATTTCATGCGATTTCCCCAACGGTTATAGTCTAGGTTAAAACTTCTTTTCCTAGTTCGCTATAACCAGTGCTCTGATACCAATCTGTCACACCCGGCCCTGAACGGCGGAAACAGCCGGGCGCGCGCGAGTGGGGATTGATAATTAAGCACGGGCCATTGCAAACATTCAAAGTAAGATTTTCATTGCGCATGAAAAGTTTAATACAAATACATTACATTGTTTAAAATTACATAAAACATCCAAGTATAAAACTGTTGAAGATTTCCACGCCATATCCCCTTGCGCGGCGGGAACAACCACGCGCATCGAAGGGATAGAACTAAAATCTTCCAAAAAGCTAGTTTTAGATGTTCAGCGTGAGGTGCTCTAAGTGTGACTCCATGCGCTACCTAGTTATCTCCTGAAAGACACGTAAAACATTTGAATCAGTATAAACTGAGTGAGTTCACAAGTTTTAGTAACTTGATAAATCGTATTGCATCATAGTCTTGATAAAAATCATTCTGAAACATAATTCTGATAGCATCATTAAAACGCGTGCTTAGTAAAACTTAGTTCTGATAACATATTCTGATAAAATCGTTCCGCGGGCTACGCGCGAACATTTCTGGGAACCGTGCTCGTCTGTGTAAGTGGCGCTGCTACTACGAGCGAAATAAGTAATACCGTCCCGCGGGTTACGCGCGAACGTTTCTGGAAAACGTGCTCGTCCATGCAAAGTGGCGCTGCCACTACGAGCTAAATAATGTAATGCCGTCCCGCGGGTTACGCGTGGACATTTCTGAAAAACCGTGCTCGTCTATGCAAAGAGGCGCTGCCCCTACGAGCTATTCAATAATTCCGTCCCGCGGGTTACGCGCGGACGTTGTGCCGGAAAACAAGGCGCTCGTCCATGCAAAGAGGCGCGACCTCTACGAGCGGGCTCAATCCCGTAGTACTGCCCCATGACCATACTAGGCACTCGTCCATGCAAAGAGGTGCGACCCCTACGAGTGGGTGGATCAAACCAGCAGTCCCTACCCTTAGAGTTCCAATGGTAAAGTGATCACTTACTCGAATTCTGGCGCACATACATCGAAAACCATAGATAACCGTTTGCATTGCTCGTAAATATACCATAATGAAACATTATTTAAACACATAATTGCTTGCATTGCTTGTAAGAGTATCATGATAAAGCATAATTTAAGTACGTGTCCCTCGCCCCGAAAACAGTTTAAAAATAGTGAAAACAGTGAAAATAGGGGCTGTGAGACTCACCTGTGGTTCTTGTTAAGGGATTAATCGAGATTCGGGTTTTCTTGGTGTTGGCCTTTGAATTGAAGGTCTAGTAACAGGATCGGAAATGAAAACAACGGATGCTTGGGAGATGATTAGTGCAAGGTTGCAGTTCTTAAGAGAGAAGTTTGAAGTGTGTTTGGGTGATAATTTGGGTTACATATTTATAGGCAAGATTCAGGGAACACAATCCCTTGCTTTAGGGGATTGTAATCTTTTCATATCTAGGTGTAATGATGGTAAAGTATGGAAATTATTATTATTTATTTAAAAGTGGAGGAGTGGATAAAAGATTTTGATTTGAACAGGACATGCAGGTCTGTGGTTGGTGAGAGTTGGGTGGCTGACAGTTGACTTTTCATGTTACAGTATGCTTTTTCAGATGCTTTTGTCAGTGTACAGTTAAAAAGTGGAAATCTCTGAAACACGCTACTGTTTCCTTTTGGGCGGGAATAATCTCCTTACATCTGGAGATTAGGCTAAGTGTTCTGCGCGTATAGCTTTGTGCGCATAGCTTTCTGCGTGAAGGACATTTCTTTGCTGCGGGTAGGTTCGTAACCTTCTCGCAGTCAGGGACATTGAGTTTCATTTGTAGATTCTCCAGGTGGTCTTGGTATTTCAACATAGTGATCAGTCATGTTGAAGTCAATTCCATCTTGGAGCTTCAGACAAACTAGCTCTCAATGTTCCCGCCATGCGGGGAGGTTAGTTCCCCTTCCGCACGCGCATAAACGATTTGGGATGCACCCGCCTTAGCATCATGCGGGACGGTTAACCCATTAGACAATATAAAGTTATGGAAACATAAAACCAAAACACTCGCGCATGGCGCATATAACATATGCCCACGCTGGTTCTTATCATGGCGCGCTCGCGCAGGGTGCACATAACAAATACCCGCGCTGATTCTAACATAGAGCGCTCGCGCAGGGCGCACATAACAAATGCCCGCGCTGATTAACATAGCGCGCTCGCGCAGGGCGCATATAACAAATGCCCGCGCTGATTCTATTTGCGCGCATAATATTCACAATCACCTAATTATTAGGTTGATTACTTAGTTTATAGGGTTGGGAAATTACCGGGTGTCACAACAGTGCTCCCAAGCACACTTTGCTAATAAGCTGATTCCAAGCAAGGAGTTGATAGGACCATTGAAGAACAAGGTTGCTCGTTGGATTATGTCGGGCAAAGTCTGATATAATCAAGAAGATTGAAGTCTGCTTGGTGAGTATTTTCCTTTGGAAAATACTCCAAGTAAAGCATACCCGGATAATTGTTCCCCGGCACACTTCAAGGTTACCAAGTCTAACAAGGAAGGCAGAGCACAAAGTCTACTCGGAGAAGTTTACTTCTACGAAGCCTACCCGGAAGACTTGTTTCACACTTAGGATTATTTTGAATATGTACGATATATTTAGGGTTTCTAGAAGGAATGACAGCTGTAAAGGAGGTGTCAGGCCTATAAAAGGATTAATTAGGGCACACCTACGAGGCAGCGGCTGAATACGATATTGAGAGAGAATATTTGTTGAGTGACGGCCGTTCTTAGAATTGTACGGACATAACTTTCCTGTCAAGAAACCCTAGATAGATTATCGTTTTTATGATTTGATATTATATAAATGGAAATCTTTTGAGTGAATCTTGTGTGTTAGTTACCCTTGATTAATTGTTCAGCAACTAAATCGTTTGTTAATGATTCCGCCTTTATCAAACGGTTTTCTTTTTAAATATAACAACCCTTTATTAACTCCCTTGTCAACACTTTATTGTGTGAGTTATGACCTAATTTGTTAACGATCTACCAACAATCGAGGACCTAACAACAGAAAAATGATGCATTTCAGATTCTGAAACCCGAATTAGAAGTTGACCCGGATAAAAACCCACACTTTGACCCTCGAATGGGTATTGATAAAACCAAGCTTTTAAGGCCTAAAAAGATGGCATTTCAGTTTGTGGAGGAAGGTAAATGGGCTAAAGAAGCAGAGATCATAAAGCTAAAGGTACGTTTGTCTTATTGTGCCTCATTCTGGTTTGAGGTTTGTTTGTAACATGGTGTTAATTGGTGTTTGTGTTTTTAGAGTCAATTTGGAGAAGCACAAGCAAGAGTGTTCAGAGCAAAGCAAGCACAACTTGCAAAGTCTAAGGCTAAACCCGATATTAATCCCTTATAGAAGTGTCGGTGAGAGTTAGCACTAAAGAGAAGCCGAAAGACCCGATTTCTGATGTCGAGTGGTGGTAAGTTTTCAACTTTTGTTACAATTTTGTTAAATATAGCTATCATTTTGTACATCTTTTGGGTCTTAACACTAACTTCGGTTACAATTTTGTTGAATATAAATTTCATTTAGTTATGCGTTCAGTTAAAAGGATAAAACATACATTTTTGAAGAAATTAACAGTATTTAATAACAGAAGTTAGTGTTTACTTTAGAGATGTTACAAAATGACAACATATCTTAAACATGCAGTTTTTTAAAGTTAGACCATGAATGTTTTATTCTTGACAAACTGTAAGGACTATTTATGTAATTACAACTATCACGTGGTTTCTTTGATTTATCTGAAGTAATGCTTTGGGGTTCTTAACATAGAAAAGTTCTAATTTTCTAGACTTGTAGCTATTGTTTTTTGACATTTATTGGGGCCAACGGTAAGTTTTATTAAAAGTTCGTTTAGTTTTTCAAAATGTCAGTTTTAAACTTTCAATACAAAAGTTTAAAACACTATCATATTGACAAGATTAACATAATTTTTAACGGAAAGTAGTGTTGAAAACACTAAAAGATGAAACAGATGACAACTATTGTTCTCAAACAGGCAAATTTTTAGAGTTCATGTTTTATAGTTTTTAAAATGGATGGTTTATAGTTTTTATTCATAAAGGTAAAACTGTAACCATAGATGACACAAATTTTTACAGAAGCTAGTGTTTAAGGCCTTAAATGATGTTACAAAATGATAACTACAAATTTCAAACATGCAACTTTTAGAGTTTAGACCCCAAGTCCGCTAATTTTTCAAAATGACAGTTTTAACATTTTGTTCAAAAAGTATAAAAGAAAAACAGAATATGTAACAAAAGCTAGTGTTAAGACGCTAAAAGATGTTACAAAACAACTACATATCTCAAACATGCAGCTTTAGTTGAACCTCAAGTCTGTTAATTCTTTTTTTTTTCAAAATGACGGATATAGACTTTTTGAACAAAAGCGTAAAAACTGTCATTTTGAAAAAGTCAACAGAATTTGTAGCAGAAATTAGTTTTAAGACAAAAGGAGTTTTTACAAAACAACAACCATGTTTCTCAAAATGCACCTGACTGCGTTACTTTTTACAAACTACAGATAGTATTGTATAATTTACTCTCTCTTTTTCAAAAACGATTTTACCTGTTTTGAGCGGTTTTACTGTTTTTTCATCTATAATCTTGTTTCAAACTTTTAGGGACATACCACTTCTAGATTTTGGTACTTACGGCACCGTAACCGAAGGCGGGTTACCAGAAGACATACTAAAAAAAGTAAAAATCACGTTATACATAGAACACCCCCGACCCATTGAGCCGCTGACCGAACCCGCTCCTCGCCCACCCCAACCCTTAAAACTCACCCAAAAGGAACGCAAAAAACTTCGCACGCAAAGATGTTTAGCCACTGAAAAAACCGCCAAAAAATGATTCGACAAGGCCTTCTAGAACCTCCAAAACCAAAAGTCAAAATGAGCAACTTAATGAAAGTTCTTGGGTCCGAAGCAACTCAAGATCCTACCCGTTTGGAAATGGAAATACGATCCGCTGCAGCTGAACGCGAGCAAGCTCACGTTGACCGAAACATTGCGTGGAAATTGACTCCATCGGAGAGACGTGAGAAGAAAGAACAAAAACTTTTCGGTGACAATAATTCTCTTGAGACGATAGTTAAATTTTACAAAGTTAACGATCTTTCTCACCCGCAAAAAAGGTTTAAAGTTGATGTTAATGCGCAAGAGAATCGGTTATCAGGGTGTGCGGTTATTTATGAGGGTATTTGTGTAATTGTGGTTGAAGGTGGTGGTAAGTAGATAAAATGGTATCAGAAATTGATGTTGAGGCGTATAAATTGGGCAGATGCTGTGAAGGAAGATGATGAAGATGAGAATGAGAAGTTGAAGAATAAGTGTGTGTTGGGGTGGCAAGGCAGTGTGGCGAAACCAAGTTTTCATAGGTTTAATGTGCACGAGTTGTAACATCCTACTTTTAGTTATTATAATAAAATAAATTTTGTTTATTTTATAGTGGGTCGTTATCGGTTTAGATAAATAGAATATGAGTTGGGCTAGTGTTGGGTGAATGAATATGGGTTATGGACTTGGGTTATGAAAAGAAAGAAGGAAAGACCATGGGCTTAAGCCCATGATCCCTAAATATATAAACCATAAACACCACTTAATTCCTCATTTACACATATTCCATACACTACCAAATTACACACTTAGCTCTCTCTCATCTTGCTCTCTCTCTCTCTCTTAGCCGAAATCAAGAAGGAAACTAACCACCAATCCAAGGTAATGATAGTATGATATTGTATAATCTTACCCCATTATTTATAATCATGAAACGACGAGCCGACATCGTTAAACCGTTTAAGTCATGAGATCCGGGTGGAATCGGGTATAAACCGAATCTATGATGAGCTTAGGGGTCACCCTAGCTCAGATCTGGATCGAACGAGACAAAAAACGGTGAAAAACGAGTTAAAATTCGTATTTCCGGCGAATCCGCGGTTTTCCGGCGGCTTTCCGGCGGCGGCGCCGGAAAAGTTATACGAGGTAAAGAATGTCAGGGAATGTTCTGACATTCCCTGACCTAACCCTAGTTCGCTAGGGGAACTTAACGAATTGGAAAGTGATTCGTTAGTTGATCCGCATAAGGGAGCACAACGAACTAGCTCTAGTTCGTCTCTGATTCGTTATGGGAAAAGGGTAACGAATTACCCTAGATTCGTTATGACCGGTTCGTTAAGGGAGATGACGAATTAGATGGACCGATTCGTTAGATGGACTGTTTCGTTATGGACTGATTCATTAAGGGTCCAGTTTGTTAGAAGGTTCAATTCGTTACAAGAACCAGTTCGTCATGACAAGTTAATTCGTTAAGGATAGGTAACGAACTAGAAATTTAACAGAATTACAGAACAGTCCCTGGACTTATAAAAGAATGGTTTAATTATAAAGAAGCCCTTGGACTTTTTAAGTTAGCAAATTAAATGATGATTCAAAATTCTAATGGAAAATGTGTAAAGACAGTTAATGGAAATAAAATTTTTCCAAACTGACCTGGCAGCTCGAAACCAGCTAGGGGCTCTGCCCCTTGGACTCTGCTAGGGGCTGTCGCCCCCAGACCCCGCTGCCAGGGGCGCTGCCCCCGGACCCCCGGTTCGTTGAGGGCAATATTTAAACTAGAAAGACGATATGTGTAATGATAGTTTTAGTATGCATGCAGGCTAACAGATTGAGACAGCTGGTTTGAGATGGACACATGGAAAGATTGAAGAGGCTAACAGATTGAGACAACTGGTTTGAGATGGACACATGGCAAGATTGAAGAGGCTGGCATCCGAAGATTGTCATGATGTTTTGAATGTTATAATTTAGGTTATGTTTTGAAAAACGAAT
The DNA here is from genome assembly GCF_021521415.1 of Bidens hawaiensis. Classification (NCBI taxonomy): domain Eukaryota; kingdom Viridiplantae; phylum Streptophyta; class Magnoliopsida; order Asterales; family Asteraceae; genus Bidens; species Bidens hawaiensis. The sequence goes on from NW_027491587.1 coordinate 656,212, forward strand.
TATGGATATCTGTAACGAATGGTTGATGTTTTATATTATTCTGCGAAAGTTTTAGTTAACTCTGATTTCTAGAATAGTGTTTATGAGTAAATCCAACGTCCAAAGTAGGGCACCGGTAACGGGGCCTTACAAGTTGGTATCAGAGCAAAGTTCGAGAGATTTAAGCATCCTACATGCTTAGACTCGAACAGAGAATGAGATTAAAGTAAGAAAAGAAAGAAGATGCCAGTTCAAGATAGCCATGTGCCACTCAAGAAAGCTCAGTAACGGTAAAGTGTATGGTTAAATAATGAATGTTAATGTTAGCTTAACTGCTAAAGAAAGGATATGTGTATGTAGGGATAAGATTTCTTGCTTGTTTGATTGATTAACTGTTTAGGAGTAGAATTAGCACAAATAAACTCATAATAGGAAGTGTGTAGGACACGGAAAGTAACGTAATCAGCTAATCACAACTGGCCACTGTTATTACCTGTTAGCCTTACTATCCTTGTACTAAATGGTTCCTTAAGTGATGATGTTTGTGATTCCCTATAGAATACGAATGGCTGGAGCTAAGAAAGTTGCTGGAAGAGGAGGACGTACGGGACGTCATGGTAGGCCACCCGTTGTCCGAGAACCGTCAGTAGGAGCAGCTACTAACGCTGAGGGAGAAGAAAGTGCAGCCGGTGGAAATCCGAGTAACATAGAAGGGTATCAACTTGACCCTGCTGTTCAGGCTTCCATTGCTCGGGCGTAAGCAGCTGCTGCGAAGAACTAGAATCCTGAAAAGTCTGCTGAGAAGTCGGGGGAAAGGAGTAAGAAGGATGATGAGGAGGAAAAGGAGGGATCAAGTGTGGTTAAGTCGGTGAAGGTCGATGACAAGAAAAGAGGCCGAGGTGGGTGCAACTACAAGTTATTTAAAGGTTGTGACCTGCCGAAGCTGACTAGCTTGAGAGACGCAATCGCTACTCTCCAATGGATAACTATTATGGACAAGGTTATCCGTATTAGCGAGTTCCGTCCCGACCAAGCTATGGGTTTTGCCACCCAATCATTTCATGATGAAGCCATGTACTGGTGGGAAACTGTTGAACAGAGGAAGACCCGGGAGGAGATCAAGGCTATGCGGTGGGTTGATCTGAAGGAGTTGGTAATGAAGAGGTTTTGTGCAAATTCAGAGGTAGAGAATGTTGAGATGAAGTTCTTGAGTCTGAAGGCGGGTAAGATGATACACCGTGAATACCTCACTGAATTCAATCGTCTGTCTAGGCTGGTGCAAGATATGGTGAACATTGAAGCCAAGCGGACCAAGTGTTACCTTAGAGGACTGCCACAAAACGTCCGCGTCTTGGTCAAGGCTAGTAGATCTGCTACCTTTGATTCTGCTGTGGGACTCACAGAAATGGTTTACAGTGACTTGGCGACAGACGAAGTGGTGGCGGAAGAGAAGAAGGATAAGAAATGGGTTGTTGCTGTCAAATGACCAGGTACTCAGTTATGGAACCCTAAGGACAAGAAGCAGAAGGTGTGGGAGAGAAGGACATGCAAGACATGTGGAAAGATGCACGGTGGCGAGTGCAAGTGGGGTACTGGTTCGGATGTTTGTCACAAATGTGAAAAGGCTCATGGTGGAGAGTGTCGGCTTGGAACAAATGCCTGTTATAAGTGTGGGAAGGTGGGGCACTATGTTAATGAATGTGATGCAAAACCCGCATGCTACAAATGTGGTAAGACGGGTCATATGGCAAGGGAGTGCACTGATGGTGGAGCTGGAAGTGGTGGAAAGAAAGATGCTGATCAAGCAAGGCCGATGACTGCTGACCCATGAACAAGCTAGGCAGATTCCTGATGTCGTGACCGATACGTTCTTAGTAAACGGTATTTCTGCTTCAGTATTATTTGATTCGGGTGCGAATAGAATTTTGTAGCTACGACATTTAGTAAACTAGCTAAAATGAAATGTTGACGAGTGTCTGAAACCTTCATAGTAGAAACCGCTAGTGACACCTCGGTGAAAGTAATGAAAATGGTTAAGAATTGTAAGATAGAATTAGAGGGACATGAGTTCCCTGTTACTTTGTATGTTATGATAGAATTTTCGGTCAGCCAGACGAGTTGATGGAAAACACGCATGGTGTTAAGACTAGGTTTGACCGTATGTGGATTCCATGCCAAGGAGATCTCAGAGGTAGAATCTTAGATGAAGCTCATAAGTCAAGATATTCGATTCATCCAGGGGCTACTAAGATGTAACAAGACTTGAAAAGAGTTTATTGATGGCCGGGTATGAAGAATGATATAGTAGATTATGTCAGTAAGTGCTTAACTTGCTTACAATTCAAAGCAGAGCACCAGATGCCTTATGGGAAGATGCAACCGCTAGAGATACTAGAGTGGAAATGGGAACACATCACTATGGATTTCATAACTAAGCTACCTCGTACAGCTAAGCATCATGATACCATCTAGGTGATTGTGGACCGTTTGACAAAGAGTGCTCACTTTCTTCCTATACGAGAGGCTATCTCGTCAGAAACGTTAGCAAGCTTGTTCATTAAAGAGGTTGTATCTAAGCATGGGGTACCGTTATCAATCGTGTCCGATAGAGATACACGGTTTACTTCAAGATTCTGGAAGAAGTTCCATGAAGCCATGGGAACAAGATTGAACATCAGTATTACGTATCATCCTCAAACAGATGGACGGTCTGAAAGGACGATCCAAACCCTTGAGGATATGCTACGTGCTTGTGTTTTAGACTTTGGAGGAAGTTGGGATGACCATCTACATCTAGCAGAGTTCTCCTATAACAACAGCTACCATTCAAGTATTGGTATGCCACCGTTCTAGATGTTGTATGGAAGACGTTGTAGAACTCCGTTATGTTGGGGAGAAATTGGTAAGAAGGAGATGGGAAGCCTAGAGGTTGTGCAAGAAACCTCTTCGAAGTTCGATCAGATCAAAGCGAGAATGAAAGCTGCTCAAGAAAGACAGAAGTCGTATGCTGATGGCGACGACCGATTGAGTTTAACATTGGTGACAAGGTGATGCTCAAGGTCTCGCCTTGGAAAGGAATTATCCGTTTTAGAAAGAGAGGGAAGTTGTGTCCGAGGTACATTGGACCGTTCAAGATTTTAGATCGAGTAGGTTAAGTGGCTTACAAGTTAGATTTGCCAGAAGAGTTGAATTCACTAAACCTTCCATTTTTCTCATCTGAGGAAATGTCTAGCTGATGACACGTCGCACGTGCCATTAATGGACATTGAGATTGATGAACAGCTGAACTACATTGAGAAACCAATCGAGATAGTTGACCGCAAGGAAAAGCAGCTTCGCCGTAAAGTTATTCCATTAGTGAAAGTGATATGGAAACATCGCAAGGGATCAGATGCTACTTGGGAAGCTGAGGATGAGATGCACAAGTTTTACCCGAATTTGTTTATGTAATAGTTAGGTTTCGGGGACGAAACCTCTTTAAGGAGGGAGGATTTGTAACATACTACTTTTGGTTATAATAATAAAATAAATTTCGTTTAATTTATATTGGGTCGTTATCGGTTTAGATAAATAGAATAAGAGTTGGGCTAGTGTTGGGTGAATGGATATGAGTTATGGACTTGGATTATGAAAAGAAAGAAGGAAAGACCATGGGCTTAAGCCCATCATCCCTAAATATATAAACCATAAACACCACTTAATTCCTCATTTACACATATTCCAAACACCACCAAAACACACACTTAGCTCTCTCTCATCTTGCTCTCTCTCTCTTAGCCGAAATTAAGAAGGAAACCAACCACCGATCCAACGTAATGATAGTATGATATTCTATGATCTTAACCCGTTAGATATAATCACGAAACGACAAGCCGGCAACGTTAAACCGTTTAATTCACGAGATCCGGGTGGAATCGGGTATAAACCGAACCTATGATGAGCTTAGGGGTCACCCTAGCTCAGATCTGGATCGAACGAGACGAAAAATGGTGAAAAACGATTAAAACTTGTTTTTCCGGCGAATCCACGGTTTTCCGGCGGCGGCACCGGAAAAGTTATACGAGGTAAAGAATGTCAAGGAATGTTCTGACATCCCCTGACCTAACCCTAGTTCGCTAGGGGAACTTAACGAATTGGAAAGTGATTCGTTAGTTGATCTGCATAAGGGAGCACAACGAACTAGCTCTAGTTCGTCCCTGATTCGTTAAGGGAAAAGGGTAACGAATTACCCTTGATTCGTTATGACCAGTTCGTTAAGGGAGATGACAAATTAGATGGACCGATTCGTTAGATGGACTGTTTCGTTATGGACTGATTCGTTAAGGGTCCAGTTCGTTAGAAGGTTCAATTCGATACAAGAACCAGTTCGTCATGACAAGTTAATTCGTTAAGGATAAGTAACGAACTAGAAGTTTAACAGAATTACAGAATAGTCCCTGGACTTATAAAAGAATGGTTTAACTACAAAGAAACCCTTGGACCTTGGACCCTGCTAGGGGCTACCGCCGATTGTGTTTCATTACCAGTTCGCCAGCCAGGGGCTCTGCCCCTTGGACCCTGCTAGGGGCTGCCGCCCCCAGACCTCGCTGCCAGGGGCACTGCCCCCGGACCCCGTTCGTTGAGGGCAATAATTAAACTAGAAAGACGATATGTGTAGTGATAGTATATTGATACGTAATTATGATACAGTTAGTCGTGCATAGCTCAAGAAGGGAATAACGATTAACGGTGAACGTAATCGAGTTCAGGTGAGTTTCTAGCCCCCACTTCCTTGTTATGTTTTCGGGGCTGTGTGCATACTTGACGTGATAGTTAATACACTTACCATAAGTGGTAAGTGTATGCCTTGTAGGATTTATGATTGATGATGGCTTGACGGTGCATGAACGATCTTCGGATATTGCATGTACCGTCAGGGGGTAGTTAATGATATGATTGATATGTATGATGTATGAATGAGGTATGTACGAATATATATGATGTATGAATAATGTATGTATGATATGTTGATGATACGTGAACGCTCTTCGTATATTGCACGTATTGTCAAGGAAAGTAAATAAGAACAGGTATGGAAGAAAGGGTGACCGGACCCTAATAATATCCGAGGATGGAGGGTACCGGACCCTAATAATATCCGAGGATGAAGGGAGACCGGACCCTAATAATATCCGAGGATGAAGGGATCTGGACCCTAATAATATCCGAGGATGGAGGGTACGAGACCCTAATAATATCCGAGGTATGTAGGGTGAAACTCCCTTTATAACGTAAGGTTAGCTATTAATGTGTATGGACGAATGAAGTGTAGGTTATGTGTGTAATGCGTACCTTTGAGCATGTATATGTGTATGTAAATTAAGTTATGTGATTTACCGGAACTCGCTCAGAGTAGCTGACTTTTAGTGTGCACGCAGGCTAATAGATTGAGATAGTTGGTTTGATATGGACACATGGCAAGATTGAAGAGGCTGGCATCCGAAGATTGTCTTGATGTTTTGAATGTTATAATTTATGTTATGTTTTGAAAGAAGAATTCTGGATATCTGTAACGAATGGTTGATGTTTTATATTATTCCGCGAAAGTTTTAGTTAACTCTGATTTCTAGAACAGTGTTTATGAGTAAATCCAACGTCCAAAGTAGGGCACCGGTAACGGGACCTTACACGAGTGTATAACCGAAAGTGCGGCTTGTAAGGTGTTTTTGGATGCGGGTGTTGGGCATTATTGGGATTTGTCGGTTAACTTTATGGATGAGGTGTGATTTTGTTCCTGTTTGAGGTCTCTGAAACCAGTTATATTGTTGAATAATAAATGTGTTGGTGTTGAGAATTTATTGACTTGTTACTTCAGAGTTTTGCAATTAAATTGGTTGTCTGTCTAACTCATATATACTGTTTATCCATTTAGCTGCACACATTGTATTGTAGTTTGCCTTATTTTTGAAAATATGCCGAATTGGCTTAAGGTTAGAAATATTATTAGAAGAAATTGATCATTTTCATAACTCATTTTATGTTCTTTTTTATTTCGAAAAACGAGTCTTAAGCATTTAACATATTATTAACTAGTGTTTCATAAGAATAACGTTTAAAAGGCAAAACCAGACAGTAAAACATGGGTCAAATTTATGAGGTGTTTACCTTTCCTACTTGGAGCAAAGCTGCGTTGTTTCTTAGCTTAGACTTTTGTCCATTTGATGATTATTGAGATGAAAACATTACATTTGCAATCAGGGTTATGTAGAATGTGGTATCATACTTGACCAATCTGAATGCAAAGTAATCGATCGGTCACCGAACCCTCCAACGGAGGATATATTCTCTGATTTGTTAGTTACACATATCTACGGAAAAACCGTTAGTTTTATTAACGATATCAAGATTTAAATTCTTATCCTACTACTTTACGGTGTCAATTCCTGACACTACCCGAAATCTAACACGAACCCAACATGAAAAAATATGGTTTTGGGTCGGCTGAAACGACCCATTTTCTTATACAGGTTAATCCGAGCCTGAACTCGTCAAAAAGTGGGTTAACCTGTTAACTCGTTTAAGAATTTTAGAGAAGTTAATATTTCAATTTTAGAGATAAGAAGTATTAATTTAAAATTTAATAGATTTTTATTTTTTTTCATACATCAATTAACTTGCTCGAAGATAATGTAACAAACTAAAAAAATCATTAACTTGAACTTAAAATGTAACAAACTAAAAATTCATTAAAAGTCAGCATAAATGATACATTGACATGTTAACATTAGATGAAGATATATAAGATTTTCCCTTTTATTGAAAAAGAAGAGGGTTCATAGCACTTACCATAGGGATTTTCTTCACCTTTTCAGCAAGCTCCTTTTGCTTCAATAAAGTTGCTTTAGCCTTAGATAAGACATCGAGAGAAAGGCCACCAGCATCTAAAGAATTTCCATCTGTACTGAATTTCCCATGAACCTCATGAGATCTGTTACTTTCATTTTCATTTTTGGTAGAAATCAAAGATACCTTAGGAAGAGGGCGGTCAGGTGCTAAATGTGTGGTTCCATGTGTCTTACTATGTGAACCACCCTATATGTGGACAATATACAAGTCAAATTATGTAAACAAAACAATAGTAACATGAAATTTATAATAATAATAATAATAATAATAATAATAATAATAATAATAAACCTCCTCATCATCATCATAAAACCTTAACCTCAAACCTCCTCTTCTCTTTTCTCTCATCTGAAACCCTAGTTCGCTTATCATTATACCGAAGGTATTCTTCATCACTATCATCGTTTCCTCTCTTCTTCCGCTTGCTGCCTTAGGAGGAAAGACTTTCTTTGGGGTGTTTGGAATCCCGCTGCTGTTTCCGCCTAGATCGATCCATTCAGAATTTCTTTCTTTCTTAGGGTTTTCAGATCTTGATTGATTATATGTATGTCTGATATTTGGGTTGGGTTGGGTCCAGATTTAACCTACCAACATATTCTACTTTCTTGGCCCAAAACTTAACTAGTTGTTTACTTTCGGTTCCAATAGAAATGAGAATTTCATGGAATTCTTACTAAACATGCAACAAATCTAAACCTTTACCCTATTAACCATTTTAATTTTCTCTCTCTTTTTCTTGCGGATCATCACCTCTGCCGATCGCTTAGTACGTTATTCCCATAGGTTATTTTTCTTATACTCCAATGGCTGATTTTCATATATTATTCACTATTGTCATTGTCAATTCATTTTCTTTACCGTTTTCTGTTTGTATTGATTTTAATATTATGTGATTTTCGTATAATCATTTAGGTTCTATATCAAAATCCAAGATTCAAATGAAATGTTGAACTTTCCCTACTTGATTTATCTTCCATACAATGAGTGGTTTATTTAGCTTGTGATTTCAATTGTTATCGGATTTATTATGTTAATTATTCCGGTTACATCCATAGGTAATTCAGTTATCCCGGTTATTGTTAATTATTCCGGTTACAACCATTGGTAATTCAATTTTTCCGGTTATTGGTAATTATTACGGTTATATACTATGACATCAATGGTAGTTTGTTCACATGTGTAACAATTCGGGTTTTTCATTTATATATCTATATATATATATATATATATATATATATATATATATATATATATTAACAACCAATACCTGACCCGTTTTCATTTTCGGGTAATTTTAATCTTAAAATGTCACGTTATTCAAGTTATATTTATTTTATTGTTATATTTATTTAGTTTATCAATATAACTTTCAATTGTTAACATTTTTACCCCTAAACATTAGTTTAACCACATATGGTATCCACCTTAGAACTTAAAGGGTCTTTTTGCAAAATCTGGTTATTAGTTATATAATATTATATTAACCCAAACCCAAGAACCAGACTCGTATCCATATCCTAATTTATTCAGCCCGCAACTCATTTTGATTTCTTGAAGCTTAAGTGTAAGGCCCCGTTACCGGTGCCTCACATTTGGACGTTGGAGTTACGCATCAACATAGTTCAATTCATCAGAGTTAATAAAAACATACTCGGAATACAAAAACTTTCATAAAACATACATTAATCCATAACTTGTCTTAGAATAAACACCTTGTCTTTCAACATATCATAATATTAAACATAAACGTCTTCCGATGCCAGCCACTTATTCATTGCCACGTGTTCCCCTCAAGCGAGCTGTGTCATTCTACTCACCTGCGTGCATACTAAATGTCAGCTACACTAAGTGAGTTCTAGTTAATAACATAACATACTTTACATACATACATACATACTTTCATTCATACTTTCATAAATCAAATTCTACTTTACTCTATTCTATTCTGCCTCGGATATTATTAGGAACCGATCCCTTTTTCTGCCTTGGATATTATTAGGGTCCAGTCCCTTTTCTGCCTCGAGATTATTAAAGGGCTCGGTCCCTTTTCTGCCTTGGATAATATTAGGGTCCAGTCCCTTTTCTGCCTCGGAAGTTATCAGGGTCTAGTCCCATTTCTGCCTCGAGATTATTAAAGGGCTCGGTCCCTTTTCTGTCTTGGATATTATTAGGGTCCAGTCCCTTTTCTACCTTTCTATCTCTTACATTCATTCATAACATGCATACTTATCATTCATAGTTCATACATAACATTCATATTCATAATCATAACTTCGCAGTACGTGCAATATCCGAAGATCGTTCACGTACCAACAAGCGATCATTCATACATCATACATAGCATTCATAATCATAACTATAACTTGACAGTACGTGCAATATCCGAAGATCGTTCACGTATCGACAAGTAATCGTTCATACCGTTCACATATATCACATAAGGCATCTGCTGCAACAAACAATGATGAAATTGCCTTTAGTACCTGTTCATTCTTGACTTGTACATTCTCCTTATCAGTTTGTACCATCGGCAATATTTTTCAACAAACATCTACTGTTTTTGCAGCACGAGCACACAAAACCCAAATTTTTCAAATCCAGAAATCAAATTTCGTAATATGAAATTAATCACTATAGCCCTATCCAAGTCATCTAGAAATCAAAAAAACCTATCTTCATATCATAATCAACCATTTCAGATCTAGAAATAATCAGATGAACAGTGTTTCCCCAAAACGAGCCATAACACTGTTACATCAGATCTGGACCGTTTTGACCAAATAAACATGAAATTGATGTTGGATCTCCAAACGAGTCATCAACCCAAACATCAATCCATATACTTTTCTCCGAATCATCAAATAATTTCAAAACCCCCAAAAATAATTTCGACGAACTTCATCGTTTAACGTCCATGGTGGATTCAAGAGCGAAATGAATCTGTTCAGCGGTTAGTCTGAACAATTCGGTAACCGAGGCTCTGATACCAATTGTCAGTTCCGAGCCCCGGTGCGGAAGCGTGAAAAATATTGTCAATACCAATCAACGTTGTGGAGCTCGAAACCAGGGTTAGTATCGAATCTCATTCTGATCCACTCTTGAATGATGATATCAGTTGGACGGATGAGGTGTATTGGGAGAGAGCCTAATTTGATTAACAACCAACAATAAAGTAGGATGAACAATTGTAATCAAAACACAAACAAGATAGAAAAGGTAGTATGAAATATTAGCCGAATGATTCTCATTAAGATGAAACACTCATACATACATTCATACATACAATCAATTAAGAAATATCTCAGTCGCCACCAGGAGAGCTCATCCTGGCAGCAGAGACTCTCTCAAAGGGATAAAACCCTAAATCTCACACAAACACAATATAGTCACTCATACTAGACAAATGAATAAAAATATCTATTTATACAGTCTAGCATGACTTGGTCTTCAAGACATCCACCCTTGGTTGAGACCGAATATTACATTTTTCACCCACATATTAATTTGATGCATCGGTCTAAAATATAAGTCCCAACACACACTATCTGAGCTTCATACTCAGACAGCCAATCCATTCCCAAGACTACGTCAAACCCTCCTAAGGTCATAACATACAAGGTAACAGGGAACTCGTGTCCCTCTAACTCTATCTTAGCGTCCTTAACCATTTTTATTATTTTAATCGAACTGTCACTAGTGGTTTCTACTATAAAAGTTTCAGACACTTGACAACTTTTCATTTTAGCTAATTTAGTAAATGGCGTGGCTACGAAACTTTTGTTCGCACCTGAATCAAACAATACTGAAGCGGATATACCGTTTATTAGAAACGTACATGTGACAACATCTGGAATTTGCTTGGCTTGTTCCTGAGTCAGCATGTAGGCCCTGGTTCTTGGCCTAGCTTGTTTAGTATCCTTCTTCCCACTTCCTCCAGCTTCACCCTCAGTACATTCCTTTGCAAAGTGACCCGTCTTACCGCATTTGTAACATGCGGACTTTGCAGTGCAATCGGGAGCGTAGTGCCCCACTTTTCCGCACTTGTAGCAGGCATTCGTACCAAACTTGCATTCACCAGCATGACTCTTCCCACACTTATAACAAACATCCGAACCCTTACCCCACCTGCACTCACCACTGTATGCTTTGTCACAAGTCTTGCACGACTTGTTCCCCCAAACTCTAGGCTGCTTGTTCTTAGGGTTCCACATTTGGGTACCGGGTCGTTTAACAAGAGCGACCCATTTCTTCTCCTTCTTCTCGTCTTCCACCACTACATCATCCGCAGCCAGGTCTGCATAAACCATCTCTGCGAGTGCGACAGCAGAGCCAAAGGTAGCAGGTTTACTTGCCCGGACCAGTATGCGGACTTTCTGCGGCAACCCCCTCACATAGCACTTGATTCTCTTAGCTTCGGTGTTAACCATATCAGGTACCAACCTAGACATTCGGTTGAACTCAATGGTATACTCACGATGTGTCATCGTTCCAGCTTTCAAGTTCAGGAACTTCATCTCCGCCCTCTCAACTTCTGCGTCAGCACAAAACCTCTTCATTACCAACTCTTTAAGATCCTCCCACTTCATTGCCTTGATCTCCTCTGGACCCTTCCTCTGCTCAACCGATTCCCACCAGTACATTGCTTCCCCTTCGAAAGACTGGGTAGCATAACCCACAGCTTGGTCGGGATGTGTCACACCCGGTCCATAGGCGGAAACAACCGGTGTGCCACTCATGAAAGGTTTTCGAGAGCGCGGTTAAGCAACAACTATATGATAAAATACATGAGGATTTCATTCATAATATAAGTTTTACAAAAATATCCAAAAAAAGGTTTACATATAACATATTGAGATTTCACAGTTATGTCCTGCCGAAGGGAGATATAACCGTGAAAACTCCAAAATATAAAATCCTCATACATGAAATTTCCATAGTTAAACATAAAACCGTAGTGAGACACCGTGACCTCTCCACGTAGCTAAATACCTGAAAGACACGTAAAATAATTTAATCAGTACAAACTGAGTGAGTTCACAAGTTTTGTGACTCGATAAAATGCTTTATAATATGATTCTCATAACGTCATGAATGCAGTATCCATGACTTGCAGTGTAACGTGAATACATGAGTTCGTAACCATTCCTTGACTATATATATACACCATAAAGCCCCACATAACATCCCACGAGTCCACGAGGGAATAAATAAATCGGAAAACTAAGCACCCGTCTTATAAAGTGGGGCGACCACTTACGAGTGGGTTGGTCAGACCAGTAGTAATACCCGTAGAGTTCCTCGGCTATAGTTGCCTATAGTTTATGGTTACAATATATACCAGGAACTTTATGTACCATGAGCGCGCCAAATATCTCATGTACACGCACATTGTAAATCAAGATATACACCATGATAAAACATATTTAAACACGTGTCCCTCGCCCCGAAAACAGTTTAAAACATAGTGAAAATAGTGAAAATAGGGGCTGTGAGACTCACCTTAAATGAGGAATAATGTTCCGTTATACTCGGCGAGTTTCCTGTATTATATCGTATACGTATACACTTCAGTACATAATATATAACTATTAATACTTAGCCCGATACATACTTATGAGGTGACGGTATATATGTATACTTTTTATACATTAGCGATACGGATGTTAGACAACGTCTTATACTTGTTATGTATTTTCGTTATATCCTCTTTATATATATATCCTCCGAGCATTAGGGAATGCTCGATACAAATTATTCGTCGGTAATCATGACGTTCGTGACATGCTTTAGCCTAATAGGTTTTGGAGCTCTCATCGTTAGTCCCCAGGTAGGTAACGGGCCCATCTATGATATATTCAGTTACCAGCCTAGACAGGACGTCCCGACTACCGGCACCTCCACCCTTCCAGTTACTCGCAATGTCCATCACAAAAACCCGTATTAAATTATTTATACGTATGGCACATATATAGGAATATATGTGTATTAATTGTATATATCATTTCCTCATGTATACGATAAGTATTATTAGTATTTTCGTCTTCGTAACATATAGTTATCACATCCTTTGTTTTTATAACATTATACATGGGTATTTATATTTTCATTTGCGTATATAGGAATATACGTGTACCTTGTATTTTACCCGTACAATCATCGTTATTTTTATTTCCAAGACTTGATGCAAGGATTGCACCTTATGTTTAATGTGCACTTTTATTTATACTTTTATCTTTATTACTAGTACTCATATTTTATCATTATTATTATTATTACTATTATTATTACTATTATTATTTTTACTTTTATGACAAACCCGATACGGTTTTTAATACGTTAGTTATACCCTTTTTAAAGTTTAACATAACCAAAATTCCATCTTTACATTTATATCATCTTGTTTATTTATAAGTGGGTTTTACTACTCAAGATCATTTTTACCTTAACTAGGTGTTCTATTAACCTTAACCTTCCTTAAACAACCTTTAAATCCTTTATATCTTTTACTTAAAATGATTTATCCTTAATTATATGTCATTTCAACGCACTTCAAGTTTATGTTTATGTCTAATCACCTCATTATGTATATGTATCTTAGGCTTAGTCCATGTTTTTCTACTAAACATTATATGGCATTAGTACCTTGGGAATGTCGGTTTTTGAGCGATTTAAGACGAGATCCAAGTTCCTTGACGTTAACCACGATGTTAAGAGTCTACAATACGTTCAAATAACATGAAATAGGTGGATTAGGGTCAAGTAAAATGATGAGACCGTGGCTGGACAGAATTTATGATTTTCCAGCCACTATAAACTGTTACAATTCACGTTTTGGCTCACCTAGTGCTGAAACGAAGCCGGAAATGGACGTTCAAAAGGTGGTTCGTGATCCTTGCGAGTTTCCTTGGATTACTAAACAAGAATCACCCAAAAATACCAAGTGGTTTGTGAGATATGAACAAAAGAAGAGAGGGGGGTACTGCTGGAAAATGCAGTTTCCAGTAGTGACCTTTGAAGGTTCAAAGCTTCTTACCGAGTCTTCCGGGCAGAGATCCGTTCAAGGCTTTCTACCACGGTTTAAGGATTTCTTCTAGCTTTCCAACGATATATAGGGTTCAAGATGTTCAGAGCAGCATTATAGAGAAAACGGGTTGCAAAGAGGCGGCTGTGGTGGTGCTCTGCTGCTGCCTTCGGCCGAGAGAGGAACAAGGGAGATTTGGATTGTGTTCTTGAATGTTTGTGGTGAATTTCAGCTGAAGATCTGATGGTGTATATTAATAATAGTGTAGGGGACATCATCCCTTAAGTTTAGGGATTGAAATCTTGCTAACTCCTCAAGATCTTGTCAAGTGAAATGGTCAAAGGTATGGTCTTTGTAATATTATAATATGGGCAGATTTTGTGAAGGCTTTTAGGGACTTTGGATGATCTTGCAAGTAACCAAGATTATGATGATGTTGGTGATGATGATGATACATGATCATGATACATATGGGTGCATGGATAATGGTTTATAAGATTTAATGTGGTGTTTGTTCCTTGTACATTAAAACTGAATGGGAAGAGGTTGGGGTTCGGCTTTGGGCTGCAAAAGGGAAGGTATTATGGTCATTTAATAAATATATTGGTTGTCCAAATGTAGTGCTAAGTTCAATCTTGGTTCGGGTCTTAAGTGGATAGTCGTTAGGACGAGTTGATCATCGAGTAAACAAGTTATGGAATTTATATTAAACTTGGGTATTATGAGCTTCTCTTAATTTATTTGGTCACCTATAAGGTATTATAGATGGTATGGAACCCGATATTTATTTCGGTTCCCGGTATGATGTATATTTAAATTTAGCCCGGAGTTATATTCGGTTAAATAGTGCTCCATATTGTAATCCTTCATGGATTGTTTAAATTATTAACTTCATATTATTTTGACTAGTATACCTTTAATTCCTTCATAGTTTCATATCTTGATCGTCTCACTGTATAATGTATCATTGATTTGGCCGGTTCGGCGACTATATTCCATTATTTAAATGTTTATGGCGTTTTGGTCCTAATTAGGGAATTAGGACATTACTGGGCATGGTCTTACCATTACCCCTTATATTGGATCATAGATATATATTTAGCTTGATATATTTGTCACCTCTAAACTATTACTGGGCTATCTTCATCATATAGCCGTTCTCATCGGCACTTTATACAATCCTATAGGCATAACGACTGTTCTCGTCCACATTTCAAGTATACTATGGTTTATACCTCATATAAATTATATAAATGACACGTAATTTTGATCAATTATAAAGATTAAAGTATATGGAAAATTACCGGGTGTCACAGGATGGCACTCGCTAATGCGAATAATCTTATCCATGGCGGTTATCCATTGAAGGGTAGCGATTGCGTCTCCCAAGCCAGTTAGCTTCGGTGGGTCACATCCCTTGAAGGACTTATAGTTGCACCCACCTCGGCCTCTCTTCCTATTATCAACCTTCATAGATCGAACTTCGCTCGAATCACCCTTCTCCCCTTCACCATCCTTCTTACTCCTTTCCCCAGACTTCTCAGCAGACTTTTCAGGATTCAGGTTCTTCACACCAGTGGCTACAACTTGGACAATAGCTGCTTGAATCGCGGGATCCAGTTGCAACCCTTCGTTGTTGTTCGGGTCTCTTCCAGCTGCGCTTCCTTCATTTCCGGTGTTGGAAGTTGTTTCAACCAAAGGTTGTTGGGCACGACGAGGCCTGCCACGACGTCTAGTGGGGCCTTCAGTCCTGCAATTACTCCAGCTCCTACATTGCCTCCCGTTCCAGCCATCGTATTCTAAAAGGGAAAAACACAAACATTATCACTCAAGGAACTATTTAGTACAAGGATAGTAAGGCTAACAAGTAATAACAGTGGCCAGTTGTGATTAGCTGATCACGTTACTTTCCGTGTCCTATACACTTCCTCTTATGAGTCTATTTGTGCTAATCTATTTCTAACAGTTAAACAATCAAACAGTTCATATCACCATACACTCCTATCCCTAGCAATTAAGCTAGCATTCATATATTATTCTATTTTACACGTGAAATCAATCACATGCTTTTCCTTCACTTAGCTTGCCTAAGCGACACATGGCATCTTCTTTCTTTTCTTACTTAAATCCCATTCTCTGTTCGAGTCTAAACATGTAGGATGCTTAAATCTCTCAAACTTTGCTCTGATACCAACTTGTAAGGCCCCGTTACCGGTGCCTCACATTTGGACGTTGGATTTACTCATCAACATAGTTCAATTCATCAGAGTTAATAAAAACATACGCGGAATACAAAATCTTTCATAAAACATACATTAATCCATAACTTGTCTTAGAATAAACACCATGTCTTTCAAAATATCATAATATTAAACATAAACGTCTTCCGATGCCAGCCTCTTATTCAATGCCACGTGTTCCCCTCAAGCGAACTGTCTCATTCTACTCACCTGCGTGCATACTAAAAGTCAGCTACGCTGAGTGAGTTCTAGTTAATAACATAACATACTTTACATACATACATACATACATACATACATACATACATACATACATACGTACTTTCATTCATACTTTCATAAATCAAATTCTACTTTACTCTATTCTATTCTGCCTCGGATATTATTAGGGTTTGGTCCCTTTTTCTTCCTTGTATATTATTAGAGTCGAGTCCCTTTTCTGCCTCGAGATTAATAAGGGGCACGGTCCCTTTTCTGCCTTGGATATTATTAGGGTCCAGTCCCTTTTCTGCCTCGAAAGTTATCAGGGTCCGGTCCCATTTCTGCCTCGAGATTATTAAAGGGCTCGGTCCCTTTTCTGCCTTGGATATTATAAGGGTCCAGTCCCTTTTCTACCTTTCTATCTCTTACATTCATTCATAAAATGCATGCGTATCATTCAAAGTTCATACATAACATTCATAAACATAATCATAACTTGGCAGTACGTGCAATATCTGAAGATCGTTCACGTACCAACAAGCGATCATTCATACATTATACATAGCATTCATAATCATAACTATAACTTGACAGTACGTGCAATATCGGAAGATCGTTCATGTATCGAGAAGCAATCATTCAAAACGTTCACATATATCCCATAAGGCATACATTTATCACTTAGGTTAAGTGCATTAACAATCATATTGAGTATGCACACAGCCCCAAAAACATAACAAGGAAATGGGGCTAGAAACTCACCTGGATCCTGTTGCGCTCGCCGTTAATCGTAATACCCTTCTTTAATTGAGCACGGCTAACTGTTAAATATAATTTTTTTAATTAACCGTTTACTTGATTTAATTGGTATTATAGTTAACCATTGCATTTTCTAAATTTGGGCTTGCTTAGTTTAGATGGGTTATGGGCATAGGCCAGGCCCAACTGCCCATTAGAGCACATAGGCCCAACTAGGGTCAGGCCCAAATAGAAACTGGGTACTGGCTGAGAACTCTTCGGCAGAGAACTCTTGGCTGAGAACACTGGGTTGGCCGAGAACCTTGGTTGACTGAGATCACCATGGCCGAGAACCACAAGGTTTGACCAAGAACTCGGGTTTTGATCGAGAACCCATTCTGGCCGAAAACTCCTTGCAACCGAGATCTCGGGTTGGCCGAGAACTCCATAAGGTGGCCGAGAACACCCAGTTCAACTCATTTTTCTATCTTAAGATTCTGCCTTGCCCAGATTACTTGTTTCATGGTCCAAACCATGAACATTAACCCTTTATCAACATCAATCATACCCGATTACACCCATTACTATCATGGCTTCAAGATATATCCCGTTTTAGGCATAAAGCTTAGACCTTTATGGGTTTAAAACATTCTAGGCTAGATCTAGGGTTCATCTTTGAGCCGTATACCATCATAAGGCCATTAGGTTCATTTTAATCATCAAGTTTGTATTTTTATGAGGCATCTAGGTCCAATCTACTCTAGGGTTAAGTTTCATGGAAAACGTTAATAAAAATGTAACCTTTAAGCTTAAAACGTACCTTTATAATTCTCTTCGAACGTGTTTAGCTTGGTATGCGATCTAGGACTTGTTAGCTTGCTTGCATGATCGAAGACTCAATATTACAAAGCTTGGTTTTGGGTTCGGATGGTGGCCGGCGGTTAAGGGAGGGGTATTAGGCTTAAGTGTGTGTTTTTAAGGTGTAGAGAGAATAAGATGGATAATATGGATGGAAATGGAAAGATTTAAGGTTTAAGGGGTATTTATACTCCATTAAGCGAATGGACCTAAGGCCCATATTTCCCTTTTAGTCCATGATTAATTCTCTCTAATTAGCCTACTTCTCTTTCCCTCTTTTATTATTTTGTTTATTAATCCAAGCAAACTTTTCGGTTAAAAATAATATAAAATATTATTATTCGAAATTCGGGATGTTACATTAATTTACGTCCTAAACTTGGAATTGATATTAGGAGATCGTTCCTACATCTATTAGGATCACACCGACACGTTTAATTTGGATTATACAATCTGTATGATCTCGTTTACATATTAGCGAAACCCGTCATAGGAAAAATTGGGATTATGCTATAACCGTTCATGATAATTCAATTAAGCTTGCATACACCATCATCAGAAACCTTATGACCAAAGGCCTTGAAGGAATTGGACGATACAACCTATAGATACCCGAAGTGCTAGAGCCGTTTGTTCATTGTCCGATTAAGCCTTTCTTTCGTAACTGTTTCTGGTAATTTGATTATGCTTTATGATCGATATAACATGTTTAACAATAACCCTAACGTAATTACAACAAACGATTTTACATATTTATCAATAGAAAATTCTAGGGTTCTTAATCTATTTGGGTATTTTAGTATCTGCGTATAAATATTTATTTTGCTATGTAAACTAACTGACAAACCAGCGCGCATGGCTGGTGTGTGTGTGTTCAAGTATTGGGAGCCGACCACCACCCGGGTTCGAGTCCCATTATACCCAGTTGGGTTCGAGTCCCATTATACCCAGTTTGGGTTTTATTTATTTTTTTCTCAAATCATAATTTGTAATATCTAATCATTACTAATCAATATTAATAATAAATAAATATTATTTATTGAACCCGACACTTCACTATCGACGTTTCTTGTCATTTAACAACTTTATATATATATATATATTCATGTATTTGTTATTAAATAAAAAAGTGTAATAAATAATATTAATAAACATGTTATATATTTACCACTTGTAATTAATAGATTTTTGTTAAAAATTCAAAATAAATATTAATTTAAAATATTACATATTACATTTATATATTTATTTATCTCCACTATATTTATTTAAACATTATTATTACATTTATCTATTTAAGTGTTTATATATTTGTATTGTATTCATAAATACACAAAAACAATTAAATCTATTGTAACATCACGAAAGTATCGGGTAAAAATACCAAGTTCAAAAGATAAAGGACAAAAAATGACAAGTTTTTTAAACTTAAAAATCAAAAATGTAAAAAATATGTCACCAGGCCTGATCGCGATATGCGACGGCCATAAACCAAACGTCATCGCGTATCGTGATGATGAGGTCTGACAGGGTGACACGTGTCCTGCCACGTGTCACAACGTGGCATAAAGCTCTCCACGTGGCACCGCGTCCGCCACGTGGCAAACCTACCTGTGACTCATGATAGCTACGTCGTGATACGCGACAGCTATGTCTGGGCCCATCGCGTATCGCGACGGGTCCCGAATCCAACCTATAAATATGGGCTTTCACCCATTCATTTTTCACACCATTTTTCACACACACTTTCTCTCTCTAACATCTCTCTAAAATACCTCATTAAACGTGTACCGACCACCTCATTTTCTATGACCATAAAACGCCGACATCTTATCTCGTAATCCGTGCCATAAACCGACGATACCCCAAAGTACTGACAACAATACCTCGAAGTACGTGCCAACCCGAGATGACCTGACGTTCCGCCTCAAAGTACGTGCCGACCCGAGACAACCCGACGACCCGCCTCTAAGTGCGTGCCGACAAGACTTGAAGACCGGCGTACCTCGATTTGCGTGCCAAGGAGGTGTTGATCAAGATTCTCGATATACGTGCCAACGTCGAAGTGTTGCCCGTGGATTTAAAAAATAATAAGCCGAACAAGGTAGGCATAATGCTCAAATAAAATATTAATAAAATAATAAAGGCTTAGTCCCTAGTCAAGGGTGTAGTTAATACCTCGAAAATAATCAAAAGAAAAGCAAAGAAATTATATAAAGAGAAAGATATAAATATAACTAATGGTTATAGATAAAGAGAAATTATTATTTTAATGATCTTAAATAATAATAAAAGAAAAAGAATAAAGAAATAAATAAAAGAATCTTTATTATTAAATAAAGATAAAATTACTATTTAAAATTATTTTAAATAGATGAATATATATATATATATATATATATATATATTGTTTATATTATTAATATAAACTATATGATATATATATAAGTATACATTGTTGGAAAACATGGTATAGAAAAAGAAAATCATATCGGACTAAAGGTCCGTAAGTATGAGAATAAAGGATATATGATTTGAACTATAGGTTCAAACATACTATAAAAGAAAAGGAAAAGATAAAGTAGAAAATACTTATAATTGATAATATTATTTAAGTTACTATTCTTAAGTAATAAGAAAAGAAAAAAATGTGTTTCTTAATGAAGAAGAAATGTAGAGTTTAAGAAAAAGATAAACAACTTAAACTAGAGGTTTATCTTGTAAAAGAAATGAAAATTATATAAGTTAAAAGAAAGAGTTTTAACTTGAAAAAGAAAAGAAATAAATAATATTTTAAACTAAAGGTTTAAAATAAAGAAAATATGTTTTGAACTAAAGGTTCATAAAGAAATTAAAATCGAGATAAAGATTTTACAAAAGAGACTAGAGGTCTTAAGCCGGATTGTATATCCGACTAACAAAAAGTTATACTCGTACTATAGGTGCGAGATAACAAAGAAGAGGGAAAGACCCTCGGACAGTGTACTATAGGTGCGAGATAGCCACGGGAAAAACCCTCGGACAGTGTATTGAAGCCGATCCAAATCAAAAAGGTGAATACGCCCCAAACTTTACAACTTGTTTTCAAACGAGTCAAACGTGTTAAATGAAAAGGTTTACATGAGACTAAGTGTCTCCAAAACATTTATAAAAAAGGGTATAAACACTGGCCTCAGGCTTTCGTGTGCGTTTGTTTGGATCCTTACATATGTGATGGGCACATCACACCTGGTCACAATTACGCTGCCTGCGGGGAGTATGACCTTGTGTATACGCATAGGCACTCAACTAGTCGAACGCTGCGATGTTTGATGGGGGGTCCGAGTGTAGAGACTTGAGTTTATGAATTGTGTTGTTTTAACTTGGTTATTCATAAACCATGATGGGCCGAGACCTACGTAGTCTCGAGGGGTAACCAAGTAAAGAAAATATTTTTAGCGTCAGCGTGTTCACCAGCATATTGCTGACGTGTTTTTTTTAACATTTCAGGAAATTAAAGTATCAAGAATTGGAGCCATTCATGAAGTGGATGTTCGCAAGATAGATATGGCTGATTGTTTTAAATTGTTAAAACAACAAGATTAAACAAAGATTTATAAAACAAATATTTGGGTATTTATTACCCGATAAGCTTTTTCAAACAAAATAAATTATATGTTATTAATAATGGTTTCAAAAGTATATAATTATTTTTAAAAAAAGTCTTCCGCTAAAATAAAATCTGATATATTTACAAAATCGGTACCAACTGTTGGTCACACGTCTAGGCCGTAAGTCGGGGTGTGACATCTATCACAAATTATTAAATTGTTTTATATGAATAAGAGTAATTAATTGTTTAATTTATTACTAAATGCACTAATTATTACTCATATTCGTATGTGAACGTTAAATGAGTTGACCTGCAACACGACCCGAATTTAAATGGGTTGTCACGACACGACACAAATTTGAATCGGTCGGCACAACACAAATATGTATATGAGTTAGGTTAGGGTTGAAGAATCTCAACACGCTAATCCGAAACCCATCAACTCGCCAACCCAACAATATTGACACCCTTGTATTACAACCACTAGACACCCGCCATATTACTAACATGGCTGTTTAACTTTCGTAGAATAAGTGGGACTCAAATGCTTGCTTACTTGTTGTGTGGAGTCAAGCTGAGTTGTATAAATTTTTAGTCAGGTAAGCTCACTCGTTGACCCACCCGATGCACATTTTTGCGTTGGATTGAGTGTATGACTTTTATTATTCACACATCTATTTATGTGTCCCTTTAACACCTGACTTTTCATGCTAAAAACAAAAAGTCATTGTGTGTCTTTTAATCACTAGCCATTATGTAACATTAATTAAAAAACACATCTTATTATGTTATTTATTTATTATTATGTTTTTATTTTATTATATTTTACGCCCACAATAACTACGTGAAATAATGTGATAAAAGTACTTGAAACTTTGATTTTTTTGTTTTTGTTTTTATAAATATTAGATTAGATAATAAAGAATGCTAATGATTAATTAAACAATTTTTGTTGTTAATTTGTTTAGGCTCAAACATTTTGGGCCAAGAATTGCAATGTGTTGAGTTAAAATTTAAACCCAACTGTGTTTTAACCGCTAACAAAGACAAAAGGCTGCCACCGGCAACTGACCTAACCTCAGTATGATCTAATTGGGTTTGGTTTATTATTATACTGATGATGATGATGATGATGATGATGAATATTGAAGAAGAAAAACAATCGGGGTAGCAGCGGCGGCGCAAAGGGTAAACACGACTTGGTCTTTATTTATTTCATCATCAATTTGTTTCTGCAAAATACCAACCGAATAATACTGTAATAAATCTCTAACCCTAACTCTAACTAAGTATTATTATTATTTAATTTGTTGCAGAGTAGTATATTATTAATTAATTAATGGATCAAAAGAAGGCACTGTATCGCGCTAAATTGAAAGCACAAAAACAGCAGGACAAATGTATTGATTCTCCTCTCATAAGGTAATCATTTTACTTGATAGTAATAACATCAGATGTCTTGTAATTTAGTTTTCATGTTTCTTTACTTAGATAACAACACTTATAATAGCCCAAATGACTAATAAATACTTTTGACTTCCACTTAACTTAACTTAACTATGCTTTGTTTATATTAACATAAGAAAGAAATGTTGTTCTTCGTCCACATTTCTCTATTTCTAGGTATAATGAATCTGACCTCCCCGTCTGTAAAGTTTGTGATGTTGTTTTAAATCCGACTCTGCCTGGACTGCACACCAAATTTCTTCAAAGCATCGTCAGGTACCATTTCGAACTACATATATTCATCAAATATAAAAATTACGACGCTTAATTAGTATTCACCTATTGATCCTTAAGTAATAGATGTTGATTTTCCACCAAATGTGTTTGTGTTATCAGCGTTTTCATTTGCATGTGTGTGTGTGTCTACATATATGAATGATTGCTCTATTTTTTATTGCTCTTTTAATTCTCTTCCCTCTTAACTTAATAATAATAAAATTGTTGATTTTGACAGGCGATTAAAAACGTAAAAGAAAATGCCGTTGCAACTACTCCAGTTGACAATGTGAAATCCGCAGATTCTATAGAACATAATAAAGCTAAACCAGAGCATCCTGCTGAGTCATATCAAAGTCAAACCAGACCACCTCAAGCTCAGTCAACATCTGCACTCCCTTCCGACTTCTTTGATAATCCAGGGAAAAAAATAAAACAAAATTGTCTGGCCCCTCGATTTCAGCTGGATCTTAATTAATCATGTCATAACTCACACAGATTAATGTGTTGACAAGAGAGTTAATGACGGGTTGCTATATTTAGAAAGATATCCGTTTGTTAAAGGTGGAATCAATAACAAACATATGGTTGCAAAGAATAATCAAAGGTAGAAAGCACACACAGGATTCACTCAAAAGATTTCCATCTATATAATTTTCATCATACAAAGTGGATAATCGATTTAGGGTTTTAGGAATCCTAGGACAGCCGTCACTTTCAAGAAATATTCTTTCTTATCCGAAAAGTGTAAAGGCTCAAAATCCGTGTCCTCTCTCTCTTGGCGGCATGCCCTAATAATTCTATTTATAGGCCTGCCAACCTAGGACAGCTGTCATTCCTTCTAGAAACCCTAAATACAATTGTACATATTCAAATTACAGATTCAAAATAAACTAAGGGTAAATCAACTCTTCCGGGTAGGCTTTGCATCAATCTTGTCTTTCCGAGTATGCTCGGCCATCCTTCATAACTTGGTAACAGAGAAGTGTGCTCGGGATCAGTTTCCGGGTAGACTTTTTCTTGAAGAGAATTTTACCAAGTAAAATACTCACCGAGTAGACTTCAGTCTTCTTGACTTTGCCAGACTTTGCTCGACAACTCCTTACGAGCAACCTTGTTCTTCAATGATCCATTTCAGCTCTTTGCTATAAAATAACTTATTAGCAAAGTGTACTCGGGAGTACTGTTCCTTGCTTGAGCTGAACCTTGCCCGATATTACTTAGAGATATTCCTTTAGATTATCAAGCATACTTGGATCATACTTATTAATGAATACCTTGCCCGGTCATCCAATCACTTGGCTTCTTGGACTTGGTCAACCAAACCTTACTCGGAAGAGTAAAATACTTGGTTCTGAAGAACAGACTTGCTTGATAAAGTGAACCTTGCCCTGATTTACATAAACTAGTGTACCTTACCCGGCAATGCACTAATTTGCAAACCCTGCTCGGATATCCACTAAAGAAGACTACTTGAAGTAAACCTTGCCCGGTAGGAAAAATATCGTACTCGGCTAAGTAAAGGCTTGCTCGGATGTCTAAGGTGTGCTCGGATCCATTACTTAGCGACATCAGAGGAGGTTGAGAAGATTCCAATATTCCATGTACTTCATTTAGGTCAAATCTTTGACTCAACAATCTCCCCCTTAGGTAAATTTCTTGACTCAACAATCTCCCCCTAGAATGGAACACCTCAGTTGACCCAAAACATTTCTATGGTTACTTACACTTAGCAAAAATACACATCAAATCAAAAATCAATATTACATATCCAAATAACATAAGCAAATTACATAATCAGAAAGTTGTCCGAAGACTTTTCCATGCATTGTAGGCTACTTGCTTTCATTTTACATAACAAAGCCTAATCTAGGAATTCTGTCTTTTCCATGCATTGTAGGCTACTTGCTTTCTGTTGTTTATGACTGGTGCAGCTTTCATTTTAAAGATGTTAAGGGCTCGGTAGTGAGTGTGACTTTCTGGTATCACCAAGTCCCTTATATCCATTAGATCTTCATCATGCAGGCAGTTTAAGTCTTCATCCTTCTTGATAATCCCCAGTATTTTGCCATCAGAGTTCCTCAGCAAATAATGGTCATTACTTTCTTTGGATTCAACTTCTGTAATAACACCATTTCTTTGCACTGTATAATTGGGGCGTGTCATCCTTCACCAAGACTTATACAAGTATTCAGATTTGACAATGGATTCTTGTCTTTGACCTTCATTGAATAATCTCTTTCAGCAATGTCCATTCTTCCTAGCTTTCCAGTCCTCTTTGACCTGTGAAATTGGACTTTTCTCCAGGTTCTCTTTTCTTTTAGGAACTTGAATCCATTCTTAGCTTCTGTTAGCAGAAATTTTGTCAAATTGTTCATCTGCCTTCCAGCAGTCCTGAATCTGTCTCTGTAATCATACAAATTAAGATTAACCATCCGTTCCAGTTGCTCTTGAGTGTACTCATAGAAGTCACTCCTCACAACTAACTCTCTCAATTGCCTACTTTCCATGATTACTCTCAAACATTCACAAATAGAATCATAGTATAGTTCTCTTGGAAGATCCACATTTGATTGTGGTCTTGTTGTTCTTTGTTGTGCTGAACTACTAGATTCACCTCTTCCACCTTCACCTCTTCCACTTCTTGGATATCTTCTTGGATTAGGAGATCTGAAGGGAACAGACTTCTTGGGCTTTTGAGGTCCCAAGTTGAAAACTTTTACATAGATAGCCTCTACCATTTCAGTAGGAAGGTTGGCTAATTCAACAACATCATGTCCTGCTGCTTTAAGTTCTCTTAACATCTTTTCCATTCCAGGAGTTCTTGCCAATCCAGCAGGTACAAACCTACCATCAGCGTAGTATCTTGGGTTCTCTCCTTCTCTTAAAGCCTTTTCCCATTCAGCCTTTTGTATATAAAAGAGGTATTTCAGATCCTCTTTTTCCAAGACATTGAAGTCTACTTCACTCATTCCCCTTTGGTTTATCATTATGTTCCTTAGTATGTTTATCATTTCTTCATTTTCCCATGGAACAAATGTTTCATCCTCAGGTTCATGTTTCACATCTTGAGGAGTAGGGGTTTCAACTGATCTGATTTGTTCTTTTTCCTTCTCTCTCAAGGTCTGAATTCTTCTTTTCTTAGCTTGTGGTTCATCAGTTGGTTCAGCCTGTTTGGTAGAGCTCTCAGTTTGGACCCTTTTCAATTTTTCTTTTCTTTTCAACTTGTTGTATTGGTCCAGCACTGATTCTCTTGATAAATATTCAACAATCTCAGGCTTCATACCTCTTTCCAGCAGGTATCCACACATTTCTCCAAACTTTTTCTTCAAATTTTCCATCTTTTCAAGTTTCTCATTTTCTTTTACACACTTCTCAATCACCTTCTCTCTCTCTCTGTTATACAGATCTTGTAGTTTGTCAAAGTTTAGGTTAGATAGATCTTTTTCTGAATGATTGTGCCTTCTGAGATATTCCCTGAATTTCTGACTTTCCCTATTTTTCTTTTCCATCTTTTCCTTCAGGGCATCTCTCTCTTTGTCAAGTCTCATCTGCGACTGATCATCATCAAGATCAGCCAGTGAATCAAAACTTATGCCATATGTTCTCAGTTTTACAACCAAAGGATTTTTCCTTTTAGCCTCCCTCATACTCAACTCAATGTTTGTCCTTTGTTCCTCAGTCATTGTGACTTGAGGGGACACAACATTAGTAGCTTTCACATTCATTTCCTTTTCATTCTCAGGGTCATCATCATCATCAGAGTCTTCAGACTCATCCTCACCTTCAGTTAGATCATTCATTGCATCAATCTGTGGTTCATCAGAAAGTGGATTCTCAGGGATTGATACATTTGGCACTCCTTGCACATGTTCATCTGGCCTTAAAGTCTGCAAAGGAATTGCCCTTATGGGACTTGCTTCATCATCAGGGGTTTCTACAAAGTAGTTGTTCTTATCATCCCATCTCCCTTTCTTTACAGACTCAGTACCTTCATCTGACATGAATGTTTCTGGTCGATCCCTTTTCCTTGAATACTTCTTTCCATACTTGGGATCATCCACATACTCCCATTCATCAGGATTTTGTCTAATATCATCTTTAATCTGTTGAGCCCATTTCTGTGCAGCCGTTGAGGCCATGGACTCACCAATTTCTTCTTCAGCCATCATATCAGTATTCAAATTTACTGGTTCAGCAGTCTCATTTGACTTTGTTTCTTGTTGACTTTCAGTTTGAAACATGCTGACCACCAAAGCTAGGGAGTTATCAACTTCCTCATCTCTTCTCAACTCAATCAAGGCCTCTATTACTTCTTGATCAGCCACTTCTTCAATGAATTCCCTTGCAAATTTGGCTTGATTGATCAAGTTTTCCTGCTCTGCCAACTCTACAGGGTCCATAGTTTGGGCCAGTATTTCTATGTCCCTTGTTTCTCTCAAAATGTTTACTTGTTCCCTTAGAGCAGCAGCAGCAGTTTCATCATCTTCTCTAAACAATACATCCTTTTTCAGGATATGCCATAACAGGCTCTTCTTCTGTAACTTTGGCTTTTCCCTTTTCCAGCCTTTTCTTTAAATCTTCTTCACTTTCTGTAACTGATGTCTTGGAGCATTCTGCTTGTTCATTTTCTGGTTCAGTGAGCACAATCTCCTCAGTGGCAGTATCTTCATCATTCATTACTTCAGTTTCTAGTTCTGTAAGTATGTCATTAAGACATCAGTAGCAATGTCAGTAGGAATATCAGTAGCCATATCAGTGATAGCCATATTCTCTTCTGTATTTATCTCCTCAATCCTTTCCTCTGTCTCATCCTGCTCTTCAGCATTTATCTTTTCAATTTCATTTACTTTCTCAACAGTCTCTTCATCACTTCTTTCATTAATGTAATCATAGTCTTGTTCTGCACCCTCAGACATATCTCCTTCATACTCATCATCATCAATCCTCCTTTCATCACTGCTTTCCTCTCCATCATCATACATACTCATAATCAGCTTTAAACTGTCTGCAGTCTCAACAACTGCTACAGTCTCTTCAACATTCACATTTGAGACAGTTGGCCTAGATTCATTCTCTCCCTGTTTTGGAGCAGCTGAGGTCTTCTCAACCTCCTGCTCCAGGGTTTGAATTCTCAAATTTGCTTCTACTAGTCTCTTCATCAACATAACATTTTCCTCAGTTACTTCCTCATTCCTTCTTCTCAGTTCAACATTTTCTTTTAATAAGGTCAGAAGGTCACTATCAGTTGGTGGTGTTGTAGGTGGTGATGTGGTGAAATGTTCATAATCAGGTTGGTCTTGGTTTGAAGTGTGGGATTGAAATATGGATGTTGGTGTTTGTGGTGGTGGGGATGTATGTGTAGATGTTTCTGGTTGGCTTAAGGTTAGGATTTGTGGTTGTGTGTGAGTGATCTGGTGTGGTGGAGTTTGTGGTGGTGATGGAATAATTGGTTGTTCAATGTGCTCAAGTTGCTCCCCCTGAATAGGTGCAACAACTTCAATATTCACTTCGTCTCCTCCTTCATCTCCATTACCATCTCCATCATCAGAGTTTCCATCATCATCACTATCATCCTTTCCTCCTTCCTCCTCTGAGCTTAACTCAGGTACTGGCATCACTTGCAAGTCATGGTCCAATAACCATGGCAATATCTCAAATGGAACATTTGAGTTGTATGTATTTGAGACACCTGGATTTTTGATTCTTCTATATGTATCAGGGTCTTGCAGTTGGTGTGTAGTTCCAACAGTGGGTAGATCTTGAAGCTCACTATTGAAGATTATCTGTAGGAATCTTGGATATTGTAAAAATCTTTTTCTTTCAGGTTTCTTCAGATTTCCTACTAATCCTTCAAATATCATCTTAGAGAAATTGAAGGGCATATCATATATAATCCCAACTGTGGCATTTGCCAAGTCGTGACTCATCAAGGTCCACGATCCCTTCCTTGAAGCAAATCCATGTATAAAATGATGAATAAGAAATCTGTATAGCATAGGAAACATGCCCTTCTGAAACTGTCCATCATGAACATTTCCTTGATAACCCATTGTCTCTTCAAATATTTTCATTAGCTGGAGTGTGCTGAAGTTTATTGAGTTGTGATCACCATCATTCAACCGGAGACATCTTCTTATCATTCTCTCCGTAATATGTATCTCTTGTCTAGCCACGGTTGCCTCGATTCTTTTACCATTTATGTCCTCAATCAGTTCAGCAGATCTCCAGAAATCCAAAGAATGATTTCTGTATATGACAGGGCTTTCGGTGAACGCAAAACTGACGTTGGACGGAGCCATCCAAGTTATCATCCTAGCCATCGGCTCATTGTCAGGTGTCACTTGTAGAAGTGCACACATATTATGTTTTGGTTCGATGACATACTTGGGTTCATCGTCTGCCATATCTGAATCACATAAACAAACATATTCAAAGTGAAATTAGTCATAAGTTCAGTACTTTAGATAATTTCAGGTATAAAAAAATGAAGAAGAAAGAAAAGAGAGAAAATCATCAAGAACCTGTTCTTCGACAAATTTATAACCTACACACATAAACAAAGTATTAGTAATCAGATACATAATCAAAGCTCATTATAGTCTAATTGTCGTCGGAAAACACATTAATGTTGCTTACCGAGTCGGAATTAGAAGGTTAATTCAAGTTAGGGTTAGGAATAATAGAATGTGATAAGTCGGTTTGGGTTTCTTTGAGAGTAAGCAGTTTGCAGTGGAAGGAGAGAGATTGAAAAAATAATGTTAAAAATTTTGCCTAACTCCCTCTTATATACCTTTTGAAAGTGGCTTTTAAATGCTCTTTGTCTTTTTGTGAATTATTAGCTGTCATACAGTAACATTATCCATTTGATATTAAAAACAATATTTATCTTTTAAGTTAATAAAACCTTACTCGGAATTATTCTTTTCAAAGTCTACTCGGTATACATCCACTTACAAAGCTTACCCGGTCAAACTTTGCTTGGAAAATTTTCATTTTTTGAATATACAAAGTTTTCCCGAATACTTCTGTTTATAAACCTTGCTTGATCAAGCAAATTAATTTAAAGTTAAGACACAATGAAGAAAGCTTACCTGAAATACTAGATTTCTTGAGAAATTAATCACAAGGCAAATAATCAAGTATAAACATCAAATAAACATCCTTACTAGGAATCAATCAAGACACCCATATAGATTTCTCAATCTCAAATTAAAACTTATCTAGCATAAACCCTAATAAGAATCATAATCAATTTTATCATACTAAATACCATATTCAATCAAGCATACTTGAAAACATAGTGTTCCCGAGCAACCATTCAAGAGAATAGTGTGCCCGAACACCTTTCTAATGCAAAGTATACCCGAATAACCTTCATATAGTACAAAGTGTGCCCGGAAAAGGAATTCTAGCAGACAGTGTACTCGGAAAGTTAAGTTTTGAAATTACCAAGTATATTGAGGGAACAAAAGTGTACCCGAAATATAAAGTGTGCCCGGAAAAGAAAGTTTGCCTGAAAACACTTGTAATTTCAAAGAAATCATAAACACACATATCACAAAGCATGCTCGGAATGAAATTAAAACACATAAACATTTAAGTGTGCTATAGTCTAAAATTTCATAGAGCTTGCCCGAAAATCCTATGTTAGCACTAAGCTTGCTAGGATAAACACATTCAATCATCAGGTATGCCCTTACCCGAGGGATTTCAACATGCCAAACCATACCCGAAAAATGACAAACTTAAATAGTAATATCTAAGCACGCCCGGAAAGATTAACAAACCTTTCCTAACAACATATTCACACAAAACACAAAGCTTACTTGATGTACTTGACTAAGTTAATAAAGTTTGCTTGGAATCACAATCAACATATAACATGCATAGCTTGCCCGAAACAAGAATTTCTTGTTAAAAGCTAGCTATAACAACACATAATTATCTCAAGACTTCAAGCTTGCTCGGGAAATGAGTACAACAGTGTACTCTACCCGGAAAGTGTAAACACTTCAAAGCATGCCCAAAAATCATAAAGTTAGTCAAAAATGACTAAGCTTACTCGGAAAGGTTGAAAAATATCAAACCTTACCCGAAACAACATATTCACACATAATCAACTGTTTTGTACCCGGAAAGGTTTTAAATCATTAAACCATACCCGAAAAACATACTCAAACAGTTTGTTCCCGGGAAGGTTATAAGGCATCAAACCTTACCCGAACTTACATATTCAACCTATTTTAGGCAAAATGCAACACTTTTTGACTTAAACCACTTTGTCAAAATATATTTTTCTTTTCAGATCATAGTTTAAGAGCAAATGGTGCATTTAGAGATCAAATTTCAGATATATTTCTCTTCAAAACAGTTTCTTCCATTTTCTAGAAAAGATCTCAAGAATGGGATCATATTGACTAAGTAGCTTTCTCAATACTTCATTCTCAGCATTATTATGACAACATAGATAGGTTAACAGCAGGTATAAACTTAGCATGAATTTCATCTCTTTGGTGATATGATTTAGGTTCATTTAAAGCTTAATGCATTAATGGTCAACACTGTGCTATGATGCCTCATATCTCTTCTCAAAGCTTATTTGGCTTTCCCCAGATTACCCCAATTTGACTCCAACCTCCTGTATTTGGTCAAAAATTGTTTTTGTATGACAGAACTTATTGTATTTTTGTATTTTTAGTCAAACATATATAGAGGTTGAACGTTGGACTTACAGTTAATAACTTGCCTTTCATTCAAGATGAGACAGATTTTGTCAACATCTTTGTAGTTCTTGTTGTAACCCTCTTGTTTGATAAAATATTTAAAACACTTATCAACTTTTGGTTGATTTATTCATTCTTCCCCTTGTTTTTGATATTTTCTTAAATTTTCTTAAAGCATGTTCTTTGTCATATTTGAAGATGTTTCATTTTTGGTTGACCAAATAACAACAGGCTCGTGTATGATTGGTGTTGGTGCATTTTGTGACCGTCGCTATGCATTTATGTTCAGCAGAAACGATGTACGAAGTTAAAACAACTTCGCCATAGGCGAAGTTGTAACAACTTCACCATAGGCGAAGTTGTAACAACTTCTGCCATAGGCGAAGTTGTAACAACTTCGCCTTAGGCGAAGTTATAACAACTTCGCCTACAGGACCAAGCCCAAGCCCGCGAAGTTGTTTTGTCTATATATATGTGTGTCTTGTTTAGGTTTGTGAATCCAAAAAGTTAGAGTGTTTTGTGATCAGTTTAATTGTCTAGAGAGAAACCGAGAGGGAGAGTCGTGTGGGACGGCCCAAGGTAGAGCTCACCTCGGGTCGGCCGTCATTTGTTTTCGTGTTTGGTATGTAATGTGTTTCGGTTATTATATAAAATATCTGCAGATTTGTTTATCCCATTCGTGTGTTTGTTCGTGTGTTTGTTTGTGTGTAATCGTGTTCTTCGTCTTCTATACCATAAACGAGTCTAGGAGGATTCCGCACTCCTAGACCTCGTGCGGATCTCGTATCGATCAGCTACCCCCGCGAGGGGGACCTACAAGTGGTATCAGAGCCTTAGGCTCTTATGCTATGGTTCGAGATCTACGTTTTGGTGTTTCTGGCACGTTTCTGATGCGTTTTTGGCCGAACAGCCGCCGCAGGCGAAGTTATGGGGTTCAGGCGAAGTTGTCGCTTAAATTTTAAGGTTTAGGCGAAGTTATGGACAGGTGAAGTTATGGACAGGCGAAGTTATGGAGGGGCAAAGTTGACTTTTAGGCGAAGTTGACTTTAGGCGAAGTTAAAAAAAAAAAAAAAAAAAAATTGTTTGGAGTTTTCGTCTGTATGGCCAGGTGTACACGATTATTGTGAGACCTAAGACGTTGTTCCGTCAACGAGTGAAACTTATTATCTCTTGGTCTTACGTGTGAACAAATAATTGTCAACTCTGGATTTGGAGTTGAGGTTGTGAATGGGATATTGATTGAAACTGGATATTGACACATATTTGGGTGTTTGTGGGCAATGAAATAGTTGTTGTTCGAGGTTGATCAACTGAAGAAAGTCAAATTGAACTGAAGGTTTTTGTCATTACTGGATTGCGGTCAGAGCATATTATTTATGTTATTTTCAAGGCGTTCAAGAATTGGATCCTGAAACGTGATGCTTATTTATTAAAGTGAAAATTCTGGAACAAGTTGGATTTAATTGGGAATTAAAGTGTTTATGTTCTTGATCGTTATCCCTGGTGATTGAAGATGCTTCGAATTAATTGATGGTCATGTGTGTTAGATTCTGTCAAGGTGGTTTTGTGATGAAATTGATCACTTGATGTTTAGTAGTTGAAGATTAAACCATATCGTATGCCGACGTGTTGGTGAAGTTGTGGAGGGAGCCCAACTTCACGTGTTGGTGAAGTTAGAAGAACTTCACGTGTTGGTGAAGTCAGAAGGACTCACGTGATTGGTTGAGATGATCAATTAGGCACGGGGATGCATGCATTTCAAAGACCTCAATCTATATAGTTCGAGAAGCTTACACTGAAGGGAAGATCTGATATGGAAGACGCTGGGTGATTGGTAGATTTGTGAAGCTACAAGACAGTTTCAGACACGGCTGGTTGAAGAGCAAACAGAAGATCATCAGTTAAGAGGGAGTCTGTTGGTGCATGTTTTGTAACAGATGATCTTTTGTGTTTGTTAGAATTGAGAGCAACGGTCAAAGGGGAGTCTGTTGGTGCATTTTGTGACCGTCGCTATGCATTTCTGTTCAGCAGAAACGATGTACGAAGTTAGAACAACTTCGCCATAGGCGAAGTTATAACAACTTCGCCATAGGTGAAGTTGTAACAACTTCTGCCATAGGCGAAGTTAGAACAACTTCGCCTTTGGCGAAGTTATAACAACTTCGCCTACAGGACCAAGCCCAAGCCCGCGAAGTTTTTTTGTCTATATATATGTGTGTCTTGTTTAGGTTTGTGAATCCAAAAAGTTAGAGTGTTTTGTGATCAGTTTAATTGTCTAGAAAGAAACCGAGAGGGAGAGTCATGTGGGACGGCCCGAGGTAGAGCTCACCTCGGGTCGGCCGTCATTTGTTTTCGTGTTTGGTATGTAATGTGTTTCGGTTATTATATAAAAGATCTGCAGATGTGTTTATCCCATTCGTGTGTTTGTTCGTGTGTTTGTTTGTGTGTAATCGTGTTCTTCGTTTTCTACACCATAAACGAGTCTAGGAGGATTTCGCAATCCTAGACCTCGTGCGGATCTCGTATCGATCAGCGACGCCCCGCGGGGGGACCTACTACTGGGTAATCACTTTTCTGCCTATCATTCGGAGAGATTTATCTTGAGACATGCAAAGACAACTATGTATCTCCACATAAAGATTAGCATATTCATTATGTTTATATCACCTTAGATTTTACATCATCATGGGAAAGCAACCATACATGTTAGTGACTATACTAAGGTCTTTTTAGCCTATTAATTCCATATGATCAGCTAAGTAGTCAATGTACTATCATTTCCCAATAATCACAGTTTAATATTCAATCACCCCAATATCTCTTCATTGTCCTGTTAATGGCTATCCTGTTTGACCAAAAGTGGTCAACAGGACCAAACATACATGTGAATATATGTCCTTTCAAAGTCAGAGCTATTGACATAGTTTTAAGTGAAGGAGTAAGAAACAAGTTATTATTGCCCTAAATGCATTCAGTTTTCAGGTCAATGGCTATCCTTTGAATCTGTAGAGATTTAAGGAACAAACATACACAAGTGCATGTCCTTCCAACTGGACAAAGGACATAATTTTCAGCAAAAACAACTACTTGAGATTTTTCCAAAAAAAAAATCCTTCTTTTAAGCTTCTTTTAAAGCTTGAACTGAATAATCTTATCATATCTCTACACCATTAATCAACTTGCTCATGTTTTGAACAAAATAAAGTATTTATGCAAAAATTCATTAGAAAATTCATTTTATCATTTTATTTTGACATAAAACTTATTTTGACACAAACAGTTGTAACACAATCAAATTTTAATCAAACATAACATCATCAAGACAAGCAGACAATACTAACATTCAAGGTCTAACCTATCTTAATAACATCACATGATCAGATAATACACATATTCAAGCATTCAAGCAGTGATGTCAAATAAGCTTACTCTAACAAGTAAATCACAACACAGGCACTTATTTTAACATCACACATGCACATCAACAGATAATCATGCAAACCTATCAATCAGATCAAACATGTCAATGTTTGCATACATACACAGTTAAAGCACATAACAGTTAACATATTCAGTAGCATATTCAAATATCATACTTAAGTAACATAATCAAGCATATTCACTAAATATTCAATATGTGTAATCTCTAACAAAATAATCAGTTATCACAGAGAGACACACAACCAGGCACACATCCTTAATCATATTTCATCAGAGTTGATCATTCCCAGGGCTTTCAGAAGAAAGTTGAACCTGGTTCTATCAAGTGGTTTGGTGAATAGGTCAGCCAAATTGTCACTTGTATCAACCCTTTGCATTTCAATCAAACCTTTTTCACTGCAGTCTCTGATGAAATGATGTCTGATTTCAATGTGCTTAGTTTTGGAATGTTGAACTGGATTTTTTAACAGTAAAATATGCAGCAGTAATATCAATAAGAATAGGGGTGTTCAAGAAATTCAAACCATTGTCCAGCATCTGATTTTGAATCCATAGAACTTGTGCACAGCAGGCGGATGCAACAACATATTCAGCTTCTGCAGTAGAGATTGAGACTGTAGTCTGCTTTTTACATTGCCATAACACTAGCCTTTCACCCAAAAATTGACATCCTCCTGAGGTTGACTTTCTACTCTTGTTACAGCAATCATAATCACTGTCTGTATATGCAATCAGATCAAAAGCTTGGTTCTTTGGATACCAAATCCCTAAGTCTGGTCTTCCCTTCAAATATCTGAATATTCTTTTAACAGCATTCATGTGGGAGACTTTTGGACTTGATTGGAATCTTGCACACACACATACAGCAAACATGATATCTGGTCTTGTTGCAGTAAGATACATCAGAGATCCAATTTTGGCTCTATATTCATGTTCATCTATAGGCTCCCCCTTTTCATCTGTAATCATCTTTTCTTTGGTGTCCATTGGAGTTGAAGCAGTCTTGTACTCTTGACAGTTGAACTTGTTCAAAATGTCCTGCACATATTTGTTTTGATGAATGTAAATCCCCTCAACCTTCTGTTGAACTTGCAATCCTAAAAAGTTCATTTCTCCCATACAACTCATGCTTTATTTGGACTTCATTACCCCTTCAAACTCCATACACATTTGTTCATTTGTAGAACCAAAGATGATGTCATCCACATACACTTGTAACAGAAGCAAGTCTGATCCCTTTCTTTTGTAGAAGAGTGTCTTGTCAATGGCTCCTCTTTTGAAACCATTTTCAAGAAGATGATTTGACAGCTCATCATACCATGCTCTAGGAGCCTGATGCAATCCATAAAGGGCTTTGTTTAACTTATACACCCTGTTTGGATACATTGGATCCTCAAAACCTAGAGGTTGAGCAACATACACCTCTTCATCAATCTTTCCGTTTAGAAATGTATACTTAACATCAAGCTGGAACACTTTAATGTTCTTTGAGGCAGCATATGCAAGAAAAATCCTGATAGCTTCAAGTCTTGCAACCGGTGCAAAGACTTCCTCAAAGTCTATTCCTTCTTCTTGAAGACAACTCAGTGCTACAAGTCTAGCTTTATTCTTAATCACCAAACCCCTTTCATCCCTTTTGTTTCTAAAAACCCATTTGGTTCCAATTGCATATCTGTCAAATGGCTTATCAACAAGATCCCACACATGCAGGTCTCTAAATTGTGCCAATTCCTCTTGCATTGCTTCCACCCAATTATTATCTTTTAATGCTTGTGCTATGTTCTTTGGTTCTATTTGGGACAGAAAACAAGAGTAAAGACAAATGTTTGCAATTTCGGAATGACTTCTTGTAACTCTTTCATGCAAATCACCAATGATGTTTTCAGAAGGATGATTCTTTTCTATATAAGGAGTTTGTACAATCATATATGTAGACAAATTTGTGTCAAGATTTGTTTCATTGAACTCTGGTTCTTCAATGATTAAATCAGCTTCTGCATCATGAAACTCTGGTGCTTCATCATTATGTTGTCCTGAAGTAGATGCACCATTGTTTTCTATGTTCAATCTTTGAAATAGTTCTTGAAATCTTGCTGTAGATGCAGCTTCTTCTCCACTTGCTTGGTTGCGTGTGTCACCCTCATTCTGAATTTGATCATCCTGTACATCTTGATTGTCTTGATTGTTCTTAGTATGATCATGTTCAGAATTGTGATTATTTTCTCGATCATGTTGACCATTTTCATATGAGGGATTCTTCACAAAAGTATACTCCTTTTCTTTTCTTGCAACTTTCTTCCATAATTCTTCCAAGTCCAATGATTTCTTCTTTTTCTCTTCAATTTCACTGGTCTTGTAGAAAGATTCATCAAAGTCTTCAGTATAAATCTTGAAAGACCTTATTAACTTCTCATGATCAAATAGCCATGCTGCACCATTAACTGTATTGAATTGATTCTCATTAAAAATGATGCCAGAGATTCTATAACACTCAAGTGATCTTTCACATAAACTCTGTAGGCTTTTGAGTGTGTAGAATATCCAACAAAGAAGCAATCCAGGGATTTTGTTTGAAACTTGTTCAAATAGTCCCTTGTATTTAAAAGAAAACATTTGCATCCAAAGGGCTTGAAAAACTTGATGTAAGGCTTTCTGTTGTGAAATATTTCATAAGGAGTTTTGTTATGCCTTTTGTTCACAAGTACCCTGTTCTGAACATAGCAGACTGTATTTATAGCTTCAGCCCAAAAAGTGACAGGCAGATTTGCATCTGCTAATATGGTTCTTGCAGCTTCAATCAAAATTCTATTTCTTCTTTCTGCAACACCATTTTGTTCAGGAGTTCTAGGAGATGAGAATTGTTGTTATATTCCTTTTGCTTCACAGAATTCTTACATAACTCCATTCTTGAACTCAGTGCCATTGTCACTTCTCATCATCTTGACTGTCTTATTCAACTTGTTCTCAATCATTGTTACAAAACCTTTAATCAACTCTGCAGTCTCATCCTTGGTACATAGGAAATAAACCCAAGTGTATCTTGAATAGTCATCAATGATCACCAGACAATGTCTTTTCTTCCCAATACTTGGTACACTCACAGGACCAAAGAGATCCATGTGAAGTAATTCAAGTACTTGACAATTGAATTGATGAGTTTTGACTTATGAGTAGATTTGTGTTGTCTTCCCTTTTGACATGAATCACAATGATCTTCCAACTTGAATTCTCTTGTAGGTAAGCCTATGACATGCTCACCTTTGACAAGTCTATTCATGTTCTTCAAGTTCACATGACACAGTTTCTTATGCCACAATTTTGACTCATTTTCAGTGGCTTTGAAAACAAAACATGCACTTCCTCTTGAAATAGCTTCTTTCATATTCAATTCATACAAGTTACCATTTCTTGGTGCCATCATCATAATCATTTCAGGTGGAATTACAAACTCAGGTTTTAAAATGAAACAGTGTGAATCATCAAAGCTGACTTTGTAACCCTTATCACACATTTGTGATATACTCAGCAGATTATACTGAAGACCTTCAACATGAAATACATTATCAAATGAGACTTTCCCATTTGTTAAGATTCTTTTTCCAACAATCTTTCCACTATTCTCATCACTCCCAAGAGCTACTGGACCTTCATACTTTTCTTCATAATTGACAAGAGATCTCTTGTCACAAGTCATGTGCCTAGAACAACCACTATCCATATACCATATATCATTTAGAGGAGTGGACTGTTCCTGCAAATACAAAAAAAAAATTTGATTAGTTGAGTGATGAAGTGCAAGCCTTACCAACTTGCAGCCCATCAGATTCAGTTTTAGACACAGCTTGGGAAGTGAGTGTTGTTGGTTCAGGATCTTCATGAGTCAATTCTAAGTTGTCTGAATTATCAGTTTCATAACCACACTCTCTGGGAGTTTTAACTTGTGAGGTTGGATACTGGTATTCAGCTGAGTCAGCGGCATACTCCTTTATCACATAGTCCTTGTTCTCAGAGTAGGCTCTCACATCAGCAACTTGCTCAACCTTACTCTCATTCTTAGGTTTCCAAAGGAAACCATGTGGTTCATATCCATGTTTTAATAGAAACTTCTCATCACCAGTGAGTTCTGTTGGTTTATTTCTAGAATGTGCATCTTTTCTTCTTGTCTTCTCAATGCTTGATGATCCTTGAGAACCATCAGATTTGACTGATTGAGTATCTTGTTTGATTCTCAAAGACTGATAGATCTTTTTGGTCAATTTCTCATGCTTCTTAGGAGATTTACTTCTTTTTGCTAATTCAGCCACTTGCTTCTTTGTTGTTAATTCAGCTTTCTTCTCAATCCTTGTATCCTTTGAAGATTTTTTTTCTTCTCTGTTCATGGTTTCATTTCCACACACCTTTCCTTTTCCCAGATATATATCATACTTCTATTTGTATAGAACAAAGTCTTGGCCATACTTTGTTCCATCTGGTACATGAAATGGTTTGAATTTGAATCTTTCATTACATGAATCTGTGTGGTGACCATATTCATCACACCTTTTGCACCAAACCTTTCCTTTGAATATTTCATATTCTTTTGGTTTCTTGAATCTTTCACTTGGCTTAGGTGACTTGACTCCTAGTGTCTTCTGATTCTTTAAGCTATCATAGTTAATTGAGAATGGCACAAACTCCTCAATCTTAATGTCTTGTCTTTCAAGTTTGCTTTTGACAAAGACAATTTTTTCAATAGTCACAGGTTCTTCATCACTGTTTTCTCTAACCCTTGACTGTCTTTTCTCATACTGTTCCATAACTTCCACTTCTCCAACATCCAACACCTCATGACTAGAAAAGATTGGATAAACTGGGATAAAATTTTATGTATCAACTTTTTCTATCACCATCTTCTTTTTGTTGTTCTGCTTTATCCTACCCAATACAGCCTTGCTTGGTGGTCTGACTGCATTGTAGTTTATCTTCCTCCTTTCACAAATGTCAAAAGAAACATGTTCTATTTTCATTTTATCATTCTATTTCTTCAATCTTGGTGGGACTGGTGGATACTTTGGAAGTTTATCAACAGATTCCGGTTTCTTATATTTTCTTCCTCTTTCAGCAGCTTTGATTTCCTTTTCAGTAATTTGATCACTCAAATCACTCAAGTCATCTTGATCCAATTCAACTGACTCAAAGTCATCCTTAGAGACTTGAACTCCAATTGACTTATCCTCTTTTACCACTTTCTTAATCACAAACTCTCCTTCTTCATTCACTTCTACCTTTTTGTACAAATCAACAAATTCTTCCTTGTCCTGAAAGTCATCTCTGAATTGTTGCAAGTATGCATCTCTTTTCTCTTTGTCAACTTTTGGCATGAAGTTGTTGTTGAATGGAGGTGGAACTGCTTTGTATTTGTCTTGTTCCTTCACCTGTTTCAGTATACCACATATGTTGCCTGTTGAGACCAAATTCTTCAGAAATTCAGTTTCAACCTTCAGTCTTGTGTTTTGCACCTTTTCTTCAACCAACATCTTCTTTAATCCATCAATCTCAGTGATGTATCTGGTTTGAGTACTGTAATTGATCATGCAATCATCTTCAAAGCTTTTAATCTTTTCTTCACTGATCATCTCACTTGCCTCATACTCATTGATGATACTTTGTTTTCTAAAACACTCACTTTCCAGCTTGCCTACTTTTGTTCTCAATTCAATGGTAAGTTCATTTAAATCAACAGTAGGAGCAGAGTGTACTTGAGATGATGATCCTTTTTCTTTCTCAATTATGGCTATGAATGCCACATTTGCTTTCTTTATATCATCTGCAATGTGCTCTTCATGATTGCTCCAATCAAAATTTCCTTCATGCTGTGTAGTCACAGTCACATTTCCTTGATTTCTGATCTGATTTTGATTTGCTGGAACAGTGTTGTTTGGAACATTTTGAGCTGCTTGAAGGTTTTGATTGTTATTCATTTGAAAACCTTGAGTCTGTTGCATACTTTGTTGTTGATTATTCATTTGAGCCTGAAAGTTGTTGAAGTTGGGGTTGTAAGTGTTGTTGGGATTGAAGTTGTTTTGTT
This sequence comes from Bidens hawaiensis, assembly GCF_021521415.1. NCBI lineage: Eukaryota > Viridiplantae > Streptophyta > Magnoliopsida > Asterales > Asteraceae > Bidens > Bidens hawaiensis. The sequence goes on from NW_027491587.1 coordinate 697,682, forward strand.
GAAGTTGTTCATTTGATTGTTGTTGTTGTTGAATCTTAGCTGATTTTGTTGGTAATGTTGCTGACCTCTTGGTTGATTTTGTTGATATTGTTGTTGACCTCCTGGTTGTTGATTCTGGAATTGATTCATTTGAAAGTTTATTGGTTGATTGCATTCTCTTGCAAAATGACCAGGTTGCTGAAAATTGTAGCAGATTGCTTTTGACTTGCCAAATCCAATCCTGTCATTATGACCAGAAACCAGAGACCTACCAGTTCTGTTATACAGCCTTTTACTTCTCAAACCCAACATGGCAGCTTGCCACTTCAAATCTATGTCTTCCAAGTCATCTGCATCAATTTGCTCTAAATCATCTTGTACCACACTTGTGTGAATTAGGTTCTTTGCAACAAATGCATTATATGACTCAGTAAACATAGACAGCAAAGCCTGTGTTTCATTTCTTTGACCATGTCCTGTGCCAGTATGAGGAACATTTCCACTTGGCATAGAGGCAGAATCAGTGTCATCAATCAGTTGCACATTGAACCTCTGCTGATTTCCTTGATTACTTTTGCTACCTCCAATGAAAGATTTTGGAGTAACAACATTATGTTCAGCTGGTTCTTCAATAATGGAAATTTGCTGTTGATTCTTGGTAGACAGATTTCCCATGGGTGCAATCAATGCATTTGAAACATTGAAGCATGGTCTATCTTCCTTAATCATCTCATTCTCTATCATTTCAAGTTCTGCAGCCTGAAGAAAGCATACTACATCATCCAATTTCAATTCATTGAAATTATGCTTCTGAAGGATGAACTTGCAAGAGTATACCATTCTTTTGGCATTGAGTTGAGTAACTTTGTATTTAAATCAAAGTCAGTCATTACATAATCAGTTGTCCTCAACTCATTCACAATACTTAGAAAACGTTCTAGTATTGATTTCAACCTCTCTCCATCCTTATACTTGAACCTTTCCAACTGTTGCTTCAGTCTTTGCTTCTTTATGTTCTTTAGTTCAGTATTCCCTTCATACATCTCAAGGATGGCATCATACATTTGCTTGGCAGTTGTGTGATGTGCCACCTTGGTCAGAATCTTCCAAGACAAACCTAGCTTAATCATAGCTAAGGCTTTGCCATCCACCTTTCTCATTCTTTCTCTTACAGCAGCAGTTGCAGCTGCATTTGAACCTTCTTCAACAGTAGTTTGTGGACCATTCTTGATGGAGTTCCACATATCAATATCATTGTAGCATGCGGTTGATTCAAAGAGTACTTTCCATTTGATAAAGTTTTCCTGTCCATACAACCTTGGTATCTTGTTAGTAGACACCTCTTGTTCCTCATACCCAGACATTTTGAGAAATCAAAAATCAGTTGTTTGTAAACAAAGAGTTTCAAAATAATCAGATCTGAAAACAGAATGCTCAGATCTGATGTGTCTGAAGTGATTAGAACAAGATTTAGATATAAAGATTAGAACTTCAATTGAAATAAGGAAGAGAAAACACCGGTAGATTGTAGATCTGGAAGAAAAATGAAAAACAGGGCTACTGACGTCACAAATCAATCGAACAGTGGTCTGCTTACGTCATTCTTCTTCAAATCTTCAATCAGCAACAATCTTTCCAAAATAGCAGTAACAAGCTCTGATACCACTTGTCTGGCCCCTCGATTTCAGCTGGATCTTAATTAATCATGTCATAACTCACACAGATTAATGTGTTGACAAGAGAGTTAATGACGGGTTGCTATATTTAGAAAGATATCCGTTTGTTAAAGGCGGAATCAATAACAAACATACGGTTGCAAAGAATAATCAAAGGTAGAAAGCACACACAGGATTCACTCAAAAGATTTCCATCTATATAATTTTCATCATACAAAGTGGATAATCGATTTAGGGTTTTAGGAATCCAAGGACAGTCGTCACTTTCAAGAAATATTCTTTCTTATCCGAAAAGTGTAAAGGCTCAAAATCCGTGTCCTCTCTCTCTTGGCGGCATGCCCTAATCATTCTATTAATAGGCCTGCCAACCTAGGACAGCTGTCATTCCTTCTAGACCCTAAATACAATTGTACATATTTAAATTACATATTCAAAATAAACTAAGTGTAAAGCAAGTCTTCCGGGTAGGCTTTGCATCAATCTTGTCTTTCCGAGTATGCTCGGCCATCTTTCATAACTTGGTAACATAGAAGTGTGCTCGAGATCAGTTTCCGGGTAGACTTTTTCTTGAAGAGTATTTTACCAAGTAAAATACTCACCGAGTAGACTTCAGTCTTCTTGACTTTGCAAGACTTTGCCCGACAACCCCTTACGAGAAACCTTGTTCTTCAATGATCCATTTCAGCTCTTTGCTATAAAATAACTTATAAGCAAAGTGTACTCGGGAGTACTATTCCTTGCTTGAGCTGAACCTTGCCCGATATTACTTAGAGATATTCCTTTAGATTATCAAGCATACTTGGATCATAATTATTAATGAATACCTTGCCCGGTCATCCAATCACTTGGCTTCTTGGACTTGGTCAACCAAACCTTACTCGGAAGAGTAAAATACTTGGTTCGGAAGAACAGACTTGCTTGATAAAGTGAACCTTGCCCGAATTTACATAAACTAGTGTACCTTACCCGGGCAACAAGGAAGTGGGGCTAAAAACTCACCTGAACTCGGTTACGTTTCCCGCTTATTGTTATTCCTTTCTTTAGTTGTGCGCGACTAACTGTATAATCATTACATATATTAAATACGGATCTAGCTCATCTTATCATTTACTTAATTAATATTCAGCGTCTAAGCTGGTTTTACTTCATTGAACCCTTACCGGTTAGTTAATCGTTACTTGTTAACCTTTAAAGGTATCTTTCATCAATTATCAAAGTCCATGGGTTATTATGTAATTATCTCATTCTTTCCAAGTCCAGGGACTGTTATGTCATTTTATCAAACTTCTAGTTCGTTACTTGGTTCTTAACGAATTGGGTTCATAACGAATGACCATTTCGTTACTTTATAACGAATTGACCTCTATAACGAACCGGTCCATGTAACGAATTGGGCCCTATAACAAATTGGACTTCATAGCGAATGACACTTCTGTAACGAATTGAACCTTTTAGTTCGCTATCTCCTTTTAACGAATAGTCATAACGAATTGGGGTTAATTCGTTATCTTTTCCTTAACGAATTAGGACACGAACTAAGGCTAGTTCGTTAAGCTTCCATTAACGAATCGCCTGACGAATTACCTTTAGTTCGTTAACTCCCCATTAAAGAATTAGGGTTAGGTCAGAGAATGTCAGAAACATTCTTCGACATATCAACCTCGTACCCACCGCCTTACTGGCGCCGTCGTCGCCGGAAAACCGTGGCCTCATCCGAAAAACGAGATCTGACTCGCTTTCCACCGTTTTTCACCTTTATTACTACATTTCTTGACTTTAATACTTTATTAAGGTTTTGTATTAACCCATAAACATTTCCTTATCCGTTTTCGGCCAAAACATGACCCGAGTGACCATAAAGCTTGGACCTTTATGTTCCAAAACGTCGAAGGCTAGATCTAGGGTTTCTTTATACGAGTCGTATATGTCCATGAGTTCGGTAAGTCAACTTTAAACATCAAGTTTGCAACTTTATCACATAATAAGGTCTGATTTACTATCCTGCTAAGTTTCATGCATAACTGACTTCGTTTACTCGTTCTTTTCACAAACCGTACACTACTCGTTTTACTCGAAACGAACCAACTAACCCGTTTACTATCAAGTTCATTACTTTATCAATAATCATGCCCCGATCTATCATCCTACCAATTTTCAAGTAAATACGTTCATGAAAATAAGCCTTTTTAACAAAAACGTACCTTTGAGGTTTTTGTTTGAAATCACTCGAGAGGCTCAAAACCATATCAAACGAACTCCGATTTCAGTGATTCAAGCGGCCACGGAACCGTCTTATCCCGATCTACAAACCCATTAGCTCACCTTCGCCGTAAACAACTGAACAGTCGCCGATCTACAGTCGCCGGAACAACTGAACAGTCGCCGGAGTCTTCACTTTTGAGCAGCTATGGTTTTGCTGATAAAAACCGTACTTCCCGTCCTCTGATCGAAGATCTAATCTTTGGAAGTATTCATTTATATACCGTGAACACTCAGTCAAAATTTGAGACCGATCCGACGGCTAGATCTCCAGAATCTTTGTGTCTTTGTGGGTGGTTTTCTCAAAAACGGGAATTGGGTTAAGTGTGTGTTTTGATGGTGTAGGCTATGGTGTAGAGATGTATGAAAATGTAAAGGATTAGAGTTTAAGGGGTATTTATACTCCCTTAAGCCTATGGACCTTAGGCCCATCTTTCCTTTTTGGTCCATAATTAAATACATTTCTATTAACTCAAGTAAACTTTTCCATCTTAAATAAATAATATATTAATTATTTATTCATAGAAATTTTGGGATGTTACAAGTCTACCCTCCTTATAAGAGGTTTCGTCCTCGAAACCTGCTAAGTCCTTGTAAAAGGAATACTTCCTGTATTCACATTCTTTATTGAACCGACTTAGCTTCCTAAATTACCGTTTATCCTTTGTCTCACAATAATCGAGTGATGTTAATTAGTTTTAGCTTTCTAGGTAGCTTGTCCATGAAGTCCTTGATGATGCGTTTCCTTATCCAGACCTTGCTAGTGCATATCACTTCCACAAGCATACTCTTCTTTCTTGTCCTTTAAATAGAAACATTGCACTTACTATCATTACACTGAGCACTGATGACCATTTTGTCCAATTCCAACCTTCAGCAAATATATTGTTTGCAATGCGTTCAAAACGTAAGGAAGCACTCCCAGTTCCTCCTTTTAATGATTATTTCTAGAAATCCTTTGTCCATACCTTAAGGTATGTAAAGCCCCGTTACCGGTGCCCTACTTTGAACGTTGGATTTACTCATAAACACAGTTCATAATATCAGAGTTAATAAAAATAACATTCGCGGAATATTAAAACATTCAACCATCATCTTACAAAAACATACTTTGTTGTCTTAACGGGCATTCAAATTATTTAAAACATAAAACATTGTCTTTTAATTATCATAACATAACACTTCGTTGAGATGCCAGTGTCTTCAATTCCATGCCATGTGCTTCCTCTCAAGCAAGTTGCCTCATTCTACTCACCTGCGTGCATACTAAAAGTCAGCTACGCTGAGTGAGTACTAGTTAATCATTCAACATACAATCTGTTCACATGCTTGCACACGTGCCCAAAGGGGTGTACATTATTCATACTTACTTTTCATACAAAACTATCCGTCCTATTTAAAGAGCCTTCCGCTATATAACCTCACAAATATTATAAGGGTCTGGTCCCTAACATCACAGATATTATAAAGGGTCTCGTTCCCAACATCACAGATATTATTAGGGTCTGGTCCCAACCATCATATATATTATTAGGGTCTGGTCCCTATGTTTCATGCAACGGTACCGTACCTGTTCTTACATACCTTCCTTGACAATACGTGTAATCTCCGAAGAGCGTTCACGTTCTATCAACACAACATACAAACATTATGCATACATCATATATTCATACATACATCATATCTCACATCATACTTATCAATCATATCTTTAACTACCACCTGACGGTACATGCAATATCCGAAGATCGCTCATGCATCGTCAAGTAATCGTCACACTTAAATCATACAAGGCATACACTTACCACTTAAGGTAAGTGTATTAACTATTACATCGAGTATGCCCACAACCCCGAAAACATAACAAGGAAATGGGTCTAGAAACTCACCTCAAGACGGTTGCGTTCACCGTTTACGGTTATCCCCTTCTTTAGTTGTGCACGACTAACTGTATAATAATTATACGTATCAGTAATTATCACTACACATATCGTCTTTCTAGTTTAATTATTACCCTCAACGAACGGGGGTCCGGGGGCAGCGCCCCTGGCAGCGGGGTTCTAGTGGCGGCAGCCCCTAGCAGGGTCCAAGGGGCAGAGCCCCTGGCTGGGGTCGAGCTGCCAGGTCAGCTTGGAAAAATTTTATTTCTATTAACTGTCTTAACACATTTTCCATTATGATTTGAGTCATTAGATAATTTGCTACTTAAAAGTCCAAGGGCTTCTTTGTAATTGAATCATTCTTTTCTAAGTCCAAGGACCATTCTGTCATTCTGTTAACTTCTAATTCGTTACTGGTTCATAGCGAATTGGATTATCCTAGCGAACTGGTTCCTATAACGAACTGAACCCTTAACGAACTGGACTCCTTAACGAACTGGACTCCTTAACGAATCAGTCCATATAGCGAACCAGTCCAAGTAGCGAATTGGACCTTCTAATTCGTTATTTCTTTTAATGAACTAATCATAACGAATCAAGGGTAATTCGTTACCCTTTTCCCTAACGAATCAGAGACGAATCATAGACGAACTAGAGCTAGTTCGTTGTGCTCCCTTATGCGAATCAACTAACGAATCACCTTCAATTCGTTAAGTCCCCATAGAGAACTAGGGTTAGGTCAGGGAATGTCAGAACATACCCTGACATCCTTAACCTCGTATTAAATTTTCCGCCGCCGCCGCCGGAAGGCTGCTGGAAAATCGCGGATTCGCCGGAAAAACGAGTTTTAACTCGTTTTTCACCGTTTTTTCGTCTCGTTCGATCCAGATCTTAGATAGGGTAACCCCTAAGCTCATCATAGGTTCGGTTTATACCCGATTCCACCCGGATCTTGTGACTTAAACGGTTTAACGGTGTCGGCTCGTCGTTTCGTGACTATATCTAACGGGTAAAGCTCATACAAGATCATAGTATCATTACCTTGGATCGGGATCGTTTCCTCCTTGATGATTTCGGATAGAGTGAGAGAGAAACTAGAGAGAGAGCTTAAGTATGTGTTTTGGGGAGGTGTTTGGAATGTGTGAAATGAATAATTAATGGGAATTTATGACTTATATAATTATGGATCATGGGGCTTAAGCCCATGGTCCTTTCCTCTTTCTTTTATAACCCAAGTCCATAACCTATATCCATTTAACCCAACACTAGCCCGACTCATAATAACTTGTATTTTCATTTATTAACCGAAATTAGAAACAAGATGTTACAAGTCTTCCCTCCTTAAAGAGGTTTCGTCCCTGAAACCTAACTATTACATAAACAAATCTGGATAAAATTTGCGCTTCTCTTTGTCCACTTCCCAAGTAGCATCTGATCCTTTGCTGTTCTTCCATATCACTTTCACTAATGGAATAACTTTATGACGGAGCTGCTTTTCCTTGCGGTCAACTATCTTGATTGGTTGCTCAATGTAGTTCAACTGTTCGTCAACCTCAATGTCCATTAATGGCACGTGCGACGTGTCTCAGCTAGACATTTTCTCAGATGAGAAACATGGAAGGTTGAGTGAATCCCTTCTAACTCTTCTGGCAAATCTAACTTGTAAGCCACTTTACCTACTCGATCTAAAATCTTTAACGGCCCAATGTACCTCGGACTCAACTTCCCTCTCTTCCTGAAACGGATAATTCCTTTCCAAGGCGAGACCTTGAGCATCACATTGTCACCAACGTTAAACTCAATCGGTCGTCGCCCCTTATCCGCATACGACTTCTGTCTGTCTTGATCAGCTTTCATTCTCGCTTTGATCTGATCGAACTTTGAAGAGGTTTCTTGCACAACCTCTAGGCTTCCCATCTCCTTCTGACCAATCTCTCCCCAACATACTGGAGTTCTACGACGTCTTCCATATAACATTTCGAATGGTGGCATACCAATATTTGAATGGTAACTGTTGTTATAGGAGAACTCTGCTAGATGCAGATGATCATCCTAACTTCCTCTAAAATCTAGAATGCAAGCACGTAGTATATCCTCAAGGGTTTGGATCGTCCTTTTAGACTGTCCATCGGTTTGAGGATGATACGCCGTACTGATTTTCAATCTTGTTCCCATAGCTTCATGGAACTTCTTCCAAAACTTCGAAGTAAAACGAGTATCTCTATCAGACACAATCGAAAGCGATACTCCATGCTTGGATACAACCTCTTTAATGAACAAGCTTGCTAAAGTTTCTGACGAGATAGCCTCTCGTATAGGCAGAAAGTGAGCACTCTTGGTCAAACGGTCTACAATCACCCAGATGGTATCATGATGCTTAGCTGTACAGGGTAGCTTAGTTATGAAATCCATGGTGATGTGTTCCCATTTCTACTCTGGTATCTCCAAAGGTTGCATCCTTCCGTAAGGCTTCTGGTGCTCTTCCTTGACTTGTAACAAGTTAAGCATTTTTCTTAGATAATCCACTACATCGTTCTTCATTCCTGGCCACCAGTAGTCTCTCTTCAAATCCTGGTACATCTTTGTAGTTCCTGGATGAATCGAATACCTTGACTTATGAGCTTCATCTAATATTCGACCCCTGAGATCTCCATGGCGTGGAATCCACATACGGTCAAACCTAGTCTTAACACTATGAGTGTTTTCCATCAGCTCGTCTTGCTGACCGTAAATCCTTTCTTTCTTCACTAATCCTTCATCTACAAGCACTTCCGACTGCACCTTGACGTTTTCTTCAAAAAGACTTGAATTCATAATCAACTGGTATGACTTTATTGTTGCGATGACTTCCTCGTTCTTATGGCTTAGCGCATCAGCGACCACGTTAGCTTTACCAGGGTAGTACTTAATATCACAGTCGTAATCCTTTATCAACTCCAACCACCTTCTCTGTCTCATGTTCAATTCTTTCTGCTCGAAGAAGTACTTTAAACTCTTATGATCTGTGTAAATGGTACACTTAGTACCATACAGATAGTGTCTCCATATCTTGAGAGCATGCACTACTGCTGCTAGTTCCAAATCATGCGTCGGATAAGTACTCTCATGGACTTTCAACTATCTAGACGCGTAAGCTATCACCTTTCCTCGTTGCATCAACACGCAACCTAACCCACGATGCGAAGCATCAGTACAAACAACCAAATCCTCGTCACCATCGGGTAAAGCAAGGATTGGAGCTTACGTGAGTCTCTTCTTTAACTTCTGAAAAGCCTCCTCTTGAAACTTACCCCAACTGAATACTATTGACTTTCGGGCTATCACCTTTCCTCGTTACGGCTATCTTGGAGAAACCTTCGATGAATCTCCTATAGTAGCCAGCTAACCCTAAGAAGCTTCGTATATCAGTCGGATTCTGTGGAATCTTCCAATTTGTTATCGCCTCAATCTTAGCTGGGTCCACGGTAATCCCTTCTGGATTAATCACGTGACCTAGAAATTGCACTTCTCGCAACCAAAACGCGCACTTTGAAAACTTGGCATACAACTTCTCTCTCTTTATAGTCTCCAATACTTCTCTCAAATGCTCGGCATGATCAGACTCGCTTTTTGAATAAATCAATATATCATCAATAAATACGATTACCGATTTATCCAACATAGGCCGACACACCCTATTCATCATGTCCCTGAATGCTGCGGGAGTAATCGTCAGACCGAATGACATCACGAGGAACTCGTAGTGTCCATAACGCGTCCGAAACGCTGTTTTAGGGATGTCTGTCTCTTTCACCTTCAGCTGATGATAGCCTGATCTGAGATATATTCGTGAGAACCAACTTGAACCTTGCAGTTGGTCAAACAGATCGTCAATCCTTGGCAAAGGATATCTATTCTTTATCGTAAGCTTGTTCAACTCGCGATAGTCAATGCACATTCTCATACTTCCATCCTTCTTCTTCACGAACAACACTGGCGCGCCACAAGGGGATACACTTGGCCTTATAAATCCTTTGTCGAGGAGTTCCTGCAGTTGGGACATCAATTCCTTCATCTCAGACGGCGATAGACGGTAAGGTGCTTTCGCGACGGGCTGGGCTCCTGGTATTAAATCTATCTGGAATTCTATCTCTTGCTCCGGTGGCAACCCCGGAAGATCCTCAGGGAATACTTCTGGATAGTCGCACACGATAGAGACATCTTTCATTTCTTTCGTCTCGGTCATAGCATTGACAACATACGTCAGGTAGGCACCGCACCCTCGCCTTAATAACCCTTCGGCTTTTAACATCAAAATGACGTTAAACCCTGAACTTTCTTTATCACCATAAACCGTCACCGCACTACCATCTAAAGACCTTAGCTTTATTATTATACTCTTACATACTATCTGAGCTTGGTATTCAGATAACCAATCCATTCCCAAGACTACATCGAACCCTCCCAAGGTCATAACATTCAAGGTAACAGGGAACTCATGTCCCTCTAACTCTATCTTACAATCCTTAACCATTTTCATTATTTTCACCGAGGTGTCACTAGCGGTTTCTACTAGGAAGGTTTCGGACACTCGGCAACATTTCATTTTAGCTAGTTTACTAAATGTCGTAGCTACAAAACTTCTATTCGCACTCGAATCAAATAATACTAAAGCAGAAATACCGTTTACTAAGAACGTACCGTCACAACATCAGGAATTTGCCTAGGTTGTTCCTGGGTCAGCATGTAGGCTCTAGTTCTCGGCCTCGCTTGATCCGCATCTTTCTTCCCACTACCTCCAGCATCACCATCAGTGCACTCCCTTGCCATATGGCCTGTCTTTCCACATTTGTAACATGCTGGCTTCGCACTGCACTCATTGGCATAATGCCCTACCTTTCCACACTTGTAACATGCATTAGACCCCATCCTGCATTCTCCACCATGAGTCTTTACACATTTGGGACAAACATCAGAACTTCTACCCCACTTGCACTCACCACCATGCATCTTTCCGCAGGTCTTACACGACCTCTTTTCCCAAACTCTTGGCTGCTTGTTCTTGGGGTTCCATAACTGAGTACCAGGTCGTTTGGCATGAGCGACCCACTTCTTCTCTTTCTTCTCTTCCATAACCGCCTCATCTGTCAAGTCCTCATAAACCGTTTCCGCGAGCCCCACGGCAGAATCAAAAGTACCTGGTCTACCAGCCTTGACCAAGACGCGGACATTATGTGGCAGTACCCTAAGGTAGCATTTTATCCACTTGGCCTCGGTGTTCACCATATCGGGCACCAACCTTGACAGACGGTTGAATTCAGTGAGGTATTCGCGGTGTGTCATCTTACCCGCCTTCAGACTCAAGAACTTCATCTCGACCTTCTCTACCTCTGCATCAGCACAGAATCGTTTCATCACTAACTCCTTCAGATCGTCCAACCTCAAGGATTTGATCTCTTCTCGACTCTTCCTCTGCTCAACTAACTCCCACCAGTACCTCGCCTCATCACCGAAATATTGGGTAGCATACCCCACAGCTTGGTCGGGACGGTATTTGCTAATTCAGATAATTTTGTCCATCGCGGTTATCCATTGGAGAGTAGCGATTACGTCTTCCAAGCCAGTTAGCTTTGGTGGATCACAGCCTTTGAACGACTTATAGTTGCATCCACCACGTCCCTTTTCCTGTCATCAACCTTTACCGATTTAACCACGCTGGATTCTTCCCTCTCCCCTTCATCATCCTTCCTACCTTCACCTTCCGCCCTCTCAGCGGTTCCTTCTCGGCCTCCAGCCGGCTTGTCGGGATTCATGTTCTTCACAGCAGCTGCTACCGCCTGAGCAATGGAAGTTTGAATTGCAGGATCCAATTGAACTCCCTCGTTGTTACTCGGATTTCGACCAGCTGCACTTCCTTCGCCTTCATTGTTAGTAGCTGCCTCTAATGACGGTTCTCGGACAACACGTGGCCTACCACGACGTCCTGTACGCCCTCCTTTTCCAACAGCTTTCTTAGCTCCAGCCATTCGTATTCTATAAGGAAACACAAACGTCATAACTTAAGGAACCATTTAGTACAAGGATAGTAAGACTAACATGTAATAACAGTGGCTAGCTATGATTAGCTGATCACGTTACTTTCCGTGTCCTATACACTTCCTTCATGAGTCTATTTGTGCTGGTTCTACTTGTAACAGTTAGACAGTCAAGCAGTTCACATCTTCGTATACTCATATCCCTAGTAGTTAAGCTAGCATTCATACATTATTTTACTTTACCTGTGAAGTTGATCACATACTTTACCGTCACTTAGCTTGCTTGAGTGACACATGGCATTATCGTACTAGCATCTTCTTTCCTTTCTTACTTTTAATCCCATTCTCTGTTCGAGTCTAAGCATGTAGGATGCTTAAATCTCTCGAACTTTGCTCTGATACCAACTTGTAAAGCCTTGTTACCGGTGCCCTACTTTGGACGTTGGATTTACTCATAAACACAGTTCATAATATCAGAGTTAATAAAAAAAACATTCGCGGAATATTAAAACATTTAACCATCATCTTACAAAACCATACTTCGTTGTCTTAACGGGCATTCAAATTAATTAAAACATAAAACATTTTCTTTTAATTATCATAACATAACACTTCGTTGAGATGCCAGTGTCTTCAATTCCATGACATGTACTTCCTCTCAAGCAAGTTGCCTCATTATACTCACCTGCGTGCATACTAAAAGTCAGCTACGCTAGTGAGTTCTAGTTAATCATACAACATACAATCTGTTCACATGCTTGCACACGTGCCCGAAGGGGTATACATTATTCATACTTACTTTTCATACAAAACTATCCGTCCTATTTAAAGACCCTTCCGCTCTATAACCTCACAGATATTATAAGGGTCTGGTCCCTAACATCACAGATATTATAAAGGATCTGGTCCCCAACATCACATATATTATTAGGGTCTGGTCCCTACCATCACAGATATTATTAGGGTCTGGTCCCTACCATCATATATATTATTAGGGTATGGTCCCTTTGTTTCATGCAACTATACCGTACCTGTTCTTACATACCTTCCTTGACAATACGTGCAATCTCCGAAGAGCGTTCACGTACCATCAACATAACATACATACATTATTCATACATCATTTATTCATACATACATCATATCTCACATCATACTTATCAATCATATCTTTAACTACCACCTGACGGTACATGCAATATCCGAAGATCGTTCATGCATCGTCAAGTAATCATCACACTTAAATCATACAAGGCATACACTTACCACTTAAGGTAAGTGTATTAACTATCACATCGAGTATGCACACAGCCCCGAAAACATAACAAGGAAATGGGTCTAGAAACTCACCTCAAGACGGTTGCGTTCACCATATACGGTTATACCCTTCTTTAGCTGTGCACGACTAACTGTATAATAATTATACGCATCAGTAATTATCACTACACATATCGTCTTTCTAGTTTAATTATTACCCTCAACGAACGGGGTACGGGGGCAGCGCCCCTGGCAGCGGGGTTCTAGTGGCGGCAGCCCCTAGCAGGGTCCAAGGGGCAGAGCCCCTGGCTGGGGTCGCTTGGAAAAATTTTATTTCTATTAACTGTCTTATCACATTTTCCATTATGATTTTGAGTCATTAGATAATTTGCTACTTAAAAGTCCAAGGGCTTCTTTGTAATTAAATCATTCTTTTCTAAGTCCAGGGACCATTCTGTCATTCTGTTAAACTTCTAATTCATTACTGGTTCATAGCGAATTGGATTATCATAGTGAACTGGTTCCTATAACGAATTGAACCCTTAACGAACTGGACTCCTTAACGAATCAGTCCATATAGCGAACCAGTCCAAGTAGCGAATTGGACCTTCTAATTCGTTATTTCTTTTAACGAACTAATCATAACGAATCAAGGGTAATTCGTTACCCTTTTCCCTTAACGAATCAGAGATAAATCATAGACGAACTAGAGCTAGTTCGTTGTGCTCCCTTATGCGAATCAACTAACAAATCACCTTCAATTCGGTAAGTCCCCATAGCGAACTAGGGTTAGGTCAGGGAATGTCAGAACATTCCCTGACATTCTTAACCTCGTATTAACTTTTCTGCCGCTGCCGGAAGGCTGCCGGAAAACCGCGTATTCGTCGTAAAAACGAGTTTTAACTCGTTTTTCACCGTTTTTCGTCCCGTTCGATCCAGATCTGAGCTAGGGTAACCCCTAAGCTCATCATAGGTTCATTTTATACCCGATTCCACCCGGATCTCGTGACTTAAACGGTTTAACAGTGTCGGCTCGTCGTTTCGTGACTATATCTAACGGGTAAAGCTCATACAAGATCATAGTAACATTACCTTGTATTGGGATCGTTTCCACCTTGATGATTTCGGCTAGAGTGAGAGAGAAACTAGAGAGAGAACTTAAGTGTGTGTTTTGGGAGGTGTATGGAATGTGTGAAATGAATAATTAATGGGAATTTATGTCTTATATAATTATGGATCATGGGCTTAAGCCCATGGTCATTTCCTCTTTCTTTCATAGCCCAAGTCCATAACCTATATCCATTTAACCCAACACTAGCCCGACTCATAATAACTTGTATTTTCTTTTATTAACCGAAATTAGAAAACGGGATGTTACAAGGTAGAACACTTCTTGCAATCCTTGAGTACATTCATTGCATAACTTGTTGGAGAACTCCTTAAGTTACCACTTAAGCCTTCTTTCATTCTCAGCTCTGTATCAAAACGTAGGGTTCATGAGTTAGAGCTGTCTAAGGTAGCTTGATCATGAAATCCATGGTGATACATCTTCCTTTTCTTGACTAATCTAGTCTCACCTTGTCCGATGAATCTATTGTTATTAGCTGCTGCATATTAGGCCGTCTTATATATCAAAACCAATCGTCTTATCCGGCTTCCTTTCTGAGCATGTCTTTCCATCTTTTGTTCCTGGTTTCTAGCATCCTCTTGCGGTGTGACTTTCGGCTCCACATTCGTAACATTTGTGGTTTTTCTTATTAGTGTAAGCAAAGTATCCTGTCTATCCACAGCTGTCACATACCCTGGACTCATCTTCATTTGAATTCTACTTAAACGTTTCACTTTCATTAGTATGTACCTTCATTGTAATCGGCATCTTTCCTTTTTGATTCTTCGATGTAAACCGAGTATCTAGACTTATAACCTTTATCTAGGATTTGGCCACGAAGATATCCATGACGTGAAATCCTCAGCCGACCAAATCTGATTTTCACATCATAAGTATTATCTTTCAACTCTATGTATAACTAGAGAATTAATTTCCTTTTTGTTTTTATCTTGCTCTCATCCTTTATAACTTTTAACTGTGTCTCATGGATCTCGCTAATGCAATCCGAAGTACTAACTAATTTATACTACTTAAATGTCATGGTATCTTCTCCACATTCTGGCCGTCAGCAACCATATTAGCCTCAACAGGATAATACTTGATTTCACAATCATAATCCTTTATCAGCCTCACTCATCTTCTTGCATCGTATTCCGTTCCTTCTGCTTCTTATGACATGTGTCAATGGCACACCTTGGAAACCTATCATACAGTTACTCTTTCTTCAACATCTCCAACACTTCTCTCGAGTGTTTATCATGGTCGAACCTATTCCTTGAATATTTCAAGATTATCATCAACAAATGCGATGTCAGATTTGTCCACGTTCGGATGACACACCCTATTCATTATAACCATATACGTTGATTGAGCATTCGTCTATCCATGATATCATGAGAAACTCATAGTATTCATATCGTGTCTGATATTTTTTCTCAGGGATGTCTACCTCTTTCACTTTCAACAGATCATAGCCTACTCTAAGGTCTATTTGCTAGGGACCAACTCGCACCTTGCATTTGATCAAACAAATTATCCATTTGTGGCAACGAATATCTATTCTTCACAGTAAGCTTGTTCAACTTGTAGAAATCTATACACGTTCTCATACTTCCGTCTTTTAGATCCTTCATGAACATTTCTGGTACACCACGTAGGGAAACACTCGGCATAGAACACATTTTTCGAGGAGTTCTTGTAGTTGGGACATTAACTCTTTCATCTTGGACGACTCCAGGCAATAATGTGCTCTCGCGACGGGTCGTGCTGCTAATATTAAATCTATTTGGAATACTACCTCTCGTTCAAGTCGTAACCTCGGCAGGTCCTCTAAGAACACTTATGGATAGTTACACACTATAGGAATATCTTTCACTTCTTTCACCTCCGTAGCTTTGACAACATACGCCAGGTAAGCACTGCACCCTCGTCTTAACAAACCTTCAGCTTTTATCATCGGAGTGACTTTAAGCCCTGAACTTTCCTTAATACTATAAATAGTCACTGTATTGCCATCCAAAGGCATAAACCTTATCAACTTTATCTTACAAGTTATATGAGCCTTAGGCTCAAACAGCAAATCCATTCCCAAACGACATCGAACTCTTTTAAGTTTGAACATAAAGAGTAGCAAGGCACTCACGTCCCTCTAGTTCTACCTTACAATTCTTAACCAGTCTCATACTTTAACGAAAGTATTGCAATTGGTCTCTTCCATAAAGTCTCAGGTACACAACTACATTCTTCTTAGTATCTTCTTTCATATTCGCTACACTGTGTAGTCTCGTCCTTGCATTCCTTTTCAACCCTCGACATTCACCAGTCCTTCTCAATCATCTCTACTTTCTCGTCATTCGCTTTGTTATTCACGATCCCAGCAAGTTCCTTTATGGAGTTAACTATTAAGACATACTACCTGTCTTGACTCATTCTAGTTGGCTTATCTCTGTTTCTTTCATGTTACATCCATTTGGACTTCACAGTTTGGGCTACCTTTGATGCTTCAGCGAACATTGTTGGCATTGTAGTGCGAAACATTTGAGCAACTCCCTTGGTGTATATGATTACAAGCTCCAAGCGGCATCCTTTTTCATTACTTCCTAAAGTCGAAGTCCTACTGTTTTCGTATATCGCTTTGTCACACCTTCTTCAACAGGTGTTTGGTTGGCACAAGTCCTACCACAACGTCCAGTACGATCTCCTCACGCTCGTCCCTTTGTAAGTAATCTATCTTATCTCTAAGGAAACACAAACGCTATCACTCTAGGAATTATTTAGCACATGATTTGTAAGGTAAGTAGTTAATGACAGTGGCCAAGTGTAATTAACTATTTGCATTACTCCTCAGTTCTACATACTTCCCTTTATGATTTCACTTGTGCTAGTTTCTACTTTTAAACAGTTAATCAATGAAACAATCAATTAATCGTATCCCTACATAGACATATTCTTTCTTTAACAATTAAGCTAACATCCTTACACATTATTTAACCATATACTTTACCTTTACTAAGCTTGTTTGAGTGACACATGACTATCTTGAACTGGCATCTTCTTTCTTTTCTTACTTGAATCCCATTCTCTGTCCGAGTTTAAGCATGTAGGATGCTTAAATCTCTCGAACTTGCTCTTATACCAACTTGTAAGGCCCCGTTCCTGGTAGCCCTACTTTAACGTTGAATTTACACATAAACACAGTTCTACAAATTAGAGTTCATTAAAATCTTTTGCGGAAACGTTAACTTTAATCATTCGATACAAATCATTAATCTTTTCTTTAACATCATAACATAAAATGTTATATTTAAAACATCGTTTCTTTCATCCATATGCCAGCCGTTCAATCCATGCCATGTTCCCTCCTCAATCTAGCTCATTAAACATATTCACCTGCGTGCATACTAAAAGTCAGCTACGCTGTGTGAGTTCTAGTTAATCGCACATCATAAAATACATACACTTACCACCAATTATGCATCCGAAGATACATAATAATTACTATACTGATTTACTATCATTATATAATGTCGTACATACTTTCATACTTTATTATTTTCATACTATATATTTACTGGCCTATCTATCCTCGGATATTATTTGGGTCCGGTCATCCTCCATCCTCGGATATTATTAGGGTCCGGTCACCCTCCATACTCGGATATTATTAAGGTCCGGTCACCCTCCATCCTCGGATATTATTAGGGTCCGGTCACCCTCCATCCTTGGATATTTTTAGGGTCCGGTTACCCTCCATTTCGTGCCACTGTACCATACCTGTCTTTACATACTATCCTTGACGATACATGCAATATCCGAAGACCGTTCACGTATTGTCAACATATCTTACTTACATCATTCATACATCATAAATATATATCATACGTCATTCATACATCATATATACCAATCATATCTTTAACTACTACCATGTGATATCCAAAGATCGTTCACGCACCGTCAAGAAAACATCATGCATAAATCATACGACGCATACACTTACCACTTAAGGTAAATGTATTAACTATCACATCGAGTATGCACACAGCCCCGAAAACATAACAAGGAAGTGGGGCTAGAAACTCACCTAAACTCGGTTACGTTCCCCGCTTATGGTTATTCCTTTCTTTAGTTGTGCGCGACTAACTGTATAATCATTACATATATTTAATACGGATCTAGCTCATCTTATCATTTACTTAATTAATATTCAGCGTCTAAGCCGGTTTTACTTCATTGAACCCTTACCGGTTAGTTAATCGTTACTTGCTAACCTTTAAAGGTATCTTTCATCAATTATCAAAGTCCATGGGTTATTATGTATTATCTCATTCTTTCCAAGTCCAGGGACTATTCTGTCATTTTATTAAACTTCTAGTTCGTTACTTGGTTCATAACGAATTTGGTTCATAACGAATGACCATTTCGTTACTTTATAACGAATTGACCTCTATAACGAACCGGTCCATGTAATGAATTGGACCCTATAACGAATTGGACTTCATAGCGAATGACACTTTTGTAACGAATTGAACCTTTTAGTTCGCTATCTCCTTTTAACGAATAGTCATAATGAATTGGGGTTAATTCGATATCTTTTCCTTAACGAATTAGAACACGAACTAAGGCTAGTTCGTTAAGCTTCCATTAACGAATCGCCTGACGAATTACCTCTAGCTCGTTAACTCCCCGTTAACGAATTAGGGTTAGGTCAGAGAATGTCAGAAACATTCTCCGACATATCAACCTCGTACCCGCCGCCTTACCGGCGCTAGAAAACCGTGGCCTCACCGGAAAAACGAGATCTGACTCGTTTTCCACCGTTTTTCACCTTTATTACTACATTTCTTGACTTTAATACTTTATTAAGGTTTGGTATTAACCCATAAACATTTCCTTAACCGTTTTCGGCCAAAACATGACACGAGTGACCATAAAGCTTGGACCTTTATGGTCCAAAACGTCCAAGGCTAGATCTAGGGTTTCTTTATACGAGCCGTATATGTCCATGAGTTCTTTAAGTCCATTTTAAACATCAAGTTTGCAACTTTATCACATAATAAGGTCCGAGTAACTATCCTACTAAGTTTCATGCAAAACCGACTTCGTTTAGTCGTTCTTTTCACAAACCGTACACTACTCGTTTTACCCGAAACAAACCAACTAACCCGTTTACTATCAAGTTCATTACTTTATCAATAATCATGCTCCGATCTATCATCCTTCCAATTTTCAAGTAAATCCGTTCATGAAGAGTAAGCATTTTTAAAAAAACGTATCTTTGAGGTTTTTGTTTGAAATCAATCGAGTGGCTCAAAACCATATCAAACGAACTCCGATTTGAGTGATTCAAGCGGCCACGGAACCGTCTTGTCCCGATATACAAACCCATCAGCTCACCTTCGCTGGAAACGGCCGATACAGTCGCCGGAACAGCTGAACAGTCTCTGAAATCTTCACTTTTGAGCTGCTATGGTTTTGCTGATAAAAACCATACTTCCCGTCCTCCGATCGAAGATCTAATCGTTGGGAGTATTCATTTATATACCTTGAACACTCAGTTAAAATTTGAGACCGATCCGACGGCTAGATCTCCTAGAATCTTTGTGTCTTTGTGGGTGGTTTTCTCAAAAACGGGAATTAGGTTAAGTGTGTATTTTGATGGTGTATGCTATGGTGTAGAGATGTATGAAAATGGAAAGGATTAGGGTTTTAAGGGGTATTTATATTCCGATCTTTCCTTTTTGGTCCATAATTAATTACATGTAATTAGCCTACTTATCCTTCCATCTTTATTATTTTACTATTTTTCTTTTAACTCAAGTAAACTTTTCCATCTTAAATAAATAATATATTAATTATTTATTCTTAGAAATTTTGGGATGTTACAATCTCTCAAAAAATACCTCGATAAACGTGTACCGACCACCTCGTTTTCTGTGACCATAAAACCCCGACATCTTATCTCGTAATCTGTGCCATAAGCCGACGATACCCCAAAGTACCGACGACAATATCTCAAAGTACGTGTCGACCCGAGAAGACCCGACGTTCCGCCTCAAAGTACGTGCCGACCCGAGACGACCTTCCGTTCCGCCTCGAAGTACGTGCCGACCCGACGACCCACCTCGAAGTGCGTGCTGAGAAGACTTGAAGACCGGCGTGCCTCGATTTGTGTGCCAAGAAGGTGTTGATCAAGATTCTTGATATACGTGCCAACTTCGAAGTGCTTCCCGTGAGTTTAGAAAATAATAGGCCGAACAAGGTAGGCATAATGCCCAAATAAAATATTAATAAAATAATAAAGGCTTAGACCCTAATTAAGGGTATAGTTAATACCTCGAAAATAATCAAAAGAAAGCAATGAAATTATTTAAAGAGAAATATATAAATATAGAATTGGTTATAGATAAAGCGAAATTATTATTTTAATGATCTTAAATAATAATAAAAGAAAAAGAATAAAGAAATAAATGAAAGAATCTTTATTATTAAATAAAGATAAAAATACTAATTAAAATTATTTTAAATAGATGAATATATATATATTGTTTATATTATTGATATAAACTATATGATATATATAAGTATACATTGTTGGAAAACATGGATTTTAGAAAGAGAAAAACATATCGGACTAAAGGTCCGAGTATGAGAATAAAGGATATATGATTTTAACTATCGGTTCAAACATACTCTAAAAGAAAAGGAAAAGATAAATTAGAAAATAGTTATAATTGATAATATTATTTAAGTCATTATTCTTAAGTAATAAGAAAATAAAAGAATATGTTTCTTAATGAAGAAGAAACATAGAGTTTAAGAAAAAGAAAAACAAGTTAAACTAGAGGTTTATCTTGTAAAAGAAAAGAAAAGTAAATAAGTTAAAAAGAAAGAGTTTTAACTTGAAAAAGAAAAGAAAAAAATAATATTTTAAACTAAAGGTTTAAAATAAAGTAAAGATGTTTTGAACTAAAGGTTCATAAAGAAATTAAAATCGAGGTAAAGATTTTACAAAAGAGACTAGAGGTCTTAATCCGGATTGTATATCCGACTAACAAAAAGTTATACTCGTACTATAGGTGCGAGATAACAAAGAAGATGGAAAGACCCTCGGACAGTCTATTGAAGCTGATCCAAAAGAAAAGGTTGTGCTAGTCCTATAGGTGCGAGATAGCCACGGGAAAAACCCTCAGACGGTGTATTGAAGCCGATCCAAATCAAAAAGGTGAATACGCCCCAAACTTTACAACTTGTTTTCAAACGAGTCAAACGTGTTAAATGAAAAGGTTTACATAAGACTAAATGTCTCTAAAACAATTATAAACAAGGGTATAAGCATTGGCCTCAGGCTATCGTGTACGTTTGTCTGGATCCTTACATATGTGATTGGCACATCACACCTGGTCACAATTACGCTGCCTGCGGGGAGTATGACCTTGTGTATATGCATAGGCACTCAACTAGTCGAACGCTGCGGTGTTTGCTGGGGGTCCGAGTGTAGAGACTTGAGTTTATGAATTGTGTTGTTTTAACTTGGTTATTCCTAAACCACGATCGGCCGAGACCTACGTAGTCTCGAGGGGTAACCAAGTAAAGAAAATATTTTTAGCGTCAGCGTGTTCACCAGCATATTGCTGACGTATTTTTTTTAACATTTCAGGAAATTAAAGTATCAAGAATTGGAGCCATTTATGAAGTGGATGTTCGTAAGGTAGAGATGGCTGATTGTTTTAAATTATTAAAACAACAAGATTAAACAAAGATTTATAAAACAAATATTTGGGTATTTATTACTCGATAAGCTTTTTCAAACAAAAGAAATTATATGTTATTAATATGGTTTCAAAAGTATATAATTATTTTTAAAAAAAGTCTTCCGCTAAAATAAGCTCTGATATATTTACAATCGGTGCCAACTGTTGGTCACACGTCTAGGCCGTAAGTCGGGGTGTGACAGGTTGGTATTAGAGCCATCGATCTTAGCGAATTAGGTATTCAGTTATACCTAGGCTTTGATCAAGTAATAGATATAAATTTTTTATTTTTTTTATAAGTTTAGGAAAGTTTAAATACTTAAATTAACAATATCAAAATTTAATATATATATATATATATAAATAGGGTAAGGATCCAAAGAGAACCCTTTGCAAATGAGAACTTTGAGAACCATTATGGACCACTAAAAACACTTTTAAAAAAAATATTTTAAAAAATCATAAAACAAAAAATTATAAAAATTTTAAAAAAGTAAAAAAACCAAACTTCTTATATTTCATTCCGGTTTCAATAAATAAAATAAAAAAATACAAAAAAACGTCATATTATACACATATGTATAATTTTATATAATATTTAGTTACGTAATATACACATATTACAGTAACATTTATCTTAAATTATACACATGTATACAAAAAAACATGTAAATATACATATATGTATATATTATACATATGTGTATATAATTTAGCTAAACCGAGTTAGCTAAATTGAGAACTATGAGAACCTTTTATGAAACCGGGATGATAAAAATAGAATTTTGGTTTTTATACTTTTTTGATTTTTTTTTTTATTTTATGATTTTTTTTATTTTTGGGTTTTTTTGTCGTCCAACATGGTTCTCATAGTTCTCAATTTCAAAAAGGTCCTCTCATGATCCTGATCCTATATATATATATTTATATATATATATATATAAAGAGTTAGGGATAAGATATAACAAGTACGGATAAGAAAAGAACATTTTTTTAAGCTATAATGTGGAAACAGTCGACTATGGTCTGACTAAAAGAACAAGGCAACTTCCGACAGAAAAAAAAAAGAAGAAAAATATGAATTTAGCTTTATCCCTAAATTTACTATATGAATGCTAACAGGGATCACAACAAACAAAAACAAAGGAAAAATACTTGAATCACGATCAGGTAAATTAGTAGATATAAAGAAATAAAGATCCTCATACATAATGAATGGGTGAATATGGATTATAAATGAAATAAGACGATACATTCGTCCAATTGGTAGAAATAAACCATTTCATAGTAGAAAAACTTGCGTAGTACAAGATATGCTTTGATTAAACATATCCATGAATTGTAGTAGAAAGAAGAAAATATAAAAAGAAACTTTTCCAAAGAAGTAAGAGGAACGTTAAAAATAAAAATATGAAGACCCACATTCATGATGAATAAGTAAAAAGGAATTATAAAGAATAATAAACACTTGATTCATCCAATTGGTAGCAATAGGATTTCTAAAACCAATTCGTAATAGAAAATCTTGCATAATACAAGATAGGCTTTGATATTTAATCTATCTATGGATTTTTGTAGTATGTCAAAAGAAGAAAATATAAAAGGAAACTCTTTCAAAGAAGTAAGAAATGAGAGAAACAAAGAAATAAATAACCATTTTAGAAACAAGGTTCGGGAAATGATTAATGAAGCTATGGCTCCGGTAATGGAGATGCTTAATGACTCTAGACAACTAGAATCAAGAAAAAGGACTCAAAGCGAGCCTAATTCTTCAAAAGAAAGTTGTAACCAATTTAGTCATAAGAAAGAATTAAGGAAAAAGAATAATAAGAAACTTAAGCTTCAATCGGAAAATGTTTTTTTAAGAGTTACAAAGCCTATGAGCCCAAGAAGTTTAGTGGAAATGAAGATACCATATCTACCTTGAGATGGCTTAAGGAACAAGAGTCAATCTTAAGCAATATTGCTTGCACAAGCGAACAAGCCATTTGGTTTTCTTCACAAATATTCATAGATAAAGCTTTAAATTGGTGGAGTATGTTAATTCAAGTTAGAGGAAATGAAGTAATGTACAATTTAAGTTGGGAAGAATTTAAAGATCTGATTCTACAGAAATTTTGCCCAATCAACAAAATAAAACAAGATCAAATCCTGTCATGGGACCAGAAGGTTGTTAATAACAATCTCAAGAAATACAATGTTAAATACTTGGAATATTGTCAGGAAACTCCGCCAATTAGATAAAGTGGAGTACGACAAAATGATGAAGTACATATTTGGGCTACCAAAAGAGACAAGAAGTGTAGTAAAATTACATGTACCACAAACAACCTCCGAAGCTATGATGGTAGCCAAATGTGTAATAAAAACAGGAGGAAAAAGATATTAATAGAACAAAAGAAGTGTATAAAGGCAAGGAAGAAAAAGGATCGCCTAAATTCACAAGACCCATACGTAAAAACTGTGGAAAAAAGGCCTTTAGGAAAATGTAAGAAGCTAATCAATATAGTCATGTGTATCTTCTGTAAGAGAAAACGGCATTCAGAGAATGACTGTAGAAGGAAAACGGCTACGTGTTTCACATGTGAAGAAAAAGGACATTACAAGAGCGAATGTACAGAAAATAAAGCAAGTAAGAGCAAAGATAAAGAGAAGAACGTTGAAACACTCATGATGAATGCATGAAGAAATGTCAAGACAATCAAGAATAGAAGAAGACAAGAGTATGCCAAATGATCCAAAGGCATTAGAAATATCTATTAGTCAAGTTAACTCTTGTAACCCGTTTACAAACTCGTTTTTTAACGAGAGATTTTGTAATGATGAATGGGTATTTAAGTCCCTAAATATATAAAGAAAATATTAGCATATAGATCGTGTCTTTACACAAAAAATGCTATTATTTATTCAAGTTTAGAAAATTTTTAATATAACATCAATCATAAATAGAAAAACGAAGATAAGAATTGATTAGATTGACATAACAAAATCAATCCATAAAGAAGATAGAAACTAAGAAAGAATCGAAGGATGATGGATGGAAGGAAATTATCAAAAGCATGACGGATAGATGAAGATTTCTGCAAAAGAGATTCGATAAATTGAATTCGAGAAATATTTAGTTAATATTTAGAATACTGAAGGTAAGGTAAATAATTAAACACAATCGGCCACTATGTTTAGCGATTACAATTACTTACGACATTCTAAAATATAAACTTACTATATCATCCAAGGATATAGAACAAACTAAAGAGATATTACTTACGACATTCTAAAATATAAACTTACTATATCATCCAAGGATATAGAACAAACTAAAGAGATATACTACACTAGGAAGCATTAGTAAAAAGTCAAACAAGATAACTATAAAAGAAGACTATCTAACCATTATCAAATTACAGAAAATGTATGTACAAAGAGGATTGCATAATTACATAAAGAGTGAATGTAAAACAAGATGGTATAGCATTTGAATATCTACTTAGGATAGTAGAATCAAAGAATGCTAAAGAGAAAACCATCAAATCTGAAGATTTTTATCACCCATAAATAAGAAGAATGAGAAGACCAAAAGAACTAAGAACATTGGAGCTTTAGAAGTTTAAAACCCTAAACAAAGCAAAAGCAAGAAACCTCAAGAGTAAGTAATCAACGAAAATCAAACCTCTGAAGAAGAATGTTATAGCACAATCAATTTGTTAAAGTCAAAGGAGACAATGGTATCCTTAGACTCAGAAACCAAAAGTGGGTATCGATAGTTGTGAAGCTACGCGAAACAATAATGAACAAAGCCCATAAGTATAGGATACACTCTAAAAGTGATAAAACATACCACAAAACTTAAATCGAATTAGTGATAGAAGAATATGAACAAAGCTATCACTTCGTACGTAATGAAATATCTAATCCATTTACAAGTTGAAACCGAGCACAAGAAACCTATGAACTACTTTAAACAACCCGAATTTCCCATGTAGAAATGGGTAATGATATCCATGAACTATATTACAAAGCTTTCCAAGACTACCTGCTAACACGATGCAAGATGGGTTATTGTTGATAGACTAACAAAGTTTAAGTAGTTCAAACTACTAATAATTTGAACTCGATTGATGGAATTATGTGAACAACATCGTGTCCCTACACGGTGTGTCACTATTCATAATCTCCAATCAAACCAGTCGAATTACATTTATGGGATACTTCCCAACAAACGTTAGGAACTCGATTAAACTTTAGCATTGCCTATCATCCCCAAAAAGATGGGAAAAGTGAAAAGAACAATCCAAACGTACGATGTTATGCTCCGCGCAAGTATAAAAGATTTAAGAGGAAGTTGGATAATTATTTTCCCCTAGTAAGAGTTCTTAAGTAATAATTACCATACAAACATTCAAGCCACGTCATGTAAGATGAGATACGTACAAAAAAAAACAAACCAAACATCCATGTGTTGGTCTAAATATATGGGATAACCAATGGTTTGGACCCGAAGTAGTCCACGAAACGACGAATAAATTATTACAAATCTATGAACGACTCAAGGTGGCGTGAGATCGCCAAAAGAGTTATACATCCATCATAAGCCATTAGAATATAATATATATGCGATAGGGTGTTAATTAAAATTTCGCCGTAGAAAGACGTCATTCGCTTCAATAAGAAAAGAAAACTTAGTCCATGATTGTAGGACTATTTAAAAATATTCGAGCGTATCAGTACTGTCACATACCATCTATGACTACCAAAGAAAACGAAAGGGATATACGATGTATTCCATGCCTTGAATCGACATAAATATCTAACCGATGAATCTTTATTGATGCCCTTAAAAGATATTGAAATAAACGGAAATCTTAAGTTCATAAAACAACCCATGCAAATCGAAAATCCCAAAAATAAAGAAAAAGAAACGAACATTGAAATAAGTTAAAGTAAAAGGGGACTCACGACAAGGCACCGAATATACTTGAAAACTTGAATCCAAAATAAAGAAAAAGTACCCTCACTTATCCTAAGAAGCGAATCTCGCGGACGAGATTCATTTCAAGGTGGGGAGGATGTAACATCACGAAAGTATCGGGTCAAAAATACCAAGTTCAAAAGATAAAGGACCAAAAATGACAAGTTTTTAAACTTAAAAATCAAAAATGAAAAGAATCTGTAACCAGGCCTGATCGTGATACTCGACAACCATAGACCAAACATCATCGTGTATCGCGATGACAAGGCCGGTCTGACAGGGTGACACGTGTCCTGCCACGTGTCATCATGTGACATAAAGCCATGACAATGTGACACCTGTCCTTCCACGTGTCACAACGTGACATAAAGCTCGCCACGTGGCACCGCGTCCGCCATGTGGCAAACCTAAATGTGACTCATGATAATTACGTCGCGATACGCGACGGCTATGTCTGGGTCCGTCGCGTATCACGACGGGTCCCGAATCCAGCCTATAAATATGGGTTTTCACCCATTCATTTTTCACACACTTTCTCTCTCTAACATCTCTCTAAAAATACCTCGATAAACGTGTACTGACCACCTCGTTTCCGTGACCATAAAACCCCGACATCTTATCTCGTAATCCGTGCCATAAACCAACGATACCCCAAAGTACGGACGATAATATCTCGAACTACGTGTCGAACCGAGACGACCCGACATTCCGCCTCGGAGTACGTGCTGACCCGAGACGACCCAACGCCCCACCTCGAAGTGCGTGCCGACAAGACTTGAAGACCGGTGTGCCTCGATTTGCGTGCCAATGAGGTGTTATCAAGATTCTCGATATACGTGCCAACGTCGACGTGCTGCCCGTGAGTTTAGAAAATAACAAGCCGAACAAGGTAGGCATAATGCTCAAATAAAATATTATTAAAATAATAAAGGCTTGCACCCTAGTCAAGGAAAAAAAATTATATAAAGTGAAAGATATAAATATAACTATTGGTTATAGATTAAGCGAAATTATTATTTTAATGATCTTAAATAATAATAAAAGAGAAAGAATAAATAAATAAATGAAAGAATCTTTATTATTAAATAACGGTAAAAATACTATTTAAAATTATTTTAAATAGATGAATATATATATATATATATATATTGTTTATATTATTAATATAAACTATATGATATATTTAAGTATACATTGTTGGAAAACATGGATTTTAGAAAAAGAAAAACATATCGGACTAAAGGTCCGAGTATGAGAATAAAGGATATATGATTTGAACTATAGGTTCAAACATACTATAAAAGAAAAGGAAAAGATAAAGTTGAAAATAGTTATAATTGATAATATTATTTAAGTTATTATTCTTAAGTAATAAGAAAAAAAAAAGAATACGTTTCGTAATGAAGAAGAAACGTAGAGTTCAAGAAAAAGATAAACAAGTTAAATTAGAGGTTTATCTTGTAAAAGAAAAGAAAAGTAAATAAGTTAAAAGAAAGAGTTTTAACTTGAAAAAGAAAAGAAAGAAATAATATTTTAAACTAAAGGTTTAAAATAAAGAAAAGATGTTTTGAACTAAAGGTTCATAAAGAAATTAAAATCGAGGTAAAGATTTTACAAAAGAGACTAGAGATTTTAAGACGGATTGTATATCCGATTAACAAAAAGTTATACTCGTACTATAGGTGCGAGATAACAAAGAAGAGGGAACGACCCTCGGACAGTGTATTGAAGCTGATCCAAAAGAAAATGTTTTACTCGTACTATAGGTGCGAGATAGCCACGGGAAAAACCCTCAGACGGGGTATTGAAGCCGATCGAAATCAAAAAGGTGAATACGCCCCAAACTTTACAACTTGTTTTCAAACCAGTCAAACGTGTTAAATGAAAAGGTTTACATGAGACTAAGTGTCTCTAAAACATTTATAAAAATAGGTATAAACACTGGCCTCAGGCTATTGTGTACGTTTGTCTGGATCCTTACATATGTGATGGGCACATCACACCTGGTCACAATTACGCTGCGTGAGGGGGGTATGACCTTGTGTATACGCATAGGCACTTAACTAATCGATGGGCCGAGACCTACGTAGTCTCGAGGGGTAACCAAGTAAAGAAAATATTTTTAGCGTCAGCGTGTTCACCAGCATATCCCTGACGTATTTTTTTTTAACATTTCAGGAAATTAAAGTATCAAGAATTGGAGCCATTCATGAAGTGGATGTTCGTAAGGTAGAGATGGCTGATTGTTTTAAATTATTAAAACAACAAGATTAATCAAAGATTTATAAAACAAATATTTGGGTATTTATTACCCGATAAGCTTTTTCAAACAAAAGAAATTATTTGTTATTGATAACGGTTTCAAAAGTATATAATTATTTTTAAAAAAAGTCTTCCGCTAAAATAAACTATGATATATTTAAAAAATCGGTACCAACTGTTGGTCACACGTCTAGGCCGTAAGTCGGGGTGTGACATCTATCACAAATTATTAAAATATTTTATATGAATAAGAGTTATTAATTGTTTAATTTATTACTAAATGCACTAATTATTACTCATATTCGTATGTGAACGTTAAATGAGTTGACCTGCAACACGACCCGAATTTAAATGGGTTGTCACGACACGACACAAATTTGAATGGGTCGGCACAACACAAATATGTATATGAGTTAGGTTAGGGTTGAAGAATCTCAACACGCTAATCCGAAACCCATCAACTCACCAACCCAACAATATTGACACCCTTGTATTACAACCACTAGACACCCGTCATATTACTAACATGGCTGTTTAAATTTCGTTGAATAAGTGGGACTCAAAATCGACTTGCTTACTTATTGTGTGGAGTCAAGATGAGTTGTATAAATTTTTAGTCAGGTAAGCTCACTCGTTGACCCACCCGATGCACATTTTTGCGTTGGATTGAGTGTATGACTTTTATTATTCACACATCTATTTTTGTGTCCATTTAACACCTGACTTTTCATGCTAAAAACACAAAGTCATTGTGTGTCTTTTAATCACTAGCCATTATGTAACATTAATTAAAAAACACATCTATTATTATGTTATTTATTTATTATTTTGTTTTTATTTTATTATATTTTACGCACACAATAACTACATGAAATAATGTGATAAAAGTACTTGAAACTTTGATTTTTTTGTTTTTGTTTTTATAAATTAGTTAACATAGATAATAAAGAATGCTAAGGATTAATTAAACAATTTTTGTTGTTAATGTGTTTAGGCTCAAACATTTGGCCAAGATTTGCAATGTGTTGAGTTAAAATTCAAACCCAACTATGTATTAACCATTAACAAAGGAAAAAGGCTGCCACCAGCAACTGACCTAACCTTAGTATGATCTAATTGGGTTTGATTTATTACTATATTGATGATGATGATGAAGATTGAAGAAGAAAAACGATGATGAAGATTGAAGAAGAAAAACAATCTAAGTAGCAGTGGCGGCGCAAAGGGTAAACACGACTTGGTCTTTATTTATTTCATCATCA
This sequence comes from Bidens hawaiensis, assembly GCF_021521415.1. Lineage (NCBI taxonomy): Eukaryota > Viridiplantae > Streptophyta > Magnoliopsida > Asterales > Asteraceae > Bidens > Bidens hawaiensis. The sequence continues at coordinate 728,102 of NW_027491587.1, forward strand.
ATTTTTTTCCTGCAAAATACCAACCGAATAATACTGTAATAAATCTCTAACCCTAACTCTAACTAAGTATTATTATTATTCAATTTGTTGCAGAGTAGTATATTAGTAATTAATTAATGGATCAGAAGAAGGCACTGTATCGCGCTAAATTGAAAGCACAAAAACAGCAGGACAAACGTATCGATTCTCCTCCCATAAGGTAATCATTTTCCTTAATAATAATAATATCAGATGTCTTGTAATTTAGTTTTCATATTTATTTACTTAGATAACAACACTTATAATAGCCCAAATGACTAATAGATACTTCTGACTTCCACTTAACTTAACTATGCTTTGTTTATATTAACATAAGAAAGAAATGCTGCTCTTTTTCTTGGTATAATGAATCTGACCTCCCCGCCTGTAAAGTTTGTGATGTTGTTCTCAAATCCGACTCTGCCTAGACTGCACACCAAATTTCTGCAAAGCATCGTCAGGTACCATTTGGAACTACATATATTCATCAAATATACAAATTATGATGCTTAATTAGTATTCACCTATTGATCCTTAAGTAATAGATGTTGATTTGCCACCAAATGTGTTTGTGTTATCAGCGTTTTCGTATTCACCTATTGATCCTTAAGTAATAGATGTTGATTTGCCACCAAATGTGTTTGTGTTATCAGCGTTTTCGTATTCACCTATTTGATTTGCCATCAAATATACAAATTATGATGCTTAATTAGTATTCATCTATGATGCTTAATTAGTATTAACCTATTGATCCTTAAGTAATAGAGCATCCTGCTGAGTCATATCAAAGTCAAACCAGACCATCTCAAGCTCACTCCACATCTGCACTCCCTTCTGACTTCTTTGATAATCCAGGGAAAAAAATAAAACAAAATGGTAAAATCACATCACATTATCTTCATAATTTTACAAGTATTTAAGTGGACTGGTAAGGTGTGATATTTGGGGGTGGGCATGGGTCGGTTTCGGTTTTTAGTTTTCTAGGGGTGAACAATGGGCGTGGGTTGGTTTCAACTTTTTTGGTTTTCAAAGAGGGTTTGATTCGGTTGCGCTTTTAATATTTGGCCTTTAAATTTCGCTTCGAAAAAATGGCCTAAATTAAAGTTGGGCCTAAAACTTTGGGCCCAAATCTTTTTGTTTGTTTAATTATTAATTGATTATTAGACATTTGGACGTAAAAATTACTTGAAGTTAGCTTTTTCAATTTGCTTCGGGTTTGTCGATTTTAGGCTCAAACTGAACCAAAAATAGAAATTTCAGCTTTTTGATTATTGAAAATTATTTGGTTTTGGTTTTTTCTGTTTTTGGTTTTAAAAAATGGATTCAATTCGGTTTTACCATTTGGGCATGGAAATTTTGGGCTGAAAAAATGGCCTAAAATGATGAATTTGGGCCGAAATCTTTTTGTTATTTAATGATTAATTGATTATTACGCATTTCGATCTACATTTCTTGGAAAACACCATTGTTAATTTCTTCAAATTACATAAAATTGTTTTTTATTTTTTCATTTTGGTTCGGAAATTTTGGGCTGAAAAAATGGCCTAAAATGATGAATTTGGGCCGAAATCTTTTTGTTATTTAATGATTAATTGATTATTACGCATTTCGATCAACATTTCTTGGAAAACACCATTGTTAATTTCTTCAAATTACATAAAATTGTTTTTTATTTTTTCCATTTTGGTTCGGTTCCAGTCTGGTTGGTTTTTAGTTGATGTAAAACCAAAACCAAATCGTTTGGTTTTTAAAATAGCATAAAACAGAACTGTCGAGTTTTTATTAGGTTCAGTTATTTTAGAGGGATACATGATCTATCTTTTGTTTTTAACTTGTCTCAACTCTTAGTCCCTGTTGTCGATTGTGCTCGTAGCGCCTGCTATAGTGAATAGCTTAGCTTATAGGTGATTCCCACTAAATGGGTTGTAGCGACCTCATAGCGCTAAATAATGGTTTCAGTTATTTATTTATATATTTTTTAAATTATTTTTTCGCTATTTTGGTGGTATTTAATAATTATAATTGCAATGGGTATTTATTGTTAATAATTGCTATTTTGGTGGTATTTATCGATTGTACTTGTTGTTTTGGTGGTATTTGTTGCTACTTTTTTTCCCTAATACCTTATCGCTAAACATCAATTAGCCTCCGCCATTTCATCGGTATCGCTACGTAGCGTATGGGTAGCTTGTTGCTAGTAACTAATATTTACAACTATGGTCTCAGCTGAGTACTATCATTAATTAGTTATATCTTTATATATAGCAAAAGAAACTGTTATTTTTTGTAACTAGCCATTGAATATAGGGAGAATTTGATATATACCTTTATAAACTTAGTGAAATATCATTATACCTAACTCAAACTTAAAAAATCATGTATGCCTGTTTTTAGTGAGTATTTAATTTATGGCCATTTTACCCTGATCAAGTATATGATTTTTTTAACCTGATTTAGTTTTCAGTTTTACTTGTGCTGTCATTGGTTGAAATTCTTTTAAAGAAAGAGAGAAGGTCAAAAGCTACTTGTTTAAAATGAAATGATTAAAACATATTATTTAAAAACATTTTTTATGAGTAAATATAAATTTTAAGGGTTAAAACAGGTAAATAAGAAAATATAAAGTTTTAGTAAGTTATGATATTTCACAAGTTCGCAGGGGTGTTCATGGATTCTCCCATTACAATGTTCACATATTTGTTCTCTTAAAAACGAATATGAAGGTTGGTAAAGAGTAACTGATGACAAACATTCTCTGTTTTGGATAAAAGTATACAGTGGGCCATTTGTGTAATTTCTATGCTAATTGTATACATCATTTCTACAGAATACTGAAACTGAGTGTTGTTCGTTGGCTAGAAACTAGTAATTCCAAGCTAATTGACAACGCTAAAAAGAAAACACCGGGTTCTGTGCAAGCTCAAGCTTCATATCCGTTTGATAGCGATTATAACAAAACAATTGAAGTCTCGAATGGCATGGTTTCTGAGACAGTGGGTGCTGAGACTCAAACACATGCTCTTCCTGAAGGCTTCTTTGATGGTAAAGATGCTGATCTTCGTGCATGTGGGATCGCTCCTGCTAAGCTGGATATCAAGTAAGTCCTCAGATTGTATTGGTTTTATGATTATTTGTTTTTCTATTAGTATGTTTCCAACTCAAGCAATTGGCTTATCAAAACAAGGGTTCAAAATCACTTTTAAGTTGTTTAGAATTTTCTGATCAAGTTTATGATCTTTTGGTAGAAATATAATCTCTAGGCCTGTAAATGAACCGAACGTTCAGTGAGCCGTTTGTGAAGGGTTCAAGGGAAATTTGTTTGTTTGATAAGTGAACATTTTTTTGTTTTATTAATTAATTGAATGGATGAACATGTACACATGTTTTGTTTGTTCATTCACGTTCGTTTATGTTCATTCATGTATGTTCGTGCTCATTACTTTCATTCATATATGCTTATGTTCGTTACGCTAATTCATATGTGTTTGTCTTTGTTACGTTCGTTCATGTTTGTTCGTGGTTGTTATGTTATATATGTTCGTTTATGTTTGTTCATTTATATCCATTTGTTTATGTTCTTTTAAATACTAATAGAAACCTTCAAGTATATAAAGTATATACACACATACACACACAAACACATATATAGGGGAGAGATAATTTGAGAACTTGTTGAGTTTTAAGAACTTTAAGAGCTTCATTCTTAACCACACATTTAATTAAATAGGTTAGATTATGTGGTTGAGATTAAATCTGATTAAAAATTTAAGTAGGAGAGAGAATAAATATGTACAGTGATTACACTAATTTAAACGTCCGTTACACCTATGTAAAAAGTCGTCTTGGTGCGTAAAAATGTTGTAATTTTTCTACGTTCATGTAACCTACATATATTACATATATGTATAAAAGATTCAAAAGGAAAAAAAATTGGTACGTTGAGTTCTTTCGAGTTCTTAAAACTCAAAGTGGTTCTCAAAAGAATTAAACTCTCTCTATATATATATTCTTTTCAAAACTTTAAGGGGGCGTTTGGTTCGTAGAATGTTTTCAAAAGGGATTGGAACTGGAATTGGAATTTGAATGGAATCCATTGTAATTTTATGTGATGTTTGGTTGATAACTTAAATTAAGGAATTGGAATGCTAATAATGTAAATTACTATATTAGCCTTATCGTCAAATCTCACATATCCTCCCTGCTATCACCATTCCTAGAAATTAAACCTTAAGACTTTTTCCCCTGTTAGATATAGATTTTAGATCGATATTTTTGGGATAAAGTCAGAATATTCATTTAATATACACATTACGGTAAAGCTTTGGTAAAGAAAAAAAACACGGTTTCAATATTTTTTTTTTATTTTGGTTGGCTGGAACTATTGTTGAAGCCACAAAGTTGCTAAACCAAGGTTATGTTAGTAAACTTCAAACATTCCAATGGAATACATTCCAGTGGAATGTTTTAAATTCCATGGGTAAGTGTATGGAATGTTGAAATCCAGAGAATGGTGGAGTTTGTGGCTTCTCCCCCCCTAACGCCACTGCTTAAGCCCGACAATGGAGTTAGGCCTATTGCTGTTGGCGCGATTTGGAGAAGGCTTGTATGTTGGAATACCATATGCCCGAGACACATAATTAGGTTAATGTGACTAATTGTGTTTGATCCAAGTCGGGTCATACCCAATAACGAGTTAGACACACACCAATTATGTATTTGTTAAGATAAGATCTATGAGACAAATACAGAACACGATACATTCAGAAAATCGGGTTTCTGAATACTTACTTGAAAGTGTTAAATAAATTAATTGGTTAATTTATTTATTCAAATAATTATTATTAGAATGATTATTTAACTATGTGTTCTTTTATAAAATGGTTTATAAAAGATGGGGTGTTTATATATTTTATAAAGTATAAAATAAATAAAAAAAATAAATAAATAAATAAATAAATAAATATATTTGGGGCCGGTTTTGGGTGGGCCCCACACCCCATGATTTTGGTCAATATCTTGTCATGGATTTGGTATGGGTTACTTGATCAAAAACACCTAACACCATGTCTTGATTTGATGGAATGATGATATAAAGATCAAGATCAAAAAAGACTTTCAAGTAACAAAAACCAAAACAACTCTTTCTTTTCTTTCTTCTTGTTTTCGGCCAAGACAAAAGGAAGAGGCTCGGGTCTCGGTTTTTGGTGTTCAAGCTCCCTAACATAGCTCGGTGTGCGTTGGAGGCTCGGGGTATATTCCGTTTGAGGATTTTCCTTTGAAAGTCTAGCATCAACATCATCATCTTCTTCAACCATCAACTACATCTCTTAAAGGTTTAAGAATGTAAGTTTTACAAGCTTTGATAGTTTAGTTTTTCCGTATTACTTGATCCTTGCCTCGGGTTTCTAACATATAGATTATTGGTAATCTTATGACATGAATAAACTAGGTTGTTCATGAACACATATCATATAAACTTGTAATATATATATATATATATACATATGGATAGATATGTTTAATTTGTAAATATCACGCTTCCGCCTTAATTGTGACTAGTTAAATGGTTAACTTAGTATAAATTATCCATAGAAACCCAACAAATGGCATCAAGAGCCGGGATACGGGAAACTAAGCTTCGGGTTTTCGGTTTTATATTTTTCCCCTTGAAAGATTTTATACAAAAATAAACATGCATGATTTTTTTGTATTTAATCTTGTTATTATTTTTGGCTTTGTTCATAATATAAAAAAAAAAAAAATATAAAACCGAGTTCATGGGCCGAAGCCCAATTCGGATGTGATTGGGCCGAAGCCCACTTCATTAGGTTAATGGGTTAACCGAGAAGAAAAATAAAGGAGGGAAGAAAGTTAAATGGGCCGAAGCCCATTTTGGTTAAATGGGCCGAAGCCCATTAGACTTTTCATTGGGCCGAAGCCCATGTGTTTTGCACATGTGGGCCGAAGCCCATAATCAAGTTATTGGGTCAAGCCCAAATGGGTTGGGCTAGGCCCGATAAGGTCAAGGGGTTTTGGAACGGGTTCCTAAGACATAACGGGTTATGTTTGTTAAAACTAGACCGAGCCGTTGACCAAATGGATGTTTGTTGTGATTGTTATTAATTATTCAAAGTTTCGGTTTGTAATAATTAATTAGGGGCAATTTTGTAATTATTTATTCATATGGGTATGTAATAAATAGTTTATTTGTAATATCTTTATTTTATAGAAAAAAAAATGTATTAGGACATTTGTTATGTAAATTTAAAGAAGATTGCAAAATTGGAAGTTTGGGCCTTATTGGGCCGGGTATGGTGATAATGGGTCTCACAAGCCCATTAAAGGGATTCAAGCCCAAATGGACCTAAGCCCACCTAATGAGCCCAAATGGAAGCTTATGGAAGCTTAGGCCCAAGTTCAAGCCCAATGGATCACAACGGGGTTGAAGAAGATGCTCGAAGCATTTGGATGCGGGATCGAGTGGGAGCTACAACATCCATGTGTCATGTGTCCCTTAGGATTGGACCTAAGACACACACTTGTTTCGGCTAACAAGTGTGGTCTAACTTAGTGGCTCGTGTCTAGTATAATTGTGTATGCTTGTTAATTGATTGTTATGAATATGTGGTTGCTAGATATTAGGATATCAACTTCTTCACATAGAATTAATTAACAAAGCATAAAACGGGTTCTAATAATTATCGGTAATTACGTGACACATAGTTTAATAAAATGGATTTATTAACTAGCCGTCTCACGCCCATAATAAAATGGTTTTATTATAAATTAGAATTTTGAAAATGGTTTCAAAATAATCATGTTACTAAATGCATGTTAGAACATGATTTAAAGTTTTATAACTAGAATTATTAAAACTAAAAATCCCTTTTAAAATTAAGGATAACAAGTTAAACACCATCCTTTTGTATTAACGCTTAACATATTAGTAAGCTCTTAGTGGGAAAAAGGTCACCTAACCGCGTAGAGTAAATTAATATGTTGAGGTAATATTGGCATATAAATGGAAAAAAGGTCACCTAACCGTTTGTATGTTAATATTACAAGTTGATACAAGTAGGACGACTTAAATTAGAACCATGTGAAGAGGGTCACCCAAGCATGGGGTCTAATAGGTGTTGATGGGATAAACATGCCGATACGAAATATGATTTCGAACCGGTCCCATAAACTCTAGAAGTTGCAAAAGGGTTTGCGATTGTTATGAATAACTACCTTGATAAACCGACAATGGGAAAAAGGTCACCTAACCGGAGTCGTGTTTATCGTTGGATTCTAGATTTTAATTATTAATTATATTTGGTATATATAAAAGGGTATTAATAATTAAAATATGTAAAACACTAAAATGAACTTAATTAAAATTCTGCAGATGGCCGCACACGTCGACGACAACATAATCCCTAACGTCCAAAACGTATCTCTCCGATCTATTCTCGCTAAAGACCGTCTTAACCACAATAACTTTTCGGATTGGTTCCGAAATTTAAGGATTGTTCTAAAACAAGAAAAATTATATCATGTTTTGGAAACACCTATCCCCAATGAACCGGAAGAGGGAAGTGAGGTCGAATATATGAATTGGGTCCAACACACGGAAGATTCCATTCAAGTGTCATGCCTCATGTTGGCTACTATGGTTCCCGAAATCCAAAAGGATTTCGAAAACCATAATGCGTACGACATGATTACTCAACTTAAGGAAATGTTCCTTAAGCAATCGAGGGTTGAAAGGTTCGAAACGGTTCGAGCCTTGCATGCATGTAGAATGGATGATAATCAACCAGTTTCAACTTATGTACTTAAGATGAAAAGTTACATTGATCGCCTCGCCAAGCTCAATTGTCCCATCTCAAAAGAGTTAGCAACGGATTTGATCCTTAACTCTTTGTCGAAAAGGTTCGACACTTTCGTGTTAAATTATAACATGAACGGGTGGGACAAAAACATTGGAGAACTTCACTCAATGCTTAAAACAGCCGAGGCGAGCATGGGTAAAAGGGTTTTACCCGTGTTTGCGATCAATGAAGGTAGATCCAAGAATCGATCTCAACCCAATCCTAAGGCTAAGGTAGCAAAAAGAAAGGGTCCTCCTATGCATCTTAAAGGTAAGGGCAAATCACCGGTTATGGCAAAGAAACAAAAGGTTGTGGAACCGAGGGGTCATAAGGATGATCCTTGTTTTGGTTGTGGTGAGACCGGACATTGGAAACGCAATTGCCCGGTCTACCTAAAGGAGCTAAGAGACAAGAGGAATGCGGGGCATGCCTCGGGTAATGTCTTTATGATTAATATTGAGCTAAATCTTATTTCTTCTAACACATGGGTATTGGATACCGGATGTGGAACTCATATTTGCAATTGGTTGCAGGGGTTCAAAAGGAATGAAGACTTAAAGAAGGGCGAAGTGAGTCTTTTCATGGGCAACGGTGCAAGGGTGCACGTGGTCGCTAGAGGAGACTTCACTTTATCGCTTCCAAGTGGTTTGGAAGTTGTTTTGAGAAATGTTTTGTATGCTCCTAGTTTGACTAGGAACATTATTTCTGTGCACCTTCTTAGACAATGTAACTTTGACTTTAAATTTGTAAAATCAGAAATGCATGTATCATCTAATGGTATCTTTTATTTTAAAGCTATACCAAACAACGGTATTTATGAATTGGTTCATGATAATACCTTAAATAGCTCATTATATCAAACTTCCACTAAAAGACTCAAAAAGGATTTGAGTGATTCCTACATTTGGCATTGTCGTCTTGGACACATAAACAAGAATCGTGTAAATACTCTCCAAAAGAATGGTCTTTTGAAAACAAATGAGTTAGGTTCGTTTGATGAGTGTGAATCTTGTATTCAAGGCAAGATGACCAAAGAACCTTTTAAAGGTACAAATGAAAGGGCTAAGGACTTGTTAGGTATCATACATACGGATGTATGCGGACCTCTCAAGCCCACTAGTAGGAATAGTGAAAGGTACTTCATTACCTTTACTGACGATTTTAGTCGATATGGGTATGTGTATCTAATGAAACACAAACATGAAGCCTTTGAAATGTTCAAGGAATTTCAAAATGAAGTACAAAATCAGCTCGACCGAACAATCAAGGTACTCCGCTCCGATAGAGGAGGCGAATACCTAAGTGATGCTTTTCAAAGTCATCTTAGAGATTGTGGAATTATTTCACAGCTCACTCCTCCTGGTACTCCTCAACATAACGGAGTATCCGAGAGGAGGAATCGAACACTGTTGGACATGGTTCGATCAATGATGGCACGAAGCTCACTACCACCATCATTTTGGGGATATGCGCTACTTACAGCGGCTCGCATTTTGAATATGGCCCCGACCAAAAAGGTGGATCGAATACCCTATGAAATGTGGCATGGAAAGGTTCCATCCTTTTCATATTTAAGGGTATGGGGATGCATAGTTTATGTTAAACGTGACACCCCAAATAAGCTTGAGGCTCGATCCATCAGGTGTATCTTCATAGGATACCCAAAGGATGATATAGGATATATATTCTATGATCCTAGTGAACAAAAGGTGTTTGTTTCACGCAAAGGATACTTCTTAGAAACTAAGTTCCTTATGGAAGGACCTAGTGAAAAGAGAGTGGAACTTGAAGAGGTTCAAGAATCACTGGATGATACACAGTTGGTCGATACTAGTTTTCAACACGAGGATGTTGAAAGTGATCAAATGGTTGATCATACACACGTTGCTCGCAGATCTAGTAGGATTAGTCAACCTCCCGAGAGATATGGATTTCTCGTGGATGATTGCTACTTGGTCGATTCGGATGAACCGATCTCCTACAAAGATGCTATGTCACAACCTGATTGTGACAAGTGGCTTGAAGCCATGAGCGCCGAGATGCAATCCATGCACGATAACCAAGTTTGGGAATTGGTTGATCGTCCACTTAACTCCAAACTGGTTGGATGTAAGTGGGTCTTCAAGAAGAAGACCGATATGCATGGAAATTTAGATACTTACAAAGCACGACTTGTAGCAAAAGGTTTCACGCAAACTCAAGGGATTGATTATGATGAAACCTTCTCGCCGGTCGCGATGCTTAAGTCGATCAGGATATTATTTGCCATTGCAGCTCATTTTGATTATGAGATATGGCAGATGGATGTCAAGACCGCTTTTCTTAATGGATATCTTGAGGAAGATGTCCATATGGTTCAGCCTGAAGGTTTTGTCGATCCATCTAATCCTGACAAAGTATGTAAGTTAAGGAAATCAATCTACGGGTTGAAACAAGCATCACGGATGTGGAATCATCGTTTCAATGAAGAAATCAAAGCGTTTGGTTTCGTCCAAAACGGTGATGAGGCGTGTGTGTATAAATGGGCTAGTGGGAGTATAGTCATGTTCCTTATTTTGTATGTCGATGATATACTTTTATTTGGAAATGATATACCAAGTATGGAAAGCGTTAAAGCGTGGTTAAGTAGTCGTTTCTCAATTAAGGATCTTGGAGAAGCGACATATATCTTGGGAATAAAGGTCTATAGGGATAGACAAAGGAAATTGATCGGACTCAATCAAAGTGCATACATTGATAAAATCCTGAAAAGGTTCAGGATGGAAAACTCTAAGAAAGGTTTGGTACCTATTCCTAGAGGAACCGTGTTAAGCTCATCCCAAAGTCCTAGCTCTAAGGAAGAGCAGGATAGGATGAAGCATGTTCCTTATGCTTCGGCAATAGGATCTATTATGTATGCAATGATGTGCACTAGACCGGACGTCTCGTATACTTTAAGCATAACGAGTAGATACCAGCACAACCCAGGTGACAGTCATTGGATGGCTGTCAAGAATATATTAAAATACCTTAGAAGGACTAAGGATATGTTTTTAATATATGGGTCTGGTGAGGAGGAACTCGTCGTAAAGGGTTACGTGGATGCGAGTTTCCAAACTGACCGAGATGATTCTCGGTCACAGTCGGGATATGTCTTCATTTTGAATGGAGGCGCTGTTTCTTGGAAGAGTTCGAAGCAGGATGTTGTCGCGTTATCCACTACAGAATCTGAGTACATCGCCGCTTCAATGGCAGCCCAAGAGGCTGCATGGATGAAAAAGTTCATCATGGATCTAGGGATTATCTCTACCATTCAGGAGCCCCTAGAGATATTCTGTGACAATGAAGGTGCTATTGCACAGATCAAGGAGCCTCGTGCTCATCAGAAAACGAGGCACATTGAGCGCAGATTCAACTACATAAGGGATGAAGTTGAAAAGAGAAAGATATGTATTCATAAAGTTCATACCGATCAAAATATTGCGGACCCACTCACGAAGCTCCTCGATAGGCCAAAGCATGAGGGTCATGTTTGTGCATTAGGACTTCGGTATTCTAGTGAGTGGATTTAATCTGTATTTAGTGTTTGTATAAGAACGAATGTAATGGGTATCTCATGAAAAATTAATTATGTTTTAATTATTCAATGAGTTATGTTCTATATTTGCATGTTTAATCCATGAATGACTCATGTTGTTCTAAACGTCCGTAGTCGATCATACTTGTGGGAACAAGTATGAAGGTAAGACTATTATGAACCCGGATTGGTTGATATTCATGTGATGAATATAGGGCATAGGTTTGCCACCAAGGTTCATAGATATTTGTGGGATACAAATATTGGACATGATCCGCTCTCAAGGATCACTGCATGGAGTTAGTGCAACTGATCATAAGTAATCCTTGAGTAAAGGCGAGTATCATTGTGTCCTTTGACCTGAGATGCATATCGGATCTGGTTTTTCATCAAGTCTGATATCTTGACTCTCTTCTTTGTTATTTCAGTAACACGATGACGTATAAGAAAGAGCTCAGATATCATATGAGATGTCAACGAGGATGTATGCAGTCAAGATGGAATTTGTTCCTCTTATGTGTTGAGAGTTTAGATGTCTAAGGCCTGTTAAGTTAAATCATTGAGAGAATGATCACTCTGTGTCTCTTCGATTTGACAGGACATCTAGTAACAAAGGGATATAATGATAAGACTTACGTATATCATATCAAGTATGGACTTGAAGGGGATGATGTTATTGAATGGCACTTAGTCAAACACACTAGGGGTGGTGACCTGTTGTTAGGCGGTATTCACCATTAGCATTAACTTCTTATGAGTCACGTGCAAGTGGGAGATTGTTGGAATACCATATGCCCGAGACACATAATTAGGTTAATGTGACTAATTGTGTTTGATCCAAGTCGGGTCATACCCAATAACGAGTTAGACACACACCAATTATGTATTTGTTAAGATAAGATCTATGAGACAAATACAGAACACGATACATTCAGAAAATCGGGTTTCTGAATACTTACTTGAAAGTGTTAAATAAATTAATTGGTTAATTTATTTATTCAAATAATTATTATTAGAATGATTATTTAACTATGTGTTCTTTTATAAAATGGTTTATAAAAGATGGGGTGTTTATATATTTTATAAAGTATAAAATAAATAAAAAAAAAATAAATAAATAAATAAATAAATATATTTGGGGCCGGTTTTGGATGGGCCCCACACCCCATGATTTTGGTCAATATCTTGTCATGGATTTGGTATGGGTTACTTGATCAAAAACACCTAACACCATGTCTTGATTTGATGGAATGATGATATAAAGATCAAGATCAAAAAAGACTTTCAAGTAACAAAAACCAAAACAACTCTTTCTTTTCTTTCTTCTTGTTTTCGGCCAAGACAAAAGGAAGAGGCTCGGGTCTCGGTTTTTGGTGTTCAAGCTCCCTAACATAGCTCGGTGTGTGTTGGAGGCTCGGGGTATATTCCGTTTGAGGATTTTCCTTTGAAAGTCTAGCATCAACATCATCATCTTCTTCAACCATCAACTACATCTCTTAAAGGTTTAAGAATGTAAGTTTTACAAGCTTTGATAGTTTAGTTTTTCCGTATTACTTGATCCTTGCCTCGGGTTTCTAACATATAGATTATTGGTAATCTTATGACATGAATAAACTAGGTTGTTCATGAACACATATCATATAAACTTGTAATATATATATATATATACATATGGATAGATATGTTTAATTTGTAAATATCACGCTTCCGCCTTAATTGTGACTAGTTAAATGGTTAACTTAGTATAAATTATCCATAGAAACCCAACATTGTATCCAAAGTGGCTATGAGGAGTGTTGGGAAAGAGATGGCAAAATACCTTGGTAATTTTCAATTCGGGGTGGGGATCCCTAGTGGAGCGGAGGCGGTGCTTCATATCGCGAATGGATTTCTTAATATGTTCCACTCGGATGGGTCGTTGGCTTCGATTACAGTAGAATTTTCTAATGCCTTCAACCTGGTGGATAGGACCACACTCCTGCAGGAAGTTCGTGCCAGATGTCCATCTATTTCCCTATGGGTTAATTTTCTTTACGGGCAGCCGGCTAGGCTTTATGTGGGGAATGATTGTATCCAGTCAACTACTGGAGTTCAACAGGGCGATCCTTTAGAACCCTCTCTTTGCATTAGCTTTACACCCCCTCATTCATCAAGTACGAGATGGTTGCAAGTTACCTTTCCATGCATGGTACTTAGATGATGGTACGATTATAGGAGACGCCCACGAAGTGGCTAAAGACCTGGAAATTATTAGGTCCAAGGGGCCAAGTCTGGGGCTTGAGCTTAATATTAAAAAGACCGAAGTATATTGGCCGTCGTGCAATGAGATAAAGGCAATAGTAGGTTTATTTCCTATCGAGATTGGGAGACCGGAGTTAGGGGTAAAACTCCTCGGAGGTGCGGTTATCCGAGACGCTGGGTTTATCAGTAGTTTGGCCAGTACCAGAGCTTCAAGAGCTGTGGAACTAATGAGATGTCTTACTCGCCTGCGTGACCCTCAATGTGAGCTTCTCATGCTTCGCTCATGTATGGGGGTGGCTAAGTTGTTGTTCTGACTCCGAACATGTCAGCCTATGTTTGCTAAGGAAGTTGTCTCTGTTTTTGACAAAGGGCTTCGAGCGGCGATTAAGGATATTGTGGTATGTGGGGTCCGTTTTTTGGGGATTTTCAATGGAGACTAGCCTCCTTCCCAATCCATTTCGGTGGTTTAGGGTTATATTCAGGTGAGGATGTTTCCACCTATGCATTCGTAGCCTCGAGAGCACAATCTTGGAAGTTACAAGACCACATTTTGCGTGATTGTGGTGTTGATGGGTTAGATTCCGATTTTGGGTGTGCGATGGATAATATGCACAACTCTATTCCCGATCTTGATCTTGGAGGGTTCGCTAATAAGGACACCGCCCCCTCTAAAGCCCAAAATGCTTTGGCGAGTGCCCTTTATAGTAAAACCGTCCAAAGTTTGGGAGAAAAGTTTGGCATGTCCTCTCGTCAGAGAGCGGTATTAGAATGTCTTCAGGATCCTCATGCTCAAGCCTTTTTGACTGTCAACCCCATCGAAGGGTTAGGGCAGCACATGTCGGCAGTGGAGTACCGAGCCATTCTTAAATATCGTTTAATGATCCCCCTATTCCTAGTTGATGTGCCATTCCCTGCCTGTCGTAAGGCATGTTTAGATAATTTTGGTGAACATGCGGTTCATTTCAAAGAACTCCCGAGGTTTAAATATAGACATGATCTGGTCAGGGATGTCCTTTGTGATGTGTTAAAACGGGCGGGAATCTCGGCAAGAAAAGAGGCTCCTGTGAATTTGTTGTCGGATCCGCGTGAATGAAGGTCTACTCTCCGCCCAGCGAACATTCTTTTGTTTGGATGGGTTGGGTGGAAGCATGCTTGTGTGGACCTTACTGGGGTGTCCCCTCTTGTCACACCCCGACCAAAGGCGGCTGAACATGCCGGGGTGCAACGTGATTGGACAAATACACAAGACCCTATTTAAAGTGACAATATTTATTCAACTCATTTTATTTCAACGAATCAATAAACACATCTCGTCCACACAAACAAGTTGAATACAAGTAGCAATTATATTGTTCGTTTTACTAATATCCTAATAGTCTTGGTAACGTTTTCGTCAAGTCCTCGAGTCAACAAAAGTCAAACCTGTAACATTTCATAAAATAAAGTTTGTCAACACAAAGGTTGTGAGCAATTCATAAGTTTGAGCATATAAGTACATAGTAATAAAAAGCCACAAAACTTGTATACGAAACAATAAATAAAATCCATAATTTGGATAAAATCGCTAATATACTTACGTTAGCGACACCTGCCATAAGAGAATACCAGATGGTTCAGGATTTAATAGAATATCGTTAATTGCATTACATTAACGACACCGTGCAATAAGAGAATACCAGATAGATCACGGATTTATAGACTTCCCTCATGACTGAAAGCGATAAACACATAGACATATAGCATAGAACACCAAATCAAGCAAGTATTTAAGTAATGTATACAATCACGTTTGTGGGTTTAAAATTCAAGTAAATAAATCATTTAGTTTGATAAGTATGAAATGTCACCCCAAAACAAAAGATGGAAAAAGGGGTATGAAAGTACTCACCTCGATTGATGAACCGAGAAATAAATTGATAAATAAATGAAGCTCGAACGGTAAACGAACAGATCCGACTTGAAACGGTAAACACCTTAGCTAAAATAAATAATGTAATATACATTAATGAACTTGAAACCACAATATAACTAAATTAGAAACATTGAATGAGAAGGTTCGGTTGTTAATCGGGTTACCGGTTAATTTGTTAATGATTAGGGACTCATACTAAATTGATAATTAAAATAAAACAATATTATTTTATTGGGCTTTTAAATAACTAAGCCAATATCAAAATAGAAACAAGACGAGCTTAATTTAAGAGTTCAGTTTTATAAAAATGAATAGATAATAAAGTTTATAATAATATTATTAATAATAAGATAGAAATGATATTAATTCTAAAAAAGATGTGTTATATATATATATATAGATATATAAGATAATAATAACAATAATTATTATTAATAATACTAATATTAATAGTTATAGAATAAAATCTTGGCATTAAATTTTAAGGTGTTGTTAATGAAGATAGTAATAATAATAATACGTAATATTTATAGTAAATAATGATACCATACTCGATGTTGGTTCGAGTTCTAAACAAGTTCACAAAATAACTATAATAATATTATTGCTAATAATAAAATGATAAAATATAATTTTAATAAATAATAATAATATGATCTTTAATAAGAATATTTACAACTTTAATATTTATAATGATAATAATGAAAGTAACTTTAACATAATAATACTAATAATAATTTTTGTAGTAATATTAGTATTAATAGTAACCGAAGCTTGTTAAGTATAAATATAACACCAAAACCAGTTTAGGATGAGACTCGAACCCGGTTGTTCGTATCTTCTCCAATTCATACCAACTCCAAACACGTCCAACCCGTTTCCAAGAGTACAACCCATAATTAAAACCGATTATTAACAAGTTCAAATCTTATAATCGATATATAAAAATTTAATAACACCAACACCCAAAATAAATTTACCTATTATTTGAGTTAATGCTGTTGGACACGAAGAAACAGTAGTCCCCGAGGCCGATTCTGGCCACCTGAGGTGTGCCGGAAATGAAGAAACAGAAAGAGAGAAGAGAGAGAGGGCGACGGAGAGAGTAGAGAGAGATAGAGAGAGGGCCGTCGGAGGCCAATTCCGGCAGAGCCGGAGGCAGAGAGAGAGAGACAGAGTAAGAGAGAGGGAGACGAGGAGAGATAGAGAGGTATAGAGAGAGAGAGAGAAGGCTGAGAGAGACCACGGCGGCCGGAATTCTAGTCGCCGGAAAAAGGAAAAAGAAGGGTGTTGCGGGGCTGCTGGAATACGAAACCGAATAGGGGAAAGAATGAGGTTTTGGGTATGGGGTTCGGTAATGTTACCGGAGAAAGGGGAGGGAGTAGGGTGGTCGGAGGAGGTCGGTGGTGATCGATGGTGATACGGCCGGCCAGAAATCGGGTCGCCGGAAAAACAGCGCCGGCAGGGGTGGGTGGTGGCGGCTGAAACAAGGTAGGAAGAAGATGGGTGGCTAAGGTTGGTATAATATGATTAGGGTTTGGGTTTATTCATTTATATATGCATAACATATTTTCAAAAATGGCCCCTTGAGTTTGGTATTTGGTTTATAATAATTTAAAACTTGTATAACTTTAAAGAAATCCACTTTAGTCCCTAACGTTTACTTAACCGAGCTTATAAATTATAGATAACTATATTTGACAAACCCTACACACGCTAGAGTTATAACATCAATAATTTGATAAAATGCCGGTTCGGGTTTACAAGTTTAACCACAACTATGACGTATAATTTATTAAAATAAACGCGAAAAATGACATGTTATAAAATGATTACAAAGAAACGAATATAAAACGAGACCCGAAATTGACGAATGTCACAGTATC